>NC_083408.1:82179735-83379735 GCF_020745735.1 Hemiscyllium ocellatum | reverse complement strand
GTGTTAAACACTGACTGCAACATTAGTCTCTGTGTTATTGGATGTCTTAGCGTGTGGACCAGGATAGTGAGGGCTGCAGTTTTACGAATAGCCATTTTAAACACTCTGGTGATGCTGGTAAAACAGAAGCTACAGACTCTCTCACTCTGAAATTTGTTCACTGTCAAAAGGAATCAAAACAATGGAATATTTGCGAACCTTTAAAACAAAAATCTCAAAATTGCTCTTAACTGTTCACATCAATGCTAGTGGTTCTACCCAACAATGGCTGCAACATTGTCACTTGTATTTTCCTGAACAATTCAGAGGCTGATCCATGTATTTCTATTTTTGCTTCTTTCTTTTTTTATCTTTTTGGACTATCTTTCATTCTACTGTGTATATGTACGTTGCATTATTATTCTTTCTTGCATTGAATAATTAATAAAAAGAGACAGTTTATTACTTGAAGAAAACCTAATCAAATTGATACCTTTTAAAACATAAGCTAATTTGGAACTGAGAGAAATGTATCAACAAGGAAAGGGCTGCATTTTTAATTAATCTTGTTGCAGCCCAACTGAGAAAGTGGATGATTAACCAGTTGGAATCCCTACAGTACAGAAAGATACTATTTAGTTCATCAAGTTGCGCTGACCCTCTGAAGAGCAACCCACCAGCCAAGCCCCCACCCTATCCCCAGAACCCCACATTAACTATGGCTACTCCACCTTGGCTGCACATTCCTGGACACCACCGGACCAATTCACCCAACCTGCCCATCTTTGGACTGTGGGAGGTAACTGGACCATATAATGGAAACCCATGCAGCCACAGGGAGTAAGTGCAAACTCCACACAGACAGTCACCCAATTGACCCTGGATTCCTGGCACTGTGAGGCAGCAGTGATAACTACTAAAGCACCATGCCATCCTTGATATGGTGAATTCATCCCACCTCACCCAGGAACTTAACAGTGTAGGATATTCCAGCTGGAACCGTAGCACATTTTTGTCTAGAGTCTATTCCTAACACCTAACACAGCCTTTGTTAAATTGATAATATGCCCTTTTTAATAGGAAAATTAAATGGATGGTTGTGCAATGTGGGGTTACCTGTGAGAATCGTGTTTACGCAAGTGATAATAATTGCTATGTCTTCAAGTAGATGAAAATAGTAGGTCCCCAATCACTATTAATGAGACTAGTTACTGTACTGAAAACTGTCCTGAAATTGTTTCCTGAGAGAAATGGAATAGGAACCATTTGTAATAATGGCAAACCAGTGAGATCATTTTTGTTTTATTGTGCTAACACTTTGGTTCAAATGATAAAAATAAAAAGTAATATTGGCAGGTGCTGTCCAGCTGTACATGGCAGGAAAATGTATCTTGAGCTATTGAGTAATTTTATTAGATAGTACATCTTAAGGTTCACAGTCTTGTCAAGTTGCCCAATGTTTCCTCTCATAGTTTATTATTACATCTGAATTCTTTAGTATAATATGTTTTTTGTGGACATTTTAAAAAGCCTGCTCTCATATTCATTATATGACTAGGATTTCCCAGGGTTTATTTCAGTGAGGAAGGGCAGCCAACAAATGGGGAAAATAATTATTTTAACAGGTTGATCTTATTTCAAATGCAGGTGCCAGAGATGAAAGGGCAGCGTTTGCATTTGGCAGACCTGAAAATTATCAGAAAGTTTGCTTCCAATGAATTTTCTTTGGGCCAGGAAAATAATAGTGGGAATGACAATAGGTTATGGTTTTTGTTCATGTTATATTGATTTCATTTTTTGTCACAATACCTTTTACAACCTCGTCACAACAAATATTTAATCCTCCAGGACTTCCATCAATCATAAATTCTAACAGTTTCTTTCCTCACTGGACCCTGTCATATTTTTGAGATGCTCTGATAGCTTTCTGAGAGACAGAGGCTTTGTCAGGTTTCCAAACCTCTTGTGGCATCTATCATTGGTGACAGACTTCATATGCTTCTTTCACATTCCCTTCTTCCATTATTTGATTATCATTGTTAACTGTTTATTCTCCTTTTCATATTGAGCTCATCAGAAGATGTTGAAATGCCTAAGCAAAGAAAAGAATTGCTTTCACAATTCCAGCATTTTTTTTTTGCAAATCTTATACAAATTGCCTGAAGTAGAATCTCAACAATCACAGAAGAAAGTCTGCTTGACTTCATGGTCACCTTACATGTAACTGTGAATAATGTATTTGTGAATTGCAGATTGACTGAGCAAAGTTTTCATTTTCTCAGGAAATATTTCAAAGAACAACATAGGGCTGATGTAAGAATTTGAAATAGCTTAATTACAATTAATGTGATTACTTCAGTCCACATGCTCCATATCTTTGGTTGTTGTCATTAAACTTTAAGTTTCCTATTTTGAATCACAGCTGCTTTCATGGTTTTCATCAAGGAAGTAATGACAACTGATTAAAAATTTGGAAAATTTCTGACCTTTCATCCCAAGAGAATAACAAGCTGAAGAATGGGCTGAATCAAACATGTTCTTTCCTCAAACTTCTCCAGAATATGTGGCATTCTCAACTTCAAAGGAGCAGCCTTAGTATGTTTCTTACGGTTGTGGTCATTAATTCAAGTTTTGAATTATTGCAGAAATGCAAACCAAATTGCATTCTTTCATTTCAGTTTCTTCAGGAATTTAATAGAGAAAATTTTCATGATGTCATATTCATTGAGGTGAGGAGGCATATTCTCATGTAACGGAGTGAATGACAGTGATTTCTTTCTCCTGTGAGAAGCAGGGGATGCTAAATCAATTAAAACTATAAAACTGATATAGAATTTTTGCTGATCAAGAGTATGGAAAGATATAGTACCTAGGTGGTATAGAATAAAGCATTAATTATAGCTTTAGTCTCAGAAGAGTTACTGAGCATGTGCGAAGCAATCTATGTGGACAGATACTAGGTAACATGGAAATGGAGATTGACCACATAGGTCCCAGAAAATACTCTCCATTACCATGCCTTGTTGTTAGTTATGTTTAATAAAGTTCGTAAATGTTCACTTACATGAGTATAGACCTCATTTCACTACATAGCAGCAACAGTGACCAGGCCAACAGAGCTACAGGCAAGTGCCAAGAGCCTTGAAATGAAACTCAGCACAAGTACATCGCTGGGGTGAAGAACACTGCCTGTCCAGTGATTCAATGCTAGAAATGAGGGAAATGCCTGAAGAGAAGCTCATCACCGACAGAAAGAAGTAAGCAACAAACTTCAAGCCCTCTGTGCAAAAGATGAAATGCCTCAGCATTATTCGAAAATATTATTCAGCCAAAGTGAGTAAAACAGTATTGTCACTCAAAGAACTCATAGGCATAGGGAAGAAATTTTTTTTAAAAAAAGCAAAGAAACTAGGTGTTGTGGATATCATTAAGGAACCCGTAATCAGGGACTCAGCCAGCTTTACAGAGGGTCTTGAGTACCAAGAAAATAGCTTCACCACCAGCACTGAAAATGAAACACAGCCCACAGCAGTCTGCAGGTGTTCCAGTAGTACAGGACATGGTAGAGCAGGATAAATTCTTCCTGTCACATCTGTCAAGCCAGATGAAAGATCTGCAAGGCAAACATTTTCTTTTGATTTCATGGGCATTGCTGGTTAGGCAAGTATTTATTGTCCATTCCTTGTCAACACTGAGGTGGTGAGCTGTCTTCTTGAACCACTGCAGTCAATTTGTTGGAGGTATATCCACAATGCCATTAGAGAAGGAATTCCAAAGGAGCTCCTTGACCCCCCAAAAAATATATTTCTAAACAAGAACAGAATGTGCCTTGGAGAGGACTTTACAGATGTTCCCATGTATCTGTTGCACTTGTTTTTCCTGATCGTAGCAGTTGAGTTCAGAACATGTTGTCTAGAGAATCGTGGTGAACTTCTGCAGTACATTGTGTAGATGGTACACACTGCAACTGAGTGTTGGTGGTGGAGGGAATGGGGTGTTTGTGGTCTCAATCAAGCAGGCTGCTTTGCCATGGGTGCGTAGATGTGTGCTTTTGGAGCTGTGTTCATCCAGGCTAGTGGGGAGTATTACATCACAGCAGGTCAGGCAATATCTGGGGAGCAGGAAAATCGACAATTCAGGCCGGAGCCCTTCATCAGGAGTCCTGTGCTTTCCCAGCAACGCACTCTCAATGCTGATCTCCAACTCACTGTCTCCTAGTATTACAGAAGAACCTCGATTAACCGAATACCAATTATCCAAAATTTGGATTATCCGAAGGAGATCTCGAGGTCCTGGTGGAAACATTACATCAAAGACGTGTTTCCAACAGTGATCGTGTCTTTTGTTTACACTGATTAAACAGGCACCGTCTCCAAATGGCTGACCTCCCACCCTCTCTCTCTCCATACACTTTCCCTGAAGTTCTACAGAGGGATGTACTCTAACCACTCCATTCCCCAGATGATCTCTCCAACATTGTCCTGCGAAGGGCAAATGTGGAAACTGTCAAAAAATGTGTGTGTGTGTGTGTGTGTGTGTGTGTGTGGTGTGGTGTGTGTGTGTGTGTTGTGTGTTGTGTGTGTGTGTGTGTGTTGTGTGTGTGTGTGTGTGTGTATGTGTATATGTGTGTGTGTGTATGTGTATATGTTGTGTGTGTGTTGTGTGTGTGTTGTGTGTATGTGTATATGTGTGTGTGTATACGTGTGTGTGTATGTGTATATGTGTGTGTGTATATGTGTGTGTGTGTGTATACGTGTGTGTGTGTATGTGTATGTGTATATGTGTGTGTGTATATGTGTGTGTGTGTGTGTGTGTATATGTATATGTGTGTGTGTGTATATGTGTGTGTATATGTGTGTGTATATGTGTGTGTGTATATGTGTGTGTGCCTGTGCTCTATATTGTGATATACCCCACAAAGGCAGCAGCAGCAGCTTCGTTGTTGGTATCCAGTCTGGCTACCCTGGAGAGGGCACGGTGGAGGGGAGGGGGGGTGTGGGAGGACCGCAGTGTTGGATGGATTTGGGGGGCGTGGGCGGGGAGCAGTATTGGATGGTTAGGGAGCGGGCGGGGCAGTGTTGGATAGGGTCAGGCAGGGAGCATTGTTGGATGGGGTTGGGGGGGTTGGGTGGGGGGTTGGGGATTGGGCAGAGGGCATTGTTGGACAGGGTTTGCGGGGTCGGATGGGGGGCAGTGTTGGATGGGGTTGGGGGGTCAGACAGGGGTTGGAGGGTTGGGCAGGGGCACTGTTGGACAGGACGTTGGGTGTTGGGCAGGGGGCAGTGTTGGACGGGGTTAGGGGGGTCAGACGGGGGTTGGGGGCTTGGGCAGGGGGCAGTGTTGGACGGGTTTGGGGTGTCGAGCGGAGGTTGGGGGGTTGGGCAGGGGGTAATGTTGGACTGGAGGTGGGGGTTGGGCAGGGGACAGTGTTGGACGGGGTTGGGGGTCGTGCAGGGGGCAGTTTTGGATGGGGCTTGGGGCGGGCATGGGGCAGTGTTGGATGGGGGGTTGTTGGGGCGGGCGAGCGGCGGTGTTGGATGGGGGTTGGGAGTGGGCGGGTGACGGTGTTGGACAGGTTTGGGGGTGCAGGCGGAAGGTGATGTTGGATGGTGTTGAGTGACGAGCGGGGGCAGTGCTGGATGGGTTTGGGGGCGGGCGGGGTGCATGGTGTTACTTGGGGTTGGAGGGCGTGTGTTGGATGGGTTTGGTGGGTGGTGTTGGATGGGGGTTGGGGGTGGTGTTGGGGGGTGGGCGGAGGTTGTGTTGGAGTAGAGTTGGGGGTGGGCGGGGGTGGTGTTGGATGGGGGTTGGGGTGGGCAGGGAGTGGTGTTGGACGAAGATTGAGGGGTGTGTGGGGATGATGTTGGATGTGGGTTGGGGGCGGGCAGGTCATGGTGTTGAACGGAGGTTGGGGGGAACGGCGGGAGACGGTGTTGGATGAGGGTTTGGGGGGCAGAGGGTCGTGTTGGATGGAGGGTTGGGACAGGAAGGGCGCATTGTTGGATGGGGTTTGAGGGGTGGGAGGGAGACAGTGCTGAATGGGGTAGGAGGTGGGCGGGAGATGGTGTATAATGGGAGTTTGGGAGCGGGTGGGGGATGGTGATGGATGGGGGTTGGGGGTGGGCGGGGTTGGTGTTGGATGGGGTTTGGGGCACGGGTGGGGGGTGGTGTTGGACGGTGGTTTGGGGTGGGCGGGAGGTGGTGTTGAACGGGGATTTGGGAGCAGGCGGGGAGTGGTGCTGGATGGGGGTTGGGGCGTGGCGAGGGTGGTGTTAGATGCGGCGTTGGGGGGAGGGCAGGAGGCGGTGTAGGATGGGGGTTTGGGAGCGGGTGGGGTAGTGTTAGACGAGGGTTGGGTAGGTGGGTGGGTGGTGTTGGATGGGGGTTTGGGCGTGAGCGGGGGGTGGTGTTGGACACGGTTGAGGTGTGGGCAGGAGACGGTGTTGAATGGGGGGTTGGAAGCGGGCGGTGGGTGGCTTTGGACGGGTTGGTGCGTCGGCAGGAGACGGTGTTGGATGGGGTTTTGGGGCAGGCGGGAGTCGGTGTTGGATGGGATTTTGGGGTGGGCGGGAGATGGTGTTGGATGGAGGTTTGGGAGCGGGCGGGGGTGATGTTGGACGGAGGTTGGCGGGGGGTGAGAGACGGTGTTAGGCTGGGGTTGGGGGCGGGCGGGAGACAGTGTTGAATGGCGGTTGGGGACGGGTGGGAGACGGTGTTGGACAGGGGTTGGGGGCGGTTGGGGGGTGGTGTTAGATGATGGTTGGGGTGGGCGGGCGTTGTATTGGATGGAGGTTTGGGGACGGGCGGGAGACGGTGTTGGACGGGGATTGGGCGGTGGGCGGGGGGTGGTGTTGGACTGGGGTTGGGGGAGGATGGGGGTGGAATTGGATGGGGGTTTGGGGCAGGCGGGAGATGATGTTGGACGAGGGTTGGGGGGTGGGCGGGAGACGGTGTTGGATGGGGGTAGGGGCGGGCGGGGGGTGGTGTTGGATGGGGCTTGGAGGCCGGCGGGGGGTGGTGTTGGATGGGGATTTGGGCAGGCGGGAAACGGTGTTGGATGGGGGTTGGGGGGTGGTCAGGAGACGGTGTTGGTCGGGTGTTCGGGGCAGGCAGGGGGTGGTGTTGGACGGGTTTGGGGACGGGCAGGAGGAGTTGTTGGATGGTGGTTGGGGGCGGGAGGGAGACACTGGTGGACGGGGGTTGGGTGGTGTGAGGGAGACGGTGTTGGACAGGTATTTGGGAGAGGGCGGGGGTGGTGTTGGATGGGGGTTGGGGTGTGGGCGGGAGACAGTGTTGGATAAGGGTTTGGGAGTGGGAAGTGGGTGGTGTCGGACGGGGGTGGGGGTTGGACGGGGTTAGAGGGGAGGGTGGGAGATGGTGTAGTACGGGGGTTGTGGCATGGGCGGGGGGGTGGTGTTTGATGGAGTTGGGGGAGGGCGGGAGACGGTGTTGGACGAGGGTTTGGGAGCAGGCGGGGGGTAGTGTTGGATGGGGTTTGGGGGTGGCCGAGGGGGTGGTGTTGGACGGAGTTGGGGGAGAGTGGGAGACGGTGTTGGACAGGGGTTGGGGGGGGGAGTGGGAGAAGATGTAGGATGGAGGTTGGGGGTGAGTGGGAGAGGGTGTAGGATGGGGGTTGGGGTGAGTGGGAGACGGTGTTGGATGGGGGTTGGGGTGAGTGGGAGACGGTGTTGGATGGGGGTTGGGGGTGGGTGGGAGACGGTGTTGGACGGGGGTTGGGGGCTTGGTAGGAGATGGTGTAGGACGGGGGTTTGGGAGCTGGCTGGGGGTGGTGCTTGACAGGGGTTGTGGGGTAGGCGGGGGGTGCTGTTGGACGGGGGGTTGAGGCATGGGTGGGGATGGATTTGGATGGGGGTTGGAGGATGGGCGGGAGATTGTGTTGAACGGAGGCTTCTGAGTGGGCGGGGGGTGGTGTTGGACGGGGGTTGGGGGTGTGCGGAGACGGCGTTGGATGGGGGTTGGGGGCAGGCAGGAAACGGTGTTGGACGGGGTTTGGGAAACAGCGGGAGACGGTGTTGGACAGGGGTTGGGAGTGGGTGGGGTTTGGGAGCGGGCAGGGAGGTAGTGTTGGATGGGGGTTGTGGGGAGGGCGGGAGATGGTGTTGGATGGATGTAGAGGGGTGGGCGGGAGATGGTGTATGACGGGGGGTTGGGGAGCGGGCGGGGGGGTGGTGTTGGACGGTGGTTGGGGGTGGGCGGGAGATGGTGTTGGATGGGGGATGGGAGCAGACAGGAGACGGTGTTGGACAGGGGTTGGGAGTGGGCAGGGGGGTGGTGTTGGATGGGGGTTGGGGGTTGGGGTGGGCGGGAGACGGTGTTGAACGGATGTTTGGGTGTGGGCAGGGTTGGTGTTGGACGGAGATTGGGGGGTGGGCGGGAGACGGTGTAGGAAAAGGGTTGGGGGGTGGATGAGAGACGGTGTAGGATGGGGGTTTGGGAGCGGTTGGGGTGGTTTTAGACGAGGGTTGGGGAGATGGGCGGGCGGTGGTGTTGGATGGGGGTTTGGGCGTGGGCGGGGGGTGGTGTTGGACGGGGTTGGGGCGTTGGTGGGAGATGGTGTTGGACAGGGTTTTGGGCAGGTGGGAGATGGTGTTGGACGGGGGTTGGGGCGGGCGGTTGACGGTGTTGGATGGGGGTTTGGGGGCGGGTGGGAGACGGTGTTGGACGGGGGTTGAGGTTGGGCAGGTGGTGGTGTTGGACGGGGATTGGGGGCAGGCAGGACGGGGGTTGGGGCAGGACAGGGGTGGTGTTGGTTGGGGGTCTGGGGGCAGGCGGGAGACAGTGTTGGTTGGGGGTCTGGGGGCAGGCGGGAGACAGTGTTGGATGGGGGTTGGGAGCGGGCGGGGGTTGGTGTTGCATGTGGGTTGGGGAGGGCGGTGAGTGGTGTTGGATGCGGGTTGGGGACGGGCGGGAGACGGTGGTGGACGGTGGTTGGTTGGTGGGAGGGAGATGGTGTTGGACGGGGGTTTGGGGGTGTGTGGGGGGTTGGTGTTGGAAGGAGGTGGGGGAAGGGCGGGAGACGGTGTTGGATGGGATTGGGGGGAGGGTGGGAGATGGTGTAGGACGGGGGTTTGGGAGCGGGCGGGGGGTGGTGTTGGATGGGGTTGGGGTGTGGGCGGGAGTCAGTGTTGGATGAGGGTTTGGGAGCGGGCAAGGGGTGGTGTTGGATGGGGGTTGGGCGTTATGCAGGGGTTGGTGTTGGACCGGGTTTGGGGTGGGGGTTGGTATTGGACGGGATTGGGGGAGGGTGGGAGACAGTGTTGGAAGGGGGTTGGGAGGTGGGTGGGAGACGGTGTAGGACGGGGGTTTGGGAGCTGGCTGGGGGTGGTGTTTGACAGGAGTTGGGGGTTGGGCTGGGGGTGCTGTTGGACGGGGTTGAGGCATGGGCGGGGGGTGGTTTTAGATGAGGGTTGGGATATGGGCAGGAGACGGTGTTGAACGGTGCTTGGGAGTGGGCAGGGGTGGTGTTGGATGGGGGTTGGGGATGTCCTGGAGACCGTGTTGGATGGGGGTTGGGGCAGGCAGGAGACGGTGTTGGGTGGGTTTTGGGGGCAGGCGGGAGACGGTGTTGGACAGGGTTTGGGGGACAGTGGGAGACGGTGTTGGACAGGGGTTGAGAGTGGGCGGGAGACGGTGTTGGATGGGGTTTTGTGAGCGGATGGGGTGTGGTGTTGGATGGGGTTGGGGGTGCGCAGGAGACGGTGTTTGACGGACGTTTGGAGCGGACGGGAGATGGTGTAGGATGGAGGTTTGGGAGTGGGCGGGGGGTGGTGTTGGACAGAGGTTAGGGGTGGGCGGGAGATTGTGTTGGACGGGGGATGGTGTCAGGCGGGAGTCGGTGTTGGACGGGGTTTGGGGGGGTGGGCCAGAGACGGTGTTGGACGGGGGTGTGGGAGCGGGCGGGGGGTGGTGCTGGATGGGGGTTGGGGGTGGGCGTGAGACCTAGTTGGACGGAGGTTGGGGGGTGGGGGGGAGACGGTGTTGGACGGGGGGGACAGGGGTTCGGGGGTGGGGAGGTGATGGTGTTGGACGGGGATTGGGGGCGGGCGGGATACGGTGTTGGACGGGGGATGGGGACAGGCAGGAGAAGGTGTTGGATGGGGTTTGGGGATGGGCAGGGTCCTGGTGTTGGACGGAGGTTTGGGGGCGAGCTGGGGGTGGTATTGGATGGGGGTTGGGGGTGGGCGGGAGACGGTGTTGGATGAGGGTTGGGGCTGGGTGGGAGACGGTGTAGGACAGGGGTTGGGGACGGACAGGGGGCGGTGTTGCATGGGGGTTGGGGAGAGCGGGAGATGGTGTTGGACGGGCGTTGGGGTTCGGTGGGAGATGGTGTTGGATGAGGGTTGAGATGGGCGGGGGTGGTGTTGGATGGGGATTGGGGGAAGGGCGGATGACGGTGTTGGATTGGCATTGGGGACGGGCAGGGGGCAGTGTAGCACGGGGGTTGGGGGGAGGGCGGGAGACGGTGTTGTACGGGGTTTGGGAGCGAGTGGGGGGTGGTGTTGGACGGGGTTGGGGGAAGGCATTGGTGGTGCTGGATGGGGTATTGGGGTGGGCGGGGGTGGTGTTGGACGGGGGTTGGTGGGAGGGTGGGAGAGTGTGTTGGATGGGTGTTGGGGGCGGGCTGGAGATGGTGTTGGACGGGCGTTTGGGGTTTGGTGGGAGATGGTGTTGGACGGGGGTTGGGGATGGGCAGGGGGCAGTGTTGGACAGGGGTTGGTGTGAGGGTGGGAGACGGTGTTGGATGGGGGTTTGGGAGCAGGTGGGAGACGATGTTGGACTGGGGTTGGGGGTGGGCAGGTGGTGGTGTTGGATGGGGATTGGGGGCAGGCAGGACGGGGGTTGGGGGAGGACGAGGTGGTGTTGGATGGGGATCTGGGGGCAGGCGGGAGACGGTGTTGGACGGGGGTTGGTGACTGGCGGGGGTGTGGTGTTGGATGCGGGTTGGGGGCGGGCGAGGGGTGGTGTTGCATATGGGTTGGGGGAGGGCAGGGAGTGGTGTTGGATGCGGGTTGGGGACTGGCGGGTGACGGTGGTGGACGGGGGTTGGTTGGTGGGAGGGAAACGGCATTGGACGGGGGTTTGGGTGTGTGCGGGGGGTTGGTGTTGGAAGGAGTTGGGGGAAGGGTGGGAGACGGTGTTGGACGGGGTTGGGGGGAGGGTGGGAGATGGTGTAGGATGGGGGTTTGGGAGCGGGCGGGGGGTGGTGTTGGACGGGGTTGGGGTGTGGGCGGGAGTCAGTGTTGGACGAGGGTTTGGGAGCAGTCGAGGGGTGGTGTTAGACTGGGGTTGGGGATGGCAGGGTTGGGTATTGGACAGGGGTTGAGGCGTGTGCAGGGAGGTGGTTTTGGACAGAGTTGGGGGAGGTTGGGAAACGATGTTGGACGGGGATTGGGGGTGGGTGGGAAAGGTGTAGAACGGGGGTTGGGGTGAGTGGGAGATGGTGTTGGATGGGGGTTGGGGGTGAGTGGGTGACAGTGTTGGACGGGGGTTGGGGGTGGGTGGGAGGCGGTGTTGGACGGGGGTTGGGGTGGGTGGGAGACGTGTAGGAATGGGGGTTTGGCAGTGGGTGGGGGGTGGTGTTGGAAGGGTGTTGGGTGTGGGCGGGAGACGGTGTTGGACGAGGGTTTGGGAGCGGGCAAGGGGTGGTGTTGGATGGGGGTTGGGGGCTATGCAGGGGGTGCTGTTGGACGGGGTTTGGGGTGGGGTTGGTGTTGGACGAGATTGGGGGGACGGCGGGAGACAGTGTTGGACGGGGGTTGGGACGTGGGTGGGAGACGGTGTAGGACGGGAGTTTGTGAGCTGGCTGGGGGTGGTGTTGGATGGGGTTGGGGCGGGCATTGGTGGTATTGGGCGGGGTATTGGGGTGGGCGGGGTGGTGATGGAGGGGGGTTGGTGGGAGGGTGGGAGATTGTGTTGAATGGGCGTTGGGGGCGGGCTGGAGATGGTATTGGATGGGCGTTGGGGCGTTGGTGGGAGATGGTGTTGGACGGGGGTTGGGGACGGGCGGGAGGGTGGTGTTGGATGCGGGTTGGGGGCGGGCGGGGGTTGGTGTTGCATGTGGGTTGGGGGAGGGCGGGGTGTGGTGTTAGATGCGGGTTGGGGACGGGCAGGGGGCGTTGTTGGATGGGGTTTGGAGGCGGGCGGGAGACGGTGCTGGACGGGGGTTTGGGAGTGTGCGAGGGGTTGGTGTTGGAAGGAGGTGGGGGAAGGGCGGGAGACGGTGTTGGACGGGGTTAGGGGGGAGGGTGGGAGATGGTGTAGGACTGGGGTTTGGGAGCGGGCGGGGGGTGGTGTTGGATGGGGTTGGGGTGTGGGCGGGAGTCAGTGTTGGATGAGGGTTTGGGAGCAGGCGAGGGGTGGTGTTGGACGGGGGTTGGGGATGGCGGGGTTGGGTATTGGACAGGGGTTGGGGCATGTGCAGGGAGGTGGTTTTGGACAGAGTTGGTGGGAGGGTGGCAGACGGTGTTGGACGGGGATTGGGGGTGGGTGGGAGAGGTGTAGAACGGGGGTTGTGATGAGTGGGAGACGGTGTTGGATTGGGGTTGGGGGTGGGTGGGAGACGGTGTAGGATGGGGGTTGGGGGTGAGTGGGAGACGGTGTTGGACAGGGTTGGGGGTGGGTGGGAGGCGGTATTGGACGGGGTTGGGGGTGGGTGGGAGACGTGTAGGACGGGGGGTTGGCAGCGGGCGGGGGGTCGTGTTGGAAGGGGGTTGGGGTGTGGGCGGGAGAGAGTGTTGGACGAGGGTTTGGGAGCAGGCAAGGGGTGGTGTTGGATGGGGGTTGGGGGCTATGCAGGGGGTGGTGTTGGATGGGGTTTGGGGTGGGGGTTGGTGTTGGATGGGATTGGGGGGAGGGCGGGAGACAGTGTTGGAAGGGGGTTGGGAGCTGGGTGAGAGACGGTGTAGGACGGGTGTTTGGGAGCTGGCTGGGGGTGGTGTTTGACAGGGGTTGGCGGGTGGGCGGGGTGCTGTTGGACGGGTTTGAGTCATGGGCGGGGAGTGGTTTTAGATGGGGTTGGGGTATGGGTAGGAGACAGTGTTGAACGGGGGCTTGGGAGTGGGCGGGGGTGGTGTTGGATGGGGGTTGGGGCAGGCAGGAGACGGTGTTGGGCGGGTTTTGGGAGCAGGCGGGAGATGGTGTTGGACAGGGGTTGGGAGTGGGCAGGAGACGGTGTTGGATGGGGTTTTGTGAGCGGGCAGTGTGTGGCGTTGGATGGGGGTTGGGGGCATGCGGGAGACGATGTTGGATGGAGGTTGGGGGCAGGCGGGAGATGGTGTTGGATGGGGGTTGAGGTGCGGGTAGGAGACGGTGTTGGAATGGGGTTTGGGAGCGGGCATGGGGTGGTGTTGGACGGGGTTGGGGGGAGGGCGGGAGATGATATTGGTTGGGGGTTTGGGAGCGGGTGGAGGGTGGTGTTGGACGGAGGTTGGGGGCGGGCATTGGTGGTGTTGGATGGGGTATTGGGGGAAGGCGGGAGTGGTGTTGAAAGGGGGTTAAGGGTGGGCACGAGACTGTGTTGGACGGGGCTTGGGGTGGGTGGGAGATGGTGTTGGATGGGGGTTTGGGGGGCATGTGGGAGATAATGTTGGATGGAGGTTGGGGGTGGGCAGGAGACGGTGTTGGATGGGGCTTTGGAAGCGGTGGTGTTGGACGGGGGTTGGGGAGTGGGAGGTGACGGTGTAGAACAGAGGTTTGGGAGCGGGCGGTGGGAGGTGTTGGACGGGGTTGGGGGTGGGCGGGAGACGGTGTTGAATGGGGGTTTGGGAGCAGGTGAGGGGTGGTGTTGGACGGGGTTTGGGAGGAGGGCAGTAGACTGTGTTGATTTGTGGTTTGGGAGCGGGCACGAGACGGTGTTGGATGGGGGTTTGGGATCAGGCGTATAGGGCGGGAGACGGTGTTAGACGGGGGTTGGGGATGGGCAGGGAGCGGTGTCGCACAGGGGTTGGGGGGTGGGCGGGAGACGGTGTTGGATGGGGGTTTGGGGGCGTGCGGGAGACGGTGTTGGATGGGGTTTGGTGGGCGGGGGGGTGGTGTTGGACAGATTGGGGCGGGCAGGTGGTGGTGATAGGCGGGGGGGGCGGTTTCGGGGGAGTGGTCTTGCACGCTGTGTGCTGCTGCAGTCTCCTGAACAGGGAGCGGACTTTAAAAACTCCAAGCCCCAGAGAAAAGGCATTTAATCGATTATCGAATTATTGATTATCTGAATGAAAGAGTGCCCGCCCATAATCGAGGTTCCTCTATACATCACACTCTTGGCTTGTGTCTTGTATAGGCTGGAAAAGCTTGGAGTAGTCAACGGTTGCTTTACTTACTGCAGTATTCACAGTCTCTGACTTACTTCTGTAAATTCAGTATTTATATAACTTGTCTAATTTAGCTTCTGGATTTAAGTGGTGCTGGAAAAGCACATCAGATTAGGCAGCATCCGAGGAGCAGGAAAATCAAAATGAAGTTCAGTCCTGATGAAGGGCTTTTGCTCGAAATGTTGATTTTCCTGCTCCTCGGATGCTGCCTGACTTGCTGTGCTTTTCCAGCACCACACTTAGCTAGACTCTGATCCCCAGCATCTGCAGTCCTTGCTTTTGTCTAATTTAGCTTCTGGTCTGTGGTAGCCCCAGGATAATGATTTCTGATACACACATAACACGATTAATGACAAGAAATTTAATTTTCATTTGGCTACAGGAGATTTGTTTCAATATTTTAATGCTATACCAAGGTTGAGGTAAAAATATCTCAGACTATTCACTATTTAACTTTGGGCATAGGTGGCAGTAAAATTGGAAATGTAAGGTAGATGATTGCTAAAGTTCACGCAATAGAAGTTACAGAATGTCTAGATTTCATTCCGAAACTCTATAGTTCTTCATTAAATGGACTAAATAGGGCATGGAGTAGGTAGGAAATGATTATTTAGCTGGAAATGTCCCATCACATGAACAAATAAAAAAAATGTGCGTTGATACTTTGAACATTTTTCATGCTGAAGACGCTGAAGTTGATTTGTTGAGTCCTGAAGCAGGCTGCACGAGAGAACCCCCAAAACTAGGAGCATTGGAGGATAGTACAGATCTCACATTTCTCCCAAAGCTGAGGCTTCAGGGCAGGATAAAAAAAGAAGCTGAAACATGACCATCCACCTGAGGACAATCCAAACCCTATTTTATTCTCCTAGGCCCAACTGGCAAAACTGAAGCTGCCTGCCCTGATGTTAATTTTTTCAAGAAGTAGAGATTTTTGATCTTCCTATATGCTGTATATAGTTCAGAGTTTGCAAGTCCTCTGCTGTCACTTGCGCAGAGAATTATCACTTTGTTGAAGACAGTAACCAAGAAATAAAATTCAATACTTGTCCCAATGTCCCCACTAAAGATCAGTACCAGTACAAGCAACCACTATTCCTTTCTGTAACAAAGGACACAGCAATGCAAAAGAACAGAAATGCAATTGTATTCTAAAATCCCAGCTGCTTTCAGTTAAACTTGTTAGATATAGCCAAAATATTGGCAGAGTCCAGGAATCGTGTAAAGGTAAACTATCTGCCAGTTTTGTAAGTTAAATACATTGAACAACCAGAGGATCTTGGAAGCACTAACACTTAATAGATTAATAGCTCAAGAAGAGTTACAACCACAAATAAAATCGAACATTCAATGATTGTTAATCTACAAAACAGCCAGTTGAAATCTGCAACTGATCTCATCAGCACACAAAATTCCTTTTGCAAACCAAGCAGAAGCCCAAACTCTGTCTTTTAGAACTGCAGAGCACCTTAGACAACCTTAAAATTGAGCAGACAAAGGAGTTCAAGCATTTTTTTTAGATTACTTACAGTGTAGAAACAGGCCCTTCAGCCCAACAAGTCCACATCGACCCGCCGAAGCGCAACCCACCCAGACCTATTCCCCTACACTTATCCCTTCACCTAACACTACGGGCAATTTAGCATGGCCAATTCACCTAACCTGCACATTTTTGGACTGTGGGAGGAAACCGGAGCACCCGGAGGAAACCCATGCAGACACAGCGAGAATGTGCAAACTCCACAAGTGCATATCCAAGTTGAATCAACGTCGCGTAATCAATCTCAAAGAGATTGCTGACCTAAAAGCTCTTAACAGTGACACCGATAGACGCAAACCTTGGAGACTGAAAAAGAAGAGACTATAGAAGATGTCAAAAAACCTTACAACTAATGTTCTTATGCAGTTGACGCATTTATGGCTAAAGAATCTTTTCCACAGAAATAGTCAGAGGTTGAGGATCACTGTGAATGATTACCCAAGGAAAGCTTTCTGCTACAATTAATGAGAGGTGATTAACAGGTTTGAAAAATATGCTCTTGCAAAAAAGAACAAAAATCTTTTCTTCAGTTTTCAGAAGACTGTCAGGAAGAAACAAGTCCTTGTTAATGATAATGGACACCTGCAGAATCAGGATGGCATTTTAAAAAACTCTTAATTAAGACAATTTGCCACCCAGCTTGCAGGCAACACTGCTAAACAGGAGCTTCGAAAATATCATGCTCCATGTTACTTCCTCAATGATGATGCATTTCTACTTTCTGATGAGGTCCAGAAACATTCTCGTTTTCAATAATGCTTCCATTTCATTCCACATTTATTTTCATCCTCACAGCTACTGCTAAGTGAGCTTGAACCTTTCATCTGTCTTGGAGAGCTGAGATTATTGTTGGAAATTAATGCCTCAAATTAAAGTAACTTGTAAGGGATGGTAGGGAGTGGGAGCAAAGAGTTAAAAGTTCAGAATACTGATTTAAAGGGTGACTTCAGAGCATTTGATGGGAGATGGAGTGTAAGGAGTTAATTATAACTTCTGTTTAAGAATAGCTACTGACTCTGCACGAAAGCAGCTACGTTATTTGGATATTAGATCACATTGAAATCGGGCATAAGTCTTTGGGTTCCAGGAAATACCCTTTCCTACATGCCTTGCACATATTTATATTTAAGAAAGTTTATAAATTTGCATGTCCAAGAGTACAGACCTTGTCTTACTACAGATGGGTGGATGGAGTTAGGACACAGATTAGCCATCTCATTGAATAATGAAACAGGTTTGTGGGACTGAATGGTCTACTTTGGTTCCTGCTTTCGTGTGCAACAAACTGCTGACTACGACAGGTCTAGCAGATTTAGTTAAAAAAAATTCAAAATGAAAATGCAGCATCTCCCTACTCAGCCTGAAGTAGAGGATTAGAGATTCTCACACTCCTTAAACTTATAAGTCGATCCAATAAAATGTAATGCATTTCTCTGAATTGATATGGGTGCCTTGAAATGATTAAATTGTAATATACACTGACCTGGCCACTCAAACACAGACGTTTTGGTACAGCACTGTTTATTTTGAAGGTTTGGTGTGGTCCCTCACAAATGTGCAGCAAAAGAAAACTAGCAGGTGGAAAACCTACTATGTATTCATGTGGTAGAATTGCTTTCAACTTGCTGAAGACATCTGCAAAGCAATGGGGCAGTTTTTCAGTTTCCTTACATGTCATGTGCTTGTTGATGTAAACTTTGCAAGTTGTGCTGAAATACTGTTCTGAAAATGTGTTGCTGGAAAAGCGCAGCAGGTCAGGCAGCATCCAAGGAACAGGAGATTCGACGTTTCGGGCATAAGCCCTTCTTCAGGAATCCTGAAGAAGGGCTTATGCCCGAAACGTCAAATCTCCTGTTCCTTGGATGCTGCCTGACCTGCTGCGCTTTTCCAGCAACACATTTTCAGCTCTGATCTCCAGCATCTGCAGACCTCACTTTCTCCTGAAATACTGTTCCTCTTAAATTGCTACAACTGCTTGACAAAGCAAGTATCCAAGTGATTTGATGCATGATGTGAACATGCACAACAGAATGTGTGCAGAATGCCCATTTGGGCATTACTGTTTCAAACCTTCAACATCTGACCTTCAACATCAAACCTTCCCACATCTGATGTGGGACACATTTGTTCATAACAGCCCAGAATAATGGTGGATCAGCAGTGGGCACCCCAGTGTTCACTCCAGAATTGCTGTGCTCAAACATGCAGTTGGCCGGAAATTTTCTTTCTGATGCTTCTTTCTTATTCAAGAATGGAACTAAAGAAGATTTCACTCGCAAAATGTGTTGATAGTCACATGATCATTTTATGGAGCAACATGATAGTGTAATGAAATGTAAATTAGATTGGGGTTTACATCACTGGGCTTCATGCCAAATGGATCAAGGTTTCTGCCTGCTGCCACCTACTCCGCGTTGGAACTTACCAAGGAAATTCCTAAAAATCAAACAACACCAGGTTATAGTTCAACTAACTGGTTCTTCCAAGTAAACCTGGTGTTGTATGATTTTTAATTTTGTCCACCCCAGTCGAACACCCACTCCTTCAAATTAAGGAAATAGTCACTGTCTCCACTCCTTCCTCAGGTACTCTTCCTCTGTCTTTAACTCACATCACATAAAATTCTGGAAAATGTTAAGCACCAAAGCAGACCATTGACACAACTATTTTGGTTCAATGTACATACTCCCCTCAAGTATCTTCCTGTTCTATCTGCTTCAAGTCAGTTGTGGATCATTTATTTTGTTACCTTCTTTAGTGAGAAAATGAATTCCTTAATGCATCTACAAGTTATTTGCCATTATATGTGAGTTTATTTTGCTTATCTCTTATTGACCACATCCATGCTTTAATTTTCCTTTTGCTGTTTGTGTGTTGATAGAACACTTCATTCTTTCATTTTATTTTCCTATATTTTGTAATTCCACTTTGCTTTCCTGATAAACTTGTAATTTTTCTCCCGGGTTCCTCACATTCCCTTTATCCTACTCACCTTTACTACTTGTTATATTTCCTTTCTCTTTAGATTCAATTTTCTCTTTTATTCTTCATTCGTCTATGATGCCTCATAATTAGCTTATTTAATTTCGGTTTTTAGTTCAAAACATTTCTTGAGGCCTACCTCTCTAATGTATGTGACCTATCATCGTTTTTCAGGATTTTGTCCAAGCTTCCTTTCATTCAGTCCTTGTTTTCGCTTCACTAGAGCATTTCTAATCAATTACTTTAGACTTTATTCTATTTAGACCATTTCCATTTCTAATGTCGAATATTACTGTATCAAAATCATAACTAATAAGATGCCCAAAAATTTTTCCTTCCAGTATCACTTTTGATTTGTTGCTGTTTGCAAGATCCAACTATGATTCACTTCTTGTATTCTATAAACTGATGGCCAAGAATGTTCTATATGCCCAAAAAAAACCCCTCAATTTCTCTTTCCGGTTTTGTTTTTTCTTCCTGCTGGTTTATAATTGTGTCTTCCCTAATTTTCCATAATTATTATTTCACATTATTGTTGTGATCTTTATTATTACAGGTATTTTAGTCCTAAACTTTCATTCCCTTCAGGCATCCAGTTCCTTGATACGAAACTCTTTCTTGTCTGGATCCTAGACAAAGTCTTGAATACTCCATACCGTTGCACTAACAGTTTAAATTGCTTTCATTTATTGATTCACTCTCTTTGTTTTTCAGTCATTCTATTACTGTTATATTCTATGACTTTATCCAACCTCTGACAATCATTCTTATTCCTTCTTTCAGTTTGGTTTTTACTCATTTTACCAGGTCTTTTATTGGTGTCACCTTAATTCTCTTATTTCTAACAATTCTCCCAGCCTACCTTTTGTGTCTCTCCATGTCATTAGTTTAATGTCTTCTTTACAGTCCTGGCTATCCTTTCTCATTGAATCTTGTTACCAGCCCAGTTCAGATATGACCCATCCTAGTGAGACAGATCCTTCCTATCCCAGTGCTGGCATCAGAGTTATATGAAATAGCAACTCTCTTTCCCATACCAATCTTTCCAACATATGTTTCATCTTCACTCCTGGTTCATGATAAAATTCTTCAAATAAGATTTTTCAACATTCTATCTGGGATTAACCAGTGACAGAGAAAACTAAAAGATGAATTACTAAAATTAAAGAAAAAAGGTAGGCCTTAAAAAAAAGAAGCAACATGGATCCAAAACATGGTTTTGAGAAGTATGTCCCAGGTCCAGACAATAATAGAATATTAAAGTGCTTTCTCAGCAGCAACCACTTCATACAAACTGACAAAGCTGTCATTGTTACGATGTTGGAAAAGCTGGCAGAATGTTGCTGACAGCAATTATTATTAATGGTATAATTTTAGGAACTTAAAACAGCATCATATATTTTCTGTGAGAACAGACTCGGCCATTCAAATTCTCTGCTGGATTATTGAGCTCATTAGCAAATGGATGTGAAACTTCCTCAGTCAATTTCTCAATACTCATGTGACTGTTCTACATTGACAGAATGGATCTGAAAGCTTGGCTTAACTCTGCAAGTGTTAGCAACGTCAGAGACTGAACATTAGTTGGGAGATATGTGTCAGGACCTTCAGAAGTCTTGACGCACTGGATTGACATTGTTCAGAAGACTTACACTTGCTATTCCACTACCTGGGACCCTCCCCAAATATCTCCAACCCTGAGCTCAGTATTAGAATTGTAAGACTCATCTGGATGCAGACCCTAGAAACGTTAGAATCATAGAACGCTACAGTGTGGAAGCAGGTCATTCGGCCCATGAAATGTAGACTGACCGTCCAAAGAACATCTCACCCAGATTCACCCCCTTCCCTTGACCCAGCATTTCCCATTGCTAATCCACCTAGCTTGCACATCTTTGCACTGTGGGATGAGATCAGAGCATCTGGAGAAAACCTTTTTAGAAACGGGAGGCACACAGTCACCCAAGGTTGGAATCGAACCCAAATCCCTAATGCTGTGAGGCAACAGTGATCCACTGTACCACCACATTATGATGATTAATCCGACTCGTGATAAACCATAGTAACGGATCTGTACACCAGAACAGAACATCCCTTTAACTAAAACTTTTCTCTGACTTATATATCCCAACTACCTTCCCCACTCTATCATTCCACATCATTACTTCGGTCACTCACCCACCTCAGATACTCACCCACTCATTGAAAAAACATTCCCAGGATGTGGGCATCACTGGCTAAGCCACCGTTTACTGCCTTAATTGCTCAGAGGGTAGTTAGGTTTCAGCCACATTGCTTTGATCTGACGTCACATGTGGTCAGACCAGGTAAGATTTCCTTCCTCAAAAGACATTAGTGAAGCAGATTTTCTTATGACACATGCTTGAAGTTTACATGCTGCCTTTAGACTAGCTTTTAATTCCAGATTTTCTTTGAAAGAAAAATTCTAATGTCATCACAGTGGGATTCAAGCCCATGTTACCAGAATATTAGCAAGGCTTTCTGGACCATCATGCCGTTGCCTCCTCTTACTGAAAAGACTTGGGCTTTTAATATTTAACTGAAGGTGACAGCTGCTACCATAATGGGGAAGGGTGGCCTGTATTCATCCATCTTTTCTTGTGCCTCACCGTCTTCCCCACAGCTGTTTGCACTGGTCCTTTGATGCTGCAACCAAGATTGTTAATCCCAGCTGAAAAATCGTGAAAGGATCAATTTGAAATCTGGGATTGAGAGTCTAATGATGACAATGAAACTATTGCCAATTGTCAGAAAGACCCATCTGGTTTACTAATGTCATTTAGGAAAGGAAACTGTCATCCTGACCTGGTCTAGCCTGTATATGACTTCAGATCCACTGATCTGCTCTGAACGATTAGGGATTAAATAAATGCTGTTTAGGCCAGAGACACTGTCACCCTGTGAATTAAAAGAATTAAAAATTGCAGAAATCCTCATGGGCTGTGTGGATGCATCCAACATCATTTTAGTACTGGAGATCTGGACCAATCACATAGAGTCATAGAGATGTACACCATGGAAACAGACCCTTCAGTCCAACTCGTCCATGCCAACCAGATATCCTAACCTAATGTAGTCCCATTTGCCAGCACTTGGTCCACAACCCTCTAAACTCTCCCTATTCATATACCCATCCAGAGGCCTTTAAGTGCTGTAATTGTACCAGCCTCCACCACTTCCTCTGGCAGCTCATTCCATACACACATCACTCTCTGCATGAAAATGTTGCCCCTTAGGTACCTTTTCGATCTTTCCCCTCCCACCCTAAACTTATGCCTTCTAGTTCGGGACACCCCCACCTCCCACTTGTCTATTTATAGTATCCATGCCCCTCATGATTTTAGAAACCTCTATAAGGTCATCCTTCAGCCTCCGATGCTCAGGGAAAACATCCCCAGCATATTCAGCCTCTTCCTATAGGTCAAACACTCCAACTCTGGCAACATGCTTGTAAATCGTTTCTGAACCCTTTCAAGTTTCACAACATCCTTTCTATAGGAGGGAGACCAAAATTGCATGCAATATACCAAAAGTGGCTGAACCAATGTCATGTACAGCTGCAACATAACCTCCCAACTCCTTATTCAGTACTCTGACCAATAAAGGAAAGCATACCAAATGCTTTCTTCACTATTCTATCTACCTACGACTCTACTTTGAAGGAGCTATGAACCTAAAACTCCAAGGTCTCTTTGTTCTGCAACATACCTCAAGACTTTCCCATTAAGAGTATAAGCCTTGCCCAGATTTATCTTTCTAAAATGCAGCATCATCCATCTGGGTGCTACAGCCCTCTCATTGAAGTCACTTTCTCATTTGAGCACTAACTTTCAATAGCTTTCATACTGAAGCTACTTCATTCATTTCCCAACCAATTATTTTCTTATTCATGTTCTCTTTCACTTCCCCTAATTTTGGAACCATTTCCTTCACAGTTGCCAGCATTTTTGAACTTCCATCACTTAAAACGCAATTCAATGTGAAAGATAACCACTCCTTATCCATCCTGAAGTTTTTTTTAAAAACGTTCCATTGAAATCAAGCTGCTTTGTACTAAAATGCCTCATATTACCAAGCATGTGCATTTCTGTTCCTCTCTTTCCTTTGGTCAATCATAATTGACTTCACATTCTAGTCCCAATAAAGGATTTTTTACCACAAATACTGAGCTACATCTTTTTCTTTCCAAATCACACTTCAGTCAATGTATGTTTGATTTCCAAATTCAATGCCTAGCTAAGGTTGAAAGGCAATGCAATAAGTTGTACAAGAACAGGAGATTATATAGAACAAATGAAACAGATTAAGATTCTCTCATTTAATCTTGCTTAAAAGATAAATATTATTTCCAAGAATGGCAGAATCTTACGGCTTTATTCAGTCCATCGTGCCTCTGTTGGTACTGGAGAAGAGCTATGCAATTAACTTCCCTGTTCCTTCCTATGAGTCTATTTTTTTCTCTTTTCAAGTTTATATCCCCTTTGGATTTGACACTGAACCAGCCTGCACAATCTGTTTTAGTGTGAGCCTACTCAACCTGCTGCAGAGCAATGTTTCGTCTCAATTTTTGCCCAATTTTCTGAAATCCATGACCTCCAGCTAACTCTGTTTTCATTTCCTTTTGCTGGTTAAATCTAAGCCAAGTCTCAGAGAACAAACACATTAAAACTTCCATTGTGACCTAACTCACATGATCTACATGGTGTGACTTGCAGAGGTTGTTGCCAATTTGCCATTTTGATATTAAAATTAGGCTTTTGCATGAATACAGCTAAAGTTGCATTTAGAGATGTTAATTAACGCAGTGGGATGCATTGGTATTCAAGTAATAAATCACCATCTAAGTCAGTAATTAAAGGCGGTCGACACTAATATTTTGCATCACCTTTACGAGGGCTTAACATATGTTCCATTAAAGAACAGATGAAGTAGGTCTGAAGCTTTTCTCCAGGTGAGAAATGGGTCATCAGGATTCTGCAGAACATGCATCTGATTTTAATTTAAACAGTAAGTGGGAAGAAGTGGGAGTGGAGCCCACAATGTAGCTAACTTGAATACTGAACTTCAGTGGTCAAACAGGTACCATCTGTTTAGTTCCATTGCTGAAAGTTAAGAAATTGAGTAAAACCAACAGCTGAGATGGAAAGAGAAAAGACTTTCTCTCCTTATAGTATTGCTATTGAGCTTCAGTTGACAATTGTCATCATACTATAGCACTGGGACAATGAAATATTGGCTGCTCTCAGCAGAGCCATCTGGCGACAGCGAGGATCCTTGAGGGCTGGGCACTTTTGGATGTGACCTTTGCACATTTAAGGATCTACCACAAGAGACAATTGGCTGTTTGGCTGAGCAGTCTCACCCACTTTGCAGGATGTTGTCCATTAGATTAGGAGGAGCAGGAAGATGTTGATAAATTATTCCTGCAACTTTTAGGAAATTATCCCCATGGAAATGTTAAATCTGGCCCAAATTAATGAAGGTACTTTAAGTTTTCCACTTTTACTCCTGTCTCCTACAGGTCAGTCAACGGCAAGTTAGAGGTTGAGGGGACTCAGATAGAAGAGAAGGAGGGTGGCTTTTGACAGCTACCAAATGCCAATGCCAGGTCGCTTGAAGGGAGTAGGGTGCCAGAGAGATAGGAATTACTCACTGAATGTCCACAGACAAATCTTGGGAACCAGAAAAACCACAGTGACACGAAGGTGGACCTACCAATAATTAGCTTTGCAAGGTTTGTTTGCAAGCTTAGTTGGCATCCATTGCCAGCAGGCAGTACTTGTGTCGCAGGACATTCACGTACCTACTGTGGGTGGACGGGCTACTTAAAATGATGGAGTTATGATGGATTTGTGAAAAATAGACAATAAATGAGGCATTCTTTGAAATTGAGACAACCCTTGACCAAAGTGACTTAAACATGCTGCAGAATACAGACAGATTGCAGCTACAGACGGACAGTATGTAATTGACCCAGCAGCTGCAGATCATATAAAACAGAGGAAACTCCATTATCCAGCATTTGATTACGCAAATATCAGGTTATCCAGCAAAATTGCAATGTCCCGATGCTCAGCTAAACTATATCAGTCGGCATTCAATTATCCGAAATTCGATTAACCAAACTAAATACTGCCCACCCATGTCCTTCGGATAATCAAGGTTACTCTGCATACACTTGAATTTGAACAGAATAGAATCAACCTGAATGCCATCCCCAGGACAATTGGAACCTTGAGTTGTTTACCAGACAGGGGCACCTCACACCCTTATTTGGAGAGGGCTACCTGACCTATGTGCACCTAACACCTCCAGGAATGGATGCCCAAGGACCTCCCTGCCATTGATTCGTCAAAGCCTCCTTGGGTCTGATCAATAGGGGTGATTGAGCCCTGATGGATCTACTGGAAGACACTAAAGACCCTCTCAAAAGGGTTGGAACAACTACTAAATATAAGAATCACTGCAATACCATCCTCAGGGCAGTAACTTGAGGTCAACCACTGTGAAGAGAAGACACTCCTGGGACCACCGGGTAAAGACGATTATCACCACATGGATCAAGGCCATGATGTAGTGTGATGGTATACGATCATCCACAGTTAAGTTAAAGCACAAGATAGTTGATTAGATTTATAGTATAAATTATTAGTTTATCGTGTATGTTGTTGTTATAGTATTAATGGTGATAAATAAATAAATACTGTTGTTTACTATTATTAAGAGTTGACTGGCACTGTCTTTGCTAGATTTTATTTTGCGTATTTTTTCCCCCATATCCATGTAGTTTCTTTGCTCGATATAAGAGTTAAAACACATTGTGTGGCAGGTGCAACTAATCTACCCACATCAAAGCAGATGCAGTTGCTTTGTTGCGAATTAGAAGCAGATATTCCTGCTTGGTTTTCCAAATCACCCGTTACCATGCCCACTCTGAAGGATTCCATTAGTTCCCAACCCTCTGGTCAATATTTTTAATCCTGTTCTGGAGTAAACTGGGACTTGAACCCTCCTGGCTTCAAGGTGAGGACACTACCACTTGCATCACAAGCACCCAAGTCCTCATCAAGTATGAAGAAAGTGAGCTTTGCATGACTTGGAACTTGAACCTGCTAATGAATTGTCACCCTGCAACTGGATTAGACCAATACAAATTTAATAAATAAGTCAGTGACAAATGATCGAAACCTGAATGGAACCAAACTACAGGAGGAACTGATGATTGCTGTTTATTAAGAGCAACCATAAGTAAAGATTACACCCACTAATTCATTTAATAGTAAATTAATTTCAGTACACTGTAAAGTAATTTGGAATTTTACAAACAAAATCATTGAAATATATATCAAGGTTTCAAATTCAAATATATCGACCTTGAATTATATTTGAAGATGTGTAGAAAACTAAACCAACATCTATATTTGTTGGGCATTTAAATATTAGATATATTATTTGCTCGATGTGATTGATGCATCCCGTTATTCTGATCCACTACTCAGTTTGGAAAGAAAAAACACACAATGAATTATCATTATAACAGGTAACTTAGTATTAAATATTCTAATCCACAAGGAATAACAATCCATGTCAAAACGTTCTCACCAATTAACCTCTTATTTGTACAATGACTCTAACCCATCTTGGATTTATCTCTCTGCAGAGAGCGAGTTCTGACTATGGGACAACATTTCCTTGTTCATGATTCTCAATGAGAAAGAAAACAGTATGAAGATCACTTATATCTTTGCTATTCAAGTGTTGAACTGAGGGGGGGGGGGATGATCACCCCATTTTATGGCTGCCCTCATTATCATTTCTCGATCAGGTAAGTTGAATAATGGTCCAGTTACCAGCTCTGCCAGTTACCAACCCAAGGAAGGAAGGTGAAAATTACCCCGAAAGGAAAGTCAATGCTGACAATGTGGCACTGAGGAGCCCTAGGGAAATTGAGGCTAATCATTTCATGTTTGGCACTGCTCTGAACATTCATACATCTCATCATACAAGTCAAAAACACGAAAGTGATCAGAACAAAAATAAATCCAGTCCTTCCTAACTCCAAAGTCATGCCTGGAATTAATGAGGATAATACAAACAGGGTTGTGATTGCTGTGAAAACATGAAAGCCAGACAGCACTCCATAATTACGCAACTGCTGATCATGACCTAATCCTCTGGTATTGTTGCCCCATCAAAACTGTGACCTTGGCTTTTTGTTCTAGACATGTTGTCTGAGCTGAAAATGCTGCAAACTATTCATCTCTGATGCCTTCTCTGCTCCTGGGCCATATTCTATTCATCTTCCATCATTGTATGTCCAAGAATGTGCAATACATCATGCGATTGGTCCAAACACCAAGAATACCATTCATTTCACATCACTACATTATGTATGTCAGCATTTACAGCTCCTCTTTCAATTGAAATTCAGCTCCCATTGAGCATCTGACATGGGGTGCAGACTGAAATTATCTCGTTGGCCAGCTGAGTGGAAGCTTTTACAGCGGAGTGCAAGAACAATTTCTGTGAGGTCAGGACTGCATACTGATTAATTAATCTTCACCAAATAGGATCAATGAGGAGCCTCCACAAACTCACTCTGTGTGGCAAGCTTGCTGTGTCAGTGATGAGGCCCGATAATTAAAATGGACATGGCTGTTCACGAGACCTTCCAAACAATTCCATGGATTCTACCAGCGGAACAGTTCTCTTTCTGGCAATTACATTGTCCTGTATAAATGGTATCTATGTAATGGATGAGGCTTTGGTACCACCAAAGTTATAACCACAGCACTCTTGCACACCCTTAACAAACTCTTAACTCTTACTTCTCTGGAACAGCAATAAGAGTGGGATGCTTCCACCTCTTCTCCCTCATCCACCGCCCGGACACGCCCTGGTGTGCCCATTTGCCACCGGGCGGTGGGGATCCCCAGTGGAGGGCCCTCTATGCTGGAGTCCTCCCCCTTTCTCTCGGGGATCTGGTGTGGAGGGTGCTGCACGCAGCAGTCCCCTGCAACCGCAGATTGCGGTGGTTCACGGACTCCCAGCCCAACTGTTTGTTCTGTGGTGCTGTGGAGTCCGTGGACCATGTGTATATTGGGTGTGGGTGTTTGCACTCCCTTTTTGATTTTCTGAAAAATCTCCTCCTCTACTTTTGGTTGCGCTTCAGTCCCACGCTCCTGATCCTCGGGCACCCGGTACGGAGGAGGGAGGGCAGGTCTGAAGACCTCCTCGTGGGTCTGCTCCTGGGCCTGGCCAAACTGGCCATAAACAGGTCCAGGCAGCGGGCCATGGAGGGGGTCGTTAGGGCAGACTGCTTGCCCCTCTTCCGCGGTTACGTTAGGGCCCGGGTGTCCTTGGAGAAGGAGCACACGGTGTCCACCAACACCCTGGAGTTGTTCAGGGAGAGGTGGGTGCCGCAGGGAGTGGAGTGCATCATTTCCCCCTCCAACGCTATTTTGATTTAGTCCTTGCCCTCTCCTTCACTGTTTTGATCACACAGCATTGCCCTTTGATGTGAAGGGCACTGCTTGTCACAGGCCACTCGGGTGTTTTCCTACTTTTCCTGGTGGTGGAAATTGAATAAAGATTTGTACACCTTGTGTCTCTCACCTGCACACACACAAAAAAAAGAAACAAGAAAAAAAAAAGAGTGGGATGCTAGTGGAGTGTAATATTCCCCCCTCCAACTCTATTTTGACTTAATCCCTCCCTTCCCCTTCATTGCTTGATCATGCAGCATTGCCCTTTGAGAAGGGCACTGCTTGCCCCTGCCACTTGGGTGTTTCCTTTCTTCCTGGTGGTGGAACATAAATAATGATTTACACACTTGTTGTTCTTCACCGTTTCTGACACCTGCACACACACGCACCAAAAAAATCAACAGAAAGAAGAGTGGGATGCTCATCAGAATATCTGTTGAGCAGAATGTCATAGAGGCCTGAGAGACCTGAGCTATGTCGAGATTTGTGATAGGCTTTGAAAAGAGGTCCAGCAGGAGCATTGTGTGGCATTTTACATTATTTTACCAAATAACGATTCAGAATTCTCGCTAGACAGTATGAGTTGCCAAATAACAGGGATTATAGCTTGCTAAGTGCCTTATTAATGGCACAAGTCACCTCAGTAATATTCAGCCTCCCTTCTTATGAAACAAACCAAAAAGGCTGGAAATTAAGGGGGGTAGCTGGTGACATCAGCTCACTGCTGGCTGCAGGAAGCCTCGTTGGTGCTCAGGGCATCAGCCATGGGCACCAGCTGCATGTGTCCCTCTTATCAATGGCAGTGGCATCTGACATTAGCCAACCTCTTGCAACCATCATGGCATCTCTCTGATATACGTGTATGACACTTAGGAATCACAGACTTGCATCTCAGAATGCACCAGCAATTAGCATTGGGAGGTTACAGAAAGAGCATCTTGTGACCAGGGATAGGCCCCAAGCTCATTGGCTGGACCGGGATGCTCACTTGTTCTCTGAGAACTCAGTTGCTCAGCACGTATCTGCGTGCTCACAGTGTCCATGCCTTCCCTCACCGTTCCCATCAGCACAGTTATTCAACCCAGCAGCATACTCTGCTGGTCAGCAGTCCTCAGTGAAACAGGTGTATATCTTACATGCAACAATATGCGACGTCAATCTCACACCTTTAGGTCAGTTATAGGCCCCGAGTTTCCTGATGAAGGGCTTATGCTCGAAACGTCGAATTCTCTATTCCTGAGATGCTGCCTGGCCTGCTGTGCTTTGACCAGCAACACATTTGCAGCTGTGATCTCCAGCATCTGCAAACCTAATTTTTTACTCATGTCCATGAGTTGACTGAGGACCTGAGAAGATGTGAAGTCTATGGTTTTCACAGGAAGGGGAGCCAAGAAGGGGCAAATATTGTGAGCACACTGAGCAGATGGTGTGTATGCCTCCACTGGTGAAGGAAGGAGCTGTAAGACTCCCTGATATGAGGTCCTTAAAATGGCAAAAACATTACACACAGACCCATGCACTGTTCAGACCCTCACTGTTCAGGTGACAAAGCTGAAGAGTCCTTCATCCTGGAGATCTTATGCATTGGATCTCTGTTTGCCATGTATCTTCTTGCTTTAGGCATTGCTGAGCACCTCATTCACACCAACATTTTAAAACTTAGCTGTCTGCTATTCCTGTTCCTCTTTGTGCTGTGGACACACTCCCTGATTGCTAACAGCACATGGTCCCCCTCCTGCTTGAAGTTGATCAGGTTCCTGATCTCCGGCAGTCCTCTGTGTGCCAGTAATGTGAGGAATTCCTTCAGTTCGGCCAGTAGTGGAACTGTCATAATGAGATATTCACCAGCGCAGGCTCCCTAACATTCGGAGGCTCTTGTTCCCATAGCAACGTCAGTATCTGGGCTGGTGGAGGTGCAAAAGATGGCCTTGTCGATGTTTTGTCTAAGTGTCTTGGTACTGTCGGTCCTTAAAGATCGAGTATGTGGCTTCTAGGGGATCTGGGCATTTCACCATGGAGGTGGTGGAGATACTGGCATCACCTGCAAGGCAAAAGAGTGAGAAGGTGTTGAATCTAGTGGTTAGACATAGTGTGCCATAGATGAGATTGACAGTAGGGTTCCTGTGAGAGTTGCAGTTAAATGGAGTGCGATACTGAGTTAATTGGCATGACATGGATGCCATGGCATTCCCACAGAAGCAATCCCAATCTCACCATAATAACTGAGGAGTCAAACATTGGGTAACCCTCCATCTGGACTGGCTTTTTTTGTGCTATTGTTGGCTGTCTCCTCCTGGAATGAGAAAAAGGGAGAGATTAAGAATGGTGAAAGTGGATGGCACAGCTATTAGTGCCAGTGCAGGTGCTCACAAGATGATAACGTACCCCAGAAATGGGAGTAGTGCAGGGGCCATGCAGAATTAGTGGTTTTGGCAGGTATGTGCAAGTGAGGGAAGATGCTTCTGGCAATAGTGAGAACTGATAGAGCACTGAGAGTTAGATGCATTAGCAGAGATGGTGTGAGGTAGCAGAGAGAAGAGTGTGACACATAACTTGCCCAAATGAAGAAAGTCATTGACATTCTTCCTATACTACTGACAATTTCTCCAAAGAGAGAGAGAGAGAGAGAGAGAGAGAGATGGCACTGATATTGTCAGGACCTGGTGAAAACAACAAATGCCGGAGATCACAGAAGGTCTTTGTTGTTTTCAGTACAGAGTCCAGCACCTGCAGTAACTTGTCCCTCCCAGAACCTTGTGTCATGGATTCCTCTCTTGTCCTCTGGAAGGTGAACTCCTCTCCTATACAACGCCCATTTAACCAGGACTTTCAGGTTCCTGTCAGAGAATCATGGCACCATTTTCTCCTCCTTCAACATATTCAACTTCTGTCTGCGACAGAACAAGCTAGCTTTGGAATGCCAGTGCTGACCCAGGTGCACAACAGTTTATTAAATGGAACGCGGCACAAGGGATGCTGGTGTCTCACCAGGTACCTGATGTATTCTGAGTTGTTTTGGAAATGGTGCATGGTTAAGTGGGGATGGAATCAGATGTGAGGGAGCTGTAGAGGTGGTAGAAGTACTTTGTGAAGCAAGTTTGGTAACATAATGTGAGAAATCTCTCTAGACCACACAGAAAAATCCATCCATTGGGAAGTGATGGTCTAGTAATATTATCGCTAGATTATTAACCCAAAGCCCAGGTAATATTCTGGGTTCGACTCCTGCCAAGGCAGATGATGGAATTTGAATTCAATAAACAAAAAGGAAATCTGGAATTAGGAGGCTGATGATGATGGTGAAACTGCAGCTGATTGTCAAGGAAAAAAAAGCCTGTCAGGTTCACTAATGTCCTTGAGACCAGGAAAGTGACAACCTCACCTGATCTGGCCTATAGCTCACTCCAGCCCACAGCAATGTGATTGAATTTTAACTGCCTCTGGGCAATTAGGGATGGGCAATGAATGTTGGTCTAGCTGGTGATGCCTGCATCGTTAGAATGAATAAAAAATCCGAGATGCAACTTGCACTTAACCAATAAAATGTAAGATTCATCCCATAGGCTGTATTGACAGAATGCACTGTTCATACCTTTGAAGATCTGAATTCCTTTAGTATTGAATTTAAAACACTCAACTTCCAAGCAGTCAAATCAATGGGTTAAAATATAGCCACTTGGACAATGAGCAAACAATCTCCATTTCAAGAAAAATAACACAATATGATTGAATAAGCTACAGAGAAGCATCCATTTTTTATGAGGTCTGTATCTGCGGAGCAGCTTAGGTACTGTAAACATATTATGCAGCCATTAGATAATTTTCATGTTTTTGAGGATTCTTAATGAGCCTTGAACACATATTGCTGATGCTCTGAGTGCTTTCACAGTAATTATCACTCAGTGAGAAAAGTGAAATATTTTGTCTAGCTTTGGTGGAGTGGTTGACACTTTAACTCCAGCCAAAATACATAAACCACGTAACACAAAGTGGTTACTATTCCGATTCCTAGACCTGATTGCCTGGTATTTCTGTGGCAAAATTTTACTTATCACTTTCAGATCAAGCTTGAGATGTTGCCCAGGTTGTGCTTCAGATTGACATGGACTGCTTCAGTGTTTGATGTTTTCAGAATGGTGCAAGTCTTTAGCAGACATCCCTAATTCTGACCTTATGATGAGGAAGGGTCACTGATGAAGATGGTTAGGCCTAGAACACTACCAAGCCTTCCGTTTCCCGTCTGACACAGTCCCAACCAGTATCCTTTTACAGACACCCTCATCTGCCTGGCTGAACTGATCCTCATCCTCAACAACTTCTCCTTCCAATTCTCTCACCTCCTCCAAATCAAAGGGGTAGCCATGGGCACTCACATGGGCCCCAGCTGCGCCTGTCTCTTTGTCGGGTATATGGAACCGTCCGTCTTCCACAGTTACACTGGCACCGACCCCACCTTTTCCTCCGTTACATCGATGACTGTATCATTGCCACCTCATGTTCCCAATGAGGAGATCAAACAGTTCATTAACTTCACTAACACCTTTAACCCTGACCTTAAATACACCTGGACCGTCTCAGACACCTCCCTCCCCTTCCTGGACCTCTCCATCTCCATCTCTGGTGACCGATTAACCATGGACATCTACTACAAACGCACGGACTCCCACAGCTACCTAGACTACACCTCCTCTCACCCTACCTCCTGTAAAAATACCATCCCTTATTCCCGATTCCTCTGCCTCTGCCACCTCTGTTCCCAAGAGGATCAAATCCAACATAGAAAATCCCAGATGGCCTTCCTCTTCAAAAACTGCAATTTCCCTTCCCACATGGTCGACAATGCCCTCCAGTTCAACTTCTCCACTCCCTGCACCTCCGCCCTTGAACTCACCCCTCCCAATGCAACAAGGACAGAACCCCCCCCCCCGGTTCTCACCTTCCACCCCACCAACCTCATATACATCACATCATCATGCACCACATCCACCAACTACAAACAGACCTCACTCCTTGGAATATATTTCCCTTCCCACCCTTACCAGCATTCCGGAGAGACCATTCCCTCCTCGACTCCCTTGTCAGATCCACACCCCCCCACCAACCCTCACCCCACTCTCGGCACCTTCCCCTGCAACAGCAGGAAATGCAAAACCTGTGCCTACACCTGCCCCTTCACCTCCATCCAAGGCCACAAAGAATCCTTCCGCATCCAACAGAAATTTACCTGTACCTCCACAAATGTCATCTACTGTATCCATTGCGCCCAATGTGGTTTCCTCTAAATCAGGGAGAGAGGGCGCTAACTTGCAGGTCATTTCAGAAAACATCTCTGGAACAACCACATTAACCAACCCCACCTTCCTGTGTCTGAACACTTCAATTCCCTCTCCCACTCCATGAAGGACATGCAGGTCCTGGGCCTCCTGTATCGCCACTTGACCCCTGGAGGAAGAATGCCTCATCTTCTGCCTTGGGACCCTGCCATCACATGGGATTAATGTGAATTTTACCAGTGTCCTCATTTCCCCTCCCCCTACCTTATCCCAGTCCCAAGCCTCCAACATGGCACCACCTTCTTGACCTGTCCATCATCTTTCCCATCTATCCACTCCACCCTCCTCTCCAACCTATCACCTTCTCCCCCATCTTCATCAATCTATTGCATTCTCAGCTACCTTCCCTCTTGCCCCACTCCCCTTCCATTTATCTTTCAGCCCTCTGGCCCAGAAACCTCATTCCTGTGGAAGGGCTTATGCCAAAACGTCGATTCTCCTGCTCCTTGGATGCTGCCTGACATGCTGCGCTTTTCCAGCACTACACTTTATCTCCTCTGATTCTCTAGCATCTGCAGTCCTCACTTTCTCCAATACATTGGTCAGGCCACTTTGGAGTGTTATGTGCAATTCTGGTCTCTCTCCTATAGGAAGGATGTTGTGAAACTTGTAACAGTTCAGAAAAGATTGACAAGGATGTTGCCAGGGTTGGAGGATTTGAGCTACAAAGAGAGGCTGAATAGGCTGGGGCTGTTTTCCCTGGAGCTGAGGGGTGACCTTGTAGAAGTTCAAAAAATAATGAGGGACGTGGATAGGATAAGTAGACAAAGTCTCTTCCCTGGGATGGGGGAGTCCAGAACTAGAGGGCATAGGTTTAGGGTGAGAGGGGGAAAATTTAAAAGGGTCGTAAGGGGAAACTTTTTTAAGCAGAGGATATAGTGTGCATAGAATGAACTGCCAGACGTGGTGGCGTAGACTGGTACAATTACAACATTTAAAAGCATCTGGATGGGTATATGAATAGGAAGTGTTTAGAGGGAAATGGTCCAAATGCTGGCAAATAGGTCTAGATTTATCTAGGATACCTGGTCAGCATGGACGAGTTGAACTGAAGGGTCTGTTTTCATGCTGAATGTCTCTATGACTCTATGACGCTGTAACTGAGTGGCTTGGCTAGACCACTTTCAAGGGTATTTGAGTGTTAACCACAACGTTATAGGTCTGGATCGCACAAAGGCAAAACCAGGGAATAATAGCAGATTTTCTTCCCTAAGTATATCAGTGAACCAGGTTTGTTTTCACAACAATTGACAATGATTTCATGTTCATCAATATACTTTTAATTTCAGATTTGTTTTGTCATTGAAGTAAAATTCTACGATCTAACATGGAGGGATTTGAATGCAGGTCACTGGAACATTTCCTGTGTCTCTGATTTACTTGTCAAGTAATAGTGTTATTATGCTATTACTTCCCATAATCTCTGAAGGGATAGGATGCTACATTTACAAACCTCAATTTTTAATGCTGGAGAAGCTGCTTGGCAATAATTCTGAAATATTAAATTACTAAAAATTCATTATTGACTGAAAGCACCATCCCTAAATGTTTCTGCTGAGTTTTATGGGTAACGAGTGGATGATTGCAGGGAATTCTTGTCCACATGTGGATTTCAATGTCAAACCTATATTTGAGTTACTGGTGTGGCATGATGCACAGTGGAGCAGGATTTGGTGAACAGTAGCATCTGGAATTCTGCATTGCTGTGTAATATTTAAACAGTATTTACTAGATCCAACTGCACAGAGTGTGTGATGTTATTCAATGATTTCTGTTTGGCTTATGATGAACATCAGAGTAGCTCCAAAAGCAGGTATTATCATATTCAAAAACTTGCAATCTATTTCAAGCAGGTACCCTGGATGGTTGCAATAGAGTCAGAGAGATATACAGCATGGAAGCAGACCCTTCAGTCCAACTTGTCCTTGCTGACCAGATATCCTAAATTAACCTAGTCCCATTTTCCAGTATTTGGCTCATATCCCTCCAAGCTCTTCCTATTCAAATACCCATATAGATACATTTTAATTTTGTAATTGTACTAGCCTTCACTACTTCCTCTGGCAGTTCATTCCATATACGCACCATCCTCTGAGTGAAAAAGTTGTCCTTTAGTTCCCTTTTAAATCTTTCCCTTCTCAACCTAAACCTATGCCCTCGAGTTCTGGATTCGCCCACCCCAGGGTAAAGACTGTGTTTATTTATCCTATCTATGCCCGTCATGATTTTATAAACCTCTACAAGGCCACCCCTCAGCCTCCGACGCTCCAGGGAAAACAGTCCCAGCCTATTCAGCCTCTCCCTATAGCTCAAATCCTCCAACCCTGGCAACATCCTTGTAAATCTTTTCTGAACCCTTTCAAGTTTCACAACATGCTTCCTACAGGACAGAGAGCAGAATTGTACGCAATATTCCAAAAGCGGCCTGACCAATGTCTTGTACAGCCGCAACATGACCTCCCAACTCCTATACTCAATGCTCTGTTCAATAATGGAAAGCATACCTTCTTCCAGATTCTAACTTAGCAAAATGTGCATTTTGAGATGGAGACTGAACATGAGACAGTGTGTCTGGAAATTGGTTCAGAAATGTTTTCTCTCTCTGTCCGTCACATCCTTCTTAAGGTAAAAATTGATTGATCTTACCAAGCTCTTCAATTATTGTAAATGGACAACATCATCCCATTGTTACCTTTGGGTAAAAAAGAATATTTTTAACAATCCAATAAAAACCTTGAAATCTTATTGGTGCATTCCATTAAAAAATATATTTCAGGAGCCTCCAGCCCTGGATAAATAATTAGAAATTAGTACATGCTGTTTTAACTTGTAAGAAATTAAACTGTTCAGTATTCTAATGCAATAGCATATCATTTGCAGAGGTCAAAATCCATGTTGTACTGGATGCTAATATTAAATAACTAACATTAATAAGTGGCTTGCATTTTTTTAATGTAAACTGCCACAAAAATGAATCTGAAATGAGAAACATTTTTGTTTTCAGAGCCAAATGTCAAGAGACATCTTCTGCAGAATTGATATTCAGGCTTGAAACTTTGCTCTGGCAGCTTCAAACACATTATTTAATTAAATTGCAACCAGCACCCAATATATCCCATCTTTAATAGCCTGCATTTTAACAAACAAAGAACTTTGCTCCAAATCTCCCTTAACAAATACACACAGCCAGACTAACCCTGTTAACTGGTGTTGTTTACTTTGCCAAAAGGAATTGGCAAGGATTCAAGCACATCAGCCTTTAGAGCAAGTTTCTGCCACAAAGTTTTCTTTTTCACTATATTCTAATCCTATCCCTAAATGAAATCATTAGAGAAGGAAGTATTTTACAGACTTGATTGCTCTATTGAACGGTAATTTGACTTAGCAAAGAATAAATAACTAACTGAGCAGTGTTACTACAGCAATCATCAGTTCTGGTTTCATCTGAAAAAAAACAAGCTGATCAATATGAATAGGTTTCTTATAATCAATCATCTCTCTCTGTGGTAAAGAACTCCAAAATGCATGGTGCTTGTCAGAAATTACTGCTAAAGGTCCTAGACTTCTAAATTTCTCAACATAATAATTTTGTTAATAACATGATGTGAAGAAACAGGAGTTTCTTCAGTATGGAATAGAAGCTATATTCATTAAGCTTCAGGGGCAATCAAAGCTTGCGAGCTGTTTGCTGCTCAGAGTACTGCATGAAAAAGATGTGTAAAATCGTATCAGGTGATAAGGTTTTCCTAAGACTGTGAAAGACATTATTGAGATTAGAGAGCCAATTATTGCTGATTATTGCATGTTAACATAGAACATTACAGCGCAGTACAGGCCCTTCGACCCTCAATGTTGCACCGACTTATCATACCAATCTGAAGCCCATCTAACCTACACTATTCCATGTACGTCCATATGCTTGCCCAATGACGACTTAAATGTACTTAAAGTTGGCGAATCTACTACCGTTGCAGGCAAAGCATTCCATAGCCTTACTACTCTCTGAGTAAAGAAACTATCTCTGACATTTGTCCTATATCTATCACCCCTCAATTTAAAGCTATGCCCCCTCATGCTCGCCGTCACCATTCTTGGAAAAAGGCTCTCCCTGTCAACCCTATCTAACCCTCTGATTATCTTATATGTCTCTATTATGCCACCTCTCAACCTTCTTCTCTCGAATGAAAACAGCTTCAAGTCCCTCAGCCTTTCTTCGTAAGACCTGCCCTCCATATCAGGCAACATCCTAGTAAATCTCCTCTGCACCCTTTCCAAAGCTTCCACATCCTTCTTACAATGCGGTGACCAGAACTGTACACAATACTCCAAGTGCAGCCGCACTAGTGTTTTGTACAGCTGTAGCATAACCTCATGGTTTCGGAACTCAATCCCTCTATTAGTAAAAGCTAAAACACTGTATGCCTTCTTAACAACCCTGTCAACCTGGGTGGCAATTTTCAATGATCTGTGTACCTGGACACTGATATCTCTCTGCTCATCTACACTACCAAGAATCTTACCATTAGCCCAGTAATTTGCATTCTGGTTACTCCGACCAAAGTGAATCACCTCACACTTTCCACATTAAACTCCATTTGCCACCTCTCAGCCCAGCTCTGTAGTTTATCTATGTCTCTCTGTAACCTACAACATCCTTCGTCACTATCCACAACTCCACTGACCTCAGTATCGACTGCAAATTTACTAACCCACCCTTCTATGCCCTCATCCAGGTCGTTTATAAAAATGACGAACAGCAGTGGACCCAACACTGACCTTTGTGGTACACCACTGGTAACTGCACTCTAGGATGAACATTTCCCATCAACCACCACCATCTGTCTTCTTTCAGCAAGCCAATTACTGATCCAATTACTATATCTTCCACAATCCCATTCCTCCGCATTTTGTACAATAGCCTACTGTGGGGAACCTTATCAAACACCTTGCTGAAATCCATATACACCACATCAACCAGTTTACTCTCATCTACCTGTCTGGTCACCTTCTCAAAGGACTCAATAAGGTTTGTGAGGCACGACCTACCCTTCACAAAACCGTGCTGACTATCCCTAATCAAATTATTCTTTTCTAGATGATTGTAAATCCTATCTCTTATAACCTTTTTCAACACTTTACCAACAACTCAAGTAAGGTTCACTGGTCTATAATTACCAGGGTTGGCTCTACTCCCCTTCTTGAACAGGCAAACCACCTTTGCTATCCTCCAGTCTTCAGGCACTATTCCTGTAGACAATGACGATTTAAAGATCAATGCCAAAGGCTTGGCAATCTCCTCCCTGGCTTCCCAAAGGATCCTAGGATATCCCATTCAGCTTAGGTGACTTATCTATTTTCACACTCTGCAAGATTTCTAATAGCTCTTCCTTGTGAACCTCAATCCCACCTAGTCTAGTGGCCTGTATCTCAGTAACCTCCTCGACAACATTGTCGTTTTCTAGAGTGAATACTATTGAAAAATATTCATTAAGTGCTTCCCCTATCTTCTTTGACTCTATACACAACTTCCCACTACTATCCTTGATTGGCCCTAATCTTACTCTTGTCATTCTTTTATTCCTTAAATACCTATAGAAAGCCTTAGGGTTTACCCTGATCCTATCCACCAACAACTTCTCAAGTCTCCTCCTGGCTCTTCTAAGCTCTCTCTTTAGGTCTTTCTTGGCTACCTTGTAACCCTCACGTTGGGGTTTATCATTGCACTACAGCATGTGAGAAAAGGAAAAGAGCGAAAGTATTGGAATTTTGTTTTTGTAAAACAGGGAGGTGGTGAGACTACCTGGGCTCATTCCAGCATCAGACTACACAACGTCCCCATTCCAGACACCAGCAGTTCTGCTGTTACCCAGACACACTTTCCTATATTCCCCCACCACAGTCAGGTTGAAGCAGTCTTGCTAAAGCATGAGTTCTCTCTGTTTTGTTCATTTGAAACTCTCTTCAGTTGGAAAACCACAAAGCCACAACATCAGCTGGTGCTGTTGTGTAGTCTGATGCACTGACCTTGCTGAGGCTTAACGCCAACTCTTGGATACCTCTTCCCACTAACCATGGACCATGATCCCACATCTGAACATCAATCCATTGTTACCAGGACAGTCACTGACCTCATTACCTACAGAGATCTTCCCCCCACTGCCTCCAAACTTGTAGTCTCCCAACCTCAGAGAGCCCGCTTCTACTTCTTTCTCAAAATCCACAAACCAGACTACCCCGATAGACCATCATATCAGTCTGTTCCTGCCCCACTGAGGTACTTCCTCCTACCCTGACTCCATTCTCTCTCCACTTGAGCAGACCCTGCCCACCTGTATCCATGATTCCTTTGATGCCCTCCACCATATTGACAGTTTCCAGTTCCCTGGCTCTTACTGCCTCCTGTTCACCATGGATGGCCATTCCCCACCAGGATGGTCAGACTGCTCTCGGCTTCATCCTCAATCAGAGGCCTGAACAATCCTCATCCCCCTACTGCTCTCCCCCGCCTGGCTGAACTTGTTCTCTAACTTTCACATCATGCATTTTTGACACTTTCCTTCCCTTCCATGATCTCTCTGCCTCCGTTCTGGGGAATAACCTGTCCACTGCCATTTACTACAAAGTCACTGACTCCCATAGCTACTATCACTACAGCTCAACAGGCCCCATATCCTGCAAGACTCCAACCCATTCTCCCAGTTCTTTCACCTACGTCAAACCTGTTTGGCTGATGCCACATTCGAAAACAGCGCTGCTGACATGTTTTGCATCTTCCATGATCGCATGCTCACATGTCTAGCTTCAGCATGCTGCAGTGTTGCAGTGAATCACAGCACCAACTGAAGGAAAAATGTCTCATCTTCAGACTAGGCACTTTACAGCCTTCAGGACTTGATAATGAGTTCAACACCTTTAAATCGTGTGTCATTTCTTCCCTTTGTTTTAGCTTGTTATCATGTCCTCCCCTCCCCCCATTCCACTTACTGTCCTTTCAAATCTGGCAGGAGACAGACCATTGTTCTCCCAAACTCACATTCCAATTACTTAATCTGAACTATCAACATCTTTTCTCTGCCAGCACCTGAAACCCACGACCCTGACCACCACCACCCCCCCGCCCCATACACACACACGCACACCACCTAAAACTATAGTGTAAATGGTTTACACTCCACACTTTACCTCAGCTCTGATGGAGTTATCTGGACTCAAAATGTTGGCTTGCTTTCTCTCTGTGGATGCTGTCTGACAGGCTGGGATCTCTAGCATTCATCATTTACATTACAGATTCCAGCATCTGCAGTACTGTAGAACCTTGATTATCTGAATGAGATGGGTACGGAGTATTTTGTTGGGACAATTGATCATTCGGATAACTGAAAACAAACAGTAATTTATGAATGACAGTTATGAGCATGTCAAACAGTCAGGGCAGGCGGGGACAAGGTAGGACTAATAAATTAAGCTGCATTTATTTCAATGCTAGGGACCTAACAGAGAGGCCAGATGAACTCAGGGCATGGTTAGAAACATGGGACTGGGATATCATAGCAATTACGGAAACATGGCTCAGGGATGGGCAGGACTGGCAGCTGAATGTTCCAGGATACAAATGCTACAGGAAGGATAGAAAGGGAGGCAAAAGAGGAGGGGGAGTGGCATTTTTGATAAGGGACAGCACTACAGCTGTGCTAAGGGAGGATATTCCCAAAAATACATTCAGGGAAGTTATTTGGTTGGAACTGAGAAATAAGAAAGAGATGATCACCTTATTGGGATTGTATTGGCCCCCCAATAGTCAGAGGGAAATTGAGAAACAAACTTGTAAGGAGATCTCAGCTATCTGTAAGAATAATAGGGTGGTTATGGTAGGGGATTTTAACTTTCCAAACATTGATTGGGACTGCCATAGTGTTAAAGGTTTAGATGGAGAGGAATTTCGTAAGCGTGTACAAGACAATTTTCTGATTCAGTGTGTGGATGTACCTACGAGAGAAGGTGCAAAACCTGACCTAGTCTTGGGAAATAAGGCAGAGCAGGTGACTGAGGTGTCAGTGGGGGAGCACTTTGGGGCCAGCGACCATAATTCTGTTTGGTTTAAAATAGTGCTGGAAAAGGATAGACCAGACCTAAAAGTTGAAGTTCTAAATTGGAGAAAGGCCACTTTGACAGTATTAGGCAAGAACTTTCAAAAGCTGATTGGAGGCAGATGTTCACAGGTAAAGGGACGGCTGGAAAATGGGAAGCCTTCAGAAATGAGATAACAAGAATCCAGAGAAAGTATATTCCTGTCAGGATGAAAGGGAAGACTGGTAGCTATAGGGAATGCTGGATGACTAAGGAAAGTGAGGGTTTGGTTAAGAAAAAGAAGGAAGCATATGTCAGGTATAGACAGGATAGATCGAGTGAATCCTTAGAAGAGTATAAAGAAAGTAGGAGTATGCTTAAAAGGGTAATCAGGAGGCAAAACGGGGACATGAGATAGCTTTGGCAAATAGAATTAAGGAGAATCCAAAGGGGTTTTACAAATATATTAATGACAAAAGGGTAACTGGGGAGAGAATAGGGCCCCTCAAAGATCAGCAAGGCAGCCTTTGTGTGGAGCCACAGAAAATGGGGGGAATACTAAATGAATATTTTGCATCAGTATTTACTGTGGAAAAGGATATGGAAGATATAGACTGAAGGGAAATAGATGGTGACATTTTGCAAAATGTCCATATTACAGAGGAGGAAGTGCTGGATGTCTTGAAACGGTTAAAGGTGGATAAATCCCCAGGACCTGATCAGGTGTGCCCGAGAACTCTGTGGGAAGCTAGAGAATTGATTGGTGGGCCTCTTGCTGAGATATTTGTATCATCGATAGTCATAGGTGAGGTGCCGGAAGACTGGAGGTTTGCAAACGTGGTGACACTGTTTAAGAAGGGTGGTAAGGACAAGCCAGGAAACTATAGACCGGTGAGCCTGACCTCGGTGGTGGGCAAGTTGTTGGAGGGAATCCTGAGGGACAGGATGTACATGTATTTGGAAAGGCAAGGACTGATTTGGGATAGTCAACATGGCTTTGTTCATGGGAAATCGTGTCTCACAAACTTGATTGAATTTTTTGATGAAGTAACAAAGAAGATTGATGAGGGCAGAGCAGTAGATGTGATCTATATGGACTTCAGTAAGGTGTTCGACAAGGTTCCCCTTGGCAGACTGATTAGCAAGGTTAGATCTCATGGAATACAGGGAGAACTAGCCATTTGGATACAGAACTGGCTCAAAGGTAGAAGGCAGAGGGTGGTGGAGGGTTGTTTTTCAGACTGGAGGCCTGTGACCAGTGGAGTGCCACAAGGATCGGTGCTGGCCCCTCTACATAAATGTCATTTACATAAATGATTTGGATGTGAGCATAAGAGGTACAGTTCCTAAGTTTGCAGATGACACCAAAATTGGAGGTGTAGTGGACAGCGAAGAGGGTTACCTCAGATTACAACAGGATCTTGACCAGATGGGCCAATGGGCTGAGAAATGGCAGATGGAGTTTAATTCAGATAAATGTGAGGTGCTACATTTTGGGAAAGCAAATCTTAGCAGGACTTATACACTTAATGGTAGGGTCCTAGGGAGTGTTGCTGAACAAAGAGACTTGGAGTGCAGGTCCATAGCTCCTTGAAAGTGGAGTCACAGGTAGATAGGATAGTGAAGAAGGCATTTGGTATGCTTTCCTTTTTTGGTCAGAGTATTGAGTACAGGAATTGGGAGGTCATGTTGTGGCTGTACAGGACATTGGTTAGGCCACTGTTGGAATATTGCGTGCAATTCTGGTCTTTTGCCTATCAGAAAGATATTGTGAAACTTGAAAGGGTTCAGAAAAGATTTACAATGATGTTGCCAGGGTTGGAGGATCTGAGCTACAGGGAGAGATTGAACAGGCTGGGGTTGTTTTCCCTGTTGCATCGGAGGCTGAGGTGTGACCTTATAGAGGTTTACAAAGTTATGAAGGGCAAGGATAGGATAAACAGGCAAAGTCTTTTCCCTGGGGTTGGGGAGTCCAGAACTAGAGGGCATAGGTTTAGGGTGAGAGGGGAAAGATATAAAAAAGACCTAAGGGGCAATGTTTTCATGGAATGAGCTGCCAGAGGATGTGGTGGAGGCTGGTACAATTGCAACATTTAAGAGGCATTTGGATGGGTATATGAATAGGAAGGGTTTGGAGGGATATGGGCCGGGTGCTGGCAGGTGTGACTGGATTGGGTTGGGATATCTGGTCGGCATGGACGGGTTGGACTGAAGGGTCTGTTTCCATGCTGTACATCTCTATGACTCTATGACTCTATGTCTCAGTTATCTGGCATTGCGCTCCATAATTCCGTTTAACTGAATGCTGAGTTGACTAATGCCATTTTTACGGGACCTTGAGATCTTGTTCAGATACTCTGAAATTCGGATAATCGAGTTTCTACTGTAATTTGTTCCTACAAAATGGTATGCTTGGTCTTGTTGTCAATTGTCCTACAAATGTATCCAACATCCTGTTCATTCCGGCTCTCACCTTCCTGCATTGCTAATGAACTTCTTGAGAATTCTGTTACTAAATGCTAACCTTTGCCTCTTGTTTTAATTCTTTACCTGAAAGTTGGATGGACATCCAGCACTCATCCTGCTCATGTGGAGACTATTACACATGCACGTCATTTGCCAACTTTCAGTCTAATTTCCTGGTTCACCGAGATTTGCCTGAAGTAGTTAACCATCACCTACATTTCAGACACTTGCACAGAGCTTCCTTTCATCTGTTAATATGCAGATAGCACTCTCAATGCTCACCTCTAAACATTTAAAAATAATAATAAGCAATGGTCATTAAACTGGGTAACACAATTAGTGAATGGTGTCCAACCATATTCAAATCTGTGAATAATTATTTATGTTTATGACATTTTCAGTTATGATCCAGTTCATTGTGTCATTGCAAGTAGCCAAGACTTTGAGATATAGAGAAGCTTCTTACAAGATACCTGGCAAAAGTATTTTGGAATTATAAGTAGACAATTTCTGTTGAGCTTCATCATCTGCCATTGTGAATTCTTTGGATATAATCAAATTTGTGAAGCTGTAATCAAAAGTTGAAGAAAGGCTGAATGATTGAGACCCTTAAAATATTCAACACTGTGTGGATAATATCAGTGAAATGTCATTTGCTGTTTATCAATTCAAGAAGTGTCTGAGAATTGGAATAGTTGTAACATTCTCCTCCCTTAATAGAAAAAACGTCATCAATCGATAATCCATATGTTTCAGTGATTATTAATGTTATGAAAGGCATTAGCCCAGGTCTGATCCTTTACAATTCCATTGCTTCGATCTATCATATTTAAATTATTACCTTCCAGAATTACTCTTGAACATAGTATTAATCAGATGAAGAATCTAACTTACAATTTCTCTTTTAAGTATCATGATCTGACATGAAATCCCCATTAACCATTGACATCACATGAGGGCCGCTAATAAATGCCTTTTGAAAATCAAGGTGTGATACTGACCACCATATTATCAAACAGAAAACTTTATTCAGCCTCACAATGTTGCAAGAGATTTCTTAGGGAAGACCTATTTACTTGGTTTACCATCATCTGAACTGGATATATTGCAAAAATTCCAGCATTTGAGCAATAGTATTGTTTAGGTAAGACTGCAAATTCCTAAGCATCTTTAACTTTTTGTTGCTATCCCAATTGTGAATCAAGTTAGTTTATCTATGTTGTTACTGGAACTAATCCCTATTTTGATCAATTTCACAATTTTGTGACAGCTCCTTTATTTTAGATTTTAATGTTACTTTCATATGGTCTACTGCAGTTCTTCAATCAAGAACAATAGTAGTTTCTGAATGACTATTTGATTTCAAACATAGTTGGGCATATTCTTCTTTTTATTCCTTGCTATGGTTTTTTATAGTGGTGTTAGATATCTGCTTTAATTATCATCAGCAGTGTGAAAATCTATTTATATCCTTGTAAAAATTCTAGCCTCACTTTTTTTAAAAAATCTCTTTTTGGTTTTTAAAAAGTCTGACTTTATTATTTCACTCCCCCCACAGTAGCTCAGTGGTTTGAGAAAATTTGTTTGTAAAAGACACAATTTTAAAGAATGAATTCACATATCTTTGCAGCATGCACTGTACAATAACATATTTCAAAATCTTTCATAAAGCAATAAATATTCATAATTATTAATATATGATTGTTAACAGTTGTGTCAATCAGTATGACAATGAATGAGATTTCATATGTGCCTGTGGAGCACAGTTTATACCAGAATTAACAGGACAACTGTGACTTTGCATTATTTTGAATTTTATTGTTCTGTCATACGAATTTATTCCATAAATTTCCCTTATCAGTGCTGTCAGTTTTATTACTGGAACCACACCTTTGCTGTCTTATGCACCTTGCATAAGTGCATAAGAATCGTCCCTGGTGTTGTCAGCTAATTTCATATAATCTTGGCAGACTCAATTATTTTGATCTCAGGATGCCAGAAAGGAATACTGTGCTGTGGAGCACATGCAGAGTGGAACTCTATTCATCTTGGTCCATTTCAAATTTCTATAGCATCTTCAAACTATTATAAAATAGCCCTAGTGTTCTTTACAAAGACAATGCACTGAATTTTCTTATTATTGTTAGCAGAGTGTCTGCTCAAGTGAGACTGATTGTGCCCACATTGCCATTATCCATGTCAATTTTTCTCATTCATTCTTCAGCTCCTTAATTATACAGCCAGCTTTACGTCACCCACACCATAAAATCATGTGACAGGAGAGGTGGAAATGCTTGTTATTGCTGGGACTTTGTTACGTTCACTGGAACCATATTTAACCATCAGGTCCAGGCCACTTCACATGCTGCAAGCCAGGAAGTGCCTGTTACACTGCAGTCCTGCAGCAGTATTCCCAAGAAAATAGCCCAAAAAGGGCTGCTCACACCTCATTTGTGTACAGGTTTCTGGAGGTGTGAGTGGACACAGTGGCGAGAAAGAGCACTATCCATTTTCCAGCTGATCAACCAAGGGGGTCACACCACCAGACTCAGCCAACCCAACTGGACAGAGTGGCCCCTGAGTCATTGCAATGTCCTGGGAGAAACCTATGGCTCCAGGAAATTGAAAGGAGGGATTAACCTAAGACTTCTTCACAGTGAGTTCTTTATACAGATAAGCTATAGATTGATGAAGTGGGAGCGTTTTTTTAGTTGACAAGCTTTGCAAATTGGTAATGGGTGCTCTCAAAGCAATGTGGGTTCAGCTAGGTGATGGGGTGCCCGCAAAATATGTGGTGCAGCCCAGAGCACCCGGGAAAACCAGCAATGTTGGGAAATCCCATGCCCTGACCTACTTGAATCCCCTCATTGTGCGAGAAAGATATAAATCGACATAATCTGGAGAAAACGGAATTAGCGGCAATGCAGAAGCACTTGTAGACTGAGGATTAGAAGATGCAGCACAGGTTCCCACTGTTCCTCCCAACCAGCCACTGACCTAACGACTTAGGCAGATGTCACTGTGGAAAACACTAGGATGGGGTGGCCTGAGAAATCTGTAGTTTCTGCCTGCACTGGTTTCTGAGAGCTGTTGGAAATATAACAAGGCCTTTCATCCTTCTTCATGATCTTCATGTGATGCTTTTCCTTTGATGACTGTGTGGAGCTACTGGAGATTGCTGTTCTTTCTGGGTTTGCTAATGATATTGTAATTGCTCTCGCCTTTGATGCTGTTGCCAAAATTGTATGACGGCCTTGGGAAATCCTAAAACTGTGAGGGTCCACCTGAGAAACATGAGCCTATAATCCGTGAGGAATGTCTGAAAATTATATCAGCAGATCAGTAATGGTAAGCCCTCACATCAATGACTACGACATGCCATGTTATGCTGTAACAAAATGTGCTACAGAGGTTTAGAAAGGGGACTGATTTCATGCCTTAATATGTAACCTTATACAAATGCTTGTTGCAGAACCAAAGTGTTAATGGTGGCACTTATCCATCAAGATAGTGAACCTTCACAAAAAAAGCCACCCTTCAATACGACGGCCGATCTGCTTGAACATTCACAGTTTGATGTGTGAACCTGATAGCTCTGAAGCATATTTTCTATCCCCTGACTTGAACTTTCCACTTTTCCAACAGTTCTTCTGAGAGGAATGTTAACACCCAAATCCTCAGATTAGTTTATGAGGTCAGTTCCAACTGAGAAAGGCACAGATCCTGGACTGATGTCTTCACAGCACCCTATCTGATATAGCTGTAATCTCCTGATTAGTTGTCTTTTATTTGTGGGACTGATTGTGGCCCAATTCCCTGACTATGAGGCCGAGAAAACCCAATGCCTGGTAGGATCAAATGCCTGACTGACTGTGGCCAGTCCCCTGGACTGAGATTGATCAAGGCCCTTTACTGAATATGGTAACATTGCCTGACCATCTACTATCCACCTTGATCCCTCTAGGGACTAGTTCGCTTTCACTTTCATATATTGTCACTTGGTTTAGAGACATACAGTGAATTTTCTAAATAAGGTCCTGACACATGTTATTGATATGACATTAATGTAGCATGATGCTGGGCAGCAATACATCCACTTCCTGGAACACATTGATCATCAAAACAAATGCAAAGTCGGTGACTATTAAGAAAGTAAGCTAACAGAGATAAAATGCATCTTGTGCAAATGCATGAAATGCATGTGTGGTTGTGTGTGCAGAGTAAAGAATGCAAAACATAAAACCCTGAGCTCCAAAGTGAAGTCATTAAAGACTGCAGTGATGTATAAGGTGATCTAAAAGTAGCCATGTCTATATGACGAGGCTGATGGTTTTTCTGCTGCCCACATGCGCTGATGAAAGGAGGATGTTGCCCATGTACCATACATGGATGATGTGGTGAAGACAGAGTTATCTGAAGACCTAGAGAAGTATGCAGTGAGTTGCGAGCAACAGATACCAGCACTGGCTGTCATATTGGCAAATGGTGGTCTCTAATTTCTCCAAGAAGGAAAGAAGTGAGAGCCAACTAGAAATTAGGCCAGATGAGCTGATAACAAGATGCAACTGCCTGGAAACAGAAGCGGCTACTGCTCCTTAGTGTGGTTCAGAACTTGCTATTGTAAACCAAAAGGGGAAAATCAAAAATCATTTTCTCCAAGTTGAGAATCTTAATTTTCATTTTCACTGTATTCCCTTGCCGTTGCTCATTGCTCAAAGACACCAAAAAATTCCACTCATTGACCTGTGTCCTAATTTTAAGAACGTAGTGTACTGGGGTTAATGAGAAATTTAAAAAGTTAAAAAAATCTCAAACCCAATACGAACCCACTAAGCTACTTATGGGCTTAGTGGAGGTTGGCTGAGGAAGAACCAATAAATATGCTCCTATGAGGTAGTTTGGTGAATTGTTTTAATGAGGCTGACAAATTCTTGATCTGCTCTACAGATTTAACAATAGACAATCAGGACTCTGAGCATTTACACAAACACAACAGTTGAATCGAAGCAAGGGCAATTTTAGGGAGAAGGTAAGCGCTGTTCCCTAGAACCCCAAGCAGTTCACAGACCCACTCTCCCTTAAAACCATCCTCGCCATTAGGCATCCATCAAATATCCATGCCTGTAGGAGTCTCTATCTGTGAATGGGATAAAAGACCTCAATCCCATCTTCCTAGTAATAGCGGCACATGATGTTTGCAAGCCAATTTACATATACTTCTGGCATACAAGATTATTTTCCTTTCAAGTTGCTAGGAAGAAATATTGTGCTCTGTCCTTGCCAAAACCAAATGATATGGGGTAAAAAAAATTCTATAACCAGTGGGGAGACTTGAATTAGAGTCTAGATTAGAGTGGTGCTGGAAAAGCACATTAGGTCAGGCAGAATCTGAGAAGCAGGAAAATCGACATTTCGGGCAAAAGCCCTTCATCAGTCCTGAAACAGACTTGAATTACCCTATTTCCCAACAGAAAGTTATGCTCTGCTGGCTCCATGGCCAAGCTCTGACAGAGTTCAACCTGTGACAGTGCGGTTATTTTGAAAAGGTTATTTTGTTTTGGGGTTTTTCTCAGAGAGGTTGTAAAGGCAGGGGTAATGAACTGCCTACTGTAAAATGGCTTAAGTAGATAACTTAGGAGGCCTTTAGATTTTTTTTTAACAGTTGCAGCAATGGAAGGGAAGTGGCCAGTGCTCACAGACCATGCTTTATGGTTTTTTAGCTGTAGCAGTCAGAAGCTGTTTGGGGGGGGTTCCAGACGAGTTGGAGCTTCTGTGAATGACTTCTAGCTGCTACTTTCTCTGGAATCTCTTTTGATGTTGTTTCCTCCTAAGCTGGAGAATGACACGTAAGAATCTGTGCCTGAATTTACCTTTTTGCCAAGAGGTGTATTTGTGGGATGTTATTATATTGGAGCAGTTAATTAGTAATAAGTACTGTATCTGTTGTTCGGTTAAGTTTTCCAATAGTTACGTTATTCCAAATTCCTCTCTCTTTTGGTTGTATTTTAATTACGGTGTTTAAATAAATTGTGATTTGCTTAGCATCGTAGTTTGAAAAGTCACATTATATCAGGAACACACGCTTTACATCTACCTTTAAAGTAAGAAAATGTCAGGGTCTACGTTCCCCTCTTAAAATATTTTGTATGGATCTGGTCCGATCTATAACAATATTTGTTCCATGCTGTTCCCACATTTCCTTAGCTTACAGTAACATATTTCATTCATTATAACGCAAACACATTGTTTTCTCATCAATATCTCATGGTAGCTATTGTAAGTGAAAGGGCTGAAAGAATTGAAATGCTATTTAGACTTCCCCTGTTGTTACGTTGGTGAATATCAATCAACGGAAAACAAACTGAAAAATATGTCACAGCTTTCTTTCCCCCCCTGAATTATTATTCCTTTTATATAGAATTTGTCATCTGTGTAAACTGCTACCATGCCAGAATAAAAAAATCATCTCTTATAAATAGGTTTCATTCTGCTGCGTGGAGCTCAGGGCAATAATATCTAGATAAATTCAGCTGTATACTTTGGATAATGTCAAATTTGAAGAGTTTGTTCAATAGAGTCCTTTTTATAAGATGTGTTTTTAAGAGAAGTAAGAAATTGAAATGCAGAGAGTTTAGGTGCTACAATATTTTTAAAGATGTGACTACTCGAGTGATTTATTTTCACTACTGGTCAAGGTGAAAGATGCCAGTGCTGGCAAATATAAGGCAGAGGGCCAAATCTTGACAACAGAGGTGGGCAGCTTCTGACTAAACAGGCTAAAAAGCATTAAAACCTTGAAATCACCTTGATCCTGGGTGATAAAAACATCTGATCATTACCCATAAACCTTTAATAGCTTCTTTAAAGTGTCAATCAAACTGTGAGCTCAGAATTCCCTGCCATGATAACAGTGGCTTTAAAAACTCAGCCATGCATTTATAACAAATAGCCCTCAGGAAAGCTGCAACAAAATGTCTATTGAAATTTCACAGATAGGTTAGCTGGTGTAGCAGTTACGCTCAAAACCAGTTCAGGAGAATTTTATTTTTAACAATTACTGACAACCATAGCCAATTTTGATAAAGATGAAAGCTTAAGTTGTTTAAATAAAAATCTTCAGTCCATGACATTTAAACAGAATTTGCCACCTTTAAGTGTTTATATTAACTCCACAATGGGGGCTGTGCTAGCTCAGTTGGCTAAAATGGCTGAGATGCAGAGTGACATCAAAGCATGGACTCAGTTCATGTACTAGTGGAGGCCTCCTTGAAGGCCTCAATCGTCACTTCTTGACTAAGGCGAGGTCACCCTCTGGTTCAGCCACCACCAGTCATCTCTCTCTGAGAGAGCGGGATATCTTTCACCAGTAGACTCATAGAATCACAGAGACGGACAGCACGGAAACAGACCCTTCGGTCTAACACATCCGTGCTGACCAGATATCCCAACCCAATCTAATCTGACCTGCCAGCACCCGGCCCATATCCCTCCAAACCCTTCCTATTCATATTCCCATCCAGATGCTTTTTAAATGTTGCAATTGTATTAGCCTCCATCACTTCCTCTGGCAGCTCATTCCATACACGTACCACCCTGTCAGTGAAAACGTTGCACCTTAGGTCTCTTTTATATTTTTCCCCTCTCACCGTAAACCTATGCCCTCTAATTCTGGACTCCCCGACCCCAGGAAAAAGATTTTGTCTATTTATCTTATCCATGCTCCTCATGATTTTATAAGCCTCTATAAGGTTATCCCCCAGCCTCCAACGCTCTAGGGAAAATAGCCCTACCCTATTCAACCTCAAATTCTCCAACCCTGGCAACATCCTTGTAAATCTTTTCTGAACTCTTTCAATTTTCACAACATCTTTCCAATAGAAAGGAGACCAGAATTGCACTCAATATTCCAACAGTGGTCTAACCAATGTCTTGTACAGCCACAACATGACCTCACAACTCCTGTACTCAGTACTCTGACCAATAAAGGAAAGCATGCCACTATCCTTCTTCACTATCCTATTTACCTGTGACTCCACTTTCAAGGAGGTATGAACCTGCACTTCAAGGTTTCTTTGTTCAGCAACACTCCCTTGGACCTTACCATTAAATGTATAAATCCTGCTAAGATTTGCTTTCACGAAATGCAGCACTTCACTTATCTCAATTAAACTGCCACTTCTCAGCCCATTGGCCCATCTGATCAAGATCCCATTGTAATCTGAGGTAACCTTTTTCACTGTCCACTACACATCCAATTTTGGTGTCATCAGCAAACTTAGTAACTAGGCCTGTTATGTTCACATCCAAAACATTTACCTAAATGACAAAAAGTAGTGAACCCAGCACCGATCCTTGTGGCACTCCACTGGTCACAGGCCTCCAGTCTGAAAAACAACCCTCCACCACCACCCTCTGTCTTCGATCTTTGAGCCAGTTCTGTATCCAAATGGTGAGTTCTCCCTACATTCCATGAATTCTAACCTGGCTCACCAGTCTCCCATGGGAACCTTGTCGAACGCCTTACTGAAGTCCATATAGATCACATCTAGTACTCTGCCCTCATCAATCTTCTTTATTACTGCTTCAAAAAACTCAATCAAATTTGTGAGACATGATTTCCCACACATAAAGCCATGTTGACTATCCCTAATCAGTCCTTGCCTTTCCAGATACATGTATATCCTGTCCCTCAGTATTCCCTCCAACAACTTGCCCACCTCTGATGTCGGGCTCACTGGTCTATAGTTCCCTGGCTTGTCCTTACCGCCCTTCTTAAACAGTGGCACCATGTTAGCCAACCGCCAGTCTTCCGACACCTCATCTGTGACTATCGATGATACAAATATCTCAGCAAGAGGCACAGCAATCATTTCCCTAGCTTCCCAACGATGGCAAATTTATCTTATCTTTTACTCCATAACTTTGTGACTCCCACGCTATAGGTTTAGGTTCTAGGTCCAACCAATATGCTGTCTGTTTCACCGCAGTACTGGATTGAATTAGCTTTGTTGAGTTTGTGTTTCCCACTTGTGTAAGTCACGCTCTGTCTCCTTACCCCTACTATATCAAAAATCAGGTAGGGTTCTATCTCAACGTCCTGCCCACTATTTTTAAAGCCTGTAGTCTTCTTATTCAATGGACATCCAGCACTGGAATGAATAGTAATTTGAGATGGTAAATGGTGATTAATTTGGATAGATATGAGGTATTGTATATTGGTGAAACAAACGAGGGCCTGATTTATATAATTAATGGTAGGGTCCTGGGTAGTGTTGCAGAGCAAAGGGACCTAGAGGTTCAGGTATATAATTCTTTGAAACTTGTGTCATAGGTGGACGGGCGGCTAAGAAGGTGTTTAACGCACTTGCCTTAATTGCTTAAATGTTTGAGAATAGGAGTTGGGATGTTGCATAGGATGTTGGTGAGGCATTTTCTGGAGTACTGTGTACAGTTCTAGTTGCCCTGCAATAACAAAGATTTACTAAATTGGAGAGGGTTCAGAAAAGATTTCTCCAGATGTTGCTGGGACTGTCGGTTTGAGTTAGAAAAATAGGCTGGGTAGGCTGGGCCTTTTTTCACTGAAGGACAGGATGTTGAGGACTGACCTTATAGAAGTTTATAAAATCATGAGGTGCATAGATAAGGTAAATAGCAAGGGTCTTTTCCACAGGATTGTGGAGTTCAAAACCAGGGGGCATATTTTAAGGTGAGAGAAGAAAGTTTTAGAAAAGACATAAGCAGCAACATTTTTGCAGAGAGCATGGTTCTGTGTGGAATGCACTGCCAAAGGAAGTTGTGGATGCAGGTGCAGTTACAGCATATAAAAGACATTTGGATAAGTACATGAATAGGAAAGATTTGGAGGGATATGGGCCAAATGAAGGCAAGTGGGACAAGTTTAGTTTGGGAACATGATCAACACGGACTATTAGGAGCGAAGGATCTGTTTCTATGCTTATGATTCCATGACTCTATGAGCAAAGGGCAGTGGATTGTGCCACTTCACAGCAATGAGACACATTCCTCTCCAATGAGACCCATTGAGAATGAAGGTACATGTTGACTTACAGCATCCAGAGGCATTGGCACAATATTGATACCATGAGGTAGCTTATTGGTTGTCAGGTTGGAGATTGTTGCACTGGTACACAGAGCTGGCTGGCAGTCAGATGGTATAAAATTGTAAATGTTCCCTGAAATTGTTTTTTCAAAATTCAATCATGAGTAATTCCTAGAGAATCTTTCGAGAATCAAGTAAATTCATATTATGACACCTATCCGTGAGTAATCTCATTTTTATGTTGACAGCAATAAGTATTCATGACACAATCTCCCACGATGGTGATGGCAGTATCAGCTCATGCCAGGCAACAGGTTGTCAGCTAATCATAGAAAATGACACAGCCACAGGTGTCAGGTGAATAAAACACCAGGACAACAGTGCCAACATTTTATATCTCACTAATCCAGTTCAATAGTTCATTATTTTGATAGAAATTCATGTTGAGTTACATAATGGCATCCTATGTGACATTTGATCCATATTAAATGTGAATTAAATTCCTGAAATGAAAACCAACTACTCTCAATTGTTGAAGCAAAAAGTGCGTAAAGAATTGTTCATCTGGGAGAAATACAGTATGGGACAAAGTCAAGCCCTTTAAACCAAGTGTTGCACCAGGATAATTGGTTCATGTCAATTTACTATTTGATTTGATTTATTATTGTCAGATGTATTGGGATATATATATACAGTGAAAAGTATTGTATTGTGCGCTAACCAGTCAAATCATACCTTACATAAGTACATCCAAGTAACAGAACAGACTGCAGAATATTGTGTTACAGCTACAGAGAAGGTTCAGAGAAAAATCAACTGTATATGAGAGGTCTGTTCATAAGTCTGCGCACAGCAGGGAGGAAGCTATTCTTGAATTTGTTGATGCAGGTTTTCAAACTTTTGTACCTTCTGCCCAATGGATGAGGGTAGAAGAGAGGATAACCACAGTGAGAGGGATTTTTGATTATGTTGGCTGCTTTCCCGAGGCAGCAGGAAGTGTAGATAGAGTCAATAGAAGGAAGGTGCTTTTCGTGATGGACTGGGCTACGTTCACAACTCTCTGTAATTTCTTGTGGTCTTGGGCAGAATAGTTGCCATACCAAACTGTGATTCTGAATTTCCTTCTGAGAAAGTACAAGCTTGATGTGCTTTCTTAAGTGTAGAGTCAACGTGAGTGGACTAGGATAGATTGTTGGTGCTATTTACTCTTAGGAACTTGAAGCTCCCGAACACCTCCACCTCAGCACCATTGATACAGACAGTGGCATGTCCTCCACTCTGCTTTCTGAAGTCAATGACCAGCTCCTTCATTTTGCTGACATTGATGGAGAGATTGTTGTCTTTACACCATATCACTAAGCTGTCTATCATCGTTTGAGATCTGACACACTATGGTGGTGTCATCAGCAAATTTGTAAATGGAGTTAGAGCTGAATTTGCCCATGCAATTGTGAGTGTATAAAGAATTTAGTAAGGAGTTGAGTGGTTAGCACTGCAGCCGCACAGCGCCAGGGACCCAGTTTCAATTCCATCCTCAGGTGACTGTATGCTGTTTGCACATTTTTTTTCTTGTGTCTGAGTACATGGGATTAAGCAAAAGTCACCATTATCCAAAATACTGGACAAGACTGTGGCCTTTTCTAATATTGAAAATAATAGACAAAATCTTGGGCTCAGGCTGCACCAAAAACACAATAGAACCAGAATGCTTGCTGTCTGGGACTATTGTTCAGCCTGGATTTCCAATTTACACCTCCACTTTAAGAGAACAATCAACCAAATTGAACACTCTAGACCGAAACTGATTTTTATACCTCAGGCTACCCTGCACAGACAGTATGGGGTCTACAGAGATACCAAACATTAAATTTCAATCAAAATCCATTCACACGTATTCTTAACTATCAAGAAACCAATTGACTTCAACAGTAAGACAGTGGAAATTGCAGATTTAGCGTGATGATGGGGGGTCTACAATTACTATAATTGCAGGCCCTGACCTTACCTGAGGGAGCTATCCCCATAAGCATTCCAAAGAATAATTCCAGAAGGAGAATTCCAACAGCTAATTCCAGGGGCTATTTCCAAGAGTTATCTCCGGAAGCGGGATGCCAGCAGCAGTTCCGAGAGCTCCTGACACAGTGGACCCAATGGCAACTGAGCATAACTAGCAGATCCAAGAGCTGATTAAAACTCCCAATCCGCCTGACACCACCAGGTCTCAGACACATTCCGGCCAGCAAAACCAACAGAAACTAAGGAAAACCAAGTACTTATTGATAAATCCAAAAAATCTAATAAGAGCATCAGCAAAACAGAAAGGCCTATGTAATTTAAAGTCTTCATCCGGGCACTGGGTAAGGCAAGTGGGAACACCCAACTGTACTTCAAAATCATATTTTTCCCAACAGTAAGCTGAAATTCCAGAGACCCCAAAGTTCTGACCTCACTTGCAAGGAGGGAAAGGTGGGTGGTGATTCTGCATTGGGATCCCAGTGTTGGAATTCTGATTGACTTGGTGTTTTCTGGTGGGATGCACTACAGAGCGTCAGTGTGGACTTGATGGGCTGAATGGCCTCCTTCCACACCATAGGGATTCTATGATTCTATGTGTGTTTGCTTCTCACTCCACAGGTTAGGTTAATATCATTCCTGAAGAAGGGCTCATGCCCGAAACGTCGATTCTCCTGCTCCTTGGATGCTGCCTGACCTGCTGTGCTTTTCCAGCAACACATTTTCAGCTCTGATCTCCAGCATCTGTAGTCCTCACTTTCTCCTAGGTTAATATCATTATCAGGAAACTTGCAATATTGAAAGCCCTAATTGAACCTGAGATTTATTGAAATTAGAGGTAATTTCATTGTTACAGGTCAAGGAGACTAATAAAATTAATATGAGAAAGTTTCATCAAAGCACTAGCAATCATAACCTCAGTATTTCAATTTTGGTACTTGCTGATCTCTTGAAATAGCCACTTTGCTATTAAATGCCTTATAAGGATGAGCATGCTTTATGTTAGGTTTCTGTACTTAACAAGAATTACTATTTATTACAAATTAATATATTCTAGCTACAGATAAATAATTATATTCTATCAACACATAACTTATCTAGTTAAAACTCTAACTCACTTATAAAATTTCCTTTGCACACAAATAAACAGTTACAATAAAAATGGATGTTATGAGAAGGATCAACTGGGGAAGCAGTTCTGTTCACAGGATTCACTGAAATGAATATTTTTCTTGTCATGCCTGCTGTTCTGCAATCTTCCATCTTCAGGTATTTTCACTTATTTGCATGAGGTACAGGGTGACTAGTTTAATATTACAAAGTCTCTAACTTCCTGCTTAAAAGCCACTGATGAGGGGGAATGAATTAGCTTTATTCATGGGTTGAATGGTTTTACTGCAGAGCTCCGAAGGCTTCTAACAAAATATTCACACCTGCAAGTTGATCAACCCACCTGGGTGCCAACTGCGTAGTTGGTGGCAGGCAAAAAGCCTTTGCCAACAACAACTGGTGACCAGTCCACAGATCAATCTTCTTGCTGGCTGAATCTCTCTTCATTCCCAGTTTCTTGTTTCAGTTTGTCTGTAGTCAGTTTCCTTATTGCTTGAACAAACAACACTGACAATGAGAGCCAGGTAACTTACTTTTAAAAAGTGCAGTAATCCTTTCCATAACACTTGGTTTTAAAAACTGTCCATCTCCCATTACAGTCAATAGTAAAAAACACAGAAAACATAAAGTTTTTATACAATACTGAAAAGATTATTTTTCCATTTCCCGTTTTCCATGCCAGTTACTTAGTCAATTGATCAAAAGCGCTCAAACTTATTAAACTGGGGAATTAAACTTATTCTGTCAGTCTTAATTGAGCTCAAAGTTTATTCTTCAATTTGAAAGCTCTGTGTACTGAACACAGCCTTTCACCTGTAATGTTCTATTCATTTTTCATACATAATTCTTTAGTAATTTATGAGTTGAAGGTCCTCTCACTTTCTACAGGGAAACATTGTACGTTATACCATCTTTTGTAAACTCTAATGTCGGATCAGTTTGGTGTACACTTTTGGAAGACAACATAAGGAATGAGTTCACTAATTGAATCGAATGGATAATATCTTAAAACGAAAAGTGAACATATCTGTAATGTAACATACTGCACATATGTAAAAGTGGAATTTTTTGACTATTTTTTAAGGTTAAACTTATGGGGTTGACTATTACATGGCTCCTACTTTTGAGGGGCTGAAATTTATACGATAGGGATCCTGAGCTCTGCTGAACTCCACACAAAGGGAGGTTGTCACCTGACTCTGAGCTGATGTGTCTGAAACCTTTGCGCCAAATTCTTCTATTTTCCTCTGTTTTCTCTCATCTGCTGTTATTGTAGTTTTTATTTCTAATGAAAAAAAGTTATCAGACATTTGACTCTCATACAGTCTCACGGATCGTTGTAGCCATGGGAAATTGTCAACAGTTGCACATTAATTATAGTGAAGTAAATGCATATAGGCCTATCCTAGACAGGAAATGATGCTGTGATCAACTTTGTATCACACTAATTATACTAATTATTGTGTTCATTCGATAATGAACTTAAGAAATCCGTAGGAGAAAGTGAGGACTGCAGATGCTGGAGATCAGAGCTGAAAATGTGTTGCTGGAAAAGCGCAGCAGGTCAGGCAGCACCCAAGGAGCAGGAGAATCGATGTTTCGGGCGTGAGCCCTTCTTCAGGAATCCTGAAGAAGGGCTCATGCCCGAAACGTTGATTCTCCTGCTTCTTGGATGCTGCCTGACCTGCTGCACTTTTCCAGCAACACATTTTCAGTTAAGAAATCTGTAGTCTAACATTGCTGTGAATTTTAGATCAAAACACATATTAGCATGAAAAATAAATTCAATTTCTCATTGTAACATTTATGTACAGGATAATGCCTTGACTCACAAATGTTGATTTGAAGAACTAGGGTCAAATTTTACATGAGATCCACTTTTACTTGCGTGTATTTGGTGTTTGTAACAGAAAAGTTGTTCAATATAATCTTAGGAATAAGGCTTTTTTTCTTAAGAACTCGAGGAACAAAGAATTGTAGAACCATCAGATTAAAACAAAAGAATGTTTTATGCATTTTAAGCTATGAATATGTTAGATTGCTCTATTATAGCTCCTGTGTAAAGGGCAGGGAGCATTGCACATGCATTATGCATCCTACTCAACTGAACAGTAAATCAAACTGTCTCCAAAATGGAGAAAACATCCCTGTACACTCAATCTTCCTTTTCTAATCAGATTTATTTAATATTGACATTTGTACTTAAGCACAGTGACATGTGGATAATGTCACCACGTTCTGGCGCCATCTTAGATTACAGAATAAGTGACTGAATAAACTGTAAAAATGGGGGAAAAATGGGATAAATTAATATTAAATTACATTTTACATTAGATTCCTACAGGGTGGAAACAGGCCTTTCAGTCCACATCGACCCTCCGAAGAGTAACACACCCAGACACATTTCCCTCTGACTAATGTACCTAACACTATGGGCAATTTAGCATGATCAATTCATGTAACCTGCATATCTTTGGACTGTGGGAGGAAACTGGAGCACCCGGAGGAAACCCACACAGACACGAGGAGAATGTCTGTGTGGAGTTTGCACAGTCTCCTGAGGCTGGAATCGAGCCTGGGAACCTTGCGTTGTGAGGCAGCAGTGCTTCAAAAGATCATCACTCCCTCTCCATAGACCTCACTCACTTGGTGTGAAGTGGCACAATCCACCAGTCATCACCACCCAACATTACCCCCAGGATGCCACTTCCATGGCTGCCACCTCCGTGCTGAAGACAGTCACGCTGCATGGGTCCCACAACTCCTCTGACACTAGGACATTAAATGATCGGGCCTGTCTTCCAACACCACCAGCCAAGATGAAGTAGGGATGAAGATACACAGGGCACCAGCCTCCTGCTGGAGGACATCAGGAGGCTCCCCCAGGGCAAGCAAGACCAAAAAGAAACATTACTGATCTAGAAAGACAATGTTGAACCTGCATAGATGTGGCTGGACCTGCCTTATGAGCCCAAGAGTGGCCAAGACCCATGCTCAGAAGCCAAACGCTACCATCCGGACTGCCACTGTCTTAGATGTGCCGTGGTGATCTGCTCTGGCATTCACTTACCTTTCATTCGAGGATAGATTACTGAATTTCTGAGAGATCCTTTAAGCCATTTTGCATTCTGGTATCTACGCAATGTTGGCAGTAGTTGAGTTTGCATGTCCTCACCCTGGGATTTGACTGCAGCACTCAAACTTTGCAAGGCTGTCCTCCAAAACAATACTGAGATTTTTTGAGGTAAAGCCTTGGGGAACTGGTGGAGCTGCATTTGTTCCCTCTCAGCTTGAAAACGCCCATGCTCCCATTGATGCATCAATGCCCTTATCAGCCCCTATCATCCATAGAAGTTGGACTGCGTCCCCTTATGCTAAACTTCAGGAACCATCATTATACAACAGTGAATGATGAGAAGTAGAACTTGGCCGATTATTCTCTATTCCAGCTTGGAAGGAAGCAAATACATTCCATTTCACAGCCACTTTCAGTCTCTGGCAATGCTATCTGAGGTGGCAGCTTCTTGGTGGAGCAGAGATGTCCAACATGTTGGATAGAATTTGGGCAAGAATGTTGGGTGGAATTTTCCCAGTCTCTGAATGGCATGGGCAATGGCGAGAAAGTTGGGAAAATATGGTGAGAGTGGAAAAATGAGATTCTAGATGTCAAAAGAAAGTCGGCCTATGGCTTTAATTGGGAGATGAGGATCTCACTAGTGAGGGGCTAATTTGCAAACAATAACAGCTCACTGTGATCTAATCTCACTGGTTACTATGCAGGTTGCTTTTCTCGCAGGTAGCCAAGGGAAACTAGACATTAATACATGACATGCAAGTCAGAGGAGTTACTTGGCGGTTACCCAGCACGTGACGACCTGTACCCTCCTTCCATGGAAGGTTCCATCAGTACACCAGCTTGACACATCTCACACTCACTTAAAACATAGTTCACCACTTCAAATCTGCACTTTAAAGTTCACATATATTTTTATTTCAATCATTGCAAAGCTGCTGCCAGGCTGCTTTGAGTGCAGGAACAAGGTCCGATCTCATGCATGATAAAGTGTGCATTTCAGAGCTATTAGCTTGTCTTCTCAGCACTCACTTAATTGTACTTACTTAGACTCATGCAGCAACTCTGACTTGCCTTTTATCACATTGCCACTTCATTCCGAACTTACAGGCTCCCAGTAGTTCTGTCTTGCCTTATCAGAGACAGAAAGCTTGGCAGCTTGTCATGTTTGCCACCAGTAAAAGTCAAGGGAATGGGCATGTTGCTGTATTGCACTGTACAATATCAAAGTCACAATTACACCACATCACACCAATCTGCAGTAAACCCAAAGTATCTGCTTCAAACAAAATGCCACATTGGAAGTTTAAGGGGAGTAATCCTTTGTTCAGTCAAGGGGGACAGTTGTCAGTCAGGAGTTTCCATTACAGTCAATCAAGGGCTGCATCCGGTCTTAGTGCAGAGGCTTGGTCACAATCAATTAGCTGTTTGGAATAATCTCTGTCCAGGGAATGGGCCACAGACAGTCCTGCATTCTTGATTGCACTCTTAGATTCTAGATAAAAGACAGTTGTGTTGACTAGAATGTTGTTGCCGAATGAAGATTGCTTGGGGTACCTTTACAGAGTGTGTTATCTGCTGGAGTATATCAGACAGAGGGCAATGTAGACACATTGAATTCCATGTCAGTGCAGCTGACTTATGTAATAGAAAAGGGTTCCTTCAATCAATGTTCTGGTCATATGTGATAACTATCACCAACATCTTCAAATTCTGCACCAGATAACCTAGAAGCTTCCAATGTACCTATATCTTCAATAATTCTTAGGTTCCTGCATTATTTTGAAGGGTAGATGCCTTACACAGGATGGCTGTTGTAACACACTGGTCAGCACCACATGATGACAGAAATCATAATTTGCCTAGACTGCACAGTCCTGCTGCATGTTCCTTGTACCTACACTGACACCTTGACCAAAATGGTGCCCAGCTCAGAAAGCTGCATTTGCATATTTCCTTTGGAACCTGTAGGTTTTGAAATCCAGGTGCTACACAATCGACTTGAGAATTGCTTATCCCTGTCACATTAAAGCATGGAGCAATTATACAAAGAAAGCCTGCTGGAAAATTCTATTGGCTAATGTCTTCTGAAAACAAAAGGGGTGGCATGGTGGCACAGTGGTTAGCATTACTGCCTCACAGCGCCAGAGACTTGGGTTCAATTCTCGCCTCAGGTGACTCTCTGTGTGAAGTTTGCATATTCTCCCCGTGTCTGCGTGGGTTTCCTCCCACAGTCCAAAAATATGCAGGTTAGGTGAATTGGCCATGTGAAATTGCCTGTAGTGTTAAGTGTAGCAGAATGGGTCTGGGTGGGTTGGTCTTCGAAGGGTCAGTGTGGACTTGTTGGGCCGAAGGGCCTGTTTCCACACTGTGTAATCTAAACTGCTTTAAGCAGGAGACTAAATTATACTTTACAGAGCTGAAGCACTGGCAAACATCCAAATAGGATTAATAAGATTTTCTTAGCTGAAAAATGTTGAAGTTTTTGAATTGTTCAAAAGAGGCAAGCTGATCAAGTTGATATGGTCTAACTGCACTGTTGACTTCAGCCCAACTATTCAGATCTGATTTTAAGGTTGTTGGGCTGGGTCAGTTTGGGTTGGACTAACTTTAATATCTCAAATAAGGCTCATTCATTCATCTGGATAACATAGAGTTCAATGCTGAAGCACATCACAGTCATGAAATGACGCACAAAGAAATATGGTTTTCTCTCTCTTACAAGTGTAGGAAAATCATAAATAGACTTAAAAACAACACACCCAACGTGCGAAAAATGCCATGTCCAACAGTAGGATGGTGCTGAGTGGGTAACTCGCTGAATTCGATTGCTTTCTGAATGATCTCAGAGCACAACAAGAGCCACAGGAAATAAAGACTTTGAAAAGACATGGAATAATTGTATTAAAGAACTGTAATAGAAAAATCAATAAAATGTATAACAGAATGTAAATAAAAGAATTATGATGCAGCATTCCTAAAGGAATAGGAAAGATCTAGTGACCTAGTATAGTGAACTACCTTGACTATACCAAGTCTCTCAATGCTGTCCAAGTGGGAGGAAATGACACTAAGGTTCAATCTCACTCATTCCAGTGGAGGTGCTGAAGCCTGATTTGCCACATTAGAGCAGTTCAAAATGCATTTCTAGTAAATTGACCATCCGTCACTTTGAAACATATTACTGGTCACCTGTTTCACATATTCCTTGAACAGGTCAGTCAATAGTAACTGACAAAGGAAGTTCAGGATTGCGGAAGATTAAGAGAAAAAGCTTATCAAGTTGCCAGAAATACAGTAATCTGAGGTTTTTAAAATACTGCAGAGAGGATCAAGAACCTGATGAAGAAAGGGATGATAGAATATCAATGCAATCAAGCAAAAAATATAAAAATGCATTGTAAAAGCTCTGCAGGTTGTAAAACCTAAACACTTAACTAAACCAAATATGAATCTATTACAGGGAGAGAGTCAAGAGAATTTTTGAGATAATAGAGAAATGGTAGGAAGTCTGTTTACACTGAGGAAAACATAAGAAATCTTGCAGACTTAGACATTCAAGGGGCTAGGGAGATGAGGAGTTGGAGGAAATTAGTATAAGTAAGAACATAGTATTGGAGAAATTATTGAGTCTGAAAGTTAATAAATCTTCACGTTCTGATAACTTACATTCCAGCATGTTGATGGAGGTGTCCATAGAGATAACTGATAATCTTTCAGAATTCTATCGATCCTGGAATGATTGCTGTTGGAAGCTAGCAAATGTTACCCCAATATTTAAGAAAGGAAAGGAGAAGGATGAGAAAATACAGACCTGATAGCCTTCCATGAGTAGTGGGGAAATGTTAGTATCAATTATAAAGACCTCAAGACCATGAGACATTGGAGCAGAAATTAGGTCATTCAGCCCATCGCATCTGCTCTGCTATTCAATCATGGCCAATAAGTTTCTCAACTCCATTCTCCTGCTTTCTCTCATTAATCCTCAATCCCCTTGACAATCAAGAACTTGTCCTTCTCTGTCTTAAATATACTCAATGACCTGGCCTCCACAGCTTTCTGTGGCAGTGAATTCTATAGATTCTCCACTTTCCAACTGAAGACATTTCTCCTTATCTCTGTTCTAAAAGGTCTTCCCTTTACTCTAAAGATGTACCCTTGGGTCTTTGCCTCTCCTACCAATGAAAACATCTTCCCAAAATCCACTCTATCAAGGCTATTCAGTACTCTATATGTTTCAATTAGATCCCACTCATCCTTCTAAACTCCATTGTGTTCAGCTTTTCATTCCTGGACCATTCTTGTGAACTTCTTCTGAATACACTCCAGGGCCAGTATATCCTTCCAGAGATAAAGGGCCCAAAACTGCACACAATACTCCAAATGTGGTCTGACCAGACCCTTATGGAGCTTTATATTCTAGTCCTCTCAAAATAAATGCCAACATTGCATTTGCCTTCCTATCTACTGACTCAACCTGTAAGTTTATTTTGAGAAAATCCTGGACTAGAACTCCCAAGTTTCTTTGTACTTCAGACTTCTGCATTTTCTTCCCATTTAGAAAATAGCCAATGTCTCTATTCTTCCTAGCAAAGTGCATGACCTCACACTTTCCCAAGTTGTACTCTATCTGCCATTTCTTTGCTCACTCTGCTAATCTGTTCAAATTATTCTGCAGCTTTCCCACCTCCTCAATGCTCCCTGTCTCTCTATCTATCTTGGTATCATCTGCAAACTTAGCCAGAATGCCCTCCGTTCCTTCATCTAGATCATTAATATATAAGGTGAAAAGTTGTGTTCCACTGACCCTTGTGGAACATTACTTGTCACCAGCTGCCATTCTGAGGGGGACCCTTTTATTCCCCACTCTCTGCTTTCTGCCAGACAGCCAATCTTCTATCCATGCTAGCACCTAGCTTCTAGCACTACGGGCCCTTATCTTACTCAGTAGCCTCCTGTGTGGCACTTCATCAAAAGTCTTCTTGAAGATCACGTAGACAACATCCATTGGCTGTCCTTGGTCTAACCTGCTCATTACTTCCCCAAAGAATTTTAGCAGATTTCTCAGGCATGACCTCCCCTTGATGAAACCAAGAATGTAAAGGATGGAATAAATAGACACCTGGCTGAAATTGATCAGATTGAGTCTGGTTAGTATGGATTTGCAAATGGAAAATTGTGTTTGACAACCTTGCTAGAGGCTTTTGAAGATATTGCTAACAAAATTTATAAAGGAGAGGTAATATAAGTGTTATATTTATATTTGAGAAGACTTTTAATAAAGTCCTTAAAAAAGGCTGGTTAGTAAAATTAAAGCACATGGGAGAGGAGAGAATGTACAAGAATGAATTAATGATTAGTCAACAGACATAAAACAACAATCAAAAGGTCATTTTTCATTGGCAGACTGTAACTAGTGGGTACTGCAAGGATCCATTCTTGGGCCCCAATCATTTACAATATATTTCAATAAAATGCAAAGTTAAATGACAATCTGTGTTGTGAGAGATATGCAATGTGGTTTCAGATGGATTTGGGCAGGCTTAGTAAATGGGCAAGAATATGGCAAAAGGAATATAATGTGAGGTTATCCATTTTGATAGAAGAAACAGATATGCAAAGCATTCTTAAAAGGTAAGAGGTTAGAATGTGTAGATGAACAAAAAGAACTAGATGTCCTTATCGATAAGTGACTGAGGCCAACATTCAGGTGCAGAAAAGAATTCAGGAGGATGTTGAATTGCAAGAGGATTTGAGTAGCAAAGTGTTGCTTCAGTTGTATAGTAGAATGGTGTGACTCACCTGGTGTACTGTATGCAGGTTTGGTCTCCTTACTATAGCACAGAGACGAATGCCATCGGAGGAGGGCAGTGCACATTCACCAGACCTGTTCTTGTGAAGGGACATTGGGCAAAATGCATTCACTAATGTTTCAAAGAATGAGAAGTGATCTAATTGAAACGTGCAAAGTACTTCAAGGGATAGGCTGCATAAATTCTTAGGTTTCCCCTAATTGTAGCATCCAAAACCAAGGTGACAATTTAAAAATAAGGCATTGGGTTTGAGGTGATGAGAAATCTCTTGACTTAGAAGGTTATAAACTGATGGAATTTGCTATCCCAGGCAGCTTTGGAAGCTTTGACTAAGTTGAATGTAGACATTTTTAGGATTGAGCAAAAATCCCCATCATCTAAATTACTGAAGATGACCCTGGGCTTTTCCACTATTGAAAATACTGGGCAAAACCTTAGCCTCAAGGTGCAGTGAATCCACAACAGAGCCTGCAGACTTATAAAAGAACAATCAACTAAAATTAACAGATTCTAACCAGAGAAAGCCTTTACACCTCAGGTTATGCAAAACTGACAGGATGGGGCTTACAGAGATACTAGATATTCAACTTCAATTGAAATCTATTCACGCATACTTTTAATGATCAGGAAACTAGTTAACTTCAGAAGGAATAACAAAAACACAGTGGAAAGCACAGTTTTACTGTGAAGATAAGGGGCCCACAGTCAATATAATAGCAGTCCCCGATCTCACCTGACAGAGTAATCCCAACAGCAATTCCAAAGCATTCCAAGAGCTAATTCCAGCGACTATTTCCAAGAACATTTTCTGAAAGCAGTTCCAAGAACAGTTTTGAGATCAGTCCGAACACTTCAAGAACATACTGGGATTTCCTGAGCAAGAGCTAGCAGACCAGGGGAACCAACCACAACAACCACAACATCCAAGAACTGGCAAACTCCAAAAACCATTCAACTTGATCAACCACCACCAGGCCTCAGATCATCATAGATTCCCTTTATGGGGAAACAGGCCATTCGGCCCAACAAATCCACACCGACCCTCCGGGGAGTAACCCACTCAGACTCATTCCTCTACTTTTATCCCTGACATGAACCTAACTAACACACCCTTGAACACTATGGGCAATTTAGCATGGCCAATTCACCTGACCTGCACATTTTTGGATTGTAGGAGGAAACCAGAGCATACTTCCTGGGCTGAAAACCGGGCCAGCAAAACCAGCTGAAAGGAAAGAAATACTTACCTGATAGATCCACTACACACCTTACTGCATCAGTGGACTCAACACAAACTCAAAAGCTGACGCAGTCCGAAGTCTTTGCTCAGGCTCCAGACATTGTAAGCAGGAACAGTCAGACATATCTCAAAATGACGTTTTCCCCGGTGGTGAGTTGAAACTCCCAAGACCCCAAAGTTGTGAGCTAGCTAGCAGGGAGGGGGAGGTGGGTGGTGAAAGTGCAGTGGTAGGAATTCTGATTAAAAATTCTGTAATTAAACCTGTTGTTTTTAGGTTCAGTTGTGTCTAATAGATTATTTATAGTATTGCTGTCCTCTGTATAGCTGATTGTATCAATTTCCCAATTTATTGCATTTACATATATTTCTTGTATTATAGTTAACTTTTGTATTTAAATAAATGCAGAGATTCTTTTGCACTGAAACATCTGCCTACTGCCTTCTTCATTTCACATTCCCTAAATAAGCTCAGAGCCTAGAACCAGTGATGTGGGGGTGGTTTGAACAACTTAAAAATCAGAAATCTACTGATTGCAAACCCAAACCCTACGCATTGATAGATTTCTAATTACAAATAGCACAAAGGCTAACACAGATGAGGTAGATAAAAGGCATTGAAGTGTTCAATGTTGAAAGGTGTGTAGACTCAATGGCCTGAAAGGACTACTCCTGTTCCTATGTTCTTATGTAGCAAGGACGCTATTAGAAAAGAAAAAAACACACAAGCTTTAATGAATTGAAAAGAAACCATGTCAGCACCATATGGAGCATACAGTCCTGACCCCCTGGAGAAAGTGTTAAGGGTCTTTAAATTTGACAAAGCAGTAGGGCGTAATAAATTGCACTAGAATTTGAAACATCTTGACTCTGGTGTTCGGTCCTGGCTGAGCTAGTGTTATATTAGAAGCATCAGCTCAAACTCATTCCCAAATGTATGTGTGGAATAGAGTAAAAATTATAGCTTTTTCAAAACTTAAAGGTGATCTCACGCTTAGCAGCCAACTACTGACCAATTTCACTGCTTTCTGTTTGCTTTAAGATTGTTGAATGTCTTATACTCCAAGGAAGGAGAGGCCATGTTTAAAGTGGACCAAACTAGTTTCCTTCCAGATGCAACTCATGTGATCAAGTTCTGGCATACACCACCCACAATGAAATAGATTTTAAAAGAATCTGAAGATAGGCAGAGAGCTACTGGACCTCACAGCTGCTGATGATACAGTGAGGCTCATTGGCCTGCTCCTAAAACGAGGCAGAAGTGGGTACTGCAGATGCTGGAGATTAGAGTCAAGATTAGAGTGGTGCTGGAAAAGCACAGAAGGGCAGGCGGCATCCGAGGAGCAGGAAAATTGATGTTTCAGGCAAAAGCCCTTCATCAGGAATGAGGCTGAGAGCCTTGGGGGTGGACAGATAGATAGGAGGGGGATGGGGCTGGGGAGAAGGCAGCTGAGAGTGCAATAGGTGTATGGACTTGGGGCAACAGTGATAGGTCAGAGAAGAGAGTGGAGCAGATAAGTGGGAATTTATCTCTCCACCCCGCAAGGTTCCCAGCCTCATTCGTGATGAAGGGCCTTTGCCCGAAACGTTGATTTTCTGGCTCCTCAGATGCTGGTGGACATGCTGTGCTTTTCCAGCACCACTCTAATCCTGCTCCTAAAGCTGCCCCAGAGTACTTCCACCCCAAGTAGGGACAGGTATTGAAACATTCCTTCACAACAGACAATTTAGTGTACAAATGGACAAGGGGAAAATGAATAAAGAAATCTGACTAATGGACCACCTAATTTCATTAATGTCATTGCGTATCACATTCAAACTCTAACATTCTGCATCCTGGACAAAGTTACAAAGTTGATGGATTACTTCAGCATGTGATGTCTCAAACTGAATCCCTCTACAATCACACCCAGTGTATCCCACTACAATGCCAGTGCCACAAAAGCATTGCATATCTACATGGACGTTAAGTGATTAAAGTACAATCCCAAACCAACATACTCTAGAGGAACTCTAAATAGAACTTTGTTCCAGGAATAGCTGAAGAAAAAGCAGCTAAGGTCAAAAAGCAAACAACAAACAACCTATCAACCAAATGTGCTTGATCTTCAGGTGTGTTGCTGCTACAATATGCTGGCTCTCATTATTTGCCCTATAACACTCTGCAGCAGACAACTGTCTACCTGTCTGGCGTAGGTTATCACTGATGCACATCGTGCTGGCACTCAATTGAATCTGACAGTGACTTCATTAACTACGAGCCTCCACCAAAACTTCCTGATCCTTGCAAACATCACTTCTTCTTTCCAGCAAAAACTTGCAAGCTGGTTGAAACCATTCTTGCTGTACTTCAATGCTGAAACTATGATGATCTGTTTTAATTTGCTTACTTCCTACCTTCCATCTCCGTGCTTCACATGAGCAGCCTTTCTGAGCAAGATCCACTAGCAGACATTCTAGGAATGTGAATATCAGAAGTCATCAACAAGTTCCTTGTGACAAACCTCACCTGTAAAAAAGCAAGCTTTGAACTATCACAGAGAGAGGAGTTCTTGCTGAACAGATTCAGGGAATGGCAGGATCTCTGCACAGCCATCCTCTACTGTTAGGCCTCAATACAAATCCATCTGTATCTGTGGAAAGACACAGACAATGCACATAACCAAGACGTATCTCTTCAATAGGCTAAGTGGACTAATCACCTTAAACTTTGTAAAAGAGGATCTGATCACATTATGGAAACAGGCCATTTGCTCCAACAAATCCACACCGACCCTCTGAAGAGTAACTCACCCAGATTCATTCCCCTCTGACTAATGTACCTAATGCTATGGGCAATTTAGCACGGCCAATTCACCCAACCTGCACAGCTTTTTGCATTGTGGAAGGAAACCGGAGCAAACCCACACAGACATGGGGAGAATGTGCAAACTCCACACAGACAGTCGCCCGAGGCTGGAATTGAACCTGAGGCCCTGGTGCTGTGCCACCGTGCCACATGGCTCCCAGACTTTGCATTCTTTAAATAAAATAACAAACTAGAAGAGTTTATTGGAACCCAAGACTGTCAGGTGAAAGTCACTTTAAGGTAAGGCAAAGGCAGAGCTGCTGCAGCTTATAGGGAGAGTATAATATAAGCAAACTGCCTCCCAACATTGCATGACCAAAGCCCTCCACCTGTGCCATATGGCAGACAGAATGCATGAGCACAGACTAACAAACTGTTGAATCCAAATGGCAGCTCAAATCACGGTGTCAGCTCAATCCACAAATGATTTAAATTTGCTTCCACTCCCATTAATCTTAGTCCCACATGAACATATGGGAAAGAAATGGGAACAGGAGTAGATACAAAGTCCCTCAAACCAATTCTGACACCATTCTGTAGATTTCATCTTAAATACCTAACTTGTACTTTACCAATTGTCTCAGTTCTCCTACAGTTCAAGTGTCTTTTGGTTTCAGCTTTGAAAGATCATTAAAAACTAAGGAAGATGATGTGAAATCCTAGGCTCAGATACATTAGATTAGATTACTTACAGTGTGGAAACAGGCCCTTCGGCCCAACAAGTCCACACCGACCCGCCGAAGCGCAACCCACCCATACCCCTACATTTACCCATTACCTAACACTATGGGCAATTTAGCATGGCCAATTCACCTGACCCGCACATCTTTGGACTGTGGGAGGAAACCGGAGCAGCCGGAGGAAACCCACGCAGACACGGGGAGAACGTGCAAACTCCACACAGTCAGTCGCCTGAGTCGGGAATTGAATCCGGGTCTCAGGCGCTGTGAGGCAGCAGTGCTAACCACTGTGCCACCGTGCCACCCATTAGTCAGAGAGAAAGTAATATGCACCAAGTCAAAAACAACACAAATAAAAAGAACTCAGAAATAAAACACTGGAAGAAGAGAAAACAAAAGATAGACATAAAAGGGAGACAACTCAAAAACTGGGAAAAGCAATAGTGTGAATGGAATTAAAATTACATATCAAATAACTGCTAATTAATTAACAAGCAATATTAATGCAATCATGCTGCATTGTGGTGATGCTTACTTCAACACCATGATGAATTGAACATTTATAAGTTCAACCAGCCAAGTGAGAGAGTCATTGCTTTGACCTAGTAACAATCTAATGATACAATTGTTTTGCTGTGGAGCCTTTTAATAGTTTATTTTTTAATTAATCAAATGGCTAATCCATTCCATTTTAAAGATGAGAGATATCATCCATCAAAAAAATCACATCACAATTCTCTGATGCTTTTTCAGACATGCCCACTATTTGATATGGTGCTAAACCTGACATAATAGTAGGACCTAGGCTGAAGTCCCAATTCTGCTAGATTTGATCAGAGCAAACTGGATTATCACAATTCATAATCTAGGTTAGGGAGAAAAGTGTATCTGCCACCCAAGGATGGAGAGAAGGAAAACTGCTAAAAAAGACAAGCGCCGTATAACAAATTCTACTTGATATTAATATTCTGCATTTGCAACAAACCCGTGTAATTTGATATTCCAAATGTTAGAAGCTTTAATTTGTTGATACAGTTGTTTTATACAGCGGAGCCTCCACTGGGAAAGGTTTTTGATGGGCAGTTTGAATGTACATTAATTACCATACAAATTCCATTCAGTGAACAATGTGTGATTTGATTAGAGCATGATCCACCTAGTCTATTCTGTCTGTAGAGCAGAAACATTGCGTAGCCATTCCATGTATTTCTGCTGTGTGTGCATGTGTCATTGCACAGAGGTTAATCTGCTGCAGCAGATCCCTGAGTGTGGAACTACAAATAGATAAGAAGGTCAATTATCAACCTTATGTTTACTTTTAAAGCCCACTAAGAGAATTATGGTGGGGACAGACCTTTACTAGGAGATGCCATTATTTCAAAATCAACCCTGTTATGAACACAAATTTATCTTTCACGTGAGAAGCAAGCACCCTAGTGTAAGATAGGAAGTCAACTGTAATAATATTGAGGAGAATAATTTTCTATTCCCTTTTTTGACTTTTTATATAGTTTACTGTGGACTGATAAATGTGGTATGTCGGAGAGATTAAAAGAACACAACAAAAATGATCAACATCCCTAACCACTCATTGAAGAATTTGAAAAACATAAAGAGAACTCATGTAAGTCATAGGGAAACTTTTAAAAATGTGTGGATTGGTCTGTGACTTCTGTGTGAGAAGGCTGTGGGTTCCTGGTCCACTTCAAAAACTGAAGGAGTGTTCAACTATCAAATAAGACATTAAGCTGAAGCACTGTCTCTGCCTAAGTTGTTCGCCTTGCTATTATTATCAATACAAAATCTGGTCCAAAACTGCTGATGTTCCAGCACGGAATTTAGAAATAGACTTTTCAGTTGAGGTTTACCTTTTTATCATATTGACTGTTCCATTTGGTAAGTCAATTAATCTTGAGGGAATAAAACAGTTGCTGCATTTTATTTTTGGCAACAAAGAATAACAATTTTGTAATCTTTAAGTAATAACATGCAGAAAATAAAGCTAAGATTCTGAATTTCATCAAAAAGGTAATGCACCAAATCTGTGCAATTAGTCCCGGAATTGCTGCAAAAACATTTTGTCCAATTAGTGGTAGCTATGATTTACTAGCTTACATTAGCTTTAGTGATTTTTTGCTGGAAGAATTACATTACACACACAGTTTAAAAGGACAGCTAATGATTACTGCAGAGGTTTAATGGGTTGACTCCTTTAGCAAGTTTTTTTCCCCTAATCAGGCTAGGGATACAATGCTTTCTGCCTGTTGTCTGTTATCAGCATTTCCAGTCCCAACAACATTGTCACTGAGTCAGCAAGTAATTTAAGCATTTGGATATATCTGATACAACACCTGGTGTAAGTTACATGGCAACAAGTCATTCACTTTCTGCAACAGCAATGGAGCAAGACTAGCATTTACATAATGCCCTTCACAAACTCAGGATGTCTCAAGACACTGTGCAAATGATACGTTTTTGAAGTGTTGTCATTGTTATTGCTTGTGCTTAATGACAAAAATGTCACCCAGTTTTTCCTTTTGAAAGCTGTTTACTTTGAAAACCTGTGGACAACTGAGATGAAGTCATTGCGCTTTTAGTTTTGAAATTCTGAGGCAGCGGGCAGCAAGAGGAGATGGAAACAATATTGAAATTTTGCTGGTGTGCACCTGTTGCAATCATTCAGGGATTAAAACCGTTTAAAATGTGTTGGGATAAAGTCGATGGTCTGGTCGGAACTCAAGAAACTTGTAAAGGTGGTGTGCAGAAAATCTGGCAATCGCAAGATTACATCAAGTTGACAGTAAAAGGTTGGCTTGGCACAGCACATAGCAACCTGTACCACAGTGCCCACAATCCACAGTAGGTCATGAAAGCAGGGTATGCGTTACGGTTCCTGCTGTCCCCACAGAAATTCCCTCCCCTAATGTGTTGCAGAACACTTAGAGAGCAGCCTCCAACTAGTTTCTTTGAAAACTCTTGATGTGATTGCTCACCTTCTGCAAGCTCCACCTACTGTGTCTATTGAGTGGCTCAATTCTTCAAGATTTTATGTGGCTCAATTGTTGAGGAGCTAATTTCAATTTTTTCTCTAAAATGCTTTATATTGCTTGCAAATAAAATGCAAAGGGTTCAATATTTAGGGCTGAATCACTTTGTGCACCCTTTAATTAATGTATCCTCACAATGATGACTCCTTTTAAAAGTATAGAGAAAAGCACAAACCATATAGGTTGCATAAGTCAAGATTTTTGCCTTCTGTAGCCACAAATGCATCATGGAACCTGGATAGTCAATACTGAGAAAAATCAATATTCCCATTAATTTTCTTTATTTATTTCTCAAGTTGCTGATTCAAGCATTTTTTTAATAGCTTGATGTAGGATATAGCTATGATTAACACAACAGTTTCAAAACACTAAATATCCAAGCCTGCTATATTCAGGCATGGACTAACCAGTAAGCAACAACTAATGGGAGTGAGTTACCTGGGTATCATTGGATAGATCCAGGCTTAGTCAAGACTTTAGCCTAGATAGGCCTAGTGCAGATTATTTTAGAAACAATAATCCTGAGAAGAAAACTTGACATTGCAGATTGTTTGTTGTTCAGAATTGCTGGCACAGATTCAAACATGTAAAGAAACATTTGCAAAAAACATTACTTTGGTGGCTTCAGTACAAATTCAATTGGAACAACCTGGTTTTACTGAAAATAACTGCTTTATCAAAAGTTAGGTAGACCAGCATCTGCAACAATTTCACCAAATTGACTTTCTACTGTGCAAAAAATCATTGAATGGGATCTGTTTTTAATGCATCACTGTTGGTTCTCTTAAAGGCACTGTGAAACAAGTGCAAATGGCTCACGTTACTTCCAACTTTTCCTGCTTTTCAATACTATCATTCTACATAGTCAGACAACATCCTCAATTAGTGCAATAGAACTGACAACTATTATGTTTAGTAATGAAAACTGCACAAGTAACCTGAATATTTACATCACCATGCCTTCATTCCTTACAGGGGTAACACATTGGAAATCAAGCTCCACTATTACTGGAGTTGTCATTAAAGCTACAGACTTTCACATAGTTACATTTAATCCCCAATTTACCTGAATTTCAGACAAAGGTTAATAGACATATGGACCAAGTTTATGTACTAAACAGAAATTATTATTTATTGGAAGCAATTAGATTCTACCGACAGATAAAATAGTTATAAATCACTTGCACACAATGCTACAAAATAAAACTCTAAACACCTTAAAATCTCCCCCATACATGCATATAAACAAACTGCCAGGAAAAATAGCTGTGGGCAAAGGAGAACTGGGAGGGAGTACAATAGTTCCTATTCATGAGTTGCTGAGATGATTCTTATGGTTCTTATGATGATCCGAATGTTGCTTCTCTGTTGCTCTTCTCCAGATGCTTGACCTGCTTTTCAAGAGACAGTAAGTATCTGGTTCATTTACAATGGTATCAGTTAAAAGTCACAGCTTGTAACAACTGTTGAAGGAAGGATGAACCAGTATTTTTAAAGATTACGTTGATTTTGACCACATAGAACAGAAAATCAGTTTTCGTCCATGTGGAGTGCAAAACACTCTCAATTTTCTTTTCCAGCCCCAAGTTGTTTGGTTACCTGAAAAATAATCATCCTGCTGTTGAGAGGCTCCCATGGACTCTTGTCATCTATAAGTGATCACTAGTCCATAGACCAATGAATATCTTGTTGCCAAATAGATGCTTCTGTACATAACTCTTTGGCCCCAGTTCACCTGCAACCCCAAACTTCAATATTGCTTGTATGAATATCTATTTATGTGATACTTGCCATGAGTGAAAGATTGCTTGTTTTTCAAAACATGCAGCAATCCTTTAAAACACAGATTTTAAAACAGTTCTTCCCCATTTCACTCTACGACTTTCAAAACAGAAAAAAGAAAAGACACAGTCTTTGCAATATATTAGAAAAACTCTACTCATGAGCAAACTTGTCATTGGGTTAGGAGTATCATCCTCCTATTTTTCTATGTCTCTCATAATCTATAAATAATAAATAAATACTTTCTTGCTTCTACTAAAAATTGAATTAAAGAACACTAATGGTAGGGGAAAAAAAACATTATGATTGTTGTGCTGAAGATGGTTTGGCATTTTTCCCCCCGAACAGGAACTTCTGAAAGGATACTCAAGCTTTCATCTAAATATCACCTCTAGATGTTTTTAATCAAACTGTTCAGAAATGATATGGCACATATTTGGGGTTGGACCCAGATTTTATGTTTCAGAGGTAAAGACAATAACTCTACACCACAATAATTGCTTCTATATTAATCCTCAAAGCAAAGATGTTCCAAGCTATTTTAATATGTTTCTATGACTACTTGCTCATTGTTCTTCCCTTTATCATTGCCGTTTGGATTTTGCACTTCTTCCTGAATTATTAGGATATTTTTGCAGAGTAAAATGATGTGCATGATAAACATTTTGAAGGTTCTCCAGGGATTTTATTGTTTTGTTACATTTGGATAACTGAAGCACTGCTTCAAGGTATCAAATAATGATCCTTAGAGTTGAACAGGCCAAACAGTACTGCTGCCTAAGGCTAATGTAATGGTATTAATATTTGTAGAAAACAAACAGTGTTGATGAACTTTGTGCAGACCTCTCACATCATTGATTTTACTGCTCAGTAGTGAGTGCTGTGAGAGTCTGAACCTCTGGAATAAGCTATCCATCATCTCCTTGATGTGTGTGGGCAGCAAGCTGTGCAACTTTATAGATATTCCAGTGTGACTTTTAAGGAGCCAGAAGCTTAAAAATTGAAGGTCTGAGATTACTTTGATGGTAACTGACATTACTGCTTGGATTGTTTGAAGGTCTACCTTGAAGAGAGGGCTAAAGTGGTGAACAGTCTTTCTGCATAACTGTGGCTTCCTAAGTCATTGCACCTCATCAAATATGGTAAGCAGTATACCTGATGGGCAGCATAATAATTATCTGGCCAGTAATCCTTTGATGTAAGGTTACATATCCAGCAGTTTATCTCTGTTTGTGTGTCTCAACTAAGTCCAGTGAAAGGGAGGCATCAAACATAAATTTTATAGTATAGCACAAGCTTGTGTCAAAATAAGATGATTCCTCTGGATTCCAGTCTACAATGGACACTGGCTCACCTCCAATTCCCAGACTGTATTGGTGAAAATAATGGCATGCAAGTACATTGCAAAAGCTTGGCAAAATTATTTAATCTTTATCCCTTTGCTTAAAGCAGCAATTATCTTTGTCTGAAGCCATATTTTGGTTGCAATTATACGCCTTATTACATAAAATAAATATTCTGCTGTTAGAAATATATTTGTGATCAGTGAATAGAAATTATATTTGCATAAAAAATGTCAGTGACCAAAGGTGGCTCCATTTGTGATTGGTTTGGGGTCAGCATAATTGGTAGAACTATGCTGAATTCTTTTATTTCATTTGTTCCTGCAAAGGGAACATACTTAGAAGATTGGGATTTGTTGTCCATCACCAATAGTCCTTGAGAAGATGGTGGTGAGCTGCTCGTTTGAACCACTGAAGTCCATATGGAGCAGGAACATTCACAGTGCTGTAAGGAAGGACTTCACTCCAGTGGCAAAGAAGGCACAACAATATAGTTACAAGTCAGGATGGTGTGTGACCTGGAGGGGAATTTGCAAGTAGTGGTGTTCCCATGTACCTGGTGCTTTTGTTCTAACAGATTGTGGAGGTTGCAGGAGTGAAAGGTGCTGGTGAAGGAAGGTCAGTGAATTGCTACAGTGTTCTGGTGGTGGAGGGAATTAATGTTAGTGGAGGGAGCAAATGGTGGTAGAGGGTTGAGAATCGAGCAAAATGCTTTGTCTTGGCTGTTATTGAGATTCTTGAAGTAATGAGCTGCAAATGGTACAGGCAAATGGGGATCGTCCTATTTCAATCCTGATCCAAGTCTTTTTGATAGCACAGAATTCCCATTTTGTGTAGTCACTGTATCTTTATGACTGGTGCAAGAGGGGGTGGGGGTGATCGAGTTGCTGCACTGTTAATCCAGAGACCCAAATAATGTCCTGGGGACCTGTGTTTGAATTCTGCTACAGCAGATGGTGGAATTTGAATTCAATTAAAAAAATTGAAATTATATGTCTAATTGGGTCCTTAACTAGTCTGGTCTATATATGACTCCAGACCCACAGCAATGTGATTGATTCTTAACTGCCCTCAAGACAATTAGGGATGGGCAATAAATGCTGACCTAGCCAGTGACACACTCATCCCATGAATGAGTTTTTTTTAATGTTAATTCCAAGAATATTTATGGTGAGGGATTCTGTTCTGGTGCTTTTGAAAATTTCAATGGAAGATGGTTAAACCTTCTATGCTAGAGATATTCATCACCAGACATCGGCACTTGCAGTTATGGAATAATTCAGTATCTGAGGGGTCATGAATGGTGCTGAACATTGTTAGATCACTTCTCACCTTGTGGTGGAGGGGAGGTCATTGGTAAAGCAGCTGAAGATGTTTGGCATAAGAAACTATCCTGAGAATCTCCTGAGAAGCTGAAATGATTGACCTCCAGCAAGAACAGTCAACTTATTTTGTGATTGGAAGACAATGGATATTCTTCATCTTTGCTCCTTCGGAGCGTAATTTTGTCAAGACTCTGTGATGCCGCATATGTGGTTTTGATGTTGAAAGAAGTCATCTCCACCTCACGTCTGGAACTCAGTTAGTTTTTCTCATTTGAATCAAGACTATAATGAGGTCAAAAGCTGAGTGGCCCTGGTGGAACCCAAACTGAGTGTGAGTGAGGAGTTTTTGTTGTGTAAGTGCCACTTGATAGCATTATCAACAACACTTTCCATCATTTTAATGATTGACGGTAGGCTAAAAGCATGGAAATTGGTTACACTGGATTTGTCCTACTTTCTGTGGACAAGAAATAAGTGGACAATTTTCTACTTTATCATGTAGATGATAGTGTTGTAGATGTATTGGAACAGCTTAGCTGATAGCTTGGCTAGTTCTGGAATACAAATATTCAGCACAACAGCCTGGACGTTGTCAGAGTCGACAGTCTTTGCAGTATCCAGTGCTTTCAGCCATTTCTTGATATCACATAGACTGAACGACACAGGCTGAAGACTGGCAACTGTGATGCTGCAGAGTTAAAGAGGAGACTGAGATAACTCAACCGTTTGTCAGTTATCACTGACAATTTTTGCAAATGCCTGCAACCTTGACTTTTGCACTGATGAGCTGGGCTCACCCATCATTGAGAATAGGGTATTTGTGGAATATTCACCTCCCGTTAGATGCTAAATTGCACTTCCGCTCACAACAGAGGAATTTGACAGGACTGCAGAGCTTAGATCTGATGCATTGATTATTTGAAACTAGCTTTGTCTATTGCATGCTGCATTTTTTGTTTAGCACGTATGTAGGTCTTTGTCATAACTTGAATGCAGTGTGTAAGGTTCACACATATAGGTATTATAAATTCAGGTCTGCTCCAGAAATCTGCGCAAGGTCAATATTGGCAGTGGCTCTCTTCAGCAATCTGCCAGGCAAATACAGACACACACATGGACCACAGTGGGCAACTTAACAAAATATACCCCTTGCTGTTGGTTCTCTAGCTTTTCTTCAAACAATTCTGAAAACTTCCAAATAGTTTTTCTCAGAGAATGATAGGAAAAAAAACACAATCATTGTGATAACAGATACCTTTGATGCAATCTTGAAAATGGCACATTTTGTCATGGACTTCACGTAAAAACTTTAATCAAAGTTGTACTAAAAGACATGTTAAAACAAATGAAATACATGATGAGGCAATGTCCAGGTCCACCTGGAGATTATAGAAGGTTGGCCTAGAGGCTTAATTGGTTGTGAAACAAAACTTTCATTTCCTGACAGAGGGTTTGACCAGTAAGTTCTTGGAAGCTCTCAGGCTGTTGACTTTCCTGACCTTGATGTTCAGAACCTTTTCTGCTTTAAGCAGCATGCCATGAATACTCATTTATACTTCAAGCTGCAGGCACAGTTTTGATAGGTAAAGACAGGTAACATGAGCTTTCTCAAGCCTGATCATTCATATGAAGTGAGTATATAATGGGAAAGACATCTTCCTCCAATTTCTTATGATTTCAAACTTATCCAGTGACTAGGATGCTTCATAAGCAAACAGCTCCTTTGTGAAAATGTTTATAATTTCAGAGGTGAAGTCTCACTGTGATAACCAGCTCATGGCAATTCTCAGTGATATACAACAATGCTTGTAGCTTTTAAATGCTTATAGTGTCAGGGGTGAAGATCAATCAGCCCTTGAGAAGTCTTAGTCATAGGCCATTTTACTTGTAGTTCTTATGTATGTACAAGGAGAAAGTGAGGATTGCAGATGCTGGAAATCAGACTGGAGAGTGTGGTGATGGAAAAGCACAGCAGGTCAGGCAGCATCCGAGGAGCAGGAGAATCCATGTTTTGGGCAGAAGCCCTTCATCAGGAATTTATGTACAATCCAAGGACACAGAAAATAGAACACAGAACAATACAGCGCAGAACAGGCCCTTCGGCCCTCAATGTTGCGCTGACCTGTGAACTAATCTAAGCCCATTCCCCTACACTATCCCATCATCATCCATGTGCTTATCCAAGGATTGTTTAAATGCCCCTAATGTAGCTGAGTTAACTACATTGGCAGACAGGGCATTCCAAGCCCTTACCACTCTCTGAGTAAAGAACCTGCCTCTGACATCTATCTTAAATCTATCACCCCTCAATTTGCAGCAATGTCCCCTTGTACAAGCCGACATCAGCATCCTAGGAAAATGAGTCTCATTGTCCACCCTATCTAATTCTCTGGATCATCTTGTATGTCTCTATTACATCTACATTTAGCCTTCTTCTTTCCAATGAGAACAGACCCAAGTCTCTCAGCCTTTCCTCATAAGACCTTCCCTCCAGACCAGGCAACAACCTAGTAAATCTCCTCTGCACCTTTTCCAATGCTTCCATATTGGAAACAGGAGGAGAGCCTCACTGGTTCAACCAGAAGTCTCATTCACTTATGGTCTTGCTTATAGTTCTTCAATATTTACAGTGTAAGAGGTGAAGCCTCATCCCATCAACAAGCTTGTCCAAATGAGGCAGCAGTACTGACTGACACCAGCGAACCATACTCAGGTACACAATTCAAGATGGACTTAATACAAAAAAGGCGATCATCTTAGAAGGTTCAGGTAAAGCAGGCTGAGAAAAAAAGGAGCAGTAGGGATTGAGAATTAAAGGAGGTGCTTGTGAAGGGCAGTGGTGAATGGAGGGAACAAAATGGGATGAAGAGAAGAGAATTATAGTAAAAGGGGAGGGGGTCAAGGAAGGGTAAAAACTTCACATTTAAGGTGGGAACACATTGGGGTACACCGGGAAGGGTGAAAGAGCAGACAATTTGAATAAGGGCTGCAGTTCGGTGAAAGCTGGGCATGGGGATCCGAATAGAGTGGGACAGGGAAAAAGCAGGAACAACCAAGGTGACAGTGAAAGATGCAGTAGTTACAGGAAGAGAGTGAAGAAGGTAAGGAGAAGGCGATCTACAGTGATAGAAGGGGTGAAGGAGTATAGAGGAGGAGAGAAAGTGAATGAATGAAATGAAAAGTACAATCACTATATGGCTCATTAATCATCTTATAAAAGGTTTTGTGCAGAATGCAGAGTATACATGAGATGGGTCTGAGATCTGTTCAGGACACGGGAATGAAACTGTCATGTAAACTGGACATTCTAAGGTTAAAGGACTGTATCACAGAAGCTAACAAAACCCAAACCACTAATGGAAAGCAATGTAAAGATCAAGGCTGCAAATATCTGCTTCATGGCAGAGTGAAGATGAGGAAAATCAGTCATGAGAATGCCCCTCACCGTGTAGAGGTGGCTGGAGGACAGGCTTTCAGTCAACACATGAATAACCTAATAAGCTCCCAAAGGGTAGGGTATAGCTTAACTATGTGAAGATCTCAAATGAAACACATATATGTCACTTGTGATATATCTTCACAGATCAGTATTTTCATTCCAGATGTTTGACCAACCATACCCAGCAGCTGTATGAGCATTCCCAAGATTAGGAAGAAGAAGGAAATGGAACAGAATAAGGAACATAAGGTTCAGGGCACTGTAGCTGTGGATGAAAAGGCAGCACCTGACAAGTGAAACCAGGGTCCTCAGCTCTGTCCAGCACTGTACAAAGTCATAATCTACTGAAGGAGTTTGCAGCAAGCTACAAATAAGTGAAAGACAGTATTGGAGAGGTGTTTGAGGGCTAAACATATTGTTTGCTACACCTTTCACCTCCTTCAGGTGAACTTACAGCCAGGCACCTTGACAGGATGGGCCATGCCTCTGGTATTGGGATAAGGAGCAACATTGAACGTTCTAGTCATTGGCTGCTATGAAATCTCAATGGTGGACATATGCGGTATCTCCCATTCAGCAACCAAGAAGAGCATTCATGAACTCACCTGATGTCATTTATACAAAAAGCTACAGGTTATCCAGTGGACCTAGAGAAACAAGGTACCTGAGCCATCAGATCCGCCAACATCGTTTGTTTCCCTCAAGTCCAAAGGCCCACCAATTTAACTAAAGTGGAGGAAAGATGGATTTTAGTTTCCGATTTCTGTGAAGACATGACTTATCTTTGCTTAAAGGACAGAAGTCATTTTGAACATTGAATTCAAACCAGCATTTACAAGGCATTACATGATAGCAGCTTAAAATGATCATCAAGCCTCCTAGGGAGATAATTGCTGAGGTGTTTGCTGATTTGAGTTTTATGACCACTGCAGAAAAAAAGATTGAGCCAGAAACAGGTTCATGCAGGAAGAAGAGACCCATAACGGCAAAGGTGCTCTGTAGCAACTGCTAAGTGCTCAGCACTAGGAAGTATCCTGAGGTGTTTAGAGATCAGTGGGAAGAAAGCACCAATCAGTGGGAAAGGAGAGGCCTGTTAGGGTGTTGGAGAGGAAGGTATTCTACAAGGTTTATGAAAACATGACCTTAGGGAAACCATGTTCAGTAATAGTGAGCTGTGTTTGCAGTTTGCTTTAAATGTCTTAGTGAGAGCCAGGAAAGTAGCACCTAATGAATGCCGAAACATTTGCAGAAAGGAAGTTAAAAACAGTCATACCAGCTGAGCAAGACATTTTATCCCTGAGGTTTAAGTGCAATGATATTACTTGGACAAATTAGCTGAACCCTTCTTTTTAATGTTTGTAATGAAATCAACCTAATAGTCCTTGTCTAGTGTAATATGTAATAAACATTTTTTTTGTTAAAAATACATTGTCAGCATATTGTAAGTTGGAGCAGTGTTTGGTGACTCAAAGGACATTCATCTGTTAGAAATGTAAAGGGGCTAAACTATACTGTTTAACCCCTGAAATGCAAACACCCGTCCTATGTTCCCACTTTCCCCGAGAAGATGTTCTTCCCTGAAAGCAGCAACGAATGACAGTCTCAGCAATCTTTGCACTTCCCCTCATGATGCAAATGCGTCTGCAAACAGTGATCAGTGTCCTTCAGTCAGAAGCCTTAAAAAATCAAAAGGGACCACAAGACTGTTGTATAATATGCTACACTTGCCAAATGGGTGGAGCTCCGGAATGGAAGGACATAATCACTTTAATGGGATTGCACTACAAATCTCATAACAGCCAGCAGGAGAAAGAGGAACGGATTCGTGGACAGATTATGGGAAAAAATGTTAAAACAAAAGGGTTGTTGATTTTAACATGCCTTCTGTTGCTCTATGCATCTCCTTTAATGTCAGATGCTTAGATGGGGGAATTTGTTAGATGCATCCAACAGGGTTGCTTGAAGCAATATGCAAATCGTCCAACTCAGGAACAGGCCAAACTAAACTTGTGGGCGGCACGGTGGCACAGTGGTTAGCACTGCTGCCTCACAGCGCCTGAGACCCGGGTTCAATTCCCGACTCTGGCGACTGACTGTGTGGAGTTTGCACATTCTCCCCGTGTCTGCTTGGGTTTCCTCCGGGTGCTCCGGTTTCCTCCCACAGTCCAAAGATGTGCGGGTCAGGTGAATTGGCCATGCTAAATTGCCCGTAGTGTTAGGTAAGGGTAAATGTAGGGGTATGGGTGGGTTGCGCTTCGGCGGGTCGGTGTGGACTTGTTGGGCCGAAGGGCCTGTTTCCACACTGTAAGTCTAATCTAATCTAAACCTGCTATGGAATGAACTCAGTGAGGTGATCACAGTTTTGGTAACATTGACCATAATTCCTTAAGTTTTAATTTACTTATAAAAAAGGATAAGATTAGACCTCAGATGAAAGTACTACATTGAGGGAAGGCTAACTACCACAATATTTGGCAGGAATGGGAATGGGCACATTTGGAAAAATATGGGCTTATTAATGACAAGCAGCATGACTTTGTACAGGGAGAGGTTCTGACTCACAAACTTGATAAACCTTTTTTAGGAACTAACAAAGGTGATTGATAAGGTCAGGATGATGGAGGTTATCTACATGGACTTTAACAAAGTTTTTGACAAGGTCCTTCATGGCAGGCTGATACAGAAGGAGAAATCACATGGGATTTGCAGTGAGCTGGTAAGATGGTTACAGGTTAGGTGGATTGGCCATGCTAAATTGTCCACAGTGTCCAGGGATGTGCAGGCTACAATGAAGGGGTACAGGAAGAGCTTAAGAGGTTGAGTCTGGATGGGATGCTTGTCAGAGGGTTGGTGTGGACTCAATGGATCAAGCGGCCTCCTTCTGTATGGTAGGGATTCTATGATTAATTTGCTTGGTCATACAGAATAGCCAAGGAAGGATGTTTTTCTGACTGGAGTTCTGTGACAAGTGGTGTTCTGCAAGGAGCAATGTTGGGACCCCATCCATATACCGCAGGGCCCTGCTTTGGGGCAGCATGGTGGCTCAGTGGTTAGCACTGCTGCCTCACAATGCCAAGGCCCTAGATTCAAATCAAGCCTTTAGTGAGTGCCTGCGTGAAGTTTGTTTGTTCTCCCTGTATCTATGTGGGTTTCGTCTGGGTGCTCTAATTTCCTCCCACAGTGCAACGATGTGCAGATTAAGTGGTTTGGCCATGCTAAGTTGCCCTGTAGTATGCAGGCTAGGTGTATTGGCCATGCTAAACTGCCCTGTAGTGTGCAAGCTAGGTGTATTGACCATGCTAAATTGCCCTGTAGTGTACAGATTAAGTGGTTTGGCCATGCTAAATTGCCCTGCAGTGTGCAGATTAAGTGGTTTAGCCATGCTAAATTTCCCTGCAGTGTGCAGATTAAGTGGTTTGCCATGCTAAATTGCCCTGCAGTGTGCAGGATAGGTGCATTGGCCATGCTAAATTGCCCTGTAGTGTGCAGGCTAGGTGGATTAGTCACGATAAATGTGGAGAGAGGGTGAGACTAGATCGGGTGATCTTTGGAGAGTTGTCATAGACACAAATCCCTTTTTGTTTTGCTCTGTAGGGATTACAGGATATAGATAGACTGAAGAAATGGTAAATGGAATTTAATCTGAACAAATCCATAGTGATGCATTTTGGAAAGTCTAATGCGGGCAGGAAGTAGACATTAAATGGAGGAACCATTAGAAACATTAAAACACAGATGGATCTAGGCATACAGGTTCACAACTCCCTGAAGGTGGCAATGCAAGTGGATAAGATGGTCAAGAAAGCATATGGTATGCTTGCCTTCATTATTTGGGGCATAGAATATAAAAATTGGCAAGTCAAGTGGCTGTAGTATTGTACTTTAGTTAGGCCACATTTGGAATATTGTGTGCAGTTCTGGTCACCACATTACCAGAAGGATGTGGACGCTTTGGAGAGAATACAGAAAAGGTTTACCAGGACGTTGCTTGGCTTGGAGAGTTTTAGCTCTGAGGAGACATTCCACAAACTTGGTTTGTTTTCACCTGAATGTTGGAAGCTGAAGGTTGACCCGATTGAGGTTTACAACATTATGAGACACATAGACAGAATGGATAATCAGAGTCTTTTTCACAAAGTAGAAATGTAAATTATGAGGGGACTTGGTTTAGAGTAAAAAGGGGAAAGTTTAAAGGAGATGTAAGAGGCATGTTTGTTTACACAGAGGGTGATAAGTGCCTGGAATTTGCTGCCACAGGGAGTTAGATGCAGATACAGCAGCAAAATTCAAGAGGCATCATGACAGATACATGAATAGGCAGGAAATAGATGGCTAATGATTGTGTAGAGGCAAAAGTTTAGAAAGGTGACATGGGGGTGCAATCATGGTGGGTCAAAGGGCCTGTTCCAGTGCTGTACTGTTCTTTGTTATTTATTTGTGACAAGTGTCTGACCGTACAGAAAATTTTCACAATTAGAGCCAAAAAGATCTCAATGTTGTTTGATTTTTCTTTCCCCACCATTACATCTTGGTGTCACCTGAGCTTGAGGAAGCCTGTTTTTCTGATTTTGGCAGGTATTCACTGGCTATCTGGGATGTAGAATCCCCAGCATAGCTGGAAGCATTACCTGCTGAGCTGAGCTGAGCTGAGCTGATTGAAACATTTTGGGCCTTGGCAGTGGGGAGGTGGTGTGAGAAGGCTCGTCTGGAGTGGGAGACCATTAAGAAACATGGCTGATCCTCCTCCTCTGTTTCTTTAACATCCAGTGAAGGGAAGGGGACACCCGGAAAGATGACAGATCTCTCAGTCCTTTCCTGTCTAGCCCATGAATGAATGCTTTGAGTGATGGAATGAAGGTTCCTGCAGATATTCAGCAGGTCCAGATGGTTCTGCTGGTCCTGGTACATGGAGGCAGCCTTGCATTTGTCAGCTAGAATCAGGGTATCAGACAGAACATGGACAGACTGCTCAACTCTTCACTTCAGACTCTGGCATCTTTGCCAGACCTTATCCTGTTTGCTATACATCTCCAACAGCTCATTAATGATCAAGTCCATACTGTACTGGGTCAGCAAGAGCCTATTCGCTGGCAGTCCCCTGAGTGTCAGAGATCTTGGCCATTTCCTCCTGCTGTCTCTGATCGCCCTTCCAGTGCTGACCCCATGCCTACTCTAGATAGATGACCAAGAGAGGTGAACATCTCTGCACTGGACAAACAAGGGAGATAGGCCTTGATGGTGGTACCTTTGAGGTTTACTCTTGCTCCTCCTCAGAAATGTGCTTCAAGAGGCCGATAGAGGTGGACCTGGTGTCAGGGATACTCTTTTGTCCTGGTTTGCAAGAGAGAAATAGAGGACCATAGAGAAACATAATGATTTGTTAATGAAGCTGTTGGTGCTTCATTTGAGGCTGAGATTAGCAGATTGGAGGCAGTCTCACTTGATGTTTTTTGAATTTAATCCTATGGTTGGCACATTCACAACCCCCTTAATCTCTTGCCAGAATGCCAGCCTATACCTCAGAGAAAGCTAGGAGCCTTCTGTCAGCCATTCCCCATGTGTCCCTCAAAGCCCCCAGTCAGGACATCCTTGTGATTATTGTGCATGTTCTGCTGCAGAACAGGAAAAGCAATAAGTGTCATTCAGACATGAGCACCACTGATGTGTAGATTAAGTTCCTGTCCACAGACTTCCCCCACAGACCTTCTCATTCAGAACTGTTCAGGCACTCACCCATTTAATTCCATCTGTCGTCACTTTTATGGCTGTCAGATAGTTGAAAATTCTGTCAAATGGTCTGAAAACTATATTAGAACTTCGTGCATTTATGTTGTTTTGATTACCAGAAACCTCAGTTGAAAAGAAAAAAGAGCAAATGAAAATCTTTTGTGCAATTTGACTGCATTGTAAACAAGACGAGTTGGCACCATTTTGTTTTGCATTATAAAATGTCACTTGTTGACATTTCGATTTTAGAAATCATAATTGTGAGACAAGAAGTAGAGTTAATGAAAACACTCAGTGCCTGCTAGATACATATAAATTATGCAGCAATGCTGCTTTTATTTTCGCATCTGCCTCTTATACACTGCATGCTCTGTCCTTGCCAGAACTTAACAAATCGAAGTAAAAGAAAACTGTGTGAAAAGAACACGTGTGGTATGTTGTCAAGGTGTCTGCTACTCTGTACATTTGACTAAAAATATTTATATTAACTTTGTGTTTATGTTGCTAAAACATAATAAAACAATAGGATGACATCTTGAAAAATTGTTAAGTTACTAACTGGATCCCTGCGGTTAAAGTAAGAATTGCAGCGTTAGTTTAAAATTAACTGCTGATGGAATGGCTTCTGAAATATTGCAAGGCATGATTTTATTTTTATTATGCCATAAATGGCAAATTGTTAATTGCAAAATATTCTGCACTTGAGTATAGTCAATCATATAATAGCTTTTTTGTTCCAGCAAGTAGAATATTTCAGGATTATTTATAATGTTTTGTCAGTACTTACTCTACTCTGTCAACCTCCATAAAATGTTTTTGTTAACAACAGTCCCTGGATTACAACTTGGATTGCATTTCTTTTCATGCGGGGGTCACAATTCCTTAACTGTCCACAGCAGGCCCAATGGGGATAAGCAGTGAGCACATTTCTCATTCCCACTTCATTTATGATTGTGGTGTGCAGCCCATTGTGATCCATGACTGCTGGCTCCCTGCTCACACAAGAGATCTAAGAGCACGTGAACCTTGCATATGCTGTAGCTAGACTCCAGCTCATTAAAGCAGTGTGCTCCTCTTAAAGTTGTACTGGGAAACTAAAGATTGCGAATAACTGACATTGCAATGGTCAAAGGGAAGGAAAATGAAATACTAGGTAATGGCTTCAAGATTTTAAGACACTTCCTGGAGGCATTAATGTCGGACATAAGCCCATAAGAAATAGAACAGGAGTAGGCTGTTTCAGCCACAAGCCTACTCTGTAATTCAATAAGATCATGGCTGATCTGACCTTCCTCATGTCCACTTTCCTGCATTTTCCCTGTAAATAAGACAAATGTAAGACCTCAAAAAGAAAGGTGGCAGCTTTCTAGGAGGCAGGATACTTTGACCTGATGAAGAGCTTATGTTCGAAATGTTGATTCTGCTCCTCCTCAGATGCTGTGCTTTTCCAGCACCATGCTCTTCTACTCTGACCCAAGGCTATGCACAGAGAGTAGGAACAGGCAGGGGAGTGCCAGAGCATAGCTCTGAGGCCTGGGCAGCAATGTCAGATGATGTTTAATGACCAGATATGGATTGTCAAATTTAGTTAATGCATCGAGATATCATATCTGACACCCACCGAATTATCAACCTCTGATGCTGCTCAATGCATTGAATTGGATCCGATGTATGGGCTTCACCCATTGTCATATCTGACTGACTGTACCCACTACATGATTTTCTCAAAAATGGGGTTAGCTGTAAAACAGCATTGAGACCATACTATTTTTAGCACCAACTTAGATTGATATCGAACTTTCAATATGCTTTTTATGTGATGAATTGGTTTTGGGAAATCAGGAAATGAGTTACCAAAAAATTCCTAGCCTCTGATCTGCTCATGTGACTGCAGTATTTAGACAGCTAGTACAGTTCAGCTTTTGGTCAATGGTAACACCAGGTTATGATATTTGAAAATTCAATGATTGCCATTGAAATTCAAGGGGAGATGGTTAGGTCCTTTCTTGCTGGAGGTGGTCACTGTCTAGTACTTGAGTGGTGTGAATATTAGGAGAAAGTGAGGACTGCAGATGCTGGAGATCAGAGCTGAAAAATGTGTGGCTGGAAAAGCGCAGCAGGGTCAGGCAGCATCAAAGGAACAGGAGAGTCGCCGTTTTGGGCATGAGCCCTTCTTCAGGAATGGGGAGGTTGTGCCAAGCAGGCTAAGATTAAAGGTAGGGAGGAGGGACTTGGGGGACTGGCCTTGGGAATGCGATAGGTGGAAGGATGTTAAGGTGAGGGTGATAGGCCGGAGAGGGGGTGGGGGCGGAGAGGTCAGGAAGAAGATTGCAGGTCAAGAGGCGGTGCTGAGTCCGAGGGTTGGGATTGAGATGAGGTGGGGGGAGGGGAAATGAGGAAGCTGGAGAAATCTGCATTCATCCCTTGTGGTTAGAGGGTTCCTACGCGGAAGATGAGGCGCACTTCCTCCGGGCGTCATGTTGCCATGGTCTGGCGATGGAGGAGACCAAGGACCTGCATGTCCTTGGCGGAGTGAGAGGGGGAGTTGAAGTGTTCAGCCACGAGGCGATTGGGTTGCTTGGTGCGGGTGTCCCAGAGGTATTCTCTGAAACGTTCCGCAAGTAGGCGGCCTGTCTCCCCAATGTAGAGGAGGCCACATCGGGTGCAGCGGATGCAGTAAATGATGTGTGTGGAGGTGTAGATGAATTTGTGATGGATATGGAAGGATCCCTTGGGGCCTTGGAGGGAAGTGAGGGGGGAGGTGTGGGCACAAGTTTTGTATTTCTTGCAGTTGCAGGGCAAGGTGCCGGGAGTGGAGGTTGTGTTAGTGGGGGGTGTAGACCTGATGAGGGAGTCGCAGAGGGAATGGTCTTTCCAGAATGCTGATAGGGGAGGGGAGGAAAATATATCCTTGGTGGTGGGGTCTGTTTGGAGGTGGCAGAAACGACAAAGGGTGATACGATGTATCTGGAGGTTGGTGGGATGGTAGGTGAGGACCAGTGGGGTTCTGTCCTGGTGGCGATTGGATGGGGCGAGGTTCAAGGGCGGAGGAACGGGAAGTGGAGGAGATGCGGTGGAGAGCATCGTCAACCACGTCTGAGGGGAAATTGCAGTCTTTGAAGAAGGAGGCCATCTGGGTTGTTTGGTATTGGAATTGGTCCTCCTGGGAGCAGATATGGCGGAGGCAAAGGAAATGGGAATATGGGATGGTGTCCGAACTACGTTCAGACCAACAAAATTTGGATCCAACCAGGACAACCAGTACCTACAGCAAATCCAAAGCCTCCAGCAACAGACCTCCCTCCTTCACGCTTCACGCTTGCAGACATGCGCCGCTACCCACATTCCCTGCAATTAACCCTACCCCAGCTCAGGACAACACTCTCACAGACCTGCAAAGGACCTCTACTGTTCTTCATCCACAGAAGAATCCATACACTAAACAAACAGTTCTTCCTAGCCATATCAGAAATTAAAGACAGTAAGCACCAAAAACTTTCATGTACTTACCCCCACACTCCGGGTTGCTCAACCATTCCAGTATCTTCCATCGGCCTCCGGAACCGCTCAGGCACCATTAACCACGCGACTGCTGCAGCAACTGCTGCCGCGAACTATGATGTCACTTCTGCCCCCACCAACCATGTAGTCTTCGCAATCACCGCCCAAACAACCGCCTCCACGATCGCAAGGAAGACCATCGCTGACAGATTTGCGACCTCCACGCGGTCCACAGCCACCGGGAACAACGTTTCTGCCATCGCCGCAGCCACTTACGCCGCCAGAGTTGCCATCACCGCATCTACTTCCGCCCCCAGTGACGTAATTCACCTGCACAACGACCACGCCGCATGCGTCCCCACCCCCACATTGATCTCCGCCCCCGCCGATCTCTGCCCCCACGCCGATCTTCGCTCCCACGCCTATCTCCGTCCCCACGCCCAACCCCGCCCCCACTCCTAACCCCACCCCCACTCCCAGTTCCCCCCGCACACCAGATCCTAGCTCCCAGCCCTGCCATATTTTCACCAAGCCTCCAGACCTCCCCCTCTCTGAGGATGAAAGATCAGTCCTCAGCAGAGGCCTCACCTTCATTCCCCAAAGCTTCCGGATGAATGAGTTCAACACGCGGCGAGACATCGAACAATTCTTCTGCCGCCTTTGCCTCCATGCCTACTTCTTCAACCAGGATTCTTGCCCACCCTCTGACTACCCCTTCTCCCGCCTCCAACACACACCATCCACCTGGACACCCCGTGCTGGCCTCTTACCCACCCTTGATCTTTTCATAGCCAACTGTCGCTACGACATTAACAGCCTCAACCTGTTCACCCCTCTCACCCACTTCAAGCACTCACCCTCACAATGTGCAGCTTCCATTCCAACCCCAATCTCACTACCAAACCGGCAGACAAGGGAGTAGCGGTAGCAGTTTGTCACACCAATCTTTACGCTGCTGAGGCTAAACGCCAGCTAGCGGACACTTCCTCCTACTGCCCCCTTGACCATGACCCCACCTCCCACCACCAAACCATCATCTCCCAGACCATCCATAACCTCATCACCTCAGGGGATCTCCCATCCACAGCCTCCAACCTCATAGTCCCACAATCCTGCACCGCCCATTTCTACCTTCTGCCCAAAATCCACAAACCTGACTGCCCCGGCCAACCCATTGTCTCAGCCTGCTCCTACCCCACTGAATTCATCTCTGCATACCTCGACACATTCCTGTCCCCCTTCGTCCAAGAGCTCCCCACCTACGTTTGGGACACCACCCATGCCCTCCACCTCCTCCATGATTTTTGCTTCCCAGGCCCCCAACGCCTTATCTTCACCATGGACATCCAGTCCCTGTAAACCTCCATCTCCCATCACGAAGGACTCAAAGCCCTCCGCTTCTTCCTTTCCCACCGAACCAACCAGTCCCCTTCCACTGACACCCTCCTTCGACTGACTGAACTGGTCCTCACTCTGAACAACTTCTCTTTCCAATCCTCCCACTTCCTCCAAACCGCATGGGCCCTAGCTAAGCCTGCCTCTTCGTCGGATATGTGGAACAGTCCATCTTCCGTAGCTACACACCCCACCTTTTCCTCCGCTACATCGATGATTGTATTGGCGCTACCTCGTGCTCCCACAAGGAGGTTGAACAGTTTATCCACTTTACTAACACCATCCACCCCGACCTCAAATTTACCTGGACAGTCTCAGACTCCTCCCTCCCCTTCCTAGACCTCTCCATTTCTATCTCGGGCGACCGACTCAACACTGACACTTACTATAAACCGACCGACTCCCACAGCTATCTAGATTACACCTCCGCCCACACTGTCCCCTGTAAAAACGTCATCCCATATTCCCAATTCCTTCGCCTCCACCGCATCTGCTCCCAGGAGGACCAATTCCAATACCGAACACCAGATGGCCTCCTTCTTCAAAGACTGCAATTTCCCCTCAGACGTGGTTAACGATGCTCTCCACCGCATCTCCTCCACTTCCCGCTCCGCCCTTGAACCCTTCCCCTCCAATCGCCACCAGGACAGAACCCCACTGGTCCTCACCTACCACCCAACCAACCTCCAGATACATCGTATGATCCTTCGTCATTTCCGCCACCTCCAAACAGACCCCACCACCAAGGATAAATTTCTCTCCCCTCCCCTATCACATCCGGAAAGACCATTCCCTCTGCGACTCCCTCATCAGGTCCACACCCCCCACCAACCCAACCTCCACTCCTGGTACCTTCCCCTACCTGCAAGAAATACAAATCTTGCGCCCACACCTCTCCCCTCACTTCCCTCCAAGGCCCCAAGGGATCCTTCTGTATCCGTCACAAATTCATCTACACCTCCACACACATCATTTACTGCATCCACTGCACCCGATGTGGCCTCCTCTACATTGGGGAGAGAGGTCGCCTACTTGCGGAACGTTTTAGAGAACACTTCTGGGACATCTGGACCAACCAACCCAACCACCCCGTGGCTCAACACTTCAACTCCCCCTCCCACTCCACCAAGGACATGCAGGTCCTTGGCCTCCTCCATCGCCAGACCATGGCAACACGACGCCTGGAGGAAGAGCACCTCATCTTCCGCCTAGGAACCCTCCAACCACAAGGGATGAATGCAGATTTCTCCAGCTTCCTCATTTTCCCTCCCCCCACCCTATCTCAATCCCAATGCTCGGACTCAGCACCACCTTCTTGACCTGCAATCTTCTTCCCGACCTCTTCGCCCCCGCCCCCTCTCTGGCCTATCACCCTCATTTAACCTCCTTCCACCTATCGCATTCCCATCGCCCCTCCCCCAAGTCCCTCCTCCCTACCTTTTATCTTAGCCTCTTGGCACACCCTCCTCATTCCTGAAGAAGGGCTTATGTCTGAAACTTCGAATCTCCTGGTCCTTGGATAATGCCTGACCTGCTGCGCTTTTCCAGCAACACATTTTTCAGCGCTGGTGTGAATATTAGCCCAAGCCTGAATGTTGTCCAGGTTTTGCTGCAAAATGTAAAGACTGTACATCTGTACTTTTTCTGAACTGAAAGAGGGAAAGAGCTGTACTAAATGGCAAAGATTGTCGAAGGAAGGCTGAACATTATAAAAGCAAGTTACCTGATAATTATTGTCAGTGTTGTTTATACAGCTGTTAGTTCAGGCAGTGAGGAAAGTCTAGTTGTGGACAAGTTAGAGCCAGGGGGTGGTGCACAAATAGAAACTTGGCCAGCAATAGGTAGCTGCTGGGTCTGTGAAGTGGTGACCAGTTACTGATGGCAAAGGTCTCTTGCCTGGCAAAAACTATGTGCTGGCTGAACAGCCTGGGGAGTGAATGTTCAGGTCAGAAACCATTTGACCTCCAAAACAGAAAGATCAATTGTTTCTCTGCAGGAACAGGCAACTCCTGTTTGAAGAGAACCAATTCATTCTCCTCATCAGTTGCTGTAAGCTGTCACTTGTAACTAATCAGTCAGGAATCTTTATAAATGCAATCCAGGTACCCTGTATCTTCTGCAAACAAGTGAAAATACCTGAAGAAGGAAGATTGAGAGGTAGAATTCTGATCAATGAAGATTCACCTCAGCAAAGTCTGTGTACATGAGCCACTGTACTACCTCCCCAGTCTTTCCATCTGCTCATAATATCCATTTTTGTGTTTGTTTCTGTCTGTAAGTGTGCATAGAGGGGGTGCTTTATAAGTGGGTTGGAGTTTTAGCTGGTAGAGTTATCTTTGATGGTTGAATATTGATTAACCACAGTTACAGTCTATTTGTTTGTAATAAATAGCAATTCTTGTTTAGAATAGAAACCTGGTCTGTGCTGTCTGTCAATGTGGATCTAAAATGTAGATAAATTAGAGAATTCTGTACACTCAGTAAAGTATTTTACTTTATTGATGACTCTGAGAATAGAAGGGCTTGGTTTTCAGTAACAATGAGAACATGGACTGCATCACTATCTGAGGTGTTGCAGTTGATGCTGAATGTTTTACTATCATTGGGAAACAGTCCCCACTTATATTGAAGGGAAAGTTGTTGATGAAGCTACAACAGATGATTGGTTCCAGGACACTATCATAGTGAGCTCCCTCAACAATGTCCAGGGATGATTGCCTTCCAATGACCATATCCATCTTCCTTTGCAGACTTCCAAGGTGTGACTCCTGTCAACAGAGAGTTTCCCCTTGATTTCCATTGAATCCAGTTTTGCTGTAGCTCCTGGATGCCATATTTGATCAAATGCTGCCTTGATGTCAATAGGTAATCACTCATCTCTTGAGTTCAGGTCTTACTTTAATCTTTGACTTAAGGCTAGGATGCAGTGTGGAGCTGAATGGCCCTGGTGGAACGCAAACAGAGCATCAGTGAGCAAGTTGTAACTGAGCTGCTGCTGCTTCAAAGCACTGTTGATGATCACTTCCATAATTTTTTGATGATGTTTGAAAGGAAAGTGATGGAGCAGTAATTAGCTGGATTGGATTCATCCTGCTTTTTGCATTTAGGACATGCCTAGGCCATTTTACACTGAGCAGATGTTCGTGTCCTTGCTGTATCGGAACAGCTTGATGAGAAAATGTGACTAGTTCAGGAACACATCTTCAGTAATATTGCCAGAATGTCATCAGGGACTACAACCTTTGCAGTATCCAGTTACATCTGCTGTTTCTTATGACAGGTGGAGTGAGTTGAATTGACTGAAGACCGATATCCATGATACTAGGTAAGCTCAGGAGGGTTAAAAATATACCATCTGTTTAGCACTTCTGGCTGAAGATGGCTACAAATGTTTCAGCCTTGTCTTTTACACTGATGTGTGGGATTCCTCCTCCACCTCCAGTGAGTTGCTTAATTGTCCATGATCATTCACAACTAGATGTGGCAGAACTGCAGAACTTATATCTGATCCATTGGTCATAGGATTTCTTAAGCAGTTTTTTTTACATGCTGCTTATGCTGTTTAGCATACGAGACATCCTGTAACTTCACTGGGTTGACATCCCCATTTTGTGTACGCCTGGTGCTGTCCCTGATGTTCTCCTGTCTCTTCAGAGAAGTAGCATTGATCTCATTAACTTGATGGTAATGGTAGCTTGGGGTATTGTCAGGGCAATGAGTTTATAGTTTGAGTTTTTCCCTAACTCTGCTGCTGATAGCCGATAGCACCTAATGGATGGCCAACTTTGAGTTGGTTGATCTGTTTGAAATCTATCCATTCAGTATAGTGGTAGTGCCACCCAACACACTGGAAGTATCTTTGATGTGAAGGCAGAGGTTAGCCTACCATGACTGTCATAGACAGATACATCCACAACAAGTAGATCTGGAAGGACAAGGTCAATTAGTCTTTTCTTTCTTGTTGGTTCCCTCAGCATCTGCTGAAAATCCAATCTAGCAGCTTTGTCCTTTTGGACTCAGCCAGCTTGGTCAGTGATAGTATAACTGGTGAAAAACATTGAAGGCCACCCATCCACTGTACGTTCTGTGCCCTTTCCACCAACAGTGCTTCCTCGAATTAGTTTTCAAGAGACAGCAGCACTGATTGAGTGAGTGGGTTTGAGTGTGAGTAGGAACGGTGTTGGTGGATCAGTGATAGGAGGCAATAATGAGTAAGAAGTTTTTTTGTTCATAAATGACCTCATGGATTTTGAGGACTTCAAGTACAATGTTCAAATGATTTTGTACCTGTGACAAAGCTGCTCCTTTAACAAGGTTATGTTATCCTTGGTTATTTACTCAGAGAAGTCGGAAAAGACACAGGCTCCAAAAAGTCTAAGTCGAAGGGTTTTTGAGCCAGTTTGATTATAACAAACAAGCCTCAGGCAAGAGGCTTCCAAGATTTTGAAAAAAAAAACTTGCACAATGAAAGGGGCCTGGCCAGTTCTCCCAGCTCGGCTTTACTCTGGTTTGGTTTGGATTTTAGTAGGAGTGTGAAAAAGCTGCTGGACCCCAAAAAAGCAGCTCCAGACTGGTACTCTCTCTCTCTCTGACCTGTCTCCTGTTAGACCCTGTGTTTGATTTTACCTTTTGTGCCAAGTGGTATTTATGGGGATTGCTGCAAGCATCATTAAGTTGGGATAGTCTGTAGGGTTTTTGGATCGACTACATTATTCAGTATTCTGTTCTCTTTTGTTTGTGTTAATTCGGTAATCATAAAAATGGTATTTTTAAATAAATACCATTTTGTTTCAAACTATGTGGTTTGACCAACTGCATCATTCCTGGAATATCCGTGTTGGGTATCCTGGCAATGTTGGTAAGGCAGCAGCAGAGGAGCCGGGAAGTTCTTAGGCATAGGTTGGACCCGGAACAGGAACAAACTGTGAGCCGGAGACCAGAACACCTTCCAGAATCCCCAGAAACTGCAAGAAAACCTGGAACCGTGCTTGACAGAAAAGACTCAAAGTTGAATATTATTTCTTATGTTTCTGCCTTTGTATTTTTCTGTCAATTGAACAGAAGATGAAGCTCTATTTGAGTAATTTATTTTTATTCATTTTGTAATCTAAAATGGTGCCGGATTGTGGCAACAAAGCATTTTTCATCGTATTTTCCCAAATACATGTGACAATAAAACTCATTAATTCAGAATCATTCAGCTTGCCTGGTGGGATTTGAACCTGAAGCTTTAGCATAAACCTTTGGATCAATAGTCGAATGACATCATCATTGTGCAACTGCATCGCACTTGCCTCCAGATCTTTGGGATCCAGGCAACTGAAGGCACAGTCATCAATGGTGGAGCAATTAAAGTAAGGAATGCTGAAGAGGCCAGCATGAGAAGCATAGATATATTGGAAGCTTGTAGGACTGGAAAAGATTATAGAGATAGAGGAAAGACCATGGAAGGATGTGAAAACAAGATGGAAACTTTAAAATCAGTATATTGTTTGATCAGGAGCCAATGTAGGTCAGTGAATGTAGGGGTACCAACAAACATAGGAGGAAAGGACAACAGTACGATGTTCTGCCCCTTGACACTGATCTGCCATGCAATAAGATTATGCCTGATCAGATTGTAATCTCAAATCCGCATTCCTGCCTACCCTGGTAACATTTCACCCCCTTGCTGTTCACTATTGACTTCTGGTATTTAAGGAGATAGTCTCACACTATCACACAGATGCACACAGATTTTGTTTTAACCATACAACAGATTCATTAAGCATAAGGAAGTGAAGATAAAATGGAGAAAAACAATTTACGTATTACTTACATTCAAAGAGTTTTAAACAATTAATAAATCATTAACCCCAAAACACTTCTTACAAATTTAAGATAAAACCTTGAGTAGTGCACAGCTGTGACTTTTGTACAGTACCAACATCTGAATCCTTTTCTCTAACACTTCAATAGGTTTAAGGTAATCTGTCTTTAACCTGGAACCTCTAATAACTTATTCCTTGAGCTTTCTTTAAACAAACTCACCTTCAAGTCCTTTTTTCAGAATTTATCACCACACATCCAGTCTGGATTATCACTAAAACCTTGCTCTAAAATAATTTACTTGCTACCCACCTCTTTCTTTCAGACAAATCTCGCCCTTCTGATTTTATAGTTTCAGAGAGATTTTCAAATCTTGTTGTCTGCCTCGGTGCAGCACACCCAGGAAGACATTAGCAGTTTCCAATTGATGGGGAATCACCACTTGATCTGATGCTTGCAGCCAGTAGCTGTGATGTTGGCATAGAGTTTGGATCTGCATGCATTGAATAAAATGGAAATAAAAAAAGCAAAGCCAAGGAGGAGAAGATTGTTTGTCTGCCAGTTCAACAGAGCATAAGGTTGCAGACAGGAAATCCTGCCAAGGACTTAGATGACAGTCATGATGGGACAGCACACTGGAAACTGTTGATAAGCATGCACACTAAGATCCTGGGTATATTGACAGGAACCCAGCCCCAAACTGATAGAGCACACCATGTAGAGCTTGCCCTTGCTGCAGTCCCCACAATGATCAACTTCCTCTGGCCTTGCACCATTTGCAACCTATGTGTGGGCTGGTTTCCTGATCCTCAACTCTCCCCGACAGATGCAGAAATAGTCACTTCAAAGAATCTCCAAGGACCTGATCTAGTGTATCCCAGGACATTGTGGAAAATTGGGGAGGAAATTGTGGGGCTCCTTGCAGAAATATTTGCATCATCTAAAATTACAGGTGATGTGCTGGAGGACTGGAGAGTGGCTAATGTTGGGATGTAAGGAGAAGCCTGGGAACTATTGACCTGTGAGTCTGACTTTGGTGGTAGGTAAGTCGTTGAAGATGGTTTTGAACGAGAGGATTGATGTACATTTGGAGAGGCAAAGACTGATTAGGGATAGTCGGCATGGTTTTGTATGAGGCAAATCATGTCTCACAAACTTGATTGAGTTTTTTGAGGAAGTAATAAGAAGATTGATGAGGCAGAGCAGTAGATATTGTTTACTTGGACTTTAGTAAAGTCTTTGACAAGGTTCCGCATGTAGACTAATCAGTAAAGCTAGATCACATGGGAGTCAGGAAAAGCTTGCCAATTGGATACAAAATTGGTTCAAAGGCAGGAGATAGAGAGTGATGGGGAGGGTTGTGTTTTTGGACTGGAGTCCTGTTACCACTGGTGTTCCATAGGAATCGATGCTGGGTCTACTTTTGCTTGTCATTTATATAAATGATTTAGATGTGAATATGGAAGACATGGTTAGTAAGCTTGTGGATGATGGCAAAATTGATGGTACAGTGGATGGTAAAGAAAGTTATCTCAGATTACAAAGAGATCCTTACCAATTATATCAAAGGGCTAGGAGAAAATGAGGACTACAGATGCTGGAGATCAGAGTCAAAACGTGTGGTGCTAGGAAAGCACAGCAGATCAGGCAGCATCTGCGGAGCAGGAGAGTTGATGTTTCAAACATAAGCCCTTCATCAGGAATGTGGGGGTGGGGGTGGGGAAGAGATAAAAAGGTGGAGGTTAGGGTAGAGGTGGAGGTAGCTGGGAAGGAGATAGATAGATGCATGTCAGGGGTGATTGTGATAGGTTTGTGGGGAGGTCAAAGGGCTGAAAAGTGACAAATCAAATTTAATTTGGAGAAATGCAAGTCTCGTAATTTCAGGTTAAACATGGCAAGGAAACCTCCTGCTGGTTACCACGTCCTGCTGTTCCTCCGCTGTGATTCAGTATTCCTCCATGTTGAAACACATTTGGAGGAAGCACTGAGGGTGGCAAGGGCACAAAATGTACTCTCTGTGAGTGATTTCAATGACCATTGGCAGCACATTACTGATCAAGGTGGTTGGGTCTTAAAGGACGTAACTGTTAGACTTTGGCTGCAGCAGGTAGTGAGGGAACCAGCAAAAAGGAAAAACATACTTGACCTCATCCTTACCAATCTGCCAGCTGTAGACGCATCTGTCCATGACATTAACAGTAAGAGTGACCACTGCACAGTTCTTGTGGAGACAAAGACCCACTTTCACACTGAGAATACCCTTCAGCATTTTGTATGGCACTATCACTGCAGTAAATGGGAATGAATTCAAACACCACAAGACCGGGTGTCTTATGAAGCACAGTCAGTCATCAGCAACAGCAGAACTGTATCCCAGCACAATCTGTAACCTTACAGCCCCCAGTATATCCCCCACTTAACCATTACTATCAAGCCAGGGGAACAACCCTGGTTCATTGGAGAGTGCAGAAGGGCATGCCAAGAACAGCAGTAGGCATATCTAAAAATCAGGTACAAACATGTTGAAGCTACCAATAAGCATAATCAGGAAGTGACAGACAAGGCTTAGTGATCCCATAATCAACAGACCAGTTCTAAGCTCTGCCACCTTGCCATATCCAATTGGTGAATGATGGTGAACAATTAACCAGCTTACTGGAGGAGTTGAATGGAAATATTCCAATCCTCAATGATTGAAGAGCCCAGCATATCAGGGCAAAAGATAAGCCTAAAGCTCTTGCAACAATCTTCAGCCAGAAGTGCCATCCTGATCTCTTCCAGTGGTCCTTAGTATTACATAAACCATTCTTCAGCCAATTTGATTCACTCCATGAGATAACAAGACATGATTGGAGGAACTGGATACTGCAAAGTCTATGGGCCCTGACAACATTCCAGCAAAAGTACAGCAGACTTGTGCTCCAGAACTTGCTGCTCCACTAGTCAAGCTCTTCTAGTAAATTGTAGCACTGGCATCAACACTAGCAGCTCCCGACCTAATTACAGCCTTGGTTCAAATACGAATAAAACAATTGAATTCCCGAGGTGAGCTGAAATGACAGCCTTTTATATCAATACTGCATCTGATCGAGTGTGACATCAAGTCGACTTAGCAAAACTGGAATCAATGGCTATTAAGAGTCAAAGTGTCCAGTGGTTGGAGTCATACCTAGCATATACAAAGATGGATGTCATTGTTGGAGGTCTGTCATCTCAGTGCAGGACATTCAGCAGGAGTTCCTCAGAATGGTGTCTGTAGGTTAACCATCTCCAACTGTTTCATCAATTACCTTCTTTTCACCAAAGGTCAGAAGTGAGGATGTTTACCAATGGTTCAGTACCACTTGCAATGCTCCAGACACTGCTCAAATTCAACAGGATTTGGACAATATCCAGGCTGGGGTTGACAAGTGGCAAGTAATATTTGCACCGCACAAATGCCAGACATTACCATCTATGAAAAGAAACAATCTAATCATTGTGCCTTGATAGTCAATGGCAGTCCCATCACTGAATCACTCACTATCAACATCCAGGGGGTTACCAATTACCAAAAACTCAGCTGGACTCACCACATAAAGACAGTGGCTACAAAAGCAGATCAAAGGCTAGGAATGATATGGTGAGTATGCCACATCCTGACTCCTCAAAACCTGTCCACCATCTTCAAGGCACAAGTCTGTGTAATTGAAGAAGTGTGATGAAATACTCCCCACTTGCCTGGATAGCTGCAGTTCAAACAACATTTAAAAAGCTTGACACCATCCAGACAAAGCAGCCCGCTGGATTGGCACCACATCCACAAACATCCACTTCCTCCAGCACTGATGCTCAGTAGTAGCAATCTGTACTATTTGCAAGGTGCACTGCAGAAACTCACCCAAGATCCTTAGACAGCACCTTTTAAACACTAACCACTTCCACCCTGAAGGACAAGGCCAGCAGATATATGAGAACACCATCACCTCCAAGTTCCCCTCCTAGCGACTCAGCATCCTGACTTGAGATATATTGCTATTCCTTTACTATTGCTGGGTCAAAATCCCTCCCCAAGGGCATTGTGGATCTACCATGAGGACTGCAATGATTCAAGAAAGCAGTTCACCACCACCTTCCCAAGGATAATTAGGGACAGGCAATAAAGGCTGGCCAACCAGTGACACCCATGAGCCATGAATGAATAAAAAAAATCCATTTGTGTTGTTTACATAAATGCTGGGTTATTTCTGACTTAACATACCTACCATATATTTGGACCAGTGGATAACTATTAAACATTTTTTGATCAATCTAATTTTGAAAACCAATTAGCAATAATTCTAATTAACATTAAAAAGTACACAGTTAAAACTTTAAGTGTTATTGACTTGAGGAAGATAGCTAAGCTGGAAATGTCATGAAGTGGAAGTAATATCTGCAGAGGCACAGTTATTACCTTGAGATGTTTCAATTATCTTATTTTAATGAGGTATATAAATTCATTTTCTGTGCACTGCACATTGGGGCCAATGACAGTAATGTCTTCACATTCTGTTGTTATTTCACTGGATGTCGAGCAGAGATATCTCTTGACCCGTGAGACTTAAGGTTACAGCAGCAAATAGGAGAAGCTCCAAGGAATGTTCCAGCAATATCTCTTGCAAGCTTGTTCCTTGAGATTTCATCAAGCTTCATTGCACAATGAGCCTGAAACAAAACAGAGCTGAGCCATGCTCTGCATTCACTCACCATCATTTCGTCTTTTGGAATCAGTTTGACTTCAGCTTTGACTAATGGATTGGATCCCAGACTCCTTTACTTCATAGCTTTAAGAGTTTCTTGCCAAATCGGCTTGGGGTCATTTCATCCGATTAGTCGATAGTAAAACATACCCAAAGAACAGAGAGCCTTGCTCTGAGAGGCTGTCATCTGATACAAGAAACTGAAAAGTTCTGTATGGACTTTTGGCTCTAGTCTGTTTGTTAGATAGCAAAGGGAGTGTAATCCTGCTTATAGCCAATGCTATACCTGAACTGAGAGCAGTAGATGTGGAAATTGGGTTTCAAAATCTGAATTATTGCACTTCCTGTCACAGATTTTACTTGTCTTGTAAATTAAGTAGCCATTAAGAAGCATATGGAATGAGCCAGCAGAGAAACAATACTAAAATATATAAAAATAAATTATAATTCTTCACAACTGCTTAATATTAATTGTGTCATGTTAGTGAGCTGTTATTTTCTAAATTTACGTGAAGCAAAGGCGATTTTCAAAGGTAATAGAAACTGTTCCATTCATGCTGAAAAAAAAGTTTAAATCCACTATCTGTTAATAGTCAATCTTCATTTTCATGCAAGGATAATAATTATATGACAAATGCTTTTTAATAATATAAATCACAATTGTTCTTCCCTGTTTATGTGATCCACAAAGCAAAGGAGCTAATTGAGAACTTGTCTACACTCTACTTCTAACACTTCAATGCTAGGCTTCCCAAACTCGAGCTTACAGCTTCCAGTTCAAAGCCCCTTTAAATCCCTTTGCCCCACCTCAATCTCATACCTTCCTAAGTTCCAAGTCCCAGAGCCCTCATTGTGAGGTCCTGGCTATTTTAAAACCTTGGAATGAATTCACAGTGGAAAATGTTTGGGAAGTGCTACTTTTTCAATGTGCCTTTTCCAGTCATCAATTCTATATAATGCAAAATACATCAAATAGAAACAGGTGGTCAGATGTGTGTCTTTATAAATACAGCCAAGCACTGGATGTGGTGAATTTTAAGACAGTATTAGAAAATATCAGAATTACTTGCATGACTGATGATGAAAATGACAGCTACTTTACAAATATCCTCTTCTCTGAAAGGTGTGCACTAATCGTGAGTAAAGTTAAACACATAATTACACAGAAATGTGCAGCTAAGACTGATCACTGGTACATTTGATTATATAAGTAGCCATTCATTTCCAAATGCACTTCAGCAAAGCTGGCTAAAAACAAATGCTTGCAACACCATATCACCATTCGTATGTGAGTCCAAATGTTGAAATGAGTTGTTCATGGCTCACAAACATAAAATAGATCCCAGAGCCATTGTATTTACTTCACAGCTGTCTACCTTTAGAGCATATGGATGAGGTTAGCAGTCTGTGCTCTTCGTCACAGCTCACCATTCAGTAAAAGCCACAAGGATTAACAAAAATACCACACACTTGCCATTGTTAATATCTTGGTAATTAAATGAAATTGAAGTGATTACTGTAAAGATTAGGTTTGGAATACCTTGAGACACATTTTGAACTAAATGACACAAGTTATTAGTCTACACATACCTTTACCATGTTATATTTTTTCATGACGCTGAGATAAAATGCTGTTAGATTGTGCTCACACTAATTCTGAGAGGCAAAAATTGCCACATACTAAAATAAGTAAAAATATACATTTTTCAGCAGCAATAGTAACTGTTACATTCCAGTAGTTCTCACTGTGAAAACAATGAAAGCAGCAGTTATTAACTTTTGGAAGCACTTTTGTTAAAAATGGAGAATGATAATCCTTAGAAGCCTTCACAAATATTGAGTATGTTTGTATGAGCTGTAGTGGCTCTTATAACTTTAATGTATACATCTAAATTCATCTTTGTTGAATTTGTCAACATAGGAAAAAGCGATTCAGTGCAAAATGCTGAAATATACATGCCCCATCCTTAATATAATGCAGCAACTTGAGATTTTCCCATCTAAGTTGAGAACTCTGCATTTTTTTATTAGAAATTCACAACAGTTGTGCTTGGGTTTTTCAATGAAGGGATTTAAAACTCCCACAATATATTGAGGTGTTAGTAAAACTAAATGAAATCTATCAAAAGATAATTTCACTGCAAAAATACTGTTTTTATCTTCAAGTGGTCAAAATGGGCTTTCCACTTTCATATCTTCTTCCTTAAGCTTACACCTTTCACAACAGTATTGGGATGACATAAAGATGTGTTTTTTTGGTGAACAACAAGGCTGCAGGGAACAGCAAGCTTTATCATTTTGGGGTTTAACGTAAGCACGTTTTGCAGCCCAAACCACTCTGGAAAAATGACGATGACGATGACGATGACGAGACAGAGGAGATCCTCACTTGTGGATGTGATCTGGTTCGAAACCTTCAAAAGGTGCAGTGCATTCTGGTCTAATTTTTATAATTGCCCACTCTCATCCTCCACTTTAGAAAACATAGTACCTGCAACATTGCAGCATCTCTTTCAAGTAGGAACACTTCGAGTTTACATTGATCAATCACAAGTGAATAAGGCTGTTTTCTTTCCTCAATGCAGTTCGCTGGCTTTAAACTTCAAATCAAATTGCTATGACATTGGGAGAAATCATTCAAAAATTCAAACAAGAGACAATACGCTTGTAAAGTTTTACAGTTTTTAATACAGGTGTATAAATGGCCTGAGAAAAGTGATAACTGCAACTTCAATGTTACTACTTGCAGTGGTCCACACCAACTGGAAATCAAATGAAAAACTGTACAAAAAAAAACATGGTATTGTATTTGTATCAGTTATCATTTTTGTCATCAGCTGCTGCTGCTTGAAATTTGTAAGTCTCTTGTGGCTAATTCTAAATCGAGAACAGAAAAAAGATTTATTTTTCCATTAGAAAAGCAGACAGAAAAATATTTGAAGTGAGCCAGATCTATAACACAAAGATAACAGGAAATTTTCTTTCCCTAAAAATATTAGCCTATTTAAACAAGGAGGCCAGTGATGATTATTGCAATTGCTCAATAAAAATACTATTACTTCAGCTCAATTTGTGAATTTGGTAAACTAAACAATGTTTTTAGTCAAAAAACAGCAAATGGGAATGATAGATGAGAGTCAAGTGAACAGTTGGATTCAGGGCAATAAGAAACTTGCCATTTCACAATGAATCAGGCTGTGATATAAAGAAAAAAATTGAAATTAAATAACACAAGAATAGATTTTGAGAAAGGATTGAGAGAAATCCACATCAAATGCAACATATCAGAGCTGAGGATGGCTGTGGGAATGAACAAATGAATTCAAGCAGAAAGAATATAACTTTGCAAGTTTAAGGGCGTAGTAGAATCTCATTAGATCTCCCTTTTAATTAAAATCTCTCATTCGAGCAATCAGACATGCAATAAGTCACACCATACCTGAAAAGAGGTTTATTGAACATGAATGAAAAATCATCTTGGCAGCCATATTGTCTTGAATATGGACACATTTTCTATGGAATTTAAAATAAAAGTTCAAGCCTCATCATCATCTATTACATCTTGTGCTTTTTATATCAATGCTCTGGATCACACAAATTCTCCAATGCAGTTTTGTTTATAATTCTAATCCAAATTCTTGCATATAGTTTTTTTTGTCAATGCTTGGGATTTCAGAGTGTATAATTATGCAATCTTTAGACTAAAAAGTATTTTTTGAATTAATTTAAAAGATCAAATAATTTAAACAAAAAGGATCACAGAATTTTAAAACCAGCAATTTGAGAGTAGTCAAGAACAATTTGAGACCACGTGGCTAAGGTCTGAAGTGTTTCATGTGACTTGATTGTGACCTTGTCCTTTTCTTCTTGAGTTCCAAAGGCAACATTACATTTTTCACCCCTGTTAAAGTAGGAAAATAAGATGTAACAATCGGCACAGATTTGGATAATGGGGCAGAGGCATGTTGCCTTCTTGTAGTCTTCAGTTAAGACTTCAATCCCAAAGAAAACTCCATGCTTGCAAGCCTAAAAATCACAGGTGATTCAGCACAGTTTGTCTTGTCACTAAAGCGCTTTCACACAGACTGCCTATTTTTCAATCTGAATGGAGATTACTGTAAATAAGTTCAATCCATCATCTGTTTGCTACTTCTGCACTGTGCACATTTCCAGAAACCTTTGCTCTGGTGATCGCATTTGCACTCAATAACTGTACAAAGTGATGCTCCCAATATTCTACAGGATCCCAGGTTGCAAGCCACTTTGATGGCTTTAACTAAATGCCTTGTCCAAGGGCTTTGATTGTAACTCGAGTTTCTCTTGGAGGAACAATACAGTGGTTGTTTGCTTTCCTTGCCTGTTAATTGTAGGAATCAGCTGCAACATATATACAAAATGTTCCACACACTCCATTGTTAGCAGTGCAAAGTGTTTTGTATTGAAATGATTCAGGCAATTCTTCTATATATTTTTTTCCAAATTGAAGGCACTTGGTTTTATGGCATGTCGTGAACAGTGGGTGATTTAGGTTCCTCACTTCAGACAGATGACCAGTTGCGTTATCGTGGCCACAAGCAACTCTTATATAGCCCAGTACTATTTGAGCCCAGTTCACATACAGTGGGCAGAAATGCATGCAGAGACACCAAACATATAATAAAGCACAGCAAAGTTAACAGTGAAGAGGTGGGAAAGGAATAAAACGTTTGCTACAGATGGTTGAGAGATCAGGTATTCACAGCATAATAGACAGCCACAGTTATCGAATGCTTTGCTGAAAACTCTGAAGGCAAGTAATTGTCAGCACTTCTTTTACCCTGTTTCCAGTAGGAAATTTCTTTGTTGGCCAACCATTATGTCTCCTGGCGACAAGCATCTCCGTCCAACTGTAATAAAACTAGCTAGATCTTTGTGCTTTGACAAAATTTCTGTAGCTCTTTCAGAGTCCATCTTGATGGAGTTGTACTTTCAAATCCCTCTAAAGCAACATGGAAAGCTCTTCTCTTTCTTGGGTTCACCACTTTACACATATACAGTTTTTTTGTTTGTTTTTGTTTAAATCTGGCATCCTTTCTGATCCCCTTGATGCCTTCCACCATCACATGTACAGTTTGAGTCTGCAATCAGCTGATGAATCTTTGGTAATTATTCACGAAGGTCCATAGATAAAGATTCATTCTTTGTGCAATGCCTGATGAATCTTTTCACAGCCTCTGCCATAATAAGGTCACCTTCGATGGCTTAACATGGCAATAAGAAGAGTGACTGGAAACAGCCATAAATGTATTAATACGGAGGCTTCACCACCAGTTTTTAAATCTATTTTGAGAAAAAGTGGATATTAGTAAATTTCTTTAAAGGAGTTTATGAAAAATGTTATTTTCATTAATCACATTAATAATAAAGATTTCAATGAAAAAAAATTGTTAAATGTTATAAACTACGATTGCTGAATGTACAAGCTTCATCTAGCGGTGAAAGATTTTTATCTTGCCCTTTTGGTTAGAGAGGACTATCTGGCTGGAGGTTACTTGTCTGAGAGGAATCATGATCCTATAACACAGCTCTCCAGTTTTGCTTCTACCCTGTAGCTATTTGTGTTTGTGTTGCAAAAACAAAATTTTACTTCACTTTGTCTCACTATCGGTTGGCCTTTGCTGATAATAAAAAGGAAGAAATAAATCGCAACTGGGACCAATCATGATTATTTTATCAGTGATTTCTTTTCTTTGCTATTAATCATTAAGACTTACAAAGGTAACATCTATTCTTTCTAGAGAGAAGAGAAGAAAGGAAGGAGGGAAACTGGGAAGTTGGGGTAGGAAGTGAAGACCACTTGATCCTTTGAACCTGCTGCACCACTCAATATGATTATGGTGTGGTCCAGGCAAAACACCTCCGCCCTCAAACCCCACCCCTCCAACCGTTACAAGGACAGAACCTCCCTGGTCTTCACTTTCCAACCTACCAACCTGGTGTGGTCTTCACTTCATTTTCTTGCTAGAAACTCATTAGGCTCAAATTCCTTGTCTATCAAAAATCTAAATTCATTCAAGGCCAAATTAGATAAAGGTATTACCTTAACTACCTTCTGTGAAATACAATTAATTATAGTAATGATCCTTTGACAGAGAAAAATATTCTCCTCCTGTACCTTAAAAAGGAAACCTTATTACTCAATTCCTCTAGTTCTAGTCTCTTCCACAAGAGGGTACATCCTCTGGCTATCTACCACGTCCAATCTGCTCAACATCTTATAATGGGAAAAAGAAGTTAGTACAGGGCTCGGGAGGAATGAAGCAGAGAAAGAAAAAAGAAAGTTGAAAGAAGCAAAAGAAGGAAGGAATGAATGAAAGAATAAGAGAAGGAAGAAGGTAAGGAAGAACAATAGTAAAAGGAATATGCATGCATAATTCTTGCATTCAGGAGTTGTCAAAGCAGCTTTTACTTTTCACAGTTATGCTTTAGGAAATACAGTAGCCAATCCTTGCACAAGAAGGCCTCGCAAACATCAAGAACTTAAAAGACCGTATTTTCAGATTTTTTCCACACGATTAGCTCATACATGAAGATGGAAAATTGACTTTTCATGAGATGAAACTATTACAGAGACAGTTGCAATCCCTGTAAAAGAAATTGATTTAGACTATCTTTCAATCTGTTCCCTCAAGGTTCTGGTAATGACTGTAGTGAGAAAAATATTTGAATTTTGATCTACCCCTCAGATACTTGAGTGAACTATGAGGAAAAATGCAATTAAAATGAAGGGCCAATTTCCATTTTCTTAAGTATATGTTTCATTGTGGAGTGGTTAAGTCACGTGAAAGGCTTGAAAACAGGCCTTTGAGCATGATGCAGCAGTGTTGCCTCTGTTCTGTGAATTTCAATAATTGAACGTTTGTCCCCAGGAGGCTGACCAAAATGGCTCTTATTCTTAGAAAGGGGCAATTCTCACATGGTGACAAAACTATTGTGAATGAAACAAGAAATGTTCTGCAAAATGTTCAACTCTTTTGTTACGCTCCTTGTATAAAGCTAGCTTTCTCAATTTGTTTCTTTGTCAGGAGGCATGTTTCTTGAATATAACCTTTGGAAAACTTATGAAGCAGAAAATTAGGCAAACATAAATTATGAAGCAAACATAGTTGTATTCAGCAACATCAGAAAAAAAACTAATTGTTCAGGTTACAGAAACACAAATCCTGGCAATATACTCTTCTCTCTCAAGCTTTAAATCACTGAACAAACATGAGCCCGGTTCTCAGTTTAGTTTCTGATGCCCTCAGTTGTGTGGCTGGCCTGCAATATCTTATCACTCACTAGTTCCTCTATGTGGAAGGAATATTGTTGAAATGTCATTATCATGTCTGACATATTCCTTAAAAGAATTTGGCTCACTCCAGTAATCATAGAAACATAGAAGAACATAAGAACATAAAAAAAAGGAGCCTGCTCCACCACTCAAGGAGATCATGGCTCATCTTCTACCTTAGCACCATATGCCCACACTATCCTCATACCCCTTGGTGTCTTTAATATGTAGGAATTTATTGATATCAGTCTTGAACATACTCAATGACTTAGCTTCCACAGTCATCTGGGACTGTTAGTAAAAAAAAAGTTTCCTCTTTCTATTTCTAAATGACTTACACTTGTTCTAGGCATGCCAGCCAGGGGAAACATCTTTCATAAATTAATCCTGTTAATTCCTGTAAAAAGTTTGGATGTTTGAATGAGAGCGTTTTTCATTCTTCTAGGTCTAGTCTACAGTCGTTTTTGATACAAGTAGACAACCCTTTATCCGAAATCCCCAAATCCGAAAGGCTCCGAAATCCAAAGGTGTCATTGTGAAGTTTTTTTCTCATTAACAAGGTTGCTTGGCGTGTAAGCAGTTAAACCAACTCCACAGCCACTCAATGCACGTCATTCAAATGTGACATGGGTGGGTGTGGCCCAGCACTGGCAGGCTTCAATTCTGTCTCAGAGCCCATAATACTCAGTGAGTTTGATGTTTGGTAAGATTTTAAAATATTTCACTGTCAAACTGTCACTTATTCCAAAATTCGTAAGATTCCGAATTCCAAAAACCGATTGGTCCCGAGCGTTTCAGATAAAGGATTGTGTACCTGTATAATGCAATAGTTCCATTCTTGTGCAATCTCATTTTATAAGAAAATCACGCAATGGCAGTGACATTTAAACTAACAAGACTGGAATTGCATTATAGCCAATACAGGTAAGGAAAGGTCGGGTTCTACAAATAATGGTATAAATTCTTCAATTGCATTAAAGCCAATTAGCGAAGAAGAAACACGCATTATAGCAGAACTGATTGTATTTAATCTTTCCCCATAGGATAATCCTCCCATCCCAGGAATTAGCAAGTGGACTTTGATTGCACTTCCTTTATGGCAAGCATCTCTTTCCTTTGGTAATAGGATTAAAAACTACTGTACTCCAGGTGCAATTTCACCAAAGTTCCATATAATTGCAGTAAATCACCTTTACTATTATATTTGAAACATCTTTATAATAAGGCTGACATACCATTTGTCTTCTTAAATGCTTGCTATAACTACCAGTTCGGTTTCAGTGACTCATTCACAAATACAGAAAGTCTCTTTGAAGTGCAATACTTGCCAACCTTTCACCATTCAAGCAATAATCTGCATTTCTGTTTTCCAATGTGCATGACTTCACGTTTCTCCATAATGTCTTCCATCTGCCAAATTTATGCTTACTCATTTAGTCTCTCCAGATGTCCTTTAAATGTCTTCACATCCTCCTCACAACTCCCACTCCCACCCAGTTTAGTGGTCATCTACAAACTTAAAAATATTGCGTTTAATCCTCATATCTAGCTCATTGATATTGTGAACAACTGTGGACCAATCACTAACCTTTGTGGTTTCCCAATAGTAGCTGCCTGCCAACCTGAAAATGACCCATTTACTTCTACTCTCTGTGTCTGTTAACTGGTTCTCAATCCACGATAGTACATTCTCTCAGTTCTTTGAACACTAATTTTGTTTACTAACACCTTGTATGGGACCTCATCAAAAGCTTTCTGAAAATTTAAACATACCACATTCAACAATAACCCCTTGTCTATTCTGATAGATATGTCATCAGATCCATGTTGACTTTGCTCAGTTCTATAATTATTTTTAAAGTGTTCCTGTTGTCATGTCCTTTAGCAATAGATTTCGGCATTTTCCCTACACCTAATATTAGGCTAACAGACCTATAGTCACCCATTTTTCTCTCTTCTTGGCAGTAAGGTGGCTCAGTGGTTAGCACTGCTACCTCACAGTGCCAGGGACCTGGGTTCGATTCCCGCCTCGGGCAACTGTCTGTGTGGAGTTTGCACATTCCCCCTGTTTCTACATGGGTTTCCTCTGGGTGCTCCGGTTTCCTCCCACAGGTGCAGGTTAGGTGAATTGGCCATGCTAAATTGCCCAGAGTATTAGGTGGATTAGCCAGGGGTAAATAAAGGGGAATAGGTCTGGGGGTGAATTGCTTTTCGGAGGGTCGGTGTGGACTTGTTGGGCCGAAGGGCCTGTTTCCACACTGTAGGTAATCTAATCTAAACGGTGCGGTTACATTTGCCAGCTTCATGCAAGGACCATTCCAGAATCTGTAGAATTTTGAAAGATAACCACCAATGCTTCTATTATTTCAATAGTCACCTTTTTCAATGTTCTGGGATAGGAATAATCTGTTCTAGGGGATTTACCTACTTTGAATCTAATTCACTTCTTTAGTTCTACTTTTTCACGAATATTAATATCTTACTGTTCCTCATTTCCAGAATTCCCTAGTTTCCCCATTTACTCTGGGAAGTTTGTCATATCCCCTCTTGAATACAAATAAAATATTTGTTTAGCTGCTTTGCCATATTCTTACTTTCCATTACAACTTCTTCTGACTCCACTTGTAATGGACCGAATTTGTTTTCATTGATCCTTTCCTTCTTACATATCAATGGAAGCCTTTGTTGCCAATTTTTGTGTTTCTCGTTAGTTTATTCTTACATTGTTTTTCCCTTTATCATGTCCTCGACCCTTATATAAAGAATTCTAAAATGCTCCCAATCCTCACATTTACCATTGTCTTCACAGCTTTATAGATCTCTTGCTTTGATCTAATAAAATCCTTGATTTCCTTTGCCATAGTTAGAACACTTCCTTTGCAGCTCATTTGAGCATAAACGAACATATTTTGTTTGTCACTTGAAGCCTGTGACCAGCAGTGTGCTGCAAGAATCAATGCTGGGTCCACTGGTTTTTGTCATTTATATAAATGATGAGGATGTGAACACAAGAGGTATGGTTAGTAAGTTTGCAGATGACACTAAAATTGAAGATGTTATGGACAGCAAAGACGTTTAACTGAGAGTACAATGGGATCTTGATCAGATGGGCCAATGGACCGAGAAGTGGCAAGATGGAGTTTAATTTAGATAAATGTGAGGTGCTGCATTTTGGAAAAGTAAATCAGGGCAGGACTTATACACTTCTTGGTAAGGTCATGGGGACTGTTGCTGACCAAAGAGACCTTGGAGTGCAGGTTCATAGTTCCTTGAAAGTGGACTTGTAGGTAGATAAGATAGTGAAGGAGGTGTTTGGTAAGCTTTCCTTTCTTGGTCAGAGTATTGAGTATAGGAGTTGGGACGTAATGTTGTGGCTGTACAGGACATTGGTTAGGCCACTGTTGGAATATTGCATACAATTCTGGTCTCCCTCCAATAGGAAGGGTGTTGTGAAACTTGAAAGGGTTCCAAAAAGATACACAAAGATGTTGCCGAGATTGGAGAGTTTCAGCGATAGTGAGAGGCTAAATAGGCTCGGGCTATTTTCCCTAGCGTGTTGGAGGCTGAGGGGTGATCTTACAGAGTTCTATAAAATCATTTGGGTGCGGATAGGGTAAATGGACAAGGTATTTTTCCTGAGGTAGGGGTCCAAAACTAGAGGGCATAGGTTTAAGGTGATAGGGGAAAAATATAAAAGAGATTGAAAGGGAACCTTTTCTACGTAGACAGTGGTGTTTTTGTATGGAATAAGCAGCCAAAGGAAGTGGTGGAGGCTGGTACAATTATGACATTTATAGAGTCATAGAGATGTACAGTATGGAAATAGACCCTTCGGTCCAACCCATCCATGCTGACCAGATATCCCAACCCAATCTAGTCCCACCTGCCAGCACCCGGCCCATGTCTCTCCAAATCCTTCCTATTCATATACCCATCCAAATGCCTCTTAAATGTTGCAATTGTACCAGCCTCCACCACATCCTCTGGCAGCTCATTCCATACACGTACCACCCTCTGCGTGATAAAGTTGCCCCTTAGGTCTCTTTTATATCTTTCCCCTCTCACCCTAAACCTATGCCCTCTTGTTCTGGACTCCCCGACCCTAGGGCCGTGTGGGCAGCACGGCGGCACAGTGGTTAGCACTGCTGCCTCACAGCGCCTGAGACCCGGGTTCAATTCCCGACTCAGGCGACTGACTGTGTGGAGTTTGCATGTCCTCCCCGTGTCTGCGTGGGTTTCCTCTGGCTGCTCTGGTTTCCTCCCACAGTCCAAAGATGTGCGGGTCAGGTGAATTGGCCATGCTAAATTGCCCGTAGTGTTAGGTAAGGGGTAAATGTAGGGGTATGGGTGGGTTGCGCTTCGGCGAGTCGGTGTGGACTTGTTGGGCCGAAGGGCCTGTTTCCACACTGTAAGTAATCTAATCTAATTGCTTTGTCTATTTATCCTACCCATTTCCCTCATAATTTTGTAAACCTCTATAAGGGCTGCACGGTGGCACAGTGGCACAGTGGTTAGCACTGCTGCCTCACAGCGCCAGAGACCTGGGTTCAATTCCCGCCTCAGGCGACTGACTGTGTGGAGTTTGCACATTCTCCCCGTGTCTGCGTGGGTTTCCTCCGGGTGCTCCGGTTTCCTCCCACAGTCCAAAGATGTGCAGATTAGGTGAATTGGCCATGCTAAATTGCCCATAGTGTTAGATGAAGGGGTAAGTGTAGGAGTATGGGTGGGTTGTGCTTCGGCAGGTCAGTGTGGACGTGTTTCCACACTGTAGGTAATCTAATTTAATCTAAATAAAGGTCACCCCCTCAGCCTCCCATGCTCCAGGGAAAACAGCCCCAGCCTGTTCAGCCTCTCCCTATAGCTCAAATCCTCCAACCCTGGCAGAACGCTTTAGCTCCGATGGATTGAGAAACTAAGTTAAAAGATGTGGTAGAAAGGCAATAGATACAGTCATAGAATTATCAAAGTATCCAATACAAAAAACAGATCCTTCAGTCCCACTCGTCTGTGCCAAACATCTGGATGACTGTATGAATAGGAAGGGCTTTGAGGGATATGAGCCAAATGCTGGCAAACGGGATTAGATTTATATCAGATATCTGGTTGGCACGGACGAGTTGGACTATACACCTTGATGATTCTATCACTGTATTTCTGCCTTTCTACCATATCTTTTAACATAATTTCTCAATCCATCGGAGCTAAAGTGTTCTGATCATTTCATAGTTTCTTTGATTTAGATTTAATCCCCTACTTCAACTACTTCAACTACATCACTTTCAAACTTAATACAAAATTCTATCATATGGTCATAACACTTCTTGAAACAAGACTATTAACTAGTCCATGTTCATCGCACATTCCTGGATTTAAAAAATCTGCTCCCTCATTGGTTCCTCATTGGTTCCTCAATGTACTGTTTGAGCACACCACCTCGCAAACTTTCCAAGAAATCATCTTACTCAACATTAGTATTAATTAGGACGACCCAGCCTATATGCAGATTGAAATCTCCAATGATTACTGTACTACCCTTGTTGTAAACACCTATTTATTGATTTATACCATGATTTACATTGTCACTGATATTTGGTACTTCACACCAAAGTTTTGTGTTCTTTGCTCGTTCTTGCTATGACATCTTGAACTTTGAAACTAAGTATTGCACGACAGTATCAATGCCTACTTTAACTGACAGAGCCACCCTACCACCTTTTCTCTCCTCTCTATGGTTCATGAATGTGATACCCTGTGAATTCATGTCCTGGCTTTGGTTTACTTATTTCCACATCTTTGTAATGGCTTTTGAATCAAACATTCTACTTGAGCTAACAATTCATCTGTTCTATTGTGAATGCTGAAGGCATTCTGATACAGAGCCTTTAGTCCAACACTTTTAATGTGTTTGCAAACTTTGGCCTGAGTTGCTGGAACACTCTTAAATGTGTCATCACTGTCCCTTGTTCCTTGATCTCATAATTGATTATCACTACCGTTATTGCTATTCAGGTGAATCCATTCCAATAGTAGAGCTCCGACTTTCTCCAAAGCGAGTACCAGTGCCCCACACACTGGAACCTACTGCTCCCACAGCAGATTTTTACTTTTATTTACCCCTTTCCTAAAACTTAAGTGGTTAGACCATGATAGGAGGATATTCAGCCAGTCATGTGCTATAATGTGATCAGTACATAGAACTTGAATAACAGAATTATCCACCTAACATCTCAACGGCAGTCAGTAAACTTTCACATTTAAAATTCGGCTAGAACTGTCCTCAACGCCATTCCATTATTTTCAGATCCATGAAGTACTCAAAATAATAAAGTCACTTGTATCTGAATATAAGAGCCAGGTTAATTAAAAACATTAATTCCTCTATAAAATTAAATAATCCTTGAAGGAGAATTCATTTTTAATACACCACATGAATATTCTCCACAATCTCCATCAAGTATTTGATGTTACATATTGGCAGCTATGCTGAAAAATAAATCCCAGCTTCTGACTGGGAGAGAGGATGTGGAGCAAAGCACAGCATCTTTCCTCTTTACGCAGGCCGCTCTAGCTCATAATCCAAAGTGACACCACAGGTCCATGTTGTTTGTTGTTTTCCTTTTGTAGACTTCTAAAAATATATAGCTCACAAAGGAAATGCTGGCATCAAAGTCAGCCTGGTACAGAGTTCACTGAATGCCTCGCAGCTAATGACCAGCTGGCTATGAAGTGTTGGCATTCAATAATGATGGCAGTCAGACGTTATAACTTAATTTAACAAGGCAATAAAATTTTAACATTGCTAAATTAACAGTGGCAATTATGTCAATTATTGGGAGATGGATGTAATTAATTTTAACTAGGCTGCAATCCATGAACTTTTTGATTTTTAATTTTTTTCCCCTGAGCATACTGAGACCAGGGTTAAACATAACATGGTCAATGCAATGAAAACATTAATATGTGCTTTAAAACAGTGATAGCTCCTTGGAATCAGTGTAGCAGGGTTACTTGTCTCCAAAACCCATAGGGGGCTCATTTTATTGGGAAACAAGAGGGTGGCATGGTGGCTCAGTGATTAGCTCCGCAGCCTCACAGTGCCAGGGAGCTGGGTTTGATTCCAGCCTCGAGCAACTGTCTGTGTGGAGTCTGCACTATTCTCCCTGTGTCTGCATGGGTTTCCTCTGGGTGCTCTGGTTTCCTCCACAATCCAAAGGATGTGCAGGTCAGATGGATTGGCCATGCTAAATTGCCCCTAGTGTTAGGTGCATTAGTCAGAGGGAAATGGGTCTGGATGGGTTATCTTTGGAGGTTCAATGTGCACTTGCTGGGCCGATGGGCCTGTTTCCACACTGTAGGGAATCTAATCTAAGAACGTGCATGATTATGGAGTGTCTCAAGCACTTCCGATCAATTTATGACTTTTGAAGTATAGATTGCCTTTGTCTTGTAACAAAATGTTGAAATCAGTTTGTGTAAAGTCCCAAGGATAGAAAATTAGGAAAAAAATGTGTTTGGGGAATGAATGCTAGCCAGAACACAAACATCTTTGTTCTTCTTTAAAGGTCACAATAAAATGTTTTTAACTTCAAAACGAACAAATAAGCTGCTGTCAGTTCAGTATTTCATCTGAAATACAGCACCATGACAATGCAGGACTTCAGGTGAACTGTACAAAGATCGTAACTTTGGTTAGAGGAGACTGCACTGTACCAAAGAGGGAGTACCACCTATCCATTCCATCCTCCTCACTGATCCCCACCTCCATCCACCTATTGTACTCTTGGCTACCTTCTCCCCAGCCCCACTCCTTCCCATTTATCTCTCCACCCCAGAGGCTCCCTGCGTCACTCCTGAGGAAGGCCTTTTGCCCGAAACATCAATTTTCCTGCTCCTCGGATGCTGCCTGACTTGCTGTGCTTTTCCAGCACCATTCTAATCTGCACTGTAACAAAGTCAAGGGACCAGACTTAGAAATGTATGGGCTCCATTCACCTAGTGAGACTAGGCAAAACCCACTATGAAAATTCTGCATATCCAATTTGCAATTTATTGACAGCAGGTAATTTTATTGAGCAATGTAGGGCTCCTTATTATGGTCACGGCAATATCCTGTCTCCATGAGAGGGAAGCTACTCAGAGGCCATCAACTTCACTCAGCTTTGACAAAGGGTCAGTTAGACTCGAAACGTCAGCTCTTTTCTCTCCTTACAGATGCTGCCAGACTTGCTGAGATTTTCCAGCATTTTCTCTTTTGGTTTCAGATTCCAGCATCCGCAGTAATTTGCTTTCAACCCCACTGTACTGGCAGCCCTCGGCCTTCTCTACAGCAGGAGGCTGAGGGTGTAGGATCATTGCTGCGCTGAAGGTTGGGAAGATGGTTTTGCCGCAGAATGCCGGTGGGTTCTTGTTTATGGGAGGTGCCTGTCATTACACGGTGGCCAAGCCCCTGATGATTCCTACTGTTGGGCACAAGCTGCACCAAGGAGAAGGGATGCCCCTCATGAGACCATTGGCAAAGCCAGCTGGCTTGTGCACATGGTGTAGCCCTCACTTACCATACATTATGTACCAACGAAGCTGGCAAAGAAACTTTGAAGAACCTCAGCTTCTGAGTGGGAAAGCTGTCCTCAACTCTTCCCACCCCAAAGTTGGTTGAGGGAGCCATGGGGAACACTCCTTATTTACCCCAATTAAATGAGAGCCTCTGCCATTTCCACCACTTACAGTTAGACCCCATCAGGACAGATGTATTTCCCTCACCACCCTTACCAGCCTTCCACAGAGACCATTCCCTCCTCAACTCCCTCCCTCGTTAGGTCCACACCCTCCACTTCCGTCCCCTTTCCTTGCCACCGCAAGAGGTATAAAACCTGCATCCACACCTCCCCTCTGTCCAAGGCCCCAAATGATCCTTCCACATCCAGCAGAGATTTTCCTGCACATCCAAACACCTCAACTACTGTGTCTGTTGCTCTCAATGTGGTCTCCTCTACATTGGGGAGATAGGACACCAAGTTGCAGAATGTTTCAGGGAACATCTTTGGGACACACACACACCAAATAAACCCATCGCCCTGTGGGAAACCACTTCAACACACACACACACACACACACACACACACACACACACACACACACACACACACACACACACACACACAACCCTCCACCCCCACTTCACCAATGGCTTCTGCCTTGGGACCTTCCAACCACATGATATCAATGTCAATTTCACCAGTTTCCTCATCTCCCCTTCCCCCACCTTATCCCAGATCCTACCCTCCAACTTGACACCACCCTCTTGAACTGTTTCACCTATCCATCTCCCTTCCCACTTATTCACTCGACCCTCTGCTCCGATCTATCATAATCACTCCCCCATCTGCATCCACCTATCGCCTTCCTGGCCACCTCTCTCCCACCCCCACCCTCCTATTTATCTCTCAGCCCCCTCCTCTCCCCTCATTTCTGATGAAGGGCTCTTGCTTGAAACATCGATTCTCCTGCTCCTTCAATGTTGCCTGACTGGGTGTGCTTTTCCAAGGCCACACTTTTCGACTCTGATCTCCAGCATCTGCAGACCTCAATTTCTTCTCGGGGTTAAAGTATTGCCAATTCTCAGAAAAGAGAGGGAATTAATTTCCACACAAGATTATACAGCCAAATCTCAAAAGAAAATTGTTTCTCAGTTATATTCTTACTTTGCAGTGCATTATGACATTGCATGAGACTGAGAGCATATGAATCACTGAGACTACAGAATCACAGAAATGTTATGGTGTATCAGAAGGCCATTTAGCCTGATAGATTTACGCTGGCAGTCTGAGTATTTTAATTCTGTGCCACTCTCCTCCTTTTTCCCTTGCTTTCTCCTTTGTTTCAATTTGAACCATCATTTAATGGCTTCTTGAATGCCTTCATTCATCCCAACTTCAGCACACCTACGTGATGTGCATTCCAGATGCATATTCCTCACCATGTGAAATGATTTTTCTCAGATCCCATCTGCTTCTTTTGTCAAACATTTTAAGACAGTACCCTATGGTTCTTGATATGGTTTATGAGTTTTCTTAAAATTTTGAAAACTTCTATCAAATCTCCTGTTAGCATTCTTCTCTCTGAGTAAAACTGTCGCAGCGTATTCATTCCTCCCTCAAGGAATCATTCTCTTCTGCAGTCTTTCCAATGGATTCACACCCTCTCTATAGTGTGTCACCCAGAAATGTACACAATACTCCAGCTGAGGTCTAACCAGTGTCTTACGTATCTTCATCATAAACTCCCTGCTCTTGTATTCTACATCCCTTCTTTATGATGCCTAGAATTTTGCATGCTTTATTAAAAACTCTCTTTTCTTGCCCATCAGTATTAATGATTTACATGCATGTACACCCAGGTATCTCTGCTCCTGTACACCCTGAAGTATAGACCTACATATTGTCTCACAATGTTCTTTGTATCAAAGTGTATCATCTTACACCTCCTTGCAAGGGCTCTTGTGGTACAATGGTCCCTTCCTCTGGTTCAGAAAGTCCGGGTTTGAGTCTCCAGACATGTGTCAAAATATAGGCAAAAGTGAGGACTGCTACAAATGCTGGAGATTAGAGTTGAGAGTGTGGTGCTGGAAAAGCATAGCAGGTCAGGCAGCATCTGAGGAGCAGGGGAATTGACGTTTCAGGCAAAAGCCCTTCATCAGGACTGTGTCAAAATATGCCTGAGCAGGTTGATTAAAAATATCAACATTTCTCTGCATTGAATTTCTATCTGCGATCTACCTTCTCACTCAAACAATGTAATAAGGACCAGGCCAGACCCCGTCAAAATATTTCAAGAAGGTAGCTTAGATCTAACTTTTTTTTATTATAAAGGCAGGTGTGAAGTGGATATTCCAGGTGTGATGCAGCCTTAAGCAAAACAGAATTTTTTTTAAACACTCCAGTTGAAACACAAACAAAAGAAAACAGAATTTAAAATAACTTAACTACTTGAAAATTCAGGGAGAAAGTGAGGTCTGCAGATGCTGGAGATCAGAGCTGAAAATGTGTTGCTGGAAAAGTGCAGCAGGTCAGGCAGCATCCAAGGAACAGGAAATACGATGTTTCAGATGTTTCCTGATGAAGGGCTTATGCCCGAAACGTCACATTTCCTGTTCCTTGGATGCTGCCTGACCTGCTGCGCTTTTTCAGCAACACATTTTCAGTACTTGAAAATTCAACCAACTCGACACTGCAACATAACTAAGGAGCTGTTCCAATTTCTGTAACATCCCATAAACACACTCCTTGGCAAAACGTAAATCCAAACCCAGGTTTTTATAGGCAGGAAAGCTTTTCAGAGAGAAAAGTCAGCCAGGGATCATCTGCTAATGCATGAAATATTTTCTCTGCTGCAGCTTTTGTGCCTGCTACCAATAGCTTCTGTGCTGCAACGAAACCAAACTGGAAAAAAAATGAACTGGGAGAACTGGCCATTTCCATGCTATTGTTAAACTAGGCTCTTTCTGAGACAATTCAGCACTTCTGCTATTCCAACCTATCTTAAAAAAAACCCAAGGGGAAAATAATTTTGTTCAAGGGACAACATTATCACAATGCGTCAAAGCCTTTTTGAAAGTTCTACACTGTCCTCCGCATAATTTACAATTGCTCAGTTTTGTGTCATCTGCAAACGTTGAAATTGACTTCTTCACACTAAGTTGTAGATCAATTATATTTGTTTGACCTCTGGGAAACTCCATCTCAAACTTTCTTCAAGCCCAGAAAATTACAAACCAACCATTGCTCTCTATTGCCTATCCCTCAACTAATTTTGTATCCATGTCACTAATGTCCCTTTTGCTTCATGACTTATAATCCTCCTTACAAATCTGTTGTGTGACACTCATGTGCACCACTTCAATAGCCCTACCTTCAGTGTTGACCATTTTATGTTTAATCTGATTTTGTATCTTTAAAGGAAGTAGAAATTGAGGGAGTGGTAAATGGTTTAATAATTACTAACTCTAGTATTATGCCCCTCTAAAATTGAATTCGATTCCCTGTGTGTTACTTGGTGAACCCTGAGAAAAAGAAGAATCAAATATAGACAATTGAAGAAGAGGAAAATGAGTCGGAAGCTAGTTCTTTTACTTACTGTTGACAGGCTGGTCAACTTTCCTGCATTCACCTTCTGTTACAGTTACATCATCGATTGCAATGTCCCCTTCTATACTGGGCCCCCGAATGCCTTCAAATATCAGCTGCACAATAACAAACAGAAAGTTTAGTATTGCAATGGGTACACATGAAATAATAGAATGCTCTAGTGAACAGGTTGTAAGGAAAACTGTCGAACATTCATGGCAATGATCAACAATGTCACATTCAATGTGCAAGGGTTCTTTGAAAATTCAAAGTATCTTCAGAAATCACTGCCCTCTACTTTCTAATTCCTGGCATTGTGTGTGATCTGCTTTTGGTGTAAAGAATGATTTTGTAATCATAACCAAGTGAGAAGCTGCCTTTAGGTGAGCCGTTCTCTGTAAATAGTAATAAAATTTATACTCTAATTCACCGAAATGCAGGTCTGTAAGCACAGTTCTCTGTTGTGAGCAGAGGACTCTTGATGCACATCATGTAGATCTTCCTTAAAGTGAGGAATGATAACAATAAGGAACAGTATATGATCCCTTCCAGAGTCTGGTAACACCAAAGTTTTCCAAACTGGGTACTTTTTCTGATATACGGTTCATTCTACCTTACGTGAATACCAAAATGTCCACCTCTGTACAACATGCATAAGTAAACCACATTGATTCTTTTATTGACTTGTACTCTTGTCAAATTTCAGAACATTGAAGCTGAGTCCTACCCATAGTTAGATAGATTTAAATTACACAAAGTAATTTAGAATAATGAGAATCCAGAGAAAGTATATTCCTGTCAGGGTGAAAGGAAAGGCTGGTAGGTATAGGGAATGCTGGATGACAAAAGAAATTGAGGGTTTGGTTAAGAAAAAGAAGGAAGCCTATGTCAGGTATAGACAGAATAGATCGAGTGATTCCTGAGGAGAGTATAAAGGCTGTAGGAGTTTACTTAAGAGGGAAATCAGGAGGAAAAAAAGGGGACATGAGATAGCTTTGGCAAATAGAATTAAGGAGAATCCAAAGAGTTTTTACAAATAGATTAAGGACAAAAAGGCAACTAGGGAGAGAATAGGGCCCCTCAAAGATCAGCAAGGTGGCCTTTGTGTGGAGCCACAGAAAATGGGGGAGATACTAAATGAATATTTTGCATCAGCATTTACTGTGGAAAAGGATATGGAAGATATAGACTGTAGGGAAATAGATGGTGACATCTTGCAAAATGTCCATATTACAGAGGAGGAAGTGCTGGATATCTTGAAACGGATAAAGATGGATAAATCTCCAGGACCTGATCAGGTGTACCCTGGAACTTTGGAAAGGCAAGGACTGATTTGGAATAGTCGACATGGCTTTGTGCATGGGAAATCATGTCTCACAAACTTGATGGAGTTATTTGAAGAAGTAACAAAGAGGAAGAAGTAACGCCTTCAGTAAGGCGTTTGACAAGGTTCCCCAAAGGAGACTGCTTCACAAGGTTAGATCTCACGGAATACAAGGAGAACCAGCCATTTGGATACAGAACTGGCTCAGAGGGTGGTGGTGGAAGGTTGTTTTTCAGACTGGAGGCTTGTGATCAGTGGAGTGCCTCAAGGATCAGTGCTGGATCCTCTACTTTTTGTCATTTACATAAATGATTTGGATGTGAGCATAAGAGGTACAGTTAGTAAGTTTGCAGATGACACCAAAATTGGAGGTGTAGTGGACAGCAAAGAAGATTGCCTCAGATTACAACAAGATCTGGACCAGATGTGCCAATGGGCTGAGAAGTGGCAGGTGGAGTTTAATTCAGATAAATGAGAGGTGCTGCATTTTGGGAAAGCAAATCTTAGCAGGACTTATACACTTAATGGTAAGGTCCTTGGGAGTGTTGCTGAACAAAGAGACCTTGGAGTGCAGGTTCATAGCTTCTTGAAAGTGGAGTCGCAAGTAGATAGGATAATGAAGAAGGCATTTGGTATGCTTTCCTTTATTAGTCAGAGTATTGAATACAGGAGTTGGGAGATCATGTTGTGGCTGTACAGGACATTGATGAGGCCACTGTCGGAATATTACATGCAATTCTGGTTTCCTTCCTATCAGAAAGATGTTGTGAAACTTGAAAGGGTTCAGAAAAGATTTACAAGGATGTTGCCAGGGTTGGAGGATTTGAGGTATAGGGAGAGATTGAACAGGCTGGGGCTGTTTTCCCTGGAGCGTCAGAGGCTGAAGAGTGACCTTATAGAGGTTTACAAAATTATGAGGGGCATGGATGGGTTAAATAGACAAAGGCTTTTTCCTGGGGTTGGGGAGTCCAGAACTAGAGGGCATAGGTTTAGGTGAGACGGGAAAGATTTAAAAGAGACCTATGGAGCAACGTTTTCACACAGAGGGTGGTACGTGTATGGAATGAGCTGCCAGAGGAAGTGGTGGAAGCTGGTACAATTGCAACATTTAAGAGGCATTTGGATGGGTATATAAATAGGAAGGGTTTGGAGGGATACGGGCCAGGTGCTCTTAGGTGGGACTAGGTTGGGTTGAGATATCTGATTAGCATGGACGGGTTGGACTGAAGGGTCTGTTTCTCTGCTGTACATCTCTATGACTCTATCTGAATTTCTCATTTGTCAGGAACGTAGAGTCATAGAATCCTGACATTGTGAAAGTAGGCGACTTGGCCATCACGTCCATACCAACTTTCTGAAGAGCATCCCAACTAAACCCACCCCCTCCCTATTTTATAGCACTACATTTCACATAGCTAATTCTCCTGAACTACACATCGTGGACACCATGAGTAATTTAGCATGGCTAATCTACCCGACTTTCACATCATTGTGACTGCGGGAGTAAATCAGAGTACCCCCCCCAGACACAGGGAGAACGGGCTAACTCCACACAGACAGTTGCCTGAGGATGGAATCGAATCCAGGTCCTTGATATTATGGGGAAGTACTGTAAACTGTCCTGAGCCACTGTGTGTTTAAACACTGTTTCAGAAATTACTTCCCAAGGAAATAATTTCAGTGTACCTGAAAGCAGTTGTGTTTTAATAAACCTTACTGATAAAATCGCCCCTGTTCAGTTTAGAATTAAATGCAAGTCACCTGCCCCAGGTTGGCTTGTATTGTGCAATACACTTGCATTTGACTTTGAAGTTGTGGTTGGCTAAGTAAAGAGAGATGAAGGAACAATATTTATGTAGTCAGAAACAAAAACAGAAATTACTGGGAAACTTGACAGGGTCTGGCAGCGTCTATGGAGGGAGTACAGAGCTAATGTTTTGCATTCGGTTTGTGTTTTCTTCAGAATTGACTATAACCAGGAAAAGATTGGTATCTATGTTAAAAATGGGGTGGGCTGGAGGGAGGGTGGGGGAGGAGGAGCAAACAATAGGTGGAGATGGAGCCCAGAAAGAGAGGACAACAGGTGGGCAGCAAAAGGAATGGGCAAAGGTCAGCCTGGGAGAGCAGCGGCTGAGTATGGACAAACCCGGAAGACTACAGTTAAGGTAAGACAGTTTGTTTTAAAATTACTTACCGGTAGTGGGCAGCGGTGTTTTTTTTCTCTCTCTCTTCACAGCAAGAGCGGGAGAAGTAGGGGGAAGTGACGACGACCAGAGGGGCAGCCGGGAAGGAAAGCAGTGAGTATATAAATCAGAAAGGCGGCTTAACCCATGACTCTACAACTGTAGTGTCTCCCACCCGCCCTCCTCCTCTAACCTCCTTAAGTACTCTGGTTTTTCAAGGTAAGGATTTTCTATTTCTTTACCAGTGACTGGTTAAAAATTTACTTTTTTTGTATATCTATTAATTCTTTTTTAGGAAAAGACTATAGCAGAGAGGTATCAGAAAGTATTTTAACTCAAACCTGTACAAAGTAACAAAGTAACTAACTAAGCAGAGATGGCGGGGCAGGTGATGTGCTGTAGCTGTATGATGTGGGAGCTAGCTGATCCCATTGTGAATGGCAGTGACCACATCTACAGCAAATGTTGGTTGCTGGAAGAACTCCGGATCAGAGTTGATGATCTGGAATCTGAGCTTCAAACACTGTGGCACATCCGGGAGGGGGAAGAGTTACCTGGACGCTTTGTTTCAGGAGGTAGTCACACCTGGGAGATTAAGTAATTCACATTCAGCTAGTGATCAGGGACATCAGAATGTGACTGTAAGTGAGGCAGGAAGGGGGAACCTGAGTTCAGGCGTGGAGGAGCCTCAGCCCTTGACCTTGTCCAACAGGTATGAGATTCTTGCTCCCTGTACAGATGAGGAAAATGGCTCTGGACAGGATGAGCCAGCTGACCACGGCACCAGGGTGCAGAAGGCCATTCAAGAGGGGGGAGCTAATAGATAAGTAGTGGTTATAGGGGATTCTATAATTAGGGGGACAGATAGTATCCTTTGCAAGCCAGATCGGGAGTCTCGCATGGTATGTAGCCTGCCCGGTGCCAGGGTGCGGGACATCTCCGACTGGCTTGAAAGGATATTGGAGTGGGAGAGATAGGATCCAGTTGTTGTGGTCCACGTTGGTACTAACAACATCGGCAAAACTAGGGTGGAAGACCTGTTTGGGGATTGTGAAGCACTAGGAAGGAAATTGAAGTACAGGTCCTCAAGGGTCATAATCTCCGGATTACTGCCCGAGCCATGTGCCAATTAGCAGAGGGATAAGAAAATTAGGGAAGTAAACATGTGGCTAAGGGATTGGTGTGGGAAAGAGGGATCCCACTTCATGGGGCATTGGCATCAGTTTTGGAACCGGGGTGATCTGTACCGGTGGGATGGTCTCCACCTGAACCGATCAGGTACCAATGTTCTAGCGAAGAGGATAAATAGGGTGGTCAGTAGGACTTTAGACTTCTGAGTTGGCGGGGGGGGTGGGGGGGGAAGGGAAAGTGAAAGCAACAGGGAGTATGGAGTTAAATGGAAAGATAAGCAGCAGGATACCATATGTGCAGGTGGATTTAAACTCAAGGCAGACTGGGAATGCAGCAAAAAGGAAGGATTACTTAGGACATCTTATGACTTCCAATATCTCTAATGATAAAGTTAGCATTAAGGCACTTTACCTGAATGCTCGTAGCATTCATAACAAAACAGATGAACTGATGGCACAGATCATCGTGAATGATTATGATGTGGTAGGCATCACAGAGACGTGGTTGCAGGGGGGTCAGGACTGGCAGTTAAACCTCCAAGGATTTTCACCTTATCAAAAAGACAGAGAGGTGGGCAGAGGGGGTGGGGTTGCCTTGTTAGTTAAGAACAAAATTAAATCTATGGCACTGAATGACAGAGCGTCAGATGCTGTGGAGTCTGTGTGGGTGGAATTGAGGAACCACAAAGGCAAAAAAACCATAATGGGAGTTATGTACAGACCTCCTAACAGTGGTCAGGACCAAGGGTGCAACATGTACCGGAAAATAGAGAAGGCATGTCAGAAAGGCAAGGTCACGGTGATCATGGGAGACTTCAATATGCAGGTGGACTGGGTAAATAATGTTGCCAGTGGATCCAAAGAAAGGGAATTCATGGAATGCCTACAGGATGGCTTTTTGGAACAGCTTGTCATGGAGCCCACAAGGGAGCAGGCTATTCTGGACCTAGTGCTTTGTAATGAACCAGACTTTATAAAAGTTCTTAAAGTAAGGGAACACTTAAGAAGCAGCGATCATAATATGGTAGAGTTCAGTCTGTAGTTTGAAAGAGAGAAAGCAAAATCGGATGTAATGGTGTAACAATTAAATAAAGATAATTATGAGGGCATGAGAGAGGAACTGACAAAAATAGACTGGAAGCAGAGCCTAGCAGGGAAGACAGTAGAGCAAAAATGGCAGGAGTTTGTGGGTATAATTGAGGACACTGTACAGAGGTTCATTCCCAAGAAAAGAAAGATTATCCGGGGAGGGATTAGACAGCCATGGCTGACAAAGGAAATCAGGAAATGTATTAAAGAAAAAGAGAGAATCTATAAAGTGGCCAAAAGCAGTGGGAAATCAGAAGATTGGGAAGGCTACAAAAACAAACAGAGGATAACAAAGAGAGAAATAAGGAAGGAGAGGATCAAATATGAAGGTAGGCTAGCCAGTAATATTAGAAATGATAGTAAAAGTTTCTTTCAATACATAAGAAACAAACTGCAGGCAAAAGTGGACATTGGGCCATTTCAAACTGATGCTGGAAGCCTAGTGATGGGAGATAAGGAAATAGCAGAACTTAACAAGTACTTGCATCAGTCTTCATAGTGGAAGACATGAGTAATATCCCAACAATTAAAGGGAGTTAGGGGGCTGAGTTGAGTATGGTTGCCATTACAAAAGAGAAAGTGCTAGAAAAGCTAAAAGGTCTTAAAATTGATAAATCTCCTGGCCCCGATGGGATACACCCTAGAGTTCTGAGAGAGGTGGCTGAGGAAATAGCGGAGGCGTTGGTTGAGATCTTTCAAAAGTCACTGGAGTCAGGGAAAGTCCCAGATGATTGGAAGATGGCTGTTGTAACCCTCTTGTTCAAGAAAGGGTCAAGACAAAAGATGGAAAATTATAGGCCAATTAGCCTAACCTCGGTTGTTGGTAAAATTCTAGAATCCATCGTTAAGGAAGAGGTTTCTAAATTCTTGGAAGAGCAGAGTCTGATTAGCTGCAAATGTGTTGCTGGTCAAAGCACAGCAGGTTAGGCAGCATCTCAGGAATAGAGAATTCGACGTTTCGAGCATAAGCCCTTCATCAGGAATAGGAGAGAGAGAGCCAAGCAGGCTAAGATAAAAGGTAGGGAGGAGGGACTAGGGGGAGGGGCGATGGAGGTGGGATAGGTGGAAGGAGGTCAAGGTGAGGGTGATAGGCCGGAGTGGGGTGGGGGCGGAGAGGTCAGGAAGAGGATTGCAGGTTAGGAGGGCGGTGCTGAGTTGAGGGAACCGACTGAGACAAGGTGGGGGGAGGGGAAATGAGGAAACTGGAGAAATCTGAATTCATACCTTGTGGTTGGAGGGTTCCCAGGCGGAAGATGAGGCCTCCTCCTCCAGCCGTCGTGTAGTTGTGTTCTGCCGGTGGAGGAGTCCAAGGACCTGCATGTCCTCGGTGGAGTGGGAGGGGGAGTTAAAGTGTTGAGCCACGGGGTGATTGGGTTGGTTGGTTCGGGCGGCCCGGAGGTGTTCTCTGAAGCGTTCCGCAAGTAAGCGGCCTGTCTCACCAATATAGAGGAGGCCACATCGGGTGCAGCGGATGCAATAGATGATGTGTGTGGAGGTACAGGTGAACTTGTGGCGGATATGGAAGGATCCCTTGGGGCCTTGGAGGGAAGTGAGTGTGGAGGTGTGGGCGCAAGTTTTACATTTCCTGCGGTTGCAGGGGAAGGTGCCGGGGGTGGAGGTTGGGTTGGTGGGGGGTGTGGATCTGACGAGGGAGTCACGAAGGGAGTGGTCCTTGCGGAACGCTGATAGGGGAGGGGAGGGAAATATATCCTTGGTGGTGGGGTCCGTTTGGAGGTGGCGGAAATGGCGGCGGATGATACGTTGTATGCGGAGGTTGGTGGGGTGGTAGGTGAGAACCAGTGGGGTTCTGTCTTGGTGGCGGTTGGAGGAGCGGGGCTCAAGGGCGGAGGAGCGGGAAGTGGAGGAGATGCGGTGGAGGGCATCGTCGATCACGTCTGGGGGGAATCTGCGGTCCTTGAAGAAGGAGGCCATCTGGGCTGTGCGGTGTTGGAATTGGTCCTCCTGGGAGCAGATGCGGCGGAGACGAAGGAATTGGGAATATGGGATGGCGTTTTTACAGGGGGCAGGGTCGGAGGAGGTGTAGTCCAGGTAGCTGTGGGAGTCAGTCGGTTTATAATAGATGTCTGTGTTGAGTCGGTCGCCCGAGATAGAAATGGAAAGGTCTAGGAAGGGGAGGGAGGAGTCTGAGACAGTCCAGGTGAATTTCAGGTCGGGATGGAAGGTGTTAGTAAAGTTGATGAACTGTTCAACCTCCTCGTGGGAGCACGAGGCAGCGCCAATACAGTCATCGATGTAGCGGAGGAAAAGGTGGGGGGTGGTGCCAGTGTAGTTGCGGAAGATGGACTGTTCCACATATCCTACGAAGAGGCAGGCATAGCTGGGGCCCATGCGGGTGCCCATGGCAACTCCTTTAGTTTGGAGGAAGTGGGAGGATTGAAAAGAGAAGTTATTCAGGGTGAGGACCAGTTCAGTCAGTCGAAGGAGGGTGTCAGTGGAAGGGTACTGGTTGGTGCGGCGGGAAAGGAAGAAGCAGAGGGCTTTGAGTCCTTCGTGATGGGGGATGGAGGTGTACAGGGACTGGATGTCCATAGTGAAAATAAGGCGTTGGGAACCGGGGAAGCGAAAAACCTGGAGGAGGTGGAGGGCGTGGGTGGTGTCCCGAACGTAGGTGGGGAGTTCTTGGACTAAAGGGGACAGGACCGTGTCGAGGTATTGGGAGATGAGTTCGGTGGGGCAGGAGCAGGCTGAGACAATGGGTCGGCCGGGGCAGGCAGGTTTGTGGATTTTGGGCAGGAGGTAGAAACGGGCGGTGCGGGGTTGTGGGACTATGAGGTTGGAGGCGGTGGATGGGAGATCCCCTGAGGTGATGAGGTCATGGATGGTCTGGGAGACGATGGTTTGGTGGTGGGAGGTGGGGTCGTGGTCAAGGGGGCGATAAGAGGAGGCGTCCGCGAGCTGGCGTTTGGCTTCAGCGGTGTACAGGTCAGTGCGCCAAACTACCACCGCGCCTCCCTTGTCTGCGGGTTTGATGGTGAGGTTGGGATTGGAGCGGAGGGAGTGGAGGGCTGCACGTTCTGAGGGTGAGAGGTTGGAGTGGGTGAGAGGGGTGGACAGGTTGAGTCGGTTGATGTCACGGCGGCAGTTGGCTATAAAGAGGTCGAGGGCGGGTAGGAGGCCAGCACGGGGTGTCCAGGTGGATGGGGTGTGTTGGAGGTGGGAGAAGGGGTCGTCAGAGGGTGGGCGGGAGTCTTGGTTGTGAAAGTAGGCACGGAGGCGAAGGCGGCGGAAGAATTGTTCAATATCTCGCCGCGTGTTGAACTCATTAATCCGAGTCTGATTAGAACAAGTCAACATGGATTTAGTAAGGAGAGGTCGTGTCTGACAAACCTGTTGGAATTCTTTGAAGAGGTGACAAGTAGGTTAGACCAGGGAAACCCAGTGGATTTGGTCTATCTAGACTTCCAAAAGGCCTGTGATAAGGTGCCACTCGGGAGGCTGCTGAGCAAGGTGAGGGCCCATGGTGTTTGAGGTGAGCTACTGGTATGGACTGAGGATTGGCTGTCTGATAGAAGGCAGAGAGTTGGGATAAAAGGTTCTTTTTCGGAATGGCAGCCGGTGACCCGCAGAGTTCAGTGTTGGGGCCGCAGCTGTTCATATTATATATTAATGATCTGGATGAAGGGACTGGGGACATTCTAATGATGTTTGCCGATGATATGAAGTTAGGTGGACAGGCAGGTGGGGAAGCTTGACAGTTTCTACACAGTTTGGGAGAGTGGTCCAGGAAATGGCTGATGGAATTCAACGTGAGCAAATATGAGGTCTTGCACTTTGGAAAAAGGAATAAAAGCATAGACTACTTTCTAAACAGTGAGAATATTCGTAAAGCCAAAGTACAAAGGGATCTGGGAGTGCTAGTCAAGGATTCTCTAAAGGTAAACATACAGATTGAGTCCGTGATTAAGAAAGCGAATGCAATGTTGTCATTTATCTCAAGAGGGTTGGAATATAAAAGCACCGTTGTGCTACTGAGACTTTATAAAGCTCTGGTTAGGCCTCATTTGGAGTACTGTGTCCAGTTTTGGTCCCCACACCTCAGGAAGGACATATTGGCACTGGAACGTGTCCAGCGGAGATTCACACGGATGATCCCTGTTGGTCTAACATACGAGGAATGGCTGAGGATCCTGGGATTGTATTCATTGGAGTTTAGAAGATTAAGGGGAGACTTAATAGAAACTTACAAGATAATACATGGTTTGGAAAGGGTAGACGCTAGGAAATTGTTTCCGTTAGGCGAGGAGACTAGGACCCATGGACACAGCCTTAAAGTTAGAGAGGGTCAATTCAGAACAGAAATGCGGAGACATTTCTTCAGCCAGAGAGTGGTGGGCCTGTGGAATTCATTGCCGCAGAGTGCAGTGGAGGCCGGGACGCTAAATGTCTTCAAGGTGAAGATTGATAGATTCTTGATGTCACGAGGAATTAAGGGCTATGGGGAGAATGCTGGTAAGTGTAGTTGAAATGCCCATCAGCCATGATTGAATGACAGAGTGGACTCGATGGGCCGAATGGCCTTACTTCCACTCCTATGTCTAATGGTCTTAATAGCTGCTAATGGGGAACATTAGTGGTTGACAATGGATTGTTTATGGTAGTTGCCCAAATAATGATAAGGGCTGGTATGTGGGGTTTGGGGGAAGGACATGGAAGAAAATGCTCAGGCTCCACCTATCATTTACTCACCCTCTCCCTTCCCCCAACGCATCATCAGCAAATATACCAACTGTTTTCCTCTCTCCAATCAGTTCTGAAGAAGGGTCACTGGACCTGAAACATTAACTCTGCTTTCTCCACACAGGATGCTGCTAGACTTGCTGAGGTTTTCCAGCAATTTCTGTTTCTGCTTCTGATTTCCAGTATCTGCAGTTCTCTTTTCTTTTACATTAAGTCGTGCCATTCCCTTCCACAATAAGCCGTGACATGTTTCACATCCAAGTATTTCCTTCTAAGTTTGAATTAGTGCCATTTTCTGAGAAAATACTTCAGCCAGTTTGCACACATAGTCAAACTCACAAAGGTCAAAGAAATGAATGACCCATTTCACGTGCTTTATGGCAATGATTTTTCTCTCAAGAAAAGCTCCCCGTTTCTTTGATTGTGCTAACCTGAACGGATAGACAGTCTCTCTGTTTATTGCCTAATGAAAGAGAGCATCTTCGACTGTGCAGTATTCTGTCAGTATTGCACTTGAGTGTCAACATAGCAAAGGTGATCTAAGTCCTACAATTGAGTTCACTCTCAATCTGCAATCTTTGTTGGAAATAAGAATGACAGCTTACCGTCACGTTAATTGGTTGGTCGAGAGCCATAATCCTGAGTATTGATTGTGTAGTAGCCATTTTTACAAATGTAGCGACCTGATGATTTCTGTTTGTTAAAAAAAAATGCCTCTATCCCTGATTCTCTTTTTTTTCCCTCCTCTAAGAATAGTTTAGAGATCAGAATTTCTGGCCCAAGATCAGCAGACAGGTATTAGCAAAACAGCAAGAGTATGGTGGTCACTGGGGAGAGTCAGATTGGCCATATTAATTGAATAGAATTCTGGAACATAGCCATTAAGAAGAACATATTTATAGTCTTTCGAGAGACCAGGAAACAGGAAGACAGCATTTTTGTTATCCTGTAATTAATGGCATGGTTGTCACAGGCAGTAAAGTTCAGTTTGCTGCATTCTTGCAAATCGGAACTCCTGTGAGAATTGTGTGAAATACACAATATGTGAATGAATCACAACCTCTGAAGCAATTAGCAAATGCTGTTCATCCTGCTTAGGAATGCTGTTAGCACAACAACAAAAACTCAGGTCATGAAACAGGCTAGTATCAGACAAGGAAACCTAACCTCCACTTTTATGTCATCAAGAATTCATTCAGTGTTAAATTAGTCTTGCAAAGATTACCCACCAAGACTGATAATTATCCTACATTTATTGAAATGTGTTCAGTCATTCAATATGAACATTACATTAACTGCTCTGGTAAGTATATCAGAAGGAAAAACATAAGAGCAGGAAAAAGCCGTTAAATGCATTGAACCTACCTTGCCATTCAACATGCCCAGGACTGGAAAATGGAATCAATGTAGATAGATTGGTGCAGTCCCAACAGGCTGAAGGACCTCTTCAGTGCTATATGACTCTGACTCTATGGTAATTTTCTGCCTCGAGTTCATCTTCTCACCCGTATCCCATAATTCCCTGAGAGACTGAAAATCTGACTGTCGCAGTTTTAATTTATTCAATGAATTCCAAAGATTTACACTCATTGTGTGAAGAAAATTCTCCTCATTTTATTCCTAAATAATAAATTCCTGATTCTGAAAATATCTCTTCTTGTTCTAATTTCTCCATTCAGGGAAATCAACTTCTCAGTATGTACCATAATCTTCATAAGCTTAAATATTTCAATGAGATCATATCTCATTTTTCTAAATTCCAGGGAATATAAACTAAATTTGCTCATTCTCTCATTGGAGGACCAACCTTGTTAATCTTCACTGTACTGTCTCCAAGGTGAGTAAATCTTGTAAATATTGAGTCCAAAACCACTGGCAGTATTCAAGGCACAAGTTCACCAAAACTCTACGCAATTGTAGCAAGGCTTGCTTCTTCTCATTCTCTAAGTCCAACAACAAAGCCCAACATGGTATGTGCTTTCCTAATTTCCTGCTATACCTGCATGCTAAACCTTTTCTTCCTTTGTGCTCATGTATCTAACTCTCTTTGGACATTAACAAGGTTCATGCCTTTTAACTGATATTCTGCTGAATAACATTACACTTCTTTACATAATCCTTCCTCTGCCCATGATTACACAATCATGACATTGTTAATGCTGCAGGGGGATGGGAACCTGAATTGTAGTTCCGGTGTACAGGAGGTTGAGGGTAGTGACGTCAGGGATAGATTTACAAAGTCGTAAGAGGGCACCGACAATCAGGGTGTTTGTTTGAAATGTGTGTACTTCAATTCCAGGAGCATCTGGAATAAGGTGGTTGAACTTGCAGCATGGGTTGGTACTTGGGATTACGATGTTGTGGGCATTCAGAGACATGGCTGGAGGAGGGACAGGAATGGTTGTTGCAGATTCTGGGATTTAGGTATTTTAGTTAGAACAGAGAGGATGGTAAAAAGGGGGGAATGTGGCACTGTTAATCATGGGTGGTATGATAGCAGCTGAGATAACATGTGAGGACTCATCCACTGAGGTAGTTCGGACTGAGCTTAGAAACAGGAAAGGTGATGTCACCCTGCTGGGACTTTTCTATAGGTCTCCGAATTGTTCCAGGAATGTAGAGGAAAGGATAGCAAAGATGATTCACGATAGGAGTGAAAGTAACAGGGTAGTTTTTATGGAGGTCTTTAACTTCCCCAACATTGATTGGGAATACAATAGTTTAAGTGCTTTAGATGGATACATTTTTGTTCAAAGTGTGCAGGAGGGTTTTCTGACACAGTATGTAGACAGCCAGCAAGGGGTGATGCCATATTAGATTTGGTACTGCGGCCAGGTGTTAGACTTGGAGGTAGGTGAGCACTTTGGCAGCAGTGGCCTCAATTCAGTTACGTTTACAATAGCATTGAGCAGGGATAGGTATAACGGGGCGATTAGGCAAGATTGAGGAGGCATAGGATGGGGAAGGAAACTCCCAGGGATGGATACTCTTGAATCTGGAGCTTATTCAAGGAACAGCTACTGTGGGATAACTATCTTTTCTATCCTTTCCTCTACATCCCTGGAACAAGTATATACCTATCAGGCAGGGAGGTAGTTGTCGAGAGAGGGACCCATAGTATACTAAAGAAGTTGAAGCTCTTGTCAAGAGGAAGAAGAAGGCTTATGTGAGGATAAGGCATGAAGGCTCAGTTAGGGGGCTTGAGAGTTATACGTTAACCAGAAAAGATCTAAAGAGAGAGCTAAGAAGAGCCAGGAGAGGACATGAGAAGTTGTTGGCTGATAGAATCAAGGAAAATCCTAAGGCCTTCAATAGGTATATCAGGAATAAAAGAATGATTAGAGTAAGATTAGGGCCAATCAAAGATAGTGGTGGAATGTTGTGTGTAGAATCTGAAGATATAGGAGAAGTGTTTAATGAATACTTTTCATCAGTAGTCATGTTGGAAAAGGGCAATGTTAGTGAGAATACGGAGAATCAGGGTACGAGATTAGATCGGATTGAGATTGACAAAGAGGAGTTTTCAGAAATTTTGGAAGATCTGAAAATAGGTAAGACCCTTGGGCAGGATGGGATTTATTCTCGGATTCTCTGGGAAACCAGGGAGGAAACTGTAGGGCTTTTGGCTTCAATCTTTATGTTACCATTGTCAACAGGAGTAGTGCCAGAAGACTGGAGGATGGCAAATGTTATTCCTTTGTTTAAGAAGGGGAGTCCCTAGTAATTACAGACCAATGAGCCTTACTTCAGTTGTGGGTACGGTATTGTTAAAGGTTATAAGAGATAAGATTTATAATCATCTGGAAAGGAATAATATGATTAGAGATTGGGTGAAGAGAGGTCATGCCTCACTAACCTTACTGAATTCTTTGAGAAGGTGACAAAGGTAAAGTGGTTGATGTGGTCTATTTGGACTTCAGTAGGGCATTTGATAAGGTTCCACACAGTAGGCTATTGCACAAAATACAGAATTTCGGGATTGAAGGTGTTTTAGCTGAAAAAAAGACAGAGGGTGATGATTTATGTGAAATGTTCATCCTGGAGCTCAGTTACCAGTGGAGTGCCGCAAGAATCTGCTTTGGGGCCACTGCTGTTTGTCATTTTTATAAATGATCTGGATGTGGGTGTAGAAGGATGGGTTAGTAAATTTACAAATAACAGTAAGGAAGACAGAGTTGTAGATAGTGCCAAAGGATGCTGTGGGTTACAGGGGGACATAGATAAGATGCAGAGCTTAAGGGAATCTGTATTTGCCAGGATTTGGTGTTGGAGAGACTGTTAGGTCTAAAGGTTGATAAGTCCCCGGGGCCTGATGGTCTACATCCCAGGGTACTGAAGGAGGTGGCTCGAGAAATCGTGGATGCGTTGGTGATGATTTTCCAGAATTCGATAGATTCGGGATCGGTACCTGAGGATTGGAGGGTGGCTAATATTATACCACTTTTTAAGAAAAGTGGGAGAGAGAAAGCAGGAAATTATAGACCAGTTAGTCTGCCCTCAGTGGTGGGAAAGATGCTGGAGTCTATTATAAAGGATGAGATTACGGCACATCTGGATAGTAGTAACAGGATAGGACAGAGTCAGCATGGATTTATGAAGGGAAGGTCGTGCTTGACTAATCTTCTGGAGTTTTTTGAGGATGTAACTCTGAAGATGGACGAGGGAGATCCAGTAGATGTAGTGTACCTGGACTACAGAAAGCTTTTGATAAAGTTCCACATAGGTGGTTAGTGAGTAAACTTAGGGTGCATGAATTGGGGGCAAAGTACTAGATTGCATTGAAAATTGGTTGGCTGATAGGAAACAAAGGGTAGTGATAAACGGCTCCATTTCGGAATGGCAGGCAGTGACCAGTGGGGTACCGCAAGGATCCGTGCTGGGACCGCAGCTTTTTACAATATATGTTAATGATATAGAAGATGGTAACAGCAATAACATTAGCAAATTTGCTGATGATACAAAGCTGGGTGGCAGGGTGAAATGTGATGAGGATGTTAGGAGATTACAGGGTAACCTGGACAAGTTAGGTGAGTGGGCAGATGCATGACAGATGCAGTTTAATGTGTATAAATGTATGGTTATCCACTTTGGTGGCAAGAACAGGAAGGCAGATTACTACCTCAATGGAATTAATTTAGGTAAAGGGGCAGTACAGAGAGATCTGGGTGTTCTTGTACACCAGTCAATGAAGGCAAGCATGCAGGTACAGCAGGTAGTGAAGAAGGCTAATAGCATGCTGGCCTTCATAACAAGAGGGATTGAGTATAGAAACTAAGAGGTGCTTCTGCAGCTGTACAGGACACTGGTGAGACCACACCTGGAGTACTGTGTGCAGTTCTGGTCGCCAAATTTGAGGAAAGACTTTCTGGCTATTGAGGGAGTGCAGCTTGGGTTTACGAGGTCAATTCCTGGAATGGAGGGATTACCTTACACTGAAAGACTGAAGCGACTGGGCTTGTATACCCTTGAGTTTAGAAGACTGAGAGGGGATCTGATTGAGACGTATAAGATTATGAAAGGATTGGACACTCTGGCAGTAGGAAACATGTTTCCGCTGATGGGTGAGTGCCGAACCAGAGGACACAGCTTAAAAATACGGGGTGGACCATTTAGGACAGAGATGAGGATAAATTCTTCACCCAGAGAGTGGTGGCTGTGTGGAATGCTCTGCCCCAGAGGACAGTGAAGGCCCAGTCTCTGGATTCATTTAAGAAAGAGTTGGATAGAGCTCTCAAAGATAGTGGAATCAAGGGTTATGGAGATAAGGCAGGGAGCGGATACTGACTAGGAATGATCAGCCATGATCATATTGAATGGCGGTGCAGGCTCAAAGGGCTGAATGGCCTACTCCTGCACCTATTGTCCATTGTCTATTGAGCTGTACTGAGAAGTGGCAAATGGAGTTTAATGTAGAAATAGTGAGGCAGTGTACATTGGAAGAAATAACAGAAATGCAGAGTAATGGGCTAATGGTAAATTCCATGGCAGTGGAGATGAACAGAGAGACCTCGGTGTCCAGTTGCCACTCCTGGAATGCGTACACTTCTAGTCACTGTATTACAGGAAGGATGTGAAAGCTTTGGAAAGAGTTTGGAGGATATTTATGAGGATGTTGCTTGGTATGGAAGGAAGGTCTTACAAGGAAAGGCTGAGGGAACTGAGGCTGTTTTTGTTGGAGAGAAGAATGTTGAGAGGTGTCTTAATTAAAACATATCAGATAACCAGGGGTTAGATAGGGTGGAGCTGAAAATGTGTTGCTGGTTAGATAGGGTGGACAGTGACAGGCTTTTTCATCAGATACTGAAGGCTAACATGAGGGGACATAGCTTTAAATTGAGGGGTGATAGATTTAGGACAGATATTAGGGGTAGTTTCTTTGCTCAGAGAGTAGTAGGGCCATGAAACAGCCTGCCTGCAAAACTAGTAGATTGATTAAGGACATTTAAATGGGCATTGGACATACATATGCTGAAAATGTGTTGCTGGTTAAAGCACAGCAGGTTAGGCAGCATCCAAGGAATAGGAAATTCGATGTTTCGGGCCAGAGCCCTTCATCACGTTGGACATACATATGTATAATAATGGAACGGTGTGAATTAGATGGGCTTCAGATTAATTTCACAGGTTGGCACAAGGGCATGTACTGCGCTGTAATGTTTGATGTTCTATATTCTATGTTCCATACAGAGGAACCTCGATTATCTAAAGGGCAAAGGTGGGGAGTATTTAGTTGGGTTAATCGAATGCCGGATACTCGAGTGCCGGTAACATTATTTAGCCAAACAACAGGACCTTGTAATCTTGCTGGATAATCTGATATTTGGATAATAGAATGCCGAATAATCTTCTGTCTATCTTTGCTAACCTAAAAATGAATCAAAACATAGGAATGCAGATCTGGTCAGAACTTCTGGTGCAAATGAGGCTCCTCTCTGCTCATTCAATGATCATTGTAATCTTGCAATAATGGGTAGAAAGAACCGCTGCTCCAATATCTAATTAAAAGGCATGTGGAGCTTCACTCAATCTCTGCACATCATTCCCACCCATCCCTGGAAATGTCAGAGATCAGGCAAAAAATGGCACTACATTTTAACAATGCCACCTTCAAAATTCTCCTGAAGGCTATCTGGGAGAGAAGGGAGATTCTTCTTGCTATGATGCAACAAGAGGCCATTCTGATTTGGTGACCCCAAAGAAAATGAAAAAATTGGTAAAATTGGTGACTCAGACATACTGGTCTGACTTGTGTACCTCACAGTGGAGCTACAGCATAGCCGGTGCTTCCATTTTCAATTATTTACAACTGCTAGTGAAAACGCATCAAATCTGCTTCTCCTTATTTCACAGCAATCAGCAACATGTCTTCATGAAATCTTGGGTAACTAACAAATCTTTGTGTTTTCTCTGCAGAGTTTGGATGCCACTCTTAAAATAGGACAAACAAAAGCAGAATGCCAGGCCTTAGAGCCCATCTACACCAGCCACTTGAGTTATGCCTCTTAGAAGGAATACTTGCGAGTCTCAAAGGATGGGCCTTCAAAGCCTATTAGGTGAAAAGGAGGACTGCAGTTGTTGGAGATCAGAGTCAAGATTAGAGTGGTACTGGAAAAGCATAGCAGGTCAGGCAGCATCTGAGGAGCAGGAAAATCGACATTTCGGGCAAAAGTCCTTCAACAGGATTCACTTTGCTGTTCTTCAAAGCCTATTGCCCACCCTCCAGCAGGACAAGTCATTCACCTTGCTGAATAACCTATCTGGAGTAGATTCAGAGTCACGGTCTGGTGAGCCCCACACTTGTAGCTAGAGCAGGAAGAAATGGCCTAAGTTTCTGACATGAAGGAATGCTGGGGAACAGGCCTCTGCTAGGGCTAGTATGGGTAATGAGCCTCCAGATGACATAAACAGACGGAGATGAAGAGACAAGCAGAGGAATGTCTGTCAGAGGTATAAATGAACATGTACAGACTGGAGTGAAGAGCAGAGGGGACAATTCTGACTGATGGTGTGGTTCAGGTATGCATTCTCAAGGTTGCCTGCATGAAACAGGTGGTGGCCACCAGCAACAGCCAGGAGCAGAGAACTATCAGTTTACATCAGCTCTGTTAAAGGACCTTTACCCCACCATTTGAGCCAGTTCAGAGAGGACTAAGGCACCATGACCTCCCTTCAGGTGACTCCATCCCCTCAGCAAGGGAAGGCGGTGTCACTGCACACTGATAGGCAGGAGGAGAATCAGAGAGTCACCAAGGGAGTGTCATCCCAGGACACCCCAGTGGTGCTCTACTGCACTCACTCCCTTCTAACATTGAGCCAAATGCCTCGCCAAATGCTTCCACTAGGTCAGGCCAATGACATTTCGCCTGCATATGAAGAACCTTGGCAGGCCTGAAGCCACAGGCCTTGGGCTTTAGAGACTACATACCAAAGTCATCCAAGACAAGGCCTAAAGTAGTACGCCTTATGGCTTTGTCTGCATAAACTCTTTCTCCCTTTCCTACCTATGCTGGTGGTATCAACATAAACCACACAATGAATCCATTTTCTATCTAGGATTGATGGAAATGTCATTCACATTGACACTGGAATGGCAACATTATGGTGGGTGTTGGACTTCAGCTGCAGAAAACAATATCTATTCCCCTAACCCTTACCACAACTACATTCCACTTCTCCCACTTCAATGGCTCCGTGCACCAATGTGCCACAATCATTTCGCTCCTTCAGGAATGTGAACTTCCTTGAAGTGAGTGAATTTGACTCATTTCATCTGACAATCCTTAAACCACAGATCCTTATTTTAGCCACTTACAGCAAGTTACATTCTGCTTCACCCTCACACCACAGCTGAAAATAATACATTTACGTAAAGTACATCTCCACAGATATGTCACTTACTTGACAAACATGTGCTTCCTCATTCAGGAAAGTAAAATATAACCAAGTGCGATCAAATTTGCTTCAGCAAATAGTTTGAAGTTATATTGCACAACTATACAAATAGACTAAATATTAAAGAACAAGTGAAGCTAATTCCCTCCAGATGGTACACAAAAAAAATAATATTGTGCAGAACCGAGCAGAAGTCCTCTCTCTCTGAAGTTTAACCATTTTGCACCACTTTCACTGGCCAATTGTCTGAACAGTTCGGTTTCTATGTGGTACAGTGGTATTTGGTGCTTGCATTTGCTTTTATTCCCAGAATCTCGCTATACAATACCAGATTTTATCAAAATTGGCAACTTACCATCCCAGTGATGAGTATTCAATGTAGCATAACCCCAACTGAATTTAAATTAATTTATTTGGAATTAGACGGAAGTTGCTCAAATATCGAGTTATCGTTCCATGTTGCCAGGATTTCAGACACCCAATCAAAGATGCAACAGATACCTGTTAACATTCATATCCTTCAAATGCAGAGCTGAATCTTAATTTTCTTTGGCAAAGTGCCAGCTGTGTGGAGTTTTTTTGGAGGGCTTTTCACTGCAAGGCTGATTGAATTTTCTCACTGCAACTTCCCAATCTCACCTTATTAATTATCTCACCCACCCCAAGGCATCCCTTACATCAAATACAAGCCCCTTTTAATTAAATGTCATTCCTGGAACAACACATCACTGCTGGGATATCCCAGGATCCCTAGCATTATTGCCATTGTGCTAAAGACCATTGTGCACCTGGACCAGCACTGTCAGTCTGGAATTGCTCTGAACGGTTTCTGATATTTGTCCAGACATGGCAGGCAGGGGAAAGCTGTTCCCCAGTTTGTGTGCAGGGGCTTTATGGTCCTGCTGGATGGGATGGTACCGATGTGGGATTTACTCTTCCCTCAAGAACAGAAGAGGAAGCCACTCAGATCACTGTTGGAATGCCCAGTGGTGTAGGAAAAACATCAATGACCCTTCTCCTCGCTGTCAGTATTAGTGTCATAATCTTCCCTCCAATACCTCACATGCACTGTACCTCTTTTGCTGCACTCCATCTCTCATCAAGGCTCATGTTCTAACACAATCACCATTATTTATAACAACTTGCCTCCCTTAATTTCACCCATCATAGCCCCCACCGTCACTAACCCTGCGTGCCCTCTGTGCTGCCTACTCTATCACCCAGGACCAGCACTAGCCATCCACTTAAAACTCCGTTCATACTTGCCTGCCCTCTCATTCCAAGAGAAAAAAACAGCCCACAGCTGGACAGAAAGAAGCAATACTGATAGTGGGCTTTCTGATAGTCAGCTCATGAGGGGAAGGTCCTGACTCTGACCACCCAATTGATGACTGATGTGTCCAAGCTCCTGAACTAGTATCAGAAGCTGCCCTAGACTTATTTTGCCCCTACCCCACCGAGAGAAGGCTCACTCTCCCTTGACTGAGGCCGGACAAGCTTTGTGTTAGTGTTAAATGGCATGGCGCTGGGAAACAAAAACCAAAATTGCAAGCGAAATGGAAGTCAGAACAGTACCTGGTGACTGCATTTTGCCACTTGCTCCAAAGAATGGTAATGTTTGACATTGAGCACCAATGTCATCTCAAGTGCCAAGGATAATCCATGTCCACTTCAAGGTATCCAAAATGTGCCAACTTCTAAGGATGCATGAAGTATTTATCCACTTACAGATTGCTTCTATACTTATAGAGTCATAGAGTCATAGAGATGTACAGCACAGAAACAGACCCTTCAGTCCAACTTGTCCATGCGAACCAGATATCCCAACCCAATCTAGTCCCACCTGCCAGCACCTGGCCCATATCCCTCCAAACCCTTCCTATTCATATACCCATCCAGATGCCTTTTAAATGTTGCAATTGTACCAGCCTCCACCATGTTCTCTGGCAGCTCATTCCATACATGTACCAACCTCTGCTTGAAAAAAATGCCCCTTGGATGTCTTTAATATCTTTCCCCTCTCACCCTAAATCTGATTTGTATTACCTTGCCTTGACATGTAGCGGGCTAGCGTGAATACCATGTTTTTCCCAGCTACAATCATTTCTGTTGAAGAGTTACTGGACTCAAAATATAAACTCTGCTTTTTCTCCAAAGATGCTGCTAGACCTGATGAGTTTCACCAACAATTTCTGCTTTTGTTTCAGATCTCCAGCATCCACAGTTGCTTATTTTAGTACAGCAGTAATGTGAGCCTGGTATCTTGGGCTGAGGGGGCAAACTGCAAAGTGTCTGTTCTGACGTCCATGTCCAGAACTGGTGACAATGACTTAGTTGGTGCATTTGTTGAAATAGGAAGCTGTATTAATGGCGTTAATAAAGCATTTAAAAGCAATGATTCCCCTTAACTGGCAACTCACACTTGCCTAGTGAGAATCCAAAGCACTCAGCCATTGCATAAAAAAAGGGGGAGCTGCTCTTGACATTGAGAGAGGCCTTGTTGGATTTCTCGCCAAATCTGCCACAACTGTTGCAAAAAGATTCTGCTCATAACTTTTTCATTGAAAGTGCTAATTAAACAAATTTTAAATATGTCCTGTTGAAAGCACTATTCAAGCATTCAATTGTCCTTTTGGCTCCACAAAGCTCATACATATACAATCACAAAGCTCTGTGATCACTGCCTTTTTGTTTCCCACTGCATATCTCCTTCAGGGACCCCCTTGATGCAACATTTACCATATTACCATACAATGTCAGCAATGCCTCAGATGACAATACTCAATCATGAAAGCAGCAAATACCATCCATCTTCTTCTGACATATGAAGAACGAAGTGAAAGTTATTCAGCAAGTTCATTACATTTTAAACATTTATCCCTAACAATGTGTTATATAATTCCAAACCCCAATGTGAAAGTTTACAATCGTTTTGCAAGATAAATTGAAAAAAGTAAGAACTCCTTCTTATGGGATGGCATGGTGGCTCAGTGGTTAGCATTGTTGCCTCATAGCACCAGAGACACAGGTTCAATTGCAAGCTCGGGTAACTGTCTGTGTGGAGTTTGCACATTCTCCCTGTGTCTGCATGGGTTTCCTCTGGGTGTTTTGGTTTCCTCCTCCAATCCAAAGATGTGCAGATGAGGTGAATTGGTCATGCTAAAACTGTCCATAGTGTTAGGTGCATTAGGTCAGGAGTAAATATAAGGGAGGGGAATGGCTCTGGGTGGGTTACTCTTGAACAAGTGTGGACTTGTTGGGCCGAATGGCCTGTTTCCACATTGTAGGGATTCTGTTCTAACTTGCATTGATAAAGCACTTTTTATGACGACCATAAATCTTCAATCACTTCATAGCCAATTACATATTTTTTAAAATGTGATAACTATTGCAATGTAGGGAAAAGTGACAATCAGTAAGTTTATACACATTTTTTAAAAACTCATTTGTGAGATGTGGGTATTGCCAGCGTTTATTGCCTGTCCCTAGTTTCCATTTAGAAGATAGTGGTGAATTACCTTCTTGGAATGCTACAGCCCACATGCTGTTGGACCATTAGGGAGGGAATTCCATGATTTTGATCCAGTGACAGTGAAGGAATGGCAATATATTTCCAAGTCAGGATGGTGAGTGTTCCCATATATCTGATGCCCTACCCCTCCAAATGGAAGTTGCTGTGAGTTTGGACGGTGCTGTCTGAGGATCTTTGGTGAATTTTGGCAGTGCATCTTGTAGATAGTACACACTGCTGCTACGGAGTGTCAGTGGCTGAGGGAGTGGGTGCTTGTGGATGTGATGCCAATCAAGTGAGCTGTTTTGTCTTGGATATTGTCAAGCTTCTTAGTGTTGTTACTTTATTGATTGTTGAATTGTTGTTTTTAGTAGCTTTGGTATAATTGTCAATGCTTGGCAAGGTACCCATTGGCAGAAATTTCTTGCTCTTCTTCAACCAGTGCAATGAGATCTTCGACATCATCCTCTGCATGGGTGGGATTTTGCTTTAAAATTTCTTTTGAAAGACGACACCTCCAACACTGCAGCACTCCCTCAGTCTAGGCTACCATCTCAATGGAATACTATGTGCTTCAGCCTGTGGAGTGGGATTTCAGCTCAGAGTCATCTGATTTAGTGCTCTCAGAATATTGAGAGGAATGGGGGCAGTGTAAGAGCTTGGATGACATGTGGACAGGTCCCTGGAGATCGTAAAGCTAAGGTGGTAAAACAAATCCATGAAATGCTTTCCTTTACTGGAGAAGGTTGCAGCTGGAATTTTACATACAGTTCCTGTCACTGCATTATGAGGGTACAGTTGCTGTAGAGAGAGTATAGAGGAGATAGTGCCACAGCTGGAAAGTTGCAACTATAAGGAAAGATTGGATTGCTAAATGGATGTCCGTTCAGTTATCAGGCTCTCTGGTCCCTAGCTTGGTTCAAGTAAGAGGTGCCTTTAGTTTGTTTGGAGAGAGCCAATCTCCAATGTTTGTTTCCTTGTTATGCCACTGTACAGACCCAAACTGCATTGGTGACTACGTTTTTTACTGAATAAATTATATTTTGAAATAAATAAAAAAAAGATTAGGGTTGTTTCCTTAGTGCACAGGAGGCTGTGGAGTGATTTAATGGAGTTGTACAAAATTATAAGGTGCTTGAATTGAATAGTCAGGAAAAACATATTTTCATAGATTGAAGGTGTTTGGTAAAAAGGAGTAGACAGTACAGGGGAAGAAAAGAACAGCTCCTGCAGAGGAGGGAAGGTGGTGTCTGGAATTCATCATCCAGCATAATTTTGGATGCAGAAACCTTCAACTTTTTAAAAATGGTAAAATCTTCAAATCTCGAAACAAGGTGCTGGAAGGTGGGATCAGATTCAGATCAGATGGGCTGAATGGCTTCTTTCTGTACTGTATTTTTTCTATGGTGCTATGGAATACAGACCCAGGCTGACAGAAAGTATCAAATGCTATGAAGTTCAATTGCTTCCATCCAGTAACCCATACAAATTGTTTCAAACACTGGCTATCACTGAATTAGTCTCATCATTTAAGTGCTTTTCTCCTTTTTGTTAATGGATGTAAGATGTGATTTATGTGACAGAATCTATTTCAGTCATATGCTGAATATGTCTCGTATTGTCTGTGGTTCTTTGAATATTTATGTGTTTGAGTACTCTTGTTGCACAGCATCGAATTGAATGATTACATTAGGATTGGGGATGAAAGCAGTCACTCCATTCACACTACTCAAAGAGTTACATGGATGATCAGTAAATGAAGATTAAACATTTGGAAATTATTGGACAAAGCAGAGCACCTTGAAGACTTATGAATTGAATTGTACCAGTTTAATATATAGTGCTGCAGTATGTTTCTGTTATTGCCTCGCAATGGCTTTTCTCTTCTGTGGGCATAGGGGATGGTGATGATGGTGCAATGGGCCTGCAAGCTGGGGAACATGGTGGGACATAGATCTGTGATGGCCAAGAGTGTTGGGGTATGGGGGTGGGCAAGGGCAGGAGATTAGTTTGTAGCAGAGTTGGTTGCATTGGCAGGGTAATCCTGAGGTGGGTGGGGGATGTACCTGTGACCAGGCAGGAGGATTAGTCTGTGATGGGGAAAGGTGATAGGCCTATATTGTGGTCAACCCTAGTGGCAGTGGGAAGATGAGGACATGATGGGCAGGGGGTTAGTTTATGACACATAGAAATGGGGCAGGCCAGTTTTGCATGTAACATAGATATGCATTAGACAGCTGATGAATAAGACTTGTTACCTCATGGCTTAAATTTGTTTTTTGAAGGTTGGGATAAATGTTTTCATCAATTCTGGCAGTCTGCAGCAGTGAGCACTCTGCCCTTGGCTCTGGATTAATCTTTGTTCTTGCGAATCTCAGGGCACTGAAGGCAAGTGTGACTTGCCTAATCTTTGGACCAACTTTGTGCTGCATTAATATTGGTAAGATTATTTGATTCTATCTTTGATAAAGTGGTGAATGCTGCTTTAAGGGTTCTGGCAATCCAACTCTATATTGACAGCCAATGTCAGCAGGCTGTTGCTCATATAATTCCTGCAGTGCAGAAGCAGTTCATTCAGTCCACACTGACCATCCAATGGGCATCCCACTCAGACACAAACCCCTTACATTTCCCATGGCTACTCCACTTAGCCGACACATTCCTAGACATTATGACAAATTTAACATGCCAGTCCACCGCACCAGAGGAAACCCACGCAGATACAGGGAGAATGTGCAAACTCCACACAGTCACCTGAGGCTAGAATTGAACCTGGGTCCCTGGTGCTGTGAGGTAGCAATGCTAACCACTGAGCCACCGTGCTGCCTGGAGTGGTGGAGGGGGCAGGCCAGGCATTTGTCAAGGGACGTGACTGACCTTAGTCTAATTCTGCCCTCACTTGTTATCAACAAAATATACTTTCCAAGCAAATTGATCTGGAACATGAATCATGGTTCATTTTCATTTGCATCTTTAGCCAGGACACGGAGACTAACTTGAAATCTTCACTGGTATTCTAACTGAGATCAGCATATAATGCAAAACAGAACAAGGTCTCAGTACCAGATTACAATATACTTACCCAACAAACTATCAGATGATCTAGAAAGATTATTTTAACTTACGTCAATCCATGTTTGACCCCAAGGTAAATTCCTGACATATACCATGAAAAAAATACAAACACTCAAATAATTTAAGTTATCTGATGTGATATAAGTAGTTAAATAATAAACATTAATTATAGCTTCATCTTAGAAACAGGCACATGAAAATTACTGTGCTTTGAATGATTCCCAGAAACGATTCCACAGAATGTTCTATGAAGTGACTGCCTTGGGTCTGGAACCAGTACAACATAATGGACGAGAATGAAGCAAGCAATGCTAAAGGTCACCACTAAATTTTGTTCGAGCAGATTTAGTTGAAACCCAGTGGGCTGTATGTTGAAAACACATGACAGTTTAATTTACTAGTCTAGACTCTAAAAGACCTGAGTTACTCTCGAGAATGAAAACCGGCTTTTAGACAGGAAGCTAATTTTCTAAGGAAACAAATGACAGTGCAAAGCCAGAGTGATGTTAGGATGACAATTAATAATACAAAATTGCAATACAATGGAAAACATTTCATCCTGCCTTGATGAAACAAATCCATCTACTTACATGCAATTGTTTTTTGAGGATATTTTTCATGGCATTAGCAGATTTCAGGTTGAGGTGGCATTGTAACCAGTCTATAGTCACTTTACATAACACAGAGACACAAAGAGCCAGTTCTGCCATCAGGAATCCAGTGAAGTGAAACTTTCAGTCACAGATTGTTAAGGATATCAACCTTTTATCAAACTCCAGCATATGGCCCCTTCTAGTAAACATTGTGGGTGACTGTAGGGTCACCTGGCTGGATGGAATTCCAGAAATACTCAGATTGACACCTTGCAACTCTGATTGAGCAAGCTAAAGGCTCTTTTTAGGCAAATAATAATGAATTTATTTTTTCCCTGATTCACATTTTTTTTTACTCTTTACACTTATGGCGACTGTGTGTATGGGATAAAACGGGACACAGTTTGGAGGATCAGTGCAGAACTGATGCGCCAAATGGCCTCTATCTGCACTCTGGGGATTCTATGATCATTTCCACAAGATTTAGTAAATTAATTAACCCATCATGTGCTTCTATACTTCAATATAAATCAATGCTTTAGACTTACACATATATCTTTCATAAAACTATGTGCAATTTTAACTTAGCATTTTTCTTGCATTACAAAGTGGCTGGCATTTAAAAAAACTGAATTCTACATGTAGTTTAATATCCATATGATCTGCAATATTGTAGAAATACTTGTCTCTCTCTATGTTCATCTTATTTTCACATTCTCACCTGGAAAGTTCCACTTGGATTGATGTTGATATTTGCATGCATCCATTGTTCCCCTTGGTTTCCAGACATAGTCCAGATGAGATTTTCAGTCACAGTTGATCCTTTGAATCCTTTGAATCGCAAAAACACATTCAAAGTACCTGGAAAACAACATGTTACAAAACAATTTCAATGTTGAACTGCCCTTAGAAACAGCCCAAGACTTTTCTGACAGGGATAATTTAGTGGAGATAGGTGAGACGCTTTGTTATTGCTCATCAAACTTGAATTCTGAAAAATGGCATGTAACTAAAAATATCGGTATTAGGAAAAGATGACAAGGACAAAAGTTGTTTCAGCTCCCCAGAGAATCAAGGCCCTTTGAATTGCTTCTGCTACCACAAATTGATTTTGGATCTGATCCAAGATTAGCATTGACTATATCCAATCTTATATCCAAACTAAGGACACAGCCTCACAGAGTAGCTTCATAACAGGTGTATAGTCTACCTGGAAGGGTAAGGTATCTTAAAAGTTAGAGCAATAGGTGAAGTTAGTTGTTTCACACTGGTAACATGTAACAATGCAAGTGGAGTTTGCCACAAACTAAATGTCATCAAGCCAAAAAAAAGTTTTAACTATCACACAAATATTTAATGTGCTGTATGAATTTCCATGCTGGCATGATGTTAGATATATAGGCTGTATGTCCTAAAGACTGGTGGACTGGTGGATTGTATCAATACCACTTCCCTTCAGTTTTTTCCCACAAGTGACCATACATAACCAGCCCAGGGTGCAAAACACATTGTCCAGTGAGGTCAGTATTGGGACCGCTGCTTTTCATAATTTGTATTACTGACTTTGGTGTGCAGGTGCTTCTTCAAACTAGCAAACATTGAATTGTGTGAAGGGTAGTGATAGAGTTCCAGAGGATACTGGGCAAGCTGGTGGATTAGGCAGAAAGGTGACAAATGTAATGGAGAGAAGTGTGAAGTCATGTATTTTGTTAGGGAGGCAATATAAACAAAGGAAACAATTCTAAAGTGGATGCAGAAGTAGAGGGGCCTTGGGTTAGATGTACACAAAACACTGAAAGTGACACAATAAGTTAAGAAATTAGTGAGCAAAGTTGACAGGCTTCTAGGCTTTTAAGAAGTAATACAATAGTTTGAAGAATTAATTAGCACAATCACAGTTCCCAGGCTTTTTAAGAAGAAGCACACACATAGAACAAAAATAACAAGTTATGGTGAACTTATGTTCAGTTTTGGGCACCACAATTTAGCAGGCATTGATTTTTGAGAATGGTTACAGGGAGGAGGGACATATACACACGGGAATAGATTGGAGAATATGGAATTATTCTCCTTAGAGAATGCATGATTGAGAGGAGATTTGAAGTAAGTGTTCAAAATTATGAGGGGTCCAGGTACAGTATACAGAGCGTAACTGCTCCTGTTGGTGGAAGGATCAAGAACCAGACAACTAGACCAAATGACAAAAGAACCAATAATATAAGGCAAAGCATTTTCCATGCAACAAGCATTTAAGATCTGGAATGCAATGCTGAAGTGTATGGTGGAGCCAGGCTCCTCCTGACTTTCCAAAAGATAATTGAATAATTATCTGAGTGGAGAAAATGTACAGGACTACAGGAGAGATGTGACAGTCAGAGTGGCTGACATGTTCTTTCAGAGAGTCCACATGGACATATCAGTCAAATGGGCTCCTCATATCCTGCTGCAATTCTATGATTCTGCAATTAATAGACAATGTGAACTTCATATAGACAAACCATCAAACCAAACTGTGAAATGATCAAACAGATTGCCAATGATCTGTCACAAAATATTAATGTATTCTATTAAAGAATTTCAGTTTGTTTTTGCTTATTTCTATTCAGCAAGTCATTTTCTGTTGTAAAATCTATCTCAAATACAGCACTTCACTGCCTTCAAATATTTTAACAGATTGTTTTAATCAGACAGCCAATCACAGTGCAATAGTAAATATTCATGCAATAAACAAACAACTTGTGATCCTTGCATTGAATGCGGTTCAGATAAGGTTCACTAGCTTTATCCCACAGATGAGGGGTTGATCTCATTTGGAAAAATTGAGTAGTTTGGAACCAGACTCATTGAAGTTTAGATGATTTTATTGAAATATGCTTGAGGGGCTGAATAGCTTATTTCTACTGCTATCTGTCAAATTCTCATGAACAGGTGGACTTATAAGTCAGTTCAATACACTTCATTGTAGATGTTCTTTTCCCATGCTTTAACCTAGGGAAATACAACCAGGGCAGGAGATCTGGATTTAACAGCTTACTGAGGAAAGCTGCTGGCAATTCTTCTCTCAGAAATCACTTCATACCTTTATCGAGGAGGCTACTTCACTTGTTCAACAGTAAAAATAAATGAACTAGTAAGTTAAGAAGTTACATTATGATTTAAATACAGGATTGTTAGTATCCTCCTTCTTTTATGCAGACCAGTAAGATAGATGTATTTATCTTTTTTTCGTGATCATTTGTGGCTCCTTCCCCATTGATACATGGCAGCTCTTTGATGTCTGCTTGACCAAATTCAGTACAAAATGGTTTGTCTTTGTTCTCAGGGTTAAAAGTTAATATAAAGGGTTTAAACCACAGCCTAACTTTTTGGAAATACTTGTCTTGAACCAGGTGTGTTTATGTACTTGCTTCAAAAGACATTTAACCAGAACAGACTGCCTTCAGCAACTGTATTGTACACGTGGTCCTAGAAGAATAGGGATGATGGGTCCATCAGCCAGGATTCGCAGCTTTGTGAGGCTGAAACTTATAACAAAGGGCATTCAGCAGCAGCTGGGAGTCAGCCTGATCATTTATGGATCGCTAAATGTCTACTGCTGGACAAAAAGATTCCTGGACCCTGCCTGCTTCCTGCTAAACTCAATTATTTCCTGGAGATAAATGAGCTCAAACAGTCATTGGATATGTTACTCAACAGATGACTTTTGACCTAAAGAAAACCAAAACTCCAAGTGTGATGAGCAGCATTTTTAAGGATTTTCAAGCTCAAATATTTCAAACCTTTGCCATAGGTTTAATAGTTGTGAGTGGGACAGACATAAAGCACAATTTGTTGGCAGCTTTTAGTTCAGTTTCACGGATTTTTAAAAAACATAACTTGCTATCCTTCAAAGCAATGTCAGCAGAAAACTTTCATTTCCATGCCCTCCTGAATTTTTCCTTCTCTTCTGGTGTTATTTTAGAGGGATGTTGATCATTACAAAGGTTAGTGCATTGTTTTATTCACTGTGGGGGAAGGGTTCAAAGAGGCTATGCTTCATTTTGATAGAGTGCCATACACAAATGACAGTGAGGTGATTCTCAGGAAGGTAGTGACCCTTTAAATAGAAACTACTTGAGCGATATCACTTCTCAATAATATAGATTGAAATAAAACCTAATTCGGGGCTGTTCAAAATATTAAGCAATAACTCTTCCATTCTAAAGGTATTAGCCATGGTTAGGGACATACCATTCCTTGCTCTCTGTAAATTAGTTTTACTGCCAAAAAGCAAAATAAAGAAAAGCCAAATCATTCCCAAATGAGTCTGTACATTATTGAAAAATAAAACAAGATCGATTATGTTTTACGGATCTAGAGCAGCTTGCCCTATGCCCTCACACTTTATAAAGCCAATCTCTATCTTTATGTACAACCTATGCATTGAATTTTGGTCGGGAAATTGACTGGGTTCAGATGCAGCTGAAGTGGTTCTGAATTAAAAGTTTGAATATACTGATTGTGGGTTATGGCACACAAATCAAAACAGTTGTAGTTGTTGCCTCTGCTCTTAATTCTGATTCAAGACATGGTGGTCCTGAATGTATTACTGCTCTCAAACTTCAGATGCAGCTTTCCCAAAGTCTCTGGTTAGTCAGTTGCATAGAAACATACAAATCAAGAGCAGGAGTAGGCCTTCACCCCCTCAAGCCTACTCTGTCATTCAATAAGCTCATGGTTCATCAGAACGTAGCCCTAAATCCACAGTCCTGCCTAGCTTGATAACCTTTCAACTTCTTAACAAGAAAAACAAGAGTCAGTGATCTTTGCAAAATAATGTACATCCCGAAATAAATATCAGTTAACTTCTTTTGTGATTGCAACTAGGATCTGTTTAGAGTTGACTATGCCATCTTTTCACTCTGCAAATTTCCCATTAACTGATGTCCTCTAGGGAAGGAAACTGCCATCCTTACTTGGTCTGCCCTACATGTGACTCCCAACCCACAGCAAGGTGATTGATTCTTAATTGCCCTCTGGAGAATGGGCAATAAATGCTGCCTAGCCAACGATGCCCTCATCCCGTGAATGAATAAAGAAAATTTGTTGGATTGGTCTACCAAGGTGCCTGGGTCAGAGGTGCAGGGTGGCCTGACATGGATTTGTGGGTGAAGAGTCAATCTGCAGACGGGTTCAGGGCTGCAGAGGGACTGGAGCCATCTTGCTACCTGGGTTCACTAAAGAAAGTACTTGACTCACTTTTGAAGGCATCCATTACTTTCAAGAGATGACATGGAGTCCCTCTCAGAATGGAAAAAAGTTGCTACTAGAGTGCTCTCAATTTGGACGCATTCTGATTAGTATTTCAAATTGCTGCTAGAGCAATGTTTTATTAATTAATATTTTTTATTCTACAGTAATTTGTACACCACTACACCTATTGTCTTGACATGTCAGCAATTGCTGTGCTGACTTGCATGATTTGCATTTCATATGCACTTTATGCCGCTGTATGATTGTGTGGTTTGTGCTGTCCGTGTAGCACTTTGGTCCTGGAGGAACACTGTCTTGTTTTTACTGTATCAGTTGTATATGGTTGAAATGACAAATAAAGCTACTCTTGACTTGATTCTGGATTCGTGGTGCTGGAAGAGCACAGCAGTTCAGGCAGCATCCGAGGAGCAGTAAAATCGACGTTTCGGGCAAAAGCCTCTTGACTTGACCTGACTTGAAAATCTCCTGCCTTATTCACTAACCAAAACCAGCATCAATAAACAGTCAGGATCAATGCAGGTCACTCTAACTAAATATAAACTCTGTTCCTGGGGAAAGAATTAGGATGTTAACCAAATTAGCCCTTAACGTCAGTAAAGAGGAAGGATTGGCGGAAGCAGTCTCACCAAACTAATATCCAATAATGGTTGGTTCTACAGCACATACAACTTGATTGTCAGTGATGGGCATTAATCAACTGAACACAAGGAAAGAACAATGAAGCAGAACCAACATCTGAGGATTAAATCTTCATTTTAGACCTGGTAAAGAGCGCAGGAAAAGCAATGTATTCTAGAAGTTAAAAAAACACAGTCACACTTGGCAAGAACAAGGTGCTTCAAGAAGAGAGATCTGTGAGGGTTGTCCTGATGTGAAGTTCGATTGGAACTAACCATTTCAGAGCTACAAGAGTAAAGCAAAAAATCTTGTTTGTTAAATGAAAGAATCTAAATTTATGAGAAAAGGGCCAGACTGGGAAAGATTTAAATTAGGGAAGGGCTACTTACTATTCACAACAAGTGTCACTGTCACTGCAAACACATATCATTAGGCACAAGTGATAGGACAAAGTCAAGGATCTTGGAGTTAATTTAAACTGCGGCTGCTGTGGAGCAGAATTAATGTAACGAAAGGTCAAATTAAAAGTTAGAGAAGATAGAGTCTAATAGAGCAAGATAGCTAAAAGACTGTTAAGACTGTGAGAATAGTAGGTGATCAATAACTAAAACCATAATTTTGGTGGGATGATTTATTAAAGCAATAGCCATGAAGCTTTCTTGGTAAATCATGGAAGGGAACGTTAATTGTGTTTTAGGGTGTGGAAACGTGGGAAAGTGTCTATTTTACCTACTCCAAAGGGAAAACCTTCATCTTGGCTACAGAAGGCAGGAAATCTTACATTTTACCAGCAGAGGGTGGGGAACCACCAATCTTACTGTGAAACTATGTGAAGTCACCCCCTAGTAAGCAGTACAGAGCAACAACGTTGCCTTTTAATTGAATTTAAAGTTTTAAAAGGAGTAAAATAACAGCATTGCTATGACATAGAATAGGAAACTTTATTAGAAGAAAATAAAGCAACCTTGCTAAACCAAACATTTTAAAAGCTTGTAGAAGCAAATCATTGCAGATACTGCAATTTGTACTGAAAGCAAAAAAATGCTGGCAGTCACAGCAGGTCAGACATCATCCATGGAGAGATAGCAAGCTAACGTTTCAGTTCTGGATGAAGAGTCATCTCGACTCAAAATGTTAGCTTGCTCTTTCTCCATGGACATTGCCTGACCCACTGTGATTTCCAGCATTTTTTTGTTATCAATTCAAAAGCTTGGAAAACAAAGAGAATATAAACAACATCATTATTTATGCAAGCAAAACTCATCCAAGGATTAAACAGCCTTTAGATACTGTAGAATTTAAAACAGCATGAAAGGAAGATGAATAAATAATCACAATAAGAAGACATGGAAATAGAAATAACAAGACTGCAGAGATTAAAAGAAAGATGAGTCAAACACAACAAAAAATTGATGATGATGATTTATTGTTGCTTGTATTTTACAGTAATTAATGCAGTAAAATATAGTTAAAAGCTTCAACAATGACACAATCCAATGCCATTTAAAATTGCTTAAGAATAAAAAGGATAAAAGTTAAAACTGAGAGTCCTGAACCCTGACCTAACTCACTAGTGACACCTGCACTGCCAGGCCTCCTCCTTCTGCCTCGCCATCACCTGTGCCGGCCCCACCAATGTAGGAGTCGCCACTCTTTAGGCACCATTTCTTCACCACTGGGCCCACCTCACCACTGCTAATGCTGAGTCCCAAGCTGTACCCACATTCGCCCCACAACCAGGAGTCTCAGCTCCAGTCATACAGTGCTGCCAACTGAGTCTACTGGAACCAGGAGTTCCTGGCTCTGCTGCCAGACCAGGGTGCTGGTGCTGCCTCACTGAAAGCCACGCCATTCTCTGAGGTGTCAACTTGCTGGCACCGCTATCTTGAAAGGTCACATGCCACTGCCACTGCCTCTGCTCACTGGAGGGACTTTGCTGTTGCTACAGCCGCGGCCGCCATCAGGCCCAAAGACTGGGAGAACGTCCCTGCTGCCACTGCCGCTGCTGCTGCTGCCATCACTGTCTCCAGTCGCCATGAGGAGTTACTACCTCTGACCACTGGGAAAAGCTGCCATCCCAGGCCCTACCTGCTCAAGCAGCCATGCCAATTTGACCAACTAACCCCCAGCATAAAATGCTCCAAAAAAAGAGAAAAAAATGAAGGAGAAAAGATCAGAAGTATAAAGAGAAAAACAAGCAAGGTACCTGGGCAACAGCCCACACGCAGCTCTGCTACACTGTCACCATCTTGAATCAGACATCGGACACCTTGGAGAAAATAGTACTTAAAGGACACAATTACTTTAAAATTAAATAAGAAATCTCAAGCCGAATAAGTAAATATACCACTGCAGTCAATAGTAAATATGACAAATGAGTTATAAATCATAAAAACGTGAAATAAGGCATATATAATTTGAAAAACGTGTTTAAGCTTTTGGTAATAAGTTTAATTTTATGAAAAGAAATCAAAGTTTTTAGATTAGACTTACAGTGTGGAAACAGGCCCTTCGGCCCAACAAGCCCACACCGACCCGCCGAAGCGCAACCCACCCATACCCCTACATTTACCCCTTACCTAACACTACAGGCAATTTAGCTTGGCCAATTCACCTGACCCGCACATCTTTGTGACTGTGGGAGGAAACCGGAGCACCCGGAGGAAACCCACGCAGACACGGGGAGAATGTGCAAACTCCACACAGTCAGTCACCTGAGTCGGGAATTGAACCCGGGTCTACAGGCGCTGTGAGGCAGCAGTGCTAACCACTGTGCCACCGTGCCGCCCACCAAGTTCTTGAAAAGCAAGACACAACAGAAGATTATTTCAGTTGGATAAATCCATTGATAACTTCATGAATGATTTCTCCTGATTAGTAGAAAATTTCGATTATGAAACTTTGCAATTAGAATTTTTAACTGAACTAATTGTTGGTTGATTGACTGATGAAACACCCTAATATTTACTACAGTCCAAAGAAGATTTGAATTTGAAGAGAGCTATTCAAAGTGCATTAAAAGCAGAAATCTGGAAAACTCTTTGATAAATCCTGAGAGGACAATGACAACATTATTTCATGAAATAGCAGAGTCCATCATTATGTAAGGTACAATTATTTCACAGACACACATAACAAGCCAACCCAAACATAGACCAGACAGCAGATAGTCAGTGTCAATGCTATGGACCAAAACAGCCTTACAGGTACAAGCAATGTCAGCTATGACAAAAGAATGCCACATACGTAAAACTACAGGGCACTTCCAAATTATGTGTAGAAGTAGGATGTGGTGTCAGAGCAGCAAAAATGCTAACTCATATAAAGTTGCCAATGTGACAAAATTGTCACAATTATGATAGATCTACTTATGACAATGGACATCTCAATAACTTCATGACTTAGTTTTACGTTTTTAATTATGGGGTTGTCCTACCAGATCAAATACTGCGGCTAAAGAAACAAATGTTATAGATAACAATACGAAGTTACATAGTCCAGGTGGAATAATTCTTAACATTAAAGATATGTTAGAAGCAACTCTGTAAGGGAGTTGAAAACGTATGCATAATGCCTAGTCAACGTTTCTTACTTTTGAGCTTCCACACAAATCTTGACCTCAACATCCTTGAGGGAACAGAAGATGTTCAACCAGTTTCAAGGGAAAGCTAACCCAACAATAAATTGTTGGTGATCAAACAGGCAAGGCAAAATCAGTAGAAGAATTCAATGGACTTTCTAGACTCATGGCCAAATTCAAAAAGAACAAAATAATCCATTGATGTTACCTACAATGGCATAAAGAAGTGTTTCACATGGCCAGAAGTGCCAATGGCTAGCAAGACAAAAGAATCTCAAATAAATTCAATAAGAAGGAAAGAATGATGAAGAGTGTGCTACTATTTTCTAGTGTTGCATTGAAGGATGGCCAAACCAAAAGTTCAATGTATTGACCGAGAACACACAGTTAGCACTCTCAGTATTTCAAACATATAAAGCATTTACTAGTTTATGACCAAAGACCAGTTATTTCAGCTTCCTCTCATTAAGATGTCTTGAAAAGGATATATCAGGGAACACTTAGGCATTGTCAGATGATGGCATGAACACATTTCAATCCTTTGTCTTCTAAACATTGTTGTTATTACCAGTGACAAGGATAACACTAAGTCATTAGCAATCCTCCCCCATTATGACTGAGATTGCAAAAATACTTTGTTTGCCAGATGATATCTGCAGAGGGTGAACAAAGATATACAACCAACTTAAAAAGTTGAAGTCAAGTTCTTACATTCTTCAATACAATTGAGAATAAAAATTTGTTTGAACAAAATGAAGTTGAGCTGCTTTTGACTCCATGAAAGCTAGATCAACTTTCACATATTCAGAAAATATTTAAGGAAAAAATGATGTGGCTCAGAAATCCAGGACATTTCAAAAAAGTATATTGTCATCGAGCAGCCACCATATATAGTAACAATTCATGAAATTATATGATCCCCAGATGATGATATGGACAGGTCAGGAGATAAAGGGTCCTTCAGATAATGTAACAGACAAAACATTAGGTTTAGAAGGAACAATATCCACCACAAAGTACATCCATGAGATAAACGAGCCTCCAGGAGAGAAATGATTTACAGAACAATCAAGGTCAGTGTTCTGAAGCCCATCAGAAAATTCAGCTGTGAAACCAAAGAGCAAGCTTAAAGCAGTGAAAGCTGATAAAGGTGCTCAGATACTGCTTATAAATCACTCTTGAGATTTCATAGACACACATATCCAGCTGCCAAATTAGTTCCACGATTTCCTCACAGAACACACATATAAATTATATACCTCTTTATGACAACATGTGCCCAAGGATTCCTCAGAGAGGAGTACTTAGCTCTGTGCTGAGCTAATTTTCATCTTCATTAATAATTTGGTGGCTATTATTCCAAAAAGCAATATTGTTGATGACACTACCTTCTGCTGAGTAATTAATCTGTCATGTAAAAGACGAGTCGTAACCAAATTATTGCACACAAATACATGCAAAACTGCACAGTGGGTGGATAAGTTTCATGTTAGCTTCACTTCAGGAGGCCAGTCATTCTGTCAAAAACCTTGACTCATATATCAATTTCTACAATACATAGCATATAATCAATTTCTACAATCAAAAAAACTTTTGCTAAGTCAAAAAATGCCTCCTGAGCTTTGTGCAGATGTTCAATTATGTGAGTACGTGCTAGAGGTGGCTTGAAATGTGGGCATTAAAAGGCAATATTTTTTGCACTAAAAAGCACACAAAAGTACAATTCGTTTCCTTGATTTTTGAGTGTGAAGATAGTGATTTGCAGTTTGTGTCTGGTTTTATTGAGGTGACTTTTAACAATTCTCCAACTGCAACCCACGTTGCTGGCTTGGCTGAACACTTATCAGGAACTGAACAGTGTGCTTGGTTCGCATGTGTTTTTGGTTAGCCATGAAACATGGCGATCTAGCACCATGGATGAAGGCCTGGGGGCCATATTGATGTACATGGGTTGGGTGCAGTGGAAAGGAAACACCCAGGGAGCAAGCTCAGCTCATTCTACACTGATTCTTCCTAAGAACCAGTTCAGTCTGAGATTCAGAGCTAAACAGACCCATTATCCTGAAAGATCAGGGAAGTTTAATTACTAGGCCTTTGTCCGAGGAACAAATGGTTTTATGTCAGAAAGATATCACTGGGAGGTGGAGGTGGGGAACAAGACTCAATAGCAACTGGGTGTGGCCTGACAGTCTATGGAGAGGGAGGGAAGAATCAAATTGAAACCTGAATGCAGATACTGAATGATCTGCATGAGAACCAGATGTGACTGCTGAATGGGAACAGGAAGAATTGGACAATATCAGCCTTGGGATATATTCAACAAGATAAATGTAACTATAGTCCTTTGATTTTAAATGATATTGCCATCACTGAATCCACCACTGGGCTCTGGGCTAGCAATGAAAGGACACTGAACTGGACTAGCCATTTGAATATTGTGGATTCAAGAGAAGGTCAGAGGATAGGAATACTGAAGTATGTAAGTCACCTCCTGACTCCCAAAGTCTGTCCACAGGTCAGGAGTATGATGAAATATTCCCCACTTGTCTGGAGAAGTGCAGCTTCAATAATATTCAAAAAGCTTGACATCATCTAGAACAAAGCAATCAACTCTATTGGGCGGGTGATGTGTTGAAGTGGCATGCAGCTGGAAGCTCAGGGTCTTTTTTGCAGACAGAACTTAGGTGTTCTGGACAGTGGTCACCAATGCAGAGAAGTCCACATTGTGGGCAAGGAATGCAGTAGACTAGATTGAGCAAAGTGCAAGTGAAGCACTGTTTCATCTGGAAGATGTGTATGGGCCCTTGGAAACTGAGAAGGGAGGAAGTAAAGGGCCAGATGTCAACAGTTGCAACGGAATGTGTTGTGTGGCTAAGGGGGGATATTGGGAGTGAAGGAAGAGGAGATCAGAGTGTCAGAGAGGGCATTGTCCTGCTAAAGGCTGACAAAGGAAGGGAGGGCCAAGGGAAGAAGGGACCAGTAAACTGGAATTTGACCTAGGTCAGAATCATTGAATGGTTACAGCATAGAAGGAAACAATGGAGCTGGTCAGCACCACAACTGCTCTTTGCAAAGCAAAACTAGCCAGACTAACTCTTGCCCTTTGCACGTCACTCTTCATATTTTCTACATGTTAATGTTTATCCAGTTCCCCTTTGAAAATCATAATCAAATACTCAACATGCTCTCAGACAGCACATTCCAGATCAGAACTACTCACAGCATAAGAAAGAATCCTTCTTATGTCACCTTTGGCTCCTTTGCTAAACGACTTATAATGTATTCTCTGTTCTCAAGCTTCCTACCAATAGCTACAGTTTTGATCTACATTGTCCAGACCTCTCATGATTTTGGATCACCTTGATCGCATCTCCTTTCCATTATACATTTTCAAAGGAGAACAAACAACTTTTTCTATTGTTCCATAAAACTGAAGTCTGTCATACCTGGAAATATCTTTGTAAGTCTTTTCTATGCATTCTCTAAACTCTTCACATTCTTTAAAAAGTATGGTGCCCAAAATTGGAATCAGTTCCATCATTGAGGCTGAAACATGCTTTGGACAAGTTCATTATAACCTATATGGCCCTGTATTCTGCACATCTATTTACAGAGCCCAGGAGTCTGTGTGCATTTTGTGCCCGTATAAGCTCATGATTCTTTGCCCCTGCACCTCTTTAGAAAACCCTTGATTTTGTATTACATTTTTGTACTCTTCTTCCCAAAATGTGTGACATTAGATTTATCTGCAGGAAGTTTCAGCTGTGATGTGTCTGCTCACTCCCCAACCTCCCAAAAGCTATTGCTTTCCTCCTCATAGCTGTCTATATTTCCCAATTTTGTATCACAGCCTCCAAGTTCCAAGAGTGAGGCCATGTTAGCTGATTCAGCCAAAAAAAACCTTGTGAAAAGTGACAGAAAGAAAATCAAGATGACATTTGGCCCTTGCTCTAGGATGCGGGCTGTGATGGAAGCAGAAAGGAATAGAAAAATAGATTGGGACAGTTGGGGGACTGCATCTGAGTGGGGTCATCAAAGGCAGAAAGAGACTGGAGAACCAAGAGTCAGTGCAGGAGTTAGAGTCATAGCAGCCCAGACTCAGAAAAAAAGACTTCTTTGCCCAAGCAGTCTGCAACCGCCAACAGCAACCACCTAACAGTCTAATCCCACTTTTCAGCTGTTGACCCATAGCCTTGTGTGTATTGGCATTGCAAATGCACATCCAAAATCTATTTAAATGTTATGAGGCTTTCTGCCTCTACCACTCTTACAGGCAGAAGAGTGTAAGAGTGTAAAACTCTCACCCCTCTGGGTGTAAAGAAATTCCTCATACCTCCTCTAAGTCTCCTGTCCCTTACCTTAAATCTATGCCCCATAGTCACTGATCCCTCCACCAAAGGAAAAAGCTCCTTCCTGTGTATCTCATCTCTGTCCCTCATAACTTTATACATTTCAATCATGTCCCCTCCCAGTCTCCCCTTCTCCAAGGAAACCAGCTCCTGACTAGCTCCTCATAACTTCCCGACAGCTCAGGCAACATCCTAGGAAATCTTTTCTGCGCCTTCTCAAATGTTATCACATCCCTCCTAAAATATGGATTATGGAACTGCATACAATACACTAGCTGTGGCCTAACCAACATTTTATACAGTTTCCACCTAACTTTTCTGCTCTTGAAATTATGCCTCAGCTCATAAAGAATCCCATACACCTTCTTAATCACAGGGGGATAGATGTCCCAACGCCGTAAGGGTTTGAAATACATGCACACCAAGGTTCCTGACCCTTGGTGCTTCCCAGGATCCTACTGCTCACCACTCTTTGCCTTGTTTGTCTTGCCCAAGCGAATCACCTCACACTTATCCACTTTTCCAAAAATAAAGGAGAAGCTGCTGATCTCAGGTAGCAGCCAAGGAAAGACAACAATTGCAGCTGAACTGAGTTAAAGAAAAGAAAAAAAAGGAACAAAATGATATTCAAAACTAAAAGAAAAGGAGTTAATTCACTTAAAAGGCAATTCAAGTTAAAAACAAAATGACTGATGAAAGTTGGAAGGAGAGTCATAAAACTTATGACATAGTCTTTTATTGTGAATGAAATGTGCAACTCGAGAGCAACAAAATAGATTGTATTGTAACCGTTTACATGCAATGTTTCAATGTTAACAGCACCAACAATGCTAAAATGATGAAAATGTTCAGATCGCACATCTGTGTATAAGCAATAACTAATGTGTCATAGCACACAGTCCAAAGGAACTATCAACATTTACAGAGAAATTGGATTCTGAAAGAATGATCCTGTATGATCCACAGCTTAAACAAATATCTAAGAATCAAACAAAACAAATGCTACTAACTAAGCATTACCTTAGGTTATCAATTTACAATACAATAAAAAGAAGCAAAATCACTCATATTTTAAAACCAAAATCTTCAAATGAACCTTTCTCTTTTAACTTTATTTTCCTCACACAAAGTCTTTGTCTACTTATCAGACTCTTGAAAGTACTTTCAGTTCCAGGGGCCAAACTATAGTGCAACACAGCAATATATGTTGATTATGCTCAGAGTTCCTGCTAATGTTTGAGTTATGAGCTTTCTTTGTTTCCTTCCATAACCTTTCAGCCAAGTGACTGCCCACCAATTTTAAAGGATGTCACAATTGTGGAAGCTCCAGCTCAATCATAAGCTTCATTCAACTTCAAGATTTGATGACTCTACATTTGAAATGCTCTTGATTTCTCATTTCCCCATTGCTTCTGGTCTGAAGTTGCTTTACGTATCTCTCTCTCTACCTGTTGCAAAGCTGAACTGCGTTTTCTCACGATGGAAGTTACTGTGGATTTTTTTCCCCCTGTCCCTTCATGTCTCTTTCATGCATTATACCTCCAAACTGATCTTGAACTCCCACCTGCATTCTGCATGACGAGGAATAATGTTAATGTTGTATCTGTGTAAGATGTAGATCTGGCTAACATTAATCAATTTTGCTCTCACAACCCGGTGACCTGCATTGTACAGAAGTAAACTGTAACTTCCAATGTCTGCTGGCTTTGTTGACAGAAATATATCAATAATTTAAACAAAAAAAACCTCCCTAAATCCACAGTCCATCTCCATGGCACCATGGCATCGCTGGAATGTTCCAAATGGAAATGTAAATAAACTATTACTTTCCTTCTAAACATCTTTTTTGATTTGAAGCCTAGAATGAATAATTTATATATCTGATGGCTGGCTCTACCAAGAAACTCCTTTGGCTACAAGTTGCTTTTAATTTATTTTTGTCTAGGAACCAGATAATTTAAATCTTTGCTCAGATAATTTTAGACCCTCTGGTTCCACCACAAGATGAGAGATGGGTCATCCATTGTTTGGGTTTTCTCCATTCTAATGTGAACTTCATTAAATAATTACCCAGATCTGTTTGAATTACTCATGTTGTAGGGTTATTTATCATCTTCTCAACCCGATACTTCTATTTGTCTTATAATTAACACATTAATGTTTAATCTACAGATTATATTCACAAACGTAGAAGTTGTGTCTTCAAAATGCATGAAATGCATCAGATATTCAAAACAAGTTGATGTCCTGTGTCACTGCATTGCACAAAGGACCAAGACTAAGAAGGTCCATTAGAGAGCAGTTAAGAATGTTCAGATGTAATTCAGTCACCACAAAGTCATACATTCTTTTCAGAGAGATACTGTCGATTGAAAGATAATTTGAGATCACCTGTAATGTGACTATTTTTGTTAAACTAACCACACCAACTTTGTGTAAATCTGCTAACTGACAGGAAGCCACATACAAATTAGCAACCTGCTTGTGAATTATTGCCTTTATTCCATGCCAACTGTTAGACATGCAGTTCTATAAACTCAAATTAGTCTTCAACTGATTTGAAAATGAAAGACAGCAATGAAATAATGTAAAATAGGATTAAGATATTATAAACAGCAAGCTAACTCAAATTAATCTTCAATTGATTTGAAAATGAAAGACAGCAATGAAATAATGTAAAGTACAATTAAGATATTATAAACAGCAAGCCTTACTGTTGTGTATCATGAACAATTTTGAACTGTATTAAAATTGTGTCTTTTATGGATTGTAAATTCTGTATTTTTAAAATAAAGAATATTAGTTCAATTGTACTGAAGCATTCCTCAAAAGAGTATAATCTTACAGCTCCAGGGTACCATATTCCAATTCATGTGAAGAAATCTCAATCTGAAACACTGGACTCAATTGTACTCTGCATGTCAGGAATCCCAAAATCAGGATAATAGGTGTTCAAAGACTGTGCTTGCAAACAGTAGGATTGGTTTGCTGATTTTCCAAAAAAACGGCCTTTAAATTGGCTGAATTAGAGCCCACATCCATGAGGCATAAACTAGGACCTCACGTTATGAGAGGTCTCTAAACATGAATAAAAAGACTAAATTTCACATTTACATATTTGATTAAGAAATTAAAAAAGCAGGGAGATAAGACTCCTTAAAGCGAACATTTGTGCCTTGATGTGACAAAATCATGACACAATTATTACATAAGACAGTCCTGCTTAGATATTGAACACAATCAGAAAGCTTTGATTTACTCCCATCCTCCATTTATAAAGTGCAGTACTCAGATCTTGGCCTTCTGTGACACACACTGATCATTTGCAGCCACCTCTCTCCTTCGACTAACAGTCACATTTAGATGCTTTGTTCAATAACTAAATGTTCTCTGGGGGGCTTTTAAAAGGCAATATTAAAGATAAAGTACAAATATACATTTAAGCTTTAAAACAAAGCATACATTTATTTTCTAGAAAATAATAAACAACAAAAATGCTTCTTCCCTTGACACCACATAAATATAAGTATTATTGAAATGCACATATTGCATTTTTACTTCTACTTTACTTGAAAATGCATTTAAAGACGTGTGTAAGAGGCATCCCAAGGCTGTGGGAGCAGGAGCAAGCTGCAGGCAGCCCAGATCTCTGGTTCAGGTGAGGTCCACCCCTTGAGAGGATTGCAAGCCCAGAATGGCTTGGTGTTTATGGGACTGTGGTGTTGAACTATTACCTGAGTTTCATTGTTTTTCTATTTTTCAGTAAGTGGGTCTGTAATTTTTAACTTTTAAACTTTGTTTTCTTTATTTTTCGACTTTGTACCAAGATTCTGTACCTTGATAACTCTGTGCTGAGGATGGCACATGGCCTGAGTATATGTGACTATAAACCTAAATCAGCTCAGTTCAGTTCAACATTATTGTGTCAGAAATCATGCAGAGAAGGTGCACCAGAAGGGACTATCTGGATTGACGGTGGTGGGGGCACTTTACAGGCTCACCTTACATTTGCTGGAGTTTAGAATAGTCAGAATTAACTTGATGGAAACGTCTAAGTTTCTGTCAGGAATTTACAGGGTGGATGTGGAGATGAAGTACCCTCTTATGGAATAATTTAGAACCAGTGGTTACAGTTTAAAAATAAAAGTTGCCCACTAAGAACAGAGATTAGGCAAATGTGCTCTTCTTAATGAGTCACGAGTCATTGGAACTCTCTTCTTGAAAATATAACAATAACTACATATGTTTTAATATTTTTAAGACAGATGTGGATAGATTCCTGAGGACTACAGATGCTGGAAATCAGTCAAAAAGTGTGATGCTGGAAGAGCACAGCAGGTTAGGCAGCATCCAAGGAGCAGGAGAGTCGACGCTGATAAAGGGCTTATGCCCGAAACGTTGACTCTCCTGCTTCTTGAATGCTGCTGAACCTGCTGTGGATAGATTCCTGGTGAGCAAGGAAATGAAAGGTTATCAGAGATAAGCAGAAATGTGGAGCTAATGTTACAATTATTATTAAATGCTGGAGTAGAATTGTGGAGCAAAATGGCCTAATCCTGCTCCTTTCTTGTATGTTAGAAAACATTGAGTTGAATAAGTATTAATAAGAATTGCTTTCAAAAAAATGTCTAGCGTTGATTTCAGTGATTATTTTCGAGGTGCCTGTTAAAAACCATCACAAGGATTTTTGGAAAGGGAGAGAAAGAAACAGCAATGTCTGCGAGTTGACAGTTAATGCATTGCAATAAAGGAGGAACATCATACTCAAGAGTCTTACAGCTACATGGGAACCACAAGCATTCAGCTCCTTCACTTGGACAAATGATACAGTAATGAAAGTGACTACTACACCTGAGAATGTCACAGAGCCTGAAATCCATCTGAAGGAAATAGATGCATAGAGTCCAATGATCTTGGTCTCTGTGGTGGCTTGACTAAGGATGATATCTCATTCTGGATGAAGAAAGATTCCTCATATTGTCAAGATTTTAATGACACATTTGAGAAATCAATGCAGTCATTCAGAAACCAAGTTAAATTTCATTCAAAAAAATTCCTTTCAGATCCCCCCCAAACCAATCTCCATCTTGACTTGAAAATATATCACTGTTCCTTAACTGTCGCTGAGCCAAAATCCTGCAATTCCCTCCCTAATGACATTATGGGTCAACCCATAGCAGGCGGTTCAAGAAGGCAGCTCACCACCACCTTCTCAAGGGCAACTAGGGATGGGCTGTAAATACTGGCCAGCCAGTGATGCTCACATCCTACAAATGAGTTAAAACATTAACAATGAAAAATACAATCAGACTGCCTAATTTGTTATACTCACTGTTTTGTCTGAAAATTCTTCTCAACCTCATTGACTGCACTGGCTAATGGCGGGTTTAATGACTGGTGAAACCCTGTTGTAAGTCACTCATTGAGTAGGCCATCACTATCATAAAGAGTAATGATCCCAAGGAGATGGTGCATGGGAATGACTGAGTCTCATCTATAAAGGGGACGGCATGCTGAATAGTATGTGGATGAGTGTGGGGTGCTATTAGAAGCATAAAACAGCTGTTAAGGTATTCTGACCCCTTTTGTTCAGTCGCAGAAGGCAAGTGTATACGCAGTCAAGCAGAGCTCTGTTGAATTACCCTTTGGCTGATAGAGGGTGGGAATGTCATAGACCTTGCAAAGCACCTGTGGCATCTTGTTGTTGAAGTTGCACCCTTGTTCACCATTAATCTGACATGGAACACCAAATGGTCATATCAATTACACACCATCATATTGGTCACAGTTGAGGCCTTTTTGGTCACAGATGGCAATGGCCACTTTTTAGATAATTACTTGAGAACATCCTCCAAAGATCAAGAAACACGTGCTGTAAATTTTATGCCTTCTTGTGTTGTTGTTTCTTTTGGGTAAATACTGATTTATGACATTGCTTTTCTGTTGCTCCAGATTAAAAGTTTGGATATAAGCTAATTTTTAAAAAATCATAAAGTATTTTCATTTGTAAGCACTTCCTATTTTAAATAGGTTTATTGCAAGATAGATGTTTTAAATATATATTTTCTGTTGTTTATTTGCCTGTGTGCCAATGCAAAGTTTTGATATTTCTATTTTTATTGTTTTTACTATTAGAATAATACACTTCTTTTGACAACATTATATGTCCTCTCAAGCTTGACATAGCTTAACCAAATTAACAATAAATGTTTCGGGGTGAGAAGGTCTAAAGAAAATCCCTTTCGAGGAAACTATTGTGGTTGCATAGGCTGCCATTGTTACTTGTATTGGCTCCAATGTCCATGTCGAAAAGTGTGGCGCTGCAAAAGCACAGCAGGTCAGGTAGTATCTGAGGAGCAAGAGAATCGAAGTTTCAGGCATAGGCCCTTGTTTCCTGATGAAGGGCTTATGTCCAAAATATTGATTCTCCTGCTTCTCAGATGCTGCCTGACCTGCATGCTTTTCCAGTGCAACACATTTTGATTCTGATCTGCAGTCCTCACTTTCTCCAATGTCCATATCCTTCTCTGCACATCCTGCCATAAAGAGACTATTTGGGCCTTAACGAAGCAAGACTCCTGCCAGCCCACAGTTAATTCAAACCAAAGCCTGCTTCCTATTTACTACTGAGTAACTTCATCTGTGGTCAGGGTGGAGATGGTCAATGATACTATTTCTAGACAATTAACCTAGAGACCCAGGTAATGTTCTGTGGACCCAGGTTTGAATGCTGGCAAATGGTGGAATTTGAATTCAATAAATATCTGGAATGAGAAGTCGAATGATGACCATTTTGCATCAGCAAAACCCATCAGATTCATTAATGTTCTTTAGGGAAGGAACTTGCCGTCCTTGACTTGGTCTGGCGTACACATGACTCCAGACCTGCAGCAATGTGGTTGACACTTAACTGCCATCTGGGTAATTAGGGATGGGTAATAAATGCTGTCCTATCCAACATTGCCCACAGCGTATGAGGGAATAAAAAGAAATGAATAGCATCAGGGAGCCCCACGAACCCAATTCAACTCGGCTATTTTACCAATTCCTCCTTCTGTTTTTCTGACATCTGGTGGCCAGAAACGTTCAGTCCATTTAATCCCAATTCTCTTTCTACACATATTGCAAAGTATTTCCAGCATTTTCTGTTTTGTTTGCAGATTTCCAGCGTCTGCAACATTCGGCACCATGGACCAATAGAGAGGTTGAGTGATTTGTTGGTTGTAAATAGGATCCTAATTCATTTGGAACACTGTGCCGATTATCAACATTTCCATACCAACTTGAGAGTTCCTGCTGACTGTTCTCCAAAAAGTCAGAGCACTTTGCTAAATTGCATCTGATGCAACACAGTATGCCTTTATGCAAATCAGAGAATGGTGACATTCTACCAGAAGTGTCACCACTGCAGCATCAATCTGAAATTTTCATTGGTTCTGCTTGGGGCAACTTACTATGTATCAAAACTTTGCAGCTTGTCACAATCCCCAGCTAAAAGAATGCTTTGAAAAGTAAAAAGTTCTTAGAGTATAATGGTGCTTAATCAACAAAAAGGTAGCCCCTCAGATCCCTTTTCAATCTTTCTCCTCTCACTTTAAAAATATGTCCCCCAGATTTGAACTCACCTACTCTTTGCTATTCACCTTATTTATGCCCCTCATGATTTTATAAACGTTTATAAGGTCATCCCTCAACCTCCTACACTCTAGAGAAAAACACCCCGACCTATCCAGCCTCTCCTTGTAACTCAAACCTTCCAGAAATATTTGCTGAATCCTCTCCAACTTAGTAATATCCTTCCTGTAACAGGGTGAGCAGAACTGTACCCAGTACTCCAAAACTGGCCTCACCAATGTTCTATACAAGTTCAATATGACATCCCAACTCCTATACTCAATGGTCTGAGCAATGAAGGCAAGTGTGATCAATGCCTTCTTAACCATTCTGTTTACCTGTTATACAACTTTCAAAGAACTGTGTATCTGAGCCCTCAGGTCTCTATGTTCGACAACATTACCCAGGGCCTTATCATTACCTGGATAAGTCCTGATCTTGCTTGTTTTACCAAAATGTAATATCTCGCATTTATACAAAATTAAACTCTATCTGCCGCTGCTCAGCCCATTGATCCAATTGATCAATGTTCCTTTGTAACCTTAGATAACCTTTCTCACTGTCAACTATAGCACCAATTTTGGTGTCATCCACAGACTTACTAACAATGCTCCTAACTTCTCATCAAAATTATTTATATAAATGACAAACAAAAGTAGACCCATCACTGATCCCTTTGGAATACAGCTGGTCACAGGCTTCCATTCCGAAAGCATCTCACTTTCCATTCCGAAAACCAACACTTCAACAACATCCTGTCTCCTACCGTCAAGCTAATTTTGTATCCAATTGGCAAATTCTTCCTGAATTCCATGTGATCTAATTAGTCTACCCTGTAGATGCTTGTCAAAGATTTTACTAAAGTCCATACAGACAACGTCTACCACTCTACCCTCACCATATGTAGAAATGCAGGAGATGGAGGAGATACTAAATGAGCATTTCACATCAGCATTTACTGTGAAGAAGGATATGGAAGCTAGAGAACTTGGAGAAATAAATAGTGATATCTGGAAAAAGGTCCGTATTACAGAGGAGGAAGTGTTGGACATCTTAAAATGCATAAAAGTGGATAAATTCCCGAGACCTGATCACGTGTATCCTAGAACTTTGTGGGAAGCTGGGAAAGTGATTGCTCAGCTCTTTATTGAGATATTTGTTTCATTGATAGCCACTGGTGAGGTGCCAGAAGACTGGAGGATGGCTAATATAGAGCCATTATTAAAGAGAGACAGTACGAGTCCCAGGGAACAGAGCAGGGTGCAGGTTCATAGCTCATTGAAGGTGGAGATGCAGGTAGACAGAGTAGTGAAGAAGCATTTGGTACACTTGCCTTTATTGATCAGTGCATTGAGTATTGGAGTTGGGATGTCAAGTTGTGCTGTACAGGATATTAGTTATGGCACCATTGGAAAACTGCAAGTAATCTTAGTCTCCCTGCTATAGAAAAGATTTTGTTAAACTTGAAAGGGTCCAGAAAAGATTTACCAGGATATTGTCAGGGTTAGAGGGTTTGGGTTATAGGGAGAGGCTGAATAGCCTGGGGCTTTTTCCCCTGGAGTGTCAGAGGCTGAGGAGTGACCTTATAGAGGTCTATAAAATTGCGAGCAGCATAGATAGGTGAATAGCCAAAGTCTTTTTTCCCAGGGTAGAGGAGTCCAAAACTACAGGACATAGTTTTAAGTTGAGATTTAAAAGTGATTTAAGGGTAAAGTTTTTCATGCAGAGAATGGTGCATATATGGAACGAGCTGCCAGAGTAAGTGGTGAGGCTGATACAATTGCAATATTTAAAAGGCATCTGCATGGGTACATGAATAGCAAGAATTTAGAGGGATATGGGCCAAATGCAGGCAAATGACACCAGCCTTATTTAGGACAACTGGTTAGCTTGGATTAGTTGGACTGAAGTGTTTGTTTCCGTGCTGTACATTTCTATGACTCTATGGCTCTGTATTCCTTCTCAAGTGGATACACCTACATATTGATAAAGAACATTTTCTTGAACATATTTAACAAATTCCTCAACATCCAAGCGCTTAACACCATTGTAGCCCCAGTTTATGTTTGGAAAGTTAAAATCCCCTAATGTTACAACTATATTATTCTGACATACATCTGAGATCTTTCTACACATTTTTTTCCTCAATTTCCCTCTTACTATTGGGGGGCCTATAGTACAATCCCTTCAAGGTAATCATCCCCTCCTTTTTTCTGACTTCCACCCATATAGCTTCACTGGATGATCCCTTAGAAATATCCCCTCTAAGTATAACAGTAATGTTTGCCTTTATCAAAAATGCCACTCCCCCTCCTCTCTTGCCTCACTTTCTATGCTTCCTAAAGCATCTACAACCCAGAACATTGAACTGCCAGTCTTGTCCATCTCTCAGCCAAGTTTCAATAATAGCTATCGTGTCCCAGCCCCATGATCCTATACATTCCCTGAGTTCATCTTCATTACCTGTAAGACTTCTTGCTTTGAAATAAATGCAGTTTAATTCTTCAGAATTACTTTGTTCACTGACTTACTTTTGCCTGCTTTTTCTAACCAACATGCTCTTTTTAACTTCAGAACCATCCTCATTACTATTCTCACAACTAATGAGAATCCTCCCATCCCTATCTCTACTAGTTTAAAGGCTCCCAAATAGCACTAACAAATCTCCAGGATGTTGGTGCCCTCCAGTTCTGATGAAACCATTTTCCTCTATTCTGTTCATCACTCCTTCCTCTGTTTTGTTTCTTAATCTCTTTCTCCCACATTCCAAGCCTCTGTCCCTCATTTCGTCACTTTACGCATTCTTTCTCAAATCTCATCTACCTGCCTCGACTCCATCCCTCCACATTTCACCATCTGCAGATCATTCGTTCTGATCCCAAAGACTTCCAATTCTTTTTCTCAAGCCTGTTGCCCACTAATTCTCCTCCTTTGGTTCACTATGGCCTTCCCTTCCCTACTCCCTCCTCTCTCTCTCTCTCTGCTTCCTCAATCTCTCACCAGCCTACCTGTACCATTCCACTCTCACATTACCCTCCATCCTACTCATATCCCAATCCTCGCAGTGCTGCTTCAGCCTTGAATCAATTGCTAGCCCTCCCTGAATTGAAGACATCACTGTCCTAACTCTCTAGGCCCAAACCCTAGAGAGACTGACAAATTATACATTATACAATAATATAAAATGTTGCTTTCCAAATTTTGCATACAAAATATTTTAAAAAGACAATTTAGATCAGATAAACAGATATATTTATCAATTTTTCTTATCATTTACTGATACTACCACACTTCATGGTAATATTCCTGTGTCCAAAATGTATTGTAAGTGAATACTTCCTATTGGATTCAATGTAAATAGTACAAGAATACACATTATTATCCTGCTACATTTAATATTATCTTTTGTGTAATTTATGTCAATGGTTTCCTGTTAGCCATATTATTTTGATCACTTTTCTTCTGCACTCTATTGATCCTTTACCAAAGAGGTAAATGTTAAACTGAAGATGCTGTTAAACATGTTTTAATTCAAACAGATGAACAAATTTCTTTTGCTCACACATACCTATGTGCTTTCCATACATGTTATAGTAGAAGCTGACGCAGTAAGCACTGTTAATGGAACCATATGGATTTTTAGGTAGTGTGCTGAAAATAGGACTGAGGAGTCGAGCCTTTTCACCTTCTGTTCGAGGGCGGGAAGTCTCTATATACATGTAGAAACCTGTAAACATTAAAAAAAAGTAATTTAGCTAAATTTGTACAACAAACATTCAAGTGTCTCCAAATCACTTCAAATTATATTTACATAAAACTATATAAAGCGTCAATCAGAACAATGCTTGAACTTAAACATGGAACATACAACAGTACAGCAGAAAAAAAAAGCCCTTTGGCCCTGTATTCCTGATGAAGGGCTTTTGCCAGAAATATCGATTTTACTGCTCCTTGCATGCTGCCTGAACTGCCGTGCTTTTCCAGCACCACTCTAATCTTGACCCCACCATGTCTGTGCCAACCATGAGGCCATTCTAAACTAATCCGAATTGCCTGGATATGGTGCTTATCACTCCAGTCCTTACCTTATTCATGTGTCTGTCTAAATGCTTCTGAAACATTGATATCATATCTGTTTCTAACACCTCCTCAGGCAGCACATTCCAGGCATTTACCACACTATGTGTAAAGAAATTGCCTCATATATCTTTTTTAACCTTTCCCCTTTCACCTTAAACCGAAGCCCCCTACAATTTGCCATTTCCACCCTGGGAAAAAGACTCCAACTATCCACACAATCCATGGTTCTCATCAATTTTATATACTATTATCAGGTCACTCCCACAGTCTTCAATGCTCAAACAAAAATAATCCAAGTTTATTCAACTTCTCCTTATTAATAATACACTCCAAAACAGACAACATCCTGGTAAAACTCTTTTGCACCCTCTTCAAAGTTTCCATATCCTTTCTATAGTGTGTTAACCAGAACTGCACTCTTCAAATATAACCTAACTAAAGTTTTATATAGCTGCAACATGACTTGCCAACTTTCACACTCAATGCCCTGACTGACGAAGGTAAGCATGCCACACACTTTCTTTATAACCATATCCATTTGTATGATCACTTTTAGGGAGATATGGGCTTGCACCCAAGGTCTCTCTGCATACCAATGCTCATAGAGTACTGCCTTTTACTGTATAGTTTTCACTTGCTTTCAACCTCCCAAAATGCAGCATCTAATACTTGCCTGGATTAAACTCCATTTGCCATTTCCCCAACCAACTTTCCAACTGATCTCTGTTATATGGTATTCTTTGACAATCTTTCTCATTATTCACAACTCCACCATTTTTTGTGTCATCTGCAAATTACTGAGAAGACCACCTACACTACAAACAACAAAGGTCCCAGCACTGATCCTTGTGGAATACCTCTGGTCACAGACTGCCAGTGAGAAAAACACCTCTTCACAACAACCCACTTGCAGTCACAGAAACACTCATTTGTGAATAGAGTCCCCTGTCATTATCACTGAACTACACTTTGACCCTCCCTACTGTACAACAGTGCCAATTGCGGTACCATCAGCTAATTGATTCCTTCTCAAGGAAGTTGGTCTCTTAGAGCTAATGTCACTGGATTAGTAATCCAGGCTAGCGCTCTGGGGACGTAAATTTACATCCCTCCAAAGCAGTTGGTAGAATATAAATTAAATTCATACATCTGAAATTGAAAGCTAGCCTAATGATGACCATGAATCATTAAAGCTCATCTGATAAATTAACATCCTATAGGAAAGGAAATCCAGCCCACATTTGATTCTAGACCCACCCATGAACAAAGAGAAGCATTGCATGTGGCGAGGATTCAGAATATATTCTGGGTGGGGTGGTGAGGACCTTCACTGCTCACCTTCAAGAGCACCTTGGTAACACCACCACTTGCTATGATTCTGTAATTTTCTACATATGTCAGTCCACAAAACATATACTATGACGGCAGGGTTCTGTTGAGTCAGATACCATGAAATTTATTTACAAAATGCACTGATGACAAGGCTGTTATCTCACAGATGTAGATGCAAAGTCAGTTTTAATGTCCATAACTGACTACTACATGCACAGAGTGATTGAAGGCAAGGCAGTTTTTTTTAAATATTAGAACATCACACATTGTGATGGCATGTGACTATCTTAAATGTATAGGCCTGTCTGGTCTAGAATCTGTGTCATCGTAAAATATCCCCTGTTTTTCCTTTAAAGAAAGGAATCCTTGCTCTGATAAACAGGTACAAAGATTACACCCAGATATATTTTCTCTGTAAATTCAGATAACACTTTGTGGACATTTAGCACAATCAGATTTAGTTCTTATACAGTTGTTATGACTTGTTAGTGATGCTTTAATACTCTGTGCTTTGCTGTCATCACAGATGGATGTGTGTCATTTATCATAGGTGTATGGTTGTTGTCTGGCATGATATCTTCAGTATCAGAGTTTCATTCTGTGTGATGGATAGTTAGTGATGTGCAGTCCAGATATTTCTTTACAGGACCTGCTTACTGTCATTGTAGGTATATTGGACTCAACAATGTTGTACTTTGCCATGGTGATGCTTTGACATGGTTGAAGTTGGGATTGCTGCCTGTTTGCTCATTGATCAAAGATCATTACTGGAATGTTTATTGTTTGTAATATATGTATACGTGATTTGGATGAAAATGTATGTGGTCAGATTAGTAAGTTTGCAGATGACACAAAAATTAGTGGAGTTGTGGGTCCTGGGGATCTGAAACAAACAAAAACCAAAATTGCTGAAGAAACTCAGCAGGTCTGGCAACTTCTTTCCAACAATTGGGCAGTAAGAATACTAGAGGGAAGTACTATGTGGATCTAAAAATACCAAAAGAACTGCGGATGCTGGGAATTAGAAACAAAGATAGAAATTGCTGGAAAAGCTCAACAGGTCTGGCAGCATCTGTGCAGACAAATCTTCCATTCTGAAGAAGGGTCACAGGACCTGAAACTTTAACTCTGATTTCTCTCCAAAGATGCTGCCAGACCTGCTGAACTTTTCTAGCAATTTCTGCTTTTGTACTATTAGATCAGTCTTCCAAACATGCGAGTTGCCAGTGAGGGTTGACGATAGGCTAAAGGAGTATCATAGAGATCTAACATAGCTTTTTAAAAATCTTGGCAAATCACTTCATGTTTAATGATCATGGATTTTTCACTATGAATAGTGTATTCTGCAAGACTACTTGCTTAGGAAATGAGGTAATGTGTTGAACATCACATTTAGAATCATTGAGTCATAGAGCTGTACAGCACAGAAGCAGACCCTTTAGTCTAACTCATCTGTGCCAACCAGATATCCTATAAATATGTAGTCCCATTTGCCAGCATTTGGCCCATATTCCTCGAAACCTGTTCTACTCATGCACGCATCTAAGTGCCTTTTAAATGTTATAATTGTGCCAGTCTGCACCACTTCCTCTGGCAGCTCATTCCATACATGCACTACCCTCTGCGTGAAAAAGTTACACCTCAGGTCCCTTTTAAATCTTTTCCCTTTCACCTTTAATCTATGTCCTCTATTTTTGGATGCCCCTACTCTGCAAAAAAGAACTTGTCTATTCACCCTATGCATGCCCCTCATGATTTTAGAAACCTCTTTTACGTCATCCCCATAAGGCCTCTGACGTTCTAGGGAAAAAAAAAATCCCAGTCTATTCAGCTTCTCTGTCTAATTCAAACCCTCCAATCCTGGCAACATCTTTGTAAATCTTTTCTGAACACTTACAAGTTCAACACCATCTTTCCTATAGCACGGAGATCAGAATTGAATGAAATATTCTAAATGTGGCCTCACCAATGTTTTTTGCAGAAATCTTGGAAGAATGGATTAATGTACAGTTGACCATTGTGAGAAATTATTTGTCAAGGTACCACTGAGCAAACTGAATATGGTGGTCAATGCTCCAATACATGAATGCACTCATGTCTTACATGATCTTATGTGATGTCTTACAATTTTATACTCCACAACTACCTGGTGAAGGAGTAGCGCTCCAAAAGCTAGTACTTCCAAATATAAACCTGTTGGACTATAACCTGGTGTTGTGAGATTTTTAACTTGATGCATACATGGTATCTTTGAAGTGTTGCAACACAAGAAAACTTGGCGAAATAGTGAGCCACCAGAACTTAATGAAATTCTGGGCATAGATAATACCAGTCAGGCATAAGTGAGGACTGCAGATGCTGGAGATCAGAGCCTAGATTAGAGTGGTACTGGAAAAGCACAGCAGGTCAGGCAGCATCCGAGGAGCAGGAAAAGTGACGATCAGGAATGAAGAAAAAGGGTAGAAAATACCAGTGGCAATCTTCCATCACAAATCAGAAGGAATCTTGTGTGGGAGGATATGTTCCTTCAGTTGTTGAGGTATGGAATTGACATGTTTTCATACGTTTATATAAGTTAAAAGTGTGTGTGTGTCTCTCTCTCTCTCTCTCTCCATACATGCTGCCAGCAATTCCATCAATTTTGGATTTTGCTTGTTTCAAATCCCTAGCATCTGTCGTTCTTAGTTTTATTTTTGCTGACTCAGGGGCTTGTTGGATGTTTTCAGGCTTTTGGACCTGTTGTCCCTGGTCATCGTTTGATGCAGCTTGCTGAATCTGCTCTGCTTGGCTGTGACTAAATGTACAAGATCAATGCTGCAGTCTGCAGCACCGGTGTTGCAAATACCAAGTTTGTTACCTCATGGATTCTAACACTGTATAGATCTGTGCAAAGATTGCCCAGCAATAGGCGATCCATCTATTTTAATGATGTAGAATATTTATGGCATCGAGCCCATCGAACTGAATTGGTATTGAAAGTGGTTATTGTCAGAGGTAGGGGAGTGATCTGGACATTTCCTTTTCTTTTGGCTGTTTCTTTTATTTCCGTTTCTGTTTTTAATCCTGTCCTTTGTACACTAAGAGGGTGCTGGAGGATGGCGACTTGATAGTTTTTTCACCGTCTTCCACTATGCCTGAAATTGAGGCTGGCACATATCAGATGCCAATTATGGAGGCCATTGCCCACTGTGTGTGCCCTGAGAAGTTGCCCAGTGCTGTCCAGTATGATGTCTGGTGGAACAAGGGGCATACTGAAGTTGCCAGGCACCTGCTCTGATTTAAGAGTAAAAAATGAGGTCTGCAGATGCTGGAGATCACAGTTGAAAATGTGTTGCTGGTTAAAGCACAGCAGGTCAGGCAGCATCCAAGGAATAGGAAATTCGACGTTTCGGGCATAAGCCCTTCATCCTGATGAAGGGCTTATGCCCGAAACGTCGAATTTCCTATTCCTTGGATGCTGCCTGACCTGCTGTGCTTTAACCAGCAACACATTTTCAACCTGCTCTGATTTCCATGTCACATTTTCTTGACATATAGCTTACTTGGTGCATTTAGTAAGATGACAAGTGGAATAATAATGAGGCAAGCTGTGCTATCAATAAGGCATTTTGTTAACTATAATCCTCCTAATTGGCAACACTCCAACCGAGAAACTTGGTTGAAACCCAGCAAAAGCATAAAAGATGCAGCTAGATCCTCTCCAGCTAGATCTGACTGGATCTCTCATCTTATTCTGCCACAAATCCCACCATAGCCCACACCAGTCAGAAAACAACAAGGTTCCTCCTTTTGTGTTTGCCCTGTTATACTAACATTGCTATTTCAATGATTAGCAGCTTCATCACTTTGATTCACAGAACTGTCACAGCACCAAAGGAAGCCAGTTTGTTGGTTATAGCTGCAACAAATCTCCAAAGGAGCAATGCACCCAGTGCCACGCTCCTGCCTTGCCCTTGTAGTCGGGCTTTGTTCCTTTCCAGATAACAATCTATTCCCTCTGGAGTGTAATGATTGAACCTGCATCCATCACTCTCTGAGGCAGCACATTTTAAACGTTAACAACTTGCTGTGTGAGAAGTTTCTCCTTATGTCAACATTGATTTTTTTGAGAACCATTTTAAATCTTTGCCCTCATACTCTCGATTCTTCTACAAGTAGAAACATTTTTTCGCTCTCTTCTCTGTCCTTGATTTTGAATACTTCTGTCAAACCTCCTCTCCAAAGAAACATTTCTTACTTCTCCAAGCTGATATGTAACAGAATGGACAATTCTTGTGCATCTTTTCTGCACTCTCCCCAATGTCTTCACATCTTTCTTAAAAGGTGGTGTCCAGACCTGGATGCAATTCTCCAGGTGAAGCTGATCTATTGCTTTATGTAAGGTTAAGAGAATCTCCTTGTTCTTTTACTATCTGCTGCTATTAATAAAGCCTATGGTATTGTTTACTTTATTAACCACGCTCTCAGTCTGCACTGTGACCTTTAATGATATATGCACACATGCAGCCAGGTCCGTCTTGCTCCTGTAACCCGTTAAATAGGAGTCTTTGCTTTGTAGTGTCTCTCCATGTTCTTTCTACTGAATAAATCACTTTATATATTTCAGTCTATTTACTTTTACCTGCACTTATCTGCCCATTCTTTTGAAGTTCTACACTACCGTCTTCACAGTTCACACTGTTTTCAAGTTTCATATTACTTGCATGTTTGAAATTCTACACTATAAACCAAGATCTAGGTCATGAATATATGGACGCAAAGATCCTAACACTGACTCCTGGCAAACTCTTCCACAGACTTTCTGTTTCACTTTTTTTTCGAAAGAAGCTATTGATTTCTGCTCAAACCTTTCCTCAGCAGTACGATACAATGGAAACTAATGGAAAATTTACATCATCCAGCCATACCTAAATTCCACCCATAACAAGTTGGCTGGCAGACTGTTGTTTGTTTCTGTTCATTATTTCATTTCTATAGCCATAATAGCATTCACTGTTCCACATAATCTCAGGAAACCTGTTCGATATAGACTAGTGGAAAAAGGACAATATGACCTCCTCACTCATCAACAAAATAGTGGCAAGTGTGGGGCAGTAAAGATGGAGCCGATAGCTTATTGGTCTGCTCAGAAGGACCCAAATGGTAGACATCAGCGTGATCCATCTTTAAAAACACAACTAGTTCAATTCCAGTCCCAATTTGCAAACATAGCCCAAAGCCTGAGTGCCTTCCCTGTCAAGAAAAGGGTTTAGGTCGTAAAAATAACTCAAAGAGATAAACTGGAAAAAGCATTTTTTTTATGATTTGCAGATGCTGGTGTTGGACTGGGGTGTACAAAGTTAAAAAATCACACAACACCAGCTTACAGTCCAACGGGTTTAATTGGAAGCACAAGCTTTCAGGGCGCCAAAGGAGCGGCACTCCAAAAGCTAGTGATTCCCATTAAACCTGTTGGACTGTAACCTGGTGTTTTGTGATTCTTAGCTTTTTTTTTAGGTTTTCTTGCTTGTCAAATGGAACTGCAGAGTGTCTCTCTCTCTGCCCAACAAAGAAAATTTGGGCTTACCCTACCCAGAGTATCCCATATACACTCCAAACCATGATCCCCAATTGAACCTTGCCCCACCTGCCTGACCACTTCATTTAGTCCGAGGGACCATTGTTCCAGGACCAGACTGGAAATAATGTTGATTGGACGGGAGGCCAAGCATTGAGATAGCAACAAAACCAGGGCGTTAAAATCTGTTGAGGTCTCTTGTGGCATGTAATCCGAAAGCTCTTCATGGCCCAGACATCCACTGAACCCACTCACTTCATAAAAAGAGAGACAGGATCCCTTAGAAGGTATAAGTACAGATAAGAGGCTGAGAAGGCCCTTTCAAGTAAATGCTGATATTGTCCCAACATTTACCATGTGCCCAGGTAATTGGTGCATGAATGGTATTCTGCCACTAATGTGGACTTTCATGTTCTCGGCATCATAGTGCAATTGAACCTGCTAATCTTGCAACAGCTTAGCAAATGGTCAGTAAATGCTATATATTTTGTTGGGATGACCAGTTTCAAGCAAGAAGTTGTGTTTCTGGAATGTCCAGCAGCAGGTGATGATGGTGAGGGAGGAGGGCAGGAGCAGTCAAATAGGGCCTGTCTGGAAAAGGGGTGCCTGTAAGTGAAGGAGAGTTCATCAGATGAAGCAGGCAAGACAAAGGATTCCTGAACCCAATCTAAATCACAGGCTTGATTCTATGTAAGTATTTTCATCTTTAATCTTATTTCCTTTCAATTTGTAATGACCTGATGATAGTGGATTAAAGTATCCCTGCTTCATGATATCTTTGCCTTCTCTGTGTTCAATCACTCGTTACACTCTCTTTGCAGGAGAAAAAAAGGCAGATAGCCTGGCAGGAAGGAGGTCCATTTGAAGCCCATTGGCCATGTGTGCCCACTTGTTTTCATCAGAATGCAATATTGAGCCTGAATACTGCAGATATCAGCAATAGGAGCTGCTGAAAATCCCTGTCCCACTCCCCTCCCCCAAAATACCCAGGATTCTGGTGCTCAGACTTGCTAAGACTGCTGCTCCTCAGTCTGTAGATCCTGAGTTGGGGAACTCACTTCCTGCAAGCTCGATCTGTGCCATTACTCTTTGTCCTGTGGATCAGCAAGTGCCTGAGGAAATGCTACTGGTGTTGGTGTTCTTGCTGCTGCCATTTCTGTTGCTCATCAGAAGTCAAGATAGAGCTGCCTCTATGCTGCAGCAAAAGCTGACAGCAAAAGAATGCAGATCGAAGTGAATGGAGACCAAGAACGATTTGGATCCAAACTTAGGAGGCATGGTTAGGAAGTTTGTGGATGACACAAAATTGGTGATATAATTGACAGTGAGGAAGACTTTCTAAAATTATAAAGGGATCTTGATCAATTGGGTCAATTGGCTGAAGAGTGACTGATGGAGTTTAATTTGGATAAGTGCGAGGTATAGCATTTTGGTAAAACAAACAAGGGCAGGACTTCGAGTCATAGAGTTGTACAGTATGGAAACAGACCCTTCGGTCCAACTTGTTCATGCTGACCAGATATTCTAAATAAATCTAGTCCCATTTGCCAGAATTTGCCCATATCCTTCTAAACCCTTCCTGTTCATATACCCATCCAGATGCCTTTTAGATGTTGTAATTGTACCTGCCTCCACCTCTTCCTCTGGCAGCTCATGGCATATTCACACCAGCTTCTGCATGAAAATGTTGCCCCTTAGGTCCCTTTTAAATATTTCCCCTCTCATGTCATATCTATGCCCTTTACTTTTGGACTCCCCAACCCTGGGAAAAAGACCTTGCAATTCAACCTATCCATGCTCCTCATGATTTATAAACTTTTATAACATCACCCCTCGGCCTCTGACACTTCTGGATAGCCCCAACCTATTCAGCCTCTCCCTTTAGCTCAAACACTCCAACCCTGGCAACTTCCTTGAAAATCTTTTCTGAACCCTTCATAGTTATGGTAGGGCCTTGGGTAATACTATTGTACAAAGAGATCTAGGGGTTCAGATGCATAGGACTTTGGGTCACAGGTAGATAGGATATTTAAGAATGCATTTAGCATGCTTGTCTTCATTGCTCAGACCATTGAGTACAGGAGTTGGAACGTCATACTGGGTTTGAACAGGACATTGATGAGGCCACTTTTGGAGTACTGGGTACAATTATGGATGCCCTGCTATAGGAAGGATATTATTAAATTGGAGAGGGTTCAGAAATGTTTTCCAAGGATGTTACCAGGACTGGACGGCTTGAGAGTCTGGATAAGCTACACCGTTTCTCACTGCAGCGCAGGGGTGATCTTATAAAAGTTTATAAAATCATGAGGTACATAGATAAGATGAATAACAAAGGTATCTTCCATAGAATAGAGGAGTCTAAAGCTAAGGAGCATATTTTTCAGGGAAGAGGAGACAGATTTAAAAGGGTGTTGAGGGGCAACCTTTTCATAAGAGAGGGTTTGTAGGTGGAATGAACTGCCAGAGGAAGTGGAAGATGCAGGAACAGTTATATTTAAAAGACATTTGGACAAGTACATGAATAGGAAAGGCTTAGAGGCATATAGGCCAAACACAGGAAAGTGGGACTGGTTTAGGTTGGGAAACTTGGTTGTCATGGATGAGTTGAACCAATGGGCCTGTTTCCATGCTGTATGCTTCTGTGACTCTATTAATAGTCCCTATGAAGTTGGAAAACATCCATGATGCAGTAGAATAACACTCTCAGAACTGATATTGCCAATACCAGCCTTTCATCTCAAGGAATGGCTGCAGCTATTCAGCTTTATTCTTTGATGGCTTCCCAGTCTGCCACTGTACTCTCACCTGACTGACCCTGGTGAGTCCTACGTAGTTCAGGGAGCTTTTAAAGCCAAAATGCTGAGTCAAATTGTGAGTTGAATCATGGGGGAGGGGAGGGGAGTGTTTATATACTTTGATCACTTATGAGTTCCATGGTGATTTCTTTTTTCACCTGCCCTGCAAATCCACACAGGTTAAAATTGGTAAGATATCGGGATTCCATTGTGATCTAAACCACACAATCGGAAGCGTTTGCCGTGCTCATTAATTTTACCAGTTCACCTGACCAACCTTGTTCAAAGGATTTATCCAGACCAAGATCTAATATGCATCTTTCTCTCTTACCTGCTCTCATGACCTCTCCAAGTTTAATTTATCCATGGGATCCACCTCCTAATACCTTAAATCTATTCTGACTGAACTGCTGATTACTCATTTCCTTTCCTGTGACCATGTTAATCAATATTGTTAATGGTTCTCTCACTTCAAATGCTGCCCCATTCTCCTTTGAAACTGCCATCATCACGTCTCTCCTGAAAAAAGTCCCACAGCCTCACCATCCATACAAATTACCAGTCACTCTTGAACTACCCTTATCCCTCCAAAGTCTTTGGATGGATTGTCTCTTCCCAAATCCATTCCAATTTTCCCAGTAGTTTTCTTCCCCGTCTCAGGACCAAAACAGTTCTTAGCAAAGGCACAGTTGAAGTCCTATACAAATGTAATACATGTCAACATTTCCTCATTGTCCGTTTTGACCTGTCTTCAGTCTTTGACATGGTTAAGCACATCGTCCTCTCAATGTCTCTCTGCTCCCACCTAATTCATTCACAACCGTCCAATCATAGCCAGGGAATCAATTGCAATTTTTCTCTTCCTGCTTTCATACCGTGTTACCTAGTGTCCTTCAAGGATCAGGAGAAAGTGAGGACTGCAGATGCTGGAGATCAGAGCTGAAAAATGTGTTGCTGGAAAAGCGCAGCAGGTCAGGCAGCTTCATAGGAGCAGGAGAATCAACTTTTCGGGCATAAGCTTTTTTTCAGGAATGAGGAAGATGTGCCAAGCAGGTTAAGATAAAAGTAGGGAGGAGTACTTGGGGGAGGGGCGTTGGAATGCGATTAGGTGGAAGGAGGTTAAGGTGAGGGTGATAGGCCGGAGTGGGGGTGGGGGCGGAGAGGTCAGGGAGAAAATTGCAGGTCAAGAAGGTGGTACTGAGTCCGAGGGTTGGGACTGAGACAAGGTGGGTGAAGGGGAATAAAGGAAGCTGGAAAAATCTGCATTCATCCCTTGTGGTTGGAGGGTTCCTATGCGGAAGATGAGGCACTCTTCCTCCAGGCGTCATGTTGCCATGGTCTGGCGATGGAGGAAGCCAAGGACCTGCATGTCCTTGGCAGAGTGGGAGGGGGAGTTAAAGTGTTCAACCACAGGGTGGTAGGGTTGGTTGATGCAGGTGTCCCAGAGGTGTTCTCTGAAACATTCCGCAAGCGGGCAGCCTGTCTCCCCAATGTAGAGGAGGCCACACCGGGTGCAGCGGATGCAGTAAATGATATGTGTGGAAGTGCAGGTGAATTTGTGACAGATATGGAAGGATCCCTTGGGGCCTTGGAGGGAAGTGAGGGGGGGGGGGGGGGTGTGGGCGCAAGTTTTGCATTTCTTGCAGTTTCAGGGGAAGGTGCCGGGAGTGGAGGTTGGGTTGGTGGGGGGTGTGGACCTGACGAGGGAGTTGTGGAGGGAGTGGTCTTTCTGGAACGCTGGTAGGGGAGGGGAGGGAAATATACCCTTGGTGGTGGGGTCTGTTTGGAGGTGGCGGAAATGACGAAGGATGATACGATGTATCTGGAGGTTGGTGGGGTGGTAGGTGAGGACCAGTGGGGTTCTGTCCTGGTGGCCATTGAAGGGGCAGGGTTCAAGGGTGGAGGAGCAGGAAGTGGAGAAGATGCAGTGGAGAGCATCGTCAACCATGTCTGAGGGGAAATTGCGGTCTTTGAAGAAGGAGACCATCTGGGTTGTTCAGTATTGGAATTGGTCCTCCTGGGAGCAGATGCGCTAGAGGTGAAGGAATTGGGAATATGGGATGGTGTTTTTACAGGGGGCAGGGTGGGAGGAGGTGTAGTCCAGGTAGCTGTGGGAGTCAGTCGGTTTATAGTAGATGTCCGTGTTGAGTTGGTTGCCCGAGATAGAAATGGAGAGGTCTAGGAAGGGGCGGGAGGAGTCTGAGACGGTCAAGGTAAATTTGAGGTCGGGGTGGAAGGTGCTAATAAAGTGGATGAACTGTTCAACCTCCTCGTGGGAGCACGAGGTAGTGCTGATACAGTCATCGATGTAGCGAAGGAAAAGGTGGGGGTTGATGCCAGTGTAGCTGCGGAAGATGGACTGTTCCACATATCTGATGAAGAGGCAGGCATAGCTGGGGCCAATGCAGGTGCCCATGGCTACTCCTTTGGTTTGAAGGATTGGAAAGAGAAGCTGTTCACCCCCTCTCCGGCCTATCACCCTCATGATAACCTCCTTCCACCTAGCGCATTCCCAACGCCCCTCCCCCAAGTCTCTCCTCCCTACCTTTTATCTTAGGCTGCTTGGCACACCTTCCTCATTCCTGAAGAAGGGCTTATGCCTGAAACGTCGATTCTCCTGCTCCTTGGATGCTGCCTGACCTGCTGTGCTTTTCCAGCAACACATTTTTCAGCTTCTTCAAGGATCACTCTGACACAGATAATACCCAACTCTATCTCATCACCACCTCTGTCCTTGGCTGTTGATTTATCCAGCATCGAGCAAGAGAGAAACAGACATTTCCTTAATTTAAATATTGGGAAAGCTGAAACCTCTGTTCTCTTTTCTCTAACTACTGATTCTGTCTGTTTCCCTGGAAACTACTTTCATGATTAAGTAACATCTTTCGGTGGCCACATCTCTCCATTCATCTGTAATGTCCTCCTGGCACACAATGCTCTGAGATATTTATGTTCATCGAATTCTGGCCTCTGAGCATCCCCAAATTTATTTGCTCCACAATTGGTCACTGTGCATTTAGTACCCAAACTCTGGAATTCACTCTCTATCTCTCAATTTGTTTGTATATCTATAGATGTCACTTTCAACACTACTCAATACTTCTTGAGTCAAACTTTTAGTCATCCGACTGAATGTCTGACCTTGTGATGTTTTAGTATGTAAATAGTACTGCATAATTGGAAGTTCTTACTGTTGCTGTTTAACTGCCAGCTCACACCCAAACCCCCTCCCCCCAATTAGAAGTTAAAATCCTGTCCAATGAATGTAGTTGTTTTACCATTTACTGCTGCATTATTCGATGCTCTGAGAGCAATCTGAAACTAAAGCGTCTTCTGATTCCACTTGAAAAGAGAAAGAGTGAAGTCTTTATTCTCTTCAGGCACTGTTAATATGCTTAATTATCTGGTTGCTGTTAGGCTGCAGAAGAAGGTACTGATTATAGTCATTTGGTAGCTGCTTTTTGGTTTTAACATATAAAACGATAAGGCAGATTAAGCCAGTCTCAATTTTAAGACTCATCAACTATTCAAGTCTGATCTGTCAACTTTGAAAAATTCACTTTCAAACCCAATCTTCAGTGAGAAAGCATTCAAGAGAAAGAACATGATGAATAGCCATGCAAGTATGTTCTGAGGTACAAAGATTAGCAATGATAAAGTACAAACAGGACAGAGTCAGCGGAAATGAACATGGGAGAGCAGAGAGCCGACGTAATGTATTTTCAAGTTTTAGTTTGAATTGAGATTTTACTGATTGTTTATAATAATTTGCATTTGATAGCAACTACTATTAGTGTTTCAGTGTCTCAATACATAAGGTAAAATCAAAACTTCATGTGATCAGAAAGTGATATATGAAGTACAGTGGTAACATGCATGAAAAAGATGAAATATTCCCATCAAATATGAATTATTATTGTAGGCTAAAAAGTATTCTTCAACAGAGGAGCCATTAACTGTGTGACAAAGGATAATTGGACTCAAAATATCTTCTGTCTCCAGACCTACTGAGTTTCTCCACCATTTCCTATTTCTGAGCCAACCATTGTAATCAACACTAATTTATAAAGTATGTTTGGATCAACTGGAATCTTCATACAGGTAGTGGGAATATGAAGCATTCCTATTCATTAATGATGTAATTTCAGGAATTCTTGTCATGAAAGCTTTGATTGTGTGAAGGACTAAAACAGAGATGTCCATGCGATATTACACGTTACCATGTTTCGATTATTCCAGGTAACAGTTCTTTCAAACATAGAAGGAGATGTTGTCTCTCCACTGAAGTAAAAAACAGTAGCTAAAGCCACAAGGGGAAGCAGTGATGTATTAGTAACATCACTAGGTGAGTAATTCAGAGCTTAGTTTAATATTCACGGAATATTCAGGGTTCAAATCCCACCATAGCACATGGACACATTTGAATTCAATAAGAATTAATGTTGAATTAAAATCTAGCCCAATGTAAACACTGTTGTAAAACCCCATATGATTCACTGATGCCTTTTAGTGAAGGAAACATGCTGACCCCAGACCCACAGCCATGTGTTTGACTCTTAATGTCAATTAGGGAAATAAATGCTGGTCCAGCCAGTGATGCTTGACTGAGTTCCGAAAAGGTCTCTACGTCCATACTTTACAATCAATGATTATTCTGCAACTGAAGTATACCCAGTTCTTATAAATAAGTTTAATTTACATATTTTGTACGTGCCGAGTGGCATTTTCTCCCCCCAGTTGTTCTTGTGAGCTTGGTGGTTGTTGGTTTGGAGACCTGTTTGTCTACATGCACTTTTAATGAGGTTTTACATCCTTGAAAGTGAAGAGAGGTGGTTTTGTAGTTTAGTGCAGTAAAAGAAGTGGTGAAAAAAATTCTGCTGTTGCCTAAACATTGGGATCCAAAGGTGCAGAGAGACACACACAAAAATCTAGGAGGGAGGGAGTCCGTCAGTCAATCACAGTATGGGTATGCCAGATACTATCCAGCAAAAAATCCTACACGTAAGTTGGAAATGGAATTTAGGAAATTCATATGGTTGCTTTGAAGTTAAAAGATTTGAAATTGTGTTTGCTTTAGATGTCTCAGGAATAAATAGTAGCTGAAGAAAAGAATTATTGAGTGAATGAGCAGAAATTCACCAGAAGGAAACCAGTTACAGCTATGCCAGCCAAAGCAAAAGCTTTCTTGTGGAGTTAGTCATAAACCTTTGCTGGATTTTGATGTTTGTAAATATATTGTTGGGATAAAATAGATAGACTGAATTTGAATTCTTTTCTGCCATTTGTAGTGAAGTCTTTCCGAACTTTCAACTTATGTAACATAAATTGTGCTCTTTTTGTTTATGGAACACGTTTTGTTTTAAAAGTATACTGTATGGCTCTCTGAATTTATTCATAATTGGCCTCCATGGTTGAAAAGAAGTCACAAAGTTTATGTTTATCAAGTCAGGTGTCAATTTGGGAATTGACTTTTCCTGTATTAGCATCAGCTGGGATTATAAAAGATTCAAAAATCAATAGAATCAGACTCACATGTTCAATATATTGTACACAGCTGATTAAATGCTCGTGATCAGTGAAGCAATCATTCCTCTCTACAATGGTGCTCAACATTGAGTAACGTGACTAACTTCAAAATTGACACACAGGAAATGTAGTGGAGAGCGTCGCCCATGCTCCCTAACTCCTCTCTCAGTCAGATAATGTCTGGAAATATTAGAGACCATGTCTTTCTGACATAATGATTTGTTTATATCTCAAAAGATGATAGCTGCAGCTTTCATTCAGAAGAAAGATACAATGAGGTGAATTTATTACTGCCTCATTTTGACAAAATGAATTGAAATATGAGTTGTACCTAAGAGATTCAATACTCCCCTGCACTTCTTTTATAGTGGATAGAATATTGCAGTATTGTTTTCTCATAGATAATATGCTGTTATAAAAACACTGCTACACGTTTGAGAAGTAATTGTGTTTCAGGAATTCTGCACGGGGCAGATCTGTGATTTGAATCATACAGCATAATTGTTGCCAACTACAAAAAAATTCTATGATATTTAATATTGATTATTAAATTAGTTGAATGCATGTCAGAAGACGTAACCAAACTGTAGAGTGCTCTGTTCTGACCATGTGTTGAGTGTTGTGTCTTGTTCTGCTGGTCGAAGTAAGGCTGCTTTCATCTATAGAGACAACGCAAAGAATGAGATTGAACTTAAGATCACAGTGTTCACCCAAAATGGTTTGGGTCAGGCAGCAATTTATAATTTAAAAATCTGAAACAGGAGTACAATCTATTCAAACCTGCATCATTTTTGATTTCAATGGAGACGGGAGCAACCAAATGCTCTTCGGCTGCTGGTCAGTTGTTGAACACTGTTATGTGGCTGTTTGCCTTCATTCTAACAGAATTTCTGCTTGAGTTTTCTAGTCCTCCAAAAACTAGCAGATAAACAACGCTATCGAAGGACTGGATACATCAGGTAAATGAAATGCTGGCATTTGGAAAGTTATGCCCCAAAATATATAGACTCTATCAGTGCCTTTAAAAGAGAATTGGAAAATTATCTGAAGACAAAATAATTTGTGAGACTACAGAGAAAAGGTTGTGGATTATGATCATGGGGTTGTTATTGCAGAAAGACGATACATACATAACAGGCAAAATGGCTGCCTCCAGTTGCTGTAACCCATCTATATTTCCAAATGGTTTCATGGACCTGTCTATAAATCATATCACTTCATCAACTGCAATAGGTTCCTAATCCAACTTCAATCCACCAGTGATTGCTAACACTGCATCTTTGTTATAAATTCTATGTCTTACGATCTTATATCTGATGAAGGAGCAACACTCCGAAAGCTCGTCCTTTCGAATAAAGCTATTGGACTATAACCTGGTGTTGTATGATTTTTAATGACATCTTTGGATCGTGTCAAATTTTGACTTGATGCTTTAATCTCTGGCTTTTCCTTGACCCCCTATCTCTCCCATTCCAGGCTCTCCTTTATGCTCAGGGATTTTTGAGAGCATTCTGCCCACCTCCCTGTCCCCATGAAGTGATAAACCTGAACCCCTCAGCCAAGGTCTACCCTCTTTCCCCGAAACCCCACCCATCCCACATTATCACTACTGCTTCCCCTCCCAATGTCACCCCAAGAAGATCCCTTTTTGAGGCCTGGCATATCCAACCAATTTGGGTTAAAGTCAGAAATGCTGCTAAAGTAAAAGCAAGTAGCCCAAATAACAGTGTTCAACAACTGACCAACAGCCTACGAGTAATTGGTTGCTCATGCAGCCTCTGTTAAAATTAGAAATTAATATTATTATATCCTGAATTGCTTCCTTGTAAATAAGAACATTAGAACATAATAAATAGGAGCAGAGTGGACTAGACAGTTCGTCGGGCCTGCTTGTTCAAACGATATGTCTGTGGCTCAACATTTACATGATTCTCATTTTCTTGACCCATTTTGGTTGATTCCCTTAATATCCACAAGTCAATTCTTATTACTCTTCAGAATGGTTATTAACTAACATCCACAATCCTCTGGGCTAGCGGATTCCAAAGAGTCATAGCCTGAATGAAGAAATTTTCCTCAAAATGGCAGACCCCTAATCCTGAGACAAGGATCCTGAGCTTTCACTGTCTCTGTTATTTTATTACATAGATCTCAGGAAGACAGTGTTATCTTTAAGAGTGCTGGATGATACCCCTGGATGATGGGATATTCCTGTATAAAGGTTCTCACTTTACCATCAGTAGACACAAAGAATGGAATCAATGTTCTGTGTCGTCAATTTGTCAGCCATGTGTTGTATTGCAGCTGTGTGTGGGGTTTAGCTCAGTTGGCTGGACAGCTGGTTTCTGATGCAGAAATGATGCAGAAGTCATCTCAAAGATTACACCTTCAAAACCCTTGCCTAAATGTGGTTACTGCTGAAAATGTGTTGCTGGAAAAGCGCAGCAGAACAGGCAGCATCCAAGGAGCAGGAAAATCGACATTTCGGGCATGAACCCTTCTTCAGGAATGAGGAAAGTGTGCCAAGCAGGCTAAGATAAAAGGTAGGGAGGAGGGACTTGGGAGAGGGGTGTTGGAAATGTGATAGGTCAGAGGGGATGACCTGGGGTATGCAGTGAGAGAGGGACTCACTGAAATCCTTGTAGAGGGAGGAAGAGAGCTTCTTCAAAGAAGGCATCCTTGTAAGAGGATTCACAGTAGGTTAAAATCAACTAGGAGAAAGTGAGGACTGCAGATGCTGGAGATCAGAACTGAAAATGTGTTGCTGGAAAAGCACAGCAGGTCAGGCAGCATCCAAGGAGCAGGAGAATCAATGGTTCGGGCATGAGCCCTTCTTCAGGAATGAGGAAAGTGTGCCAAGCAGGCTAAGATAAAAGGTAGGGAGAAGGGACTTGGGGGAGCTTTCATTTTACTTTTGTCTGACTGGGGAATAACTGACTTCCAACATTTATCACATCAAGCCCTCCTAAGAATTGTACATGTTTCAATGAAATCACCTATTATTATTGTAAACTCTGGAGAGTACAGGCTTACTCTACCTAATGCCTCCTCATAGTGCACTCTTATCATCTCAGGAATCAGTCTAGAGAACTCTCTCTAAAGTGAGAATATATTTCTTTTAGGTAAAATGAAAATTTTACACAATGCTCCGGGTGTGGTCTCACTAAGACCCAGTATATACTCTTATACTCCAGTCCCACTTGAAATAATAGCTAGCATTTCATATCCGAAAAACTAACAGAAGATCAGGGTCAGGGTCTAAATAAAATTATCGCAAGTAAATCATTAATGATGGGGAAGTTAATGGAACAGAAGAGTGACATTGATGTTGGTTTCTTTCCAAGTGTGTTAAAAGAAGTAGGAGCACATATTGCAGATACCCTCACCATAATCTTTTACAATTCCCTGGATTTAGGAGTACCACTGGATTGGAAATTTATTCAAGACCCTCTGCTGTTTAAGAAGGGTAAAAGAGGGAAAGTAGGGAATTACTGACCAGTTAGCCTGGCATCTATTGTGGGGAAATTGTTGGAGTCTATAGTCAAGAATATGTAATTGATCACCCTGAAAAATTTCAGTGAATCAGAGAAAGTCAGTATGGATTCATGAAAGGTAGGTCAGACCTGACAAATGTCATAGTTCCTTGAAGAGATGACAAACGTGGTCGACATAACTAAGTCCATGAATGTTGTTTATATGGACTTCCAGCAGGCTATTGGTAAAGTCCACAGAAGAGATTGTTTTATAAGGTGGATGCCCACGAATTTAGGGCAAATTACTGACATGGACAAGAAATTGGTTGAGTGGTTGGAAACAGAGAGTTGGAATCATAAGTACTCAAATTGGCAAGATGTGACTAATGAGTGTCCAGCACAGATCTGTGTTGCGGGCCCAGTTGTTCATAATATTCCTTACTGACTTAGATAATGGCACAAAATTGGGCAGCATTAGAGATAGTGTTGATAGCAACATAAAATTACAACAGTATATTGATAGATTAGGTGAATGGGCAAAGCTGTGACAGATGGATTGTAATATAGGCAAGTGTGATGTTGTCCATTTTGAACCAAGAAAGGAGACATCAGGGTGCTTTACAGTGGATGTCCAACAAGATTTGGGGGTTCAAGTACACTGCTCTTTAAAATACTACAATCAGGTGCAGAAAATAGTGAAGAAAACCAATAGAATGCTGGCTTTCATATCCAAAGGGCTTGAGTAGATGTAGACATTGTGTTGCAGTTATTCAAAACTCTAGCTAAACCCCACTTAAAGTAGTGAGAGCAGATCTGGACACCACATTTTAGGAAGGATGTTTTGGCCCTGGAGGGAGTTCAATGCAGGTTTACAAGGATGATACTTGGACCAGGTGTTCAGTTATGAGGAGAGATTAGACAAAATAGGCCTATATCATTTAGAATGTAGAAGGTTAAGGAGTGATCTAATTGAGGTTTTCTGGATGTTACCAGGGAATGACTGGAAGATAAGGATAAACTATTTCCACTGGTTGAAGGTTCTTGAACCGGGGTCATAGTCTAAAAGTTAAGGCCAGGTCAAAGTTGGTGAGAAGATTTGTAGGTTGGGTGCTCGTTGTTGTGGTTCTGTTCGCCAAGCTGGGAATTTGTGTTGCAGACGTTTCGTCCCCTGTCTAGGTGACATCCTCAGTGCTTGGGAGCCTCCTGTGAAGCGCTTCTGTGATGTTTCCTCCAGCATTAATAGTGGTTTGTCTCTGCAGCTTCCGGTTATCAGTTCCAGCTGTCCGCTGCAGTTGCCGATATATTGGGTCCAGGTCGATGTGCTTATTGATAGAATCTGTGGATGAGTGCCGTGCCTCTAGGGAATTCCCTGGCTGTTCTCTGTTTGGCTTGTCCTATAATAGTAGTATTATAGGACAAGCCAAACAGAGAACATCCGGGAATTCCTAGAGGCGTGACACTCATCCACAGATTCTATCAACAAACAAATCAACCTGGACCCAATATACCAGACACTGCAGCAGACAGCTGGAACTGACAACCGGAAGCGGCAGAGACAAACCACTATAAATGCCAGAGGAAACATCACAGAAGCGCTTCACAGGAGGCTCCCAAGCACTGAGGATATCACCTAGACAGGGGACGAAACGTCTGCAACACAAATTCCCAGCTCGGCGAACAGAACCACAACAATAAGGCCAGGCCATTTAGGAGAGATGTTCTAAAGCAAAGAGTAGTGGAGGTTTGGAAATCTTTTCCTCAAATGGTGGCCAATGTTAATTCAATTGCTAAATTTAAGTCTGAGGTGGACAAATTTTTATTAAGCAAAGGGACCAAGGGATATGAGCCCAAGGCAGGCAAATGGAGTTAGGCCACAAATCAGCCCTGATCTTATTAAACAGTGGAACAGGCTCAAAGAGCTGAATGGCCTACTCCTCTTCCTATGTTCGTATTTATCTCTTGAAATGCATGTTAACATTCTGCATATAAATATTCACTATCATAAAAGTGCTTTGTTTTTCAACTCTCCCCACCAGTTTCAAACATTACATTGCACTGACCCTCTTTTTGCCCTATCACTGATTTGGGGTTTGACAGGACAAACACTGTAAGGTTGTTTATCTCTCACTTGGGGGATACTCTTGGCTTAATGCCTGGACCATTTAAAACTGAGTTAAGAAGAAATGTCTTCACTCAAGGATTTATAAATAAGTGAAATTTTCTGCAGCAAAGAATTGTGGATGATTCACTGGCAAATCTGTTTAAGGCAGGAGCATGCAGATTCTTGATCTCTCAGGGAATGACGGATTCTGGGGAGCAGACAGGAAATTGACGATGACGTCCAAAGTCAGTCCTGATCATGTTGAACGACAAGGTTAATTCAACAGGCCAAATGATCTATTCTTGGTCTGTATCTTAATGCAGCCTCTTTATATTCTTCTTACTTCCAATTTAGCTTTGTATCATCAAAAAGCTTCAATCCATGACACACCATTCCTTCATCTAAACCATTGACATATCATATAATGTACACAGAATAGATTGTTGAGGGCTCAAGCACTGATCCTTGCAGTTTCTCATGAATTATCGCCTGCTATCTTGAAAATGTCTTGTTTACTTCTACCTTCTATCTGTTAATCAATTCTCATACAATGCTAGCATATTAAAAGCCATAAGCAGTGCAAAAATTTTTGGTGTGACGCTTTGTTAAATGCCTTCTGAATATATTACATCCATTATTTTTCCCAAATTTGTCCTATCATTTAGACCTCAATACACTTTAAAAGATAGTCAAATACGAACATCCTTTGGTAAAATCACATGGACTCTCAGTATTCATTTGGTGATTTTGCAAATGCATTGATGCCATTTCCTAAGTCATGGATTTCAACAATTTCCGTATGACTGATGCTCTGCTAATTAGCCATTATTTCCCGGCTTTCACTCTCTCTCTCTTTTCTTTAACAGTGGTGTCCAATTGACTCAGAATTTTCTACAAGTTGGGAAAGTCTGAAAGATCAAGACCAAACTATTCTGTCGACCCATTTAAAACTCAAGGGCATAGGTTATCAGGCCCATCAGATTATTAGCTTTAAATTATATTAACTTCTCTAATAATCAATATTAAGAATATTAACTTCTCACTATCAATAGCTTCTTAGATCCCCAGTATTTCTAATATATTCCTTGTGGCTTCCAATGTAGAGAAATGAAGCATACTTGGTTAGCATATCTGCTATTTCTTCATTTTTCCTCATTATCAATTCCCTGTCTCATCTCGTAAAGGACCAACTGTGGTTTTTTTAAATAATCTCCACCTTTTCACGACAATCATTTCTTAAAAATTCTTCTTTGTTGCTTCCATATTCTATTTTCTCCCATTTTATCAAGTTCTTAGACGTTCTTTATTAGTTTAAAATCATCAATATCCCGAGGCTTCCCATTTATTATAGCAATCTGGTCAGTCTTTTCTTTGAATCTTAATAGTACCCTTAACTTCAGTATGCAGCCATGGCTGTTCTTCTTTTCCAGCAGTTTTTATTCTTCGTGGGCATGTGTATTCGTTAAAAATCCTGATTTGTTTAATTTTAGGTATTTCGTTGATTAACTACTATCACTTATTTTAATCCAGGTTCCTAAACTATGTTGGCCAAGTTGACTTTGCACCTGTAATTGATGTAATTTAAAATCTGAGTTTTAGCTTTAACCTGCTACTCTCAAAGTCAATATAAACTTTTATAATGATTCTTTAATATGAGATTATATTTAATCTGTTGCGCTATGCAATATTGGGTCAAAAATAGACTGTTCACCATTTGCTTTTTTGATATGTTACTTTAGAAAACTGTCTCTAATGGATTCCATGAACCTATCCTACAAGCAACTTTTGTAAATGTGGTTAGACAATAGAGTTTTCTAGAGTTTTCTGCTCTTTGCTGTTTCTTAATTCTATTAATTCTGATCCTGCATCTATTCTCCTAGGCTCAGATTTATTCTCACTATTGTTTTTATCTCATCCTTTACTATCAGAGCAACTCTACTTCCTTTTCCATTTTCGCCTTATCTTTTCAGAAAGTCAAGTATCAGGACTTTCTGGATTTCTATCCTCGGGCACCATGCCACCACATTTTAGTAAGGCTGCTTTATCAAGCATATTCATCTACAATTATGTCTAATTTATGTATCTTGTGCAAACAGTTATAGAAAGCAACATTCATATTATCATCTTAATACCTGTCTTTGAAGTGGCCTTGTGCTAAGCTTTATTACAATGGTCCAACGCTTTGCTCTCTTATCACACGTGCCAAGTTCTTTCTCTGCTTGATAGCTTTGATTTTTCTCTTTAGATATAAAGGACAGTAATTCACTGGTGCTAGATGGTGGAGTAGATAATTAAGTTGGTGGAGAGTCAAGTTGAGACAGACACTATAGATGCCAGCACAACGGTAAGTTTCCCAGCAGTATGGCAGGATGGTTGCCTATCCTAAAGAGAAATTTTAACGGACCTATGAATAGCCACTTATGGGGGCTGCCAGCATTTTGCCTATAGTGGGGTGACTCCATGCTTCACTGCTGAGAGGAAGTAGTCTCCCTGTAGTAGCCAGCAGAAGGTCATTAGAACTGCAGGTGCCATGGTGAAAACAGGAGACTGCAGGAAATGGAGGATTAAAGGATCCAGAGGTCCATCCTTCCTCTCCCAACGTTGGAGAGATTTCACCTCAGAGTCTCAGTTGCACTGAACATTTTTCTTACTTGTGAAAGCCCCTGAGATGTCTTATGTGCCTCATCAGTGCTCACCTATCCTGGTGGTGCTGCTAACAGAAGTGGCCAATCCTCGGATTGGGCTAGTGAGATTAAGAGCCCACATGATATCCTTATCGCAATAGAATACTCGCAGACTGCCAGCAAAGCAGCTGCCTCTAAACACAACCAATCCCACTGCTAGTGAGTATAGGATCAGGACTCACTTTCTGCACTGGAGCCCAAGCATGTGGTAAATTTCAACCCATAAATATGCCCTTATCTGAACCTTATTATCCTGTTAATTAAAAGCCCTATCCACCTTTCTGGAGTGTACCCACCCAACAGGGAGTCAGCAAAAATGAGAATATGTCAGAAGCAGTAAAACTGAAATAAAAACAGAAAATACTGGAAAAACTCAGCAGTTCAGGCAGCATATATTCTGAAATAACATTTCATTTTAATGATCCATTTCCACTCTGTATCTGATTTCAACTCGTTAACCTGAAAAGTTCACTCTGTTTCTATTCAAAGGTGCCACCCAACAGGATGTAGGCTTCACTGGCTCGGCCAGCATTTATTGCCCATCCCTAATTGTCCAGAGGGCGGTTAAGAGTCAATCACACTGCTATGCGTCTGAAGTCACATGTTGGTCAGATCAGGTAAGGATGGCAGTTGCTTCCCTAAAAGAACATTAGTAAACCAGATGGTTTTTTCCAACAATGGTTTCATGACCATTATTAGACTCTTAATTCCAGATATTTTCATGTAATTGAGTTCAAATGTCCCCATCTGTTATGGCAGAATTTAACTCCAGGTCCCCAGAATGCTACCTGGGTCTTTGGATTAAGAGTTTATTAGGCGATTGCCTCCCTCGATGAGTGTTTTTGGTTTGAGCAATCAGACTATTTGCTGGATTGGAAATCTGCTCGGAAAAATAAATATTCGTGTATTCAACATGAAGATCAATTTCATTTTTCAGTTAAGATTTAAATTCCAACCTTCCCTACTGCAGACTGCCTGAACAATCGCCATCCCACCACTCTGTGATTCCGATATATTGGAGACTCAGTGTCAAAATCCTGATTGATAAATCATTATGAAAGAAATGTAGGTTTTTCTTCCTGGAAAGGAAAGGTGTGAAGTGACCTTAAAAAATTTTTCAAATATACATCAGGACAATTCCTAGAACCAAAATTAGAGAGTCAAGGGCACTTTGCAATTGTTGGATAATGAAGCCATGAAAAGCACTACGTAAGTACAAGTTCATTCTTTATATTATTCATTCATTCAGGATATAAATATCCAGCAAGGCCAGAAATTACCATCCCTAGTTGTCTAACTTTGAAACAACTGAATGGTTTACTAGACCAGTTCAGAGTCAAGTACATCGATGTGAAATATATAGGTCAGACAATGTATGGCCAAAAGACATTTTTCTGCAATGCACAATAGTGAGCCATTTGATGTTTTATAATAATATGACAGCTTTTCTTTTAACAAAACCAATCATTTTTATTAATTTCTGACATACACATATATATGCATATAAATCTAAGTTTTAAAACAGAATTCAAACTTCCAAACACTCACTGTGATGAGAATGAGATTATTGGTCCATGTGTATAGTTGTAAACAAACCACCAGTGCAGTAATCTACCCATTTCCCAACACTAGTGAACGAATAAAAACAATGCTGAAAAGAGATAGCAGCTTTTAAGATGTATGAAAAACAAAAGTCTGTGGTAAGCAGAGGGTTAAATGACAAAAGGAACGATGATAAATTCTGAAGGGGTTGGTAATAAAGCAAGTGTAGACTGGGATGGAAAGCTCCCCCCATGCCTGGATGGGTGCACTTCCAACAACACTCAAGAACCTTCATTCCATCCAGGACAAAGCAGCCCGCTTGATTGGCAGCATAACCTCAAATATCCACTCTCTCCACCACTGATGCTCAGTAACAGCAGTGTATACTGTGCAAAAGATGCACTGCAAATATCCTTAGATGTCATCTTCCAAATCCACAAAACCATATAGAAAGACAAAGGCAGCAGAGAAATGGAATCAATACCACTGTCCAAACCACTGATCATCCTAACTTGAAAATATTTTACCATTCTTTCAGTGTTATTGAGTCAAAATCCTGGAATTCCACCCTTCATAGCATTGGGGGTGTTCTCACACCAAAGGGTCTGCGGTTCAAGAGGAATCTCATCACTACCTTCTCAAGGGCAACTAGGAATAGGCAATAAATATAGGCTCAGTCATCAGTGCCTAGTTGCGTGAAGGAATTGTTTAAAAAGTTTTTTTAAATTGATATTGAAAAAAAGTGTCAATTACTTCAAAAAAATGGAGGGAAAGATGAAAACTGTGGCCGAGGATAATGGACCAAACACCACATCAGGGCAGTGGACAACTTAACCAACTAGTGCAGCAGGTCAGGCAGCATCCAAGGAGCAGGAGAATCGATGTTTCGAGCATGAGCCCTTCTTCAGCCCTTCCTGAAGAAGGGCTCATGCCTGAAACGTTGATTCTCCTGCTCCTTGGATGCTGTCTGACCTGCTGCGCTTTTCCAGCAACACATTTCAGCTCTGAACTCCAGCATCTGCAGTCCTCACTTTCTCCAACTTAACCAACTAGTCATGATAAGGGATTCCACCCCAAGCACTAATCCATAACTCCCTTACTCCCGGTGGTGTGAAGCAGCACCCTTCACTGCTAATGCCTGTTATTTGCGATTAAACCTTCTGAATGTATTGTTAAAGCCAGAGAGCTGGTCTAGCAGAATGATCAGGTGCTGTTCATGGGCTTCATTGGAAAAGTGAAGGAGCCCAAAAACAGAGCATTTACGATTTCAATTTCATTTTCCCAGAATTTGCAGTCTTTTATCTTTACTTCACCAGGGAAGAAAATTAGGTTTTACTCTGGTTTTACTTACAAATTTCATTTAAGTACTTTTAAGATCATATATTTTCAGCGATGGTTCAAGAGGAACCATTTGAATGCAGGTTTGCAATTAAACCAGTTGCATATACAGAGCAGTACCAGAATAAACCATGGTCAGCAGCTTTACATATTGCTCTTTCCCAGCATGTGTTCACTTTGAATACTAACCTGTAGCAACCAGTAATGTTGTTGGTGAAGAAAATTTACATTTTCCCACTGACAGTTACCAGCAAAGCCATAAACAAGAAGTGTATCATCTGAATGAAAGCTGATATTATGAATGAATCTCATAGCTTACAGTATAATATTTTTCCAACAGCTGCACTTCTTCAATATTACATTTTCTGAATCTTGAAGCTTATTCCAGGAGCTAAACTTTAATTCCCAAAGATTAATTCTGTATATTGGAATGCATCAATGGATTAACCAGCAATGATATATATTTACTGCAAAGATGTATATCCACACTGCAATTGCTAGATCAATAAAGATGAGGCATTAAAAACAACAGGGAGCATTTTATTATCTAATAATGTCACATTGAGGGTCTCATGTTGGGTAATTGATAATGATGAGACTTATACAATAAAACGTTGTGATTCAAAAACAATAAATACTGCATCCGGCAGACCAGGTAATAGCAAAGATTATCACTGTATGAACAATTCTATCTAAATTTTTCCCAATAAACTCTTTACACAAAGTTCTTTGCCACAGTATAATTTATAGAAAAAAGTTGGTCTATTCAATTATTAATAAATTGATGCACTTCAATACTTGTATCAATCATGCTTACAATCTCATTACGTGACATATCCTGCCAACTTACATGGCCTCTCTATCCCATAAATTAAGGCCAGAACAATTCCTTATAAGAATTCCTCATATCCTGCTCTTCCCTCCAAAACTCAACTTTTGTGTCTGCATTCTCAAATAATCAACTGTCCTATGTATGCCTTTTTGTTCGCCATGACTTTCTACAGTTACGATTCTTCTAAAGTAAGTTCCCACCTATATCTTCAATGCTTTAGATCCCATTAAAACCATTCCTTTATCTCACCTTGACCATACCCTAAGTGTGGTCCACTCCTATGCTCCCTTAATTCAAGGGATGTGAACTTGGAACAATATGGTGGATGTAAAGGTAAAGCCCAGATTCTTTACTTTAAACTATTAGTTAAAACCTCTTTCCACTATATCTTCCACCCTCACCTGAAGCAGCCATGTTTGAATGGTGCAGCAGACTTGATAGGTCGAATGGTCTAGTTCTGCTTCCTCCTCAGAAAAACAATGTTTTACACCTCTGGTCCTTTGAAATAGCTTTGATAGTGCTATCACCTTCAAATGCGTGCCCCTGTACCCTGACACTCCATGTTTGAATCACGCCAACAAGGTATTTACTCCTCCTATAGGAATGATATGCTGTGTAACTGGTACAAATATATAAAGCCCTCTTTGTACTTCTTGCACTGTCAGCAGCCTTTGACACACTTGATCATACCATCCACCTCCAAAGATTCACCATTGCCATCAAGCTGGACAAGAGTACACTAACTTTGTTTCCTTCTTATCTATCTAATTGCAGTTCCAGAACAGTTGTTAATGCCTTCTCTTCCCATTCCTACATCTTTGTCATTGGTGGCTTCCAAAGATCTATCCTCAGCCCCATGCTGTACTCAGTGACACTCAAATCAGTTTCCTTCTGTTGGCAGATGACATGCAGCTCTACTTCATCATCACATGACCCGATCTTGTCACTAGGTTGTCAAAACTGTTTGACCAATATTCTGCACAGTATAAGCACAAACTCCCACTTAATAAATATTGGGAAACCAAAGCATTGTCTTCAGGCCCTTCCAGAAACTCCATTAGCTCACCATCAGCTCCAGACTTTTAGATTTTAGATTTAATTGTCACTTGCACTCAAGTACAGACGTATAGTCAAAAGTGTATAATGTTACCAGATATGGTCCCATTTTAGGTTCCAAGGGACCTAGGTACAAAAGTAGCTTAGGTACAAAGTAATAAGAGACATGACTGAGTAGAAAAATAAAGAACTAGGTAAAAGTTTACATTAAAATTTTTCATAATTTAAACTCGGAAAATAAAGGAATAAGTTAAAAGTTCATCAGTCTTTGATGAGTCCTCCTCTAATCTTGCTCAGCTGTCTGTTCTTGATACCACTGTCACAGATATCTTCACTGCTGCTGGAACTGCCACCTCCTGATCACCCCTGTTGCCCTAGCAACATACTCGGATAAGATCCATTCACATGTTGAGCTGAGACACTGTCTTGACCACTAAGAGACCAACTGTCACACCGCCCAGAGACCGGGAGCTACCGTGATTGACCGAGAGACTGGGCTGAGAGCCATCGTGATTCACCAAGACACAGAGCCAAGAGCTGCCGTGATTCACCGAGAGACCGGGCCGAGAGCTGCCGTGATTCACCAAGAGACTGGGCTGAGAGACACCGTGATTGACCGAGAGACTGGGCTGAGAGCCATCGTGATTCACCGGGAGACTGGGCTGAGAGCCACCGTGATTCACCGAGAGACTGGGCTGAGAGCCACCGGGTTCACCGAGAGATTGGGCTGAGAGCCACCGTGATTTACTGAGAGACTGGACTGTGAGTTGCCGTGATTCACCGAGAGACCGGGCTGTGAGCCACCTTGATTCACCGAGAGACTGGGCTGAGAGCCACCGTGATTCACCGAGAGACTGGACTGTGAGCTGCCGAGATTCACCGAGAGACTGGACTGTGAGTTGCCGTGATTCACCGAGAGACCGGGCTGAGAGCTGCCGTGATTCACCGAGACACCAGGCTGAGAGCCACCACAATTCACCGAGAGACCGGGCTGAGAGCTGCCGTGATTCACCAAGAGACCGGGCTAAGAGCTGCCGTGAGTCATCGAGAGACTGGGCTGTGAGCCACCGTGATTCACTGAGAGACCAGGCAGAGAACCGCCGTGATTCACTGAGAGACCGGGCTGAGAGCAGCCGTGATTCACTGAGAGACCAGGCAGAGAGCCGCCGTGATTCACCGAGAGACCAGGCTGTGAGCCGCCGTGATTCACCGAGAGACCGGGCTGAGAGCAGCCGTGATTCACTGAGAGACCAGGCAGAGAGCCGCCGTGATTCACCGAGAGACCGGGCTGAGAGCTGCCGTGATTCACCGAGAGGTTGGGCTGAGAGATACTGTGATTCACCGAGAGACCGGGCTGAGGGCTGCCGTGATTCACCAAGAGACCAGGCTGAGAGCAGCCGTGATTTACCGAGAGACTGGGCTGTGAGCCGCCGTGATTCACCGAGAGACCGGGCTGAGAGCCGTCGTGATTCACTGAGAGACTGGACTGAGAGACACTGTCATTCACCGAAAGACCGGGCTGAGAGCTGCCGTGATTCACCAAGAGACCGGGCTGAGAGCTGCCGTGATTCACCGAGAGACTGGGCTGAGAGCAGCCGTGATTCACCGAGAGACCAGGCTGTGAGCCGTCGTGATTCACTGAGAGACTGGGCTGAGAGCAGCCGTGATTCACCGAGAGACTGGGCTGAGAGCTGCCGTGATTCACCGAGAGACTGGGCTGTGAGCCATCGTGATTCACTGAGAGACTGGGCTGAGAGCAGCCGTGATTCACCGAGAGACCAGGCTGTGAGCCGTCGTGATTCACTGAGAGACTGGGCTGAGAGCTGCCGTGATTCACCGAGAGACTGGGCTGAGAGCTGCCGTGATTCACCGAGAGACCAGGCTGTGAGCCGTCGTGATTCACTGAGAGACTGGGCTGAGAGCAGCCGTGATTCACCGAGAGACCAGGCTGTGAGCCGTCGTGATTCACTGAGAGACCGGGCTGAGAGCTGCCGTGATTCACCAAGAGACCGGGCAGAGAGCTGCTGTGATTCACCAAGAGACCGGGCTGAGAGCTGCCGTGATTCACCGAGAAACTGGGCTGTGAGTTACCGTGATTCACCGAGAGACTGGACTGAGAGCTGCCGTGATTCACCAAGAGACCAGGCTGAGAGCTGCCGTGATTCACCGAGAGACCAGGCTGACAGCTGCCATGATTCACCAAGTGACCGGGCTGTGAGTTACCGTGATTCACCGAGAGACCGGGCTGTGAGCTGTCATGATTCACCGAGAGACCGGGCTGTGAGTTACCGTGATTCACCGAGAGATAGGGCTGTGAGTTACCGTCATTCACTGAGAGACTGGGCTGTGAGTTACCGTGATTCACTGAGAGACTGGGCTATGACCTGCTGTAAGTCACCGAGAGACCGGGATGAGAGCTGGCGTGATTCATTGAGAGACCGGGATGAGAGCTGGCGTGATTCACCGAGAGACCGGGCTGTGAGCTGGCGTGATTCACCGAGAGACCGGACCGAGAACCACCGAGAGACCAAAGGGGAACAAAAACAAAAGAAGGAAACAGAAGGAATGAAGGAGCTTTGTTTGGAGAATCTAACTCCACTGCCATCTTGACCACTCCTTGGCAACTATTTGAAGCAGAACCAGACTGTTTGTAACTTCAGTGTCATAGGTGATCCCAAGGTGAACTTCCAATCACATATTCACACCATCACGAGGCCTTCATAACAATTGCCCATCCCCACCCCAATCTCAGAATTTCTGCTGTATACACATTAACGATTCATTTGTTGTACACAGTCTTTTCTAATGCACTTCCAGCTGCCCTTGGACATAATACTCTTTAAAGATGTCAGGTCATGAAAACTCTGCTGGTCCTGTCCCAACTCAGGCTGGATGCCATTCATCTGCTATGCCTGTACTCACTGACCTACACTATTTTCACTTTTCAAGTTTTCACCCTGGTTTCAAAACCTTTGCATTTCCTCGACCCAAACTCTCTATAATCTAACTCCTGTCAGTGCTCACCTATTTCTAGATCTGGTGGGTGTGGCTTCAGTGACTGCGCCCTCAGTTCTGGAATACCCACTCGACAGTTCACAAGACTAATTCCTTGGATAGCCAAATGCCTCGTGAGGACCAATTGGGGACCATGCCCTGTATTCTCTCAAGTTTTGATGATTGAGAAGTGATTCCATTCAGTGTTTTGATTTTTAATTGTGACAGGGCGGATGTAGAAAGGATGTTTTGCCTGGCTGGGGGGGGTCCAGACTCAGGAAACACAATCTCAGAATAAAAGGCAATCTGTTTGCCACCAAGGTGAGGGGTAATTTCTTCACTCAGACACTAATAATTGTTGGGAATTCTATGTAGAAGGTTAGTCATTGACTGTTCAAGCCCGGGATCGATAGATTAATGGATATGAATGACACCAAATCGACATAGTGATCCACAGGAAAATGGCATTGAACAATATCGAGTCAGAGAGTCATAGAGATGTACAGCATGGAAACAGATCTTTAATCCAACGTGTCCATGCTGACCAGATATCCCAACCCAATCTAAACCTACCTGCCAACACCTGGCCCATATCCCTCCAAACCCTTCCTATTCATATACCCATCCAAATGTCTTTTAAATGTTCCAATTGTACCAGCCTCCACCACTTCCTCTGGCAGCTCACTCCATGCACACTCCACCCTCTGCATGAAAAAGTTGCCCCTTAGGTTTATTTTCTATCTTTCCAATCTCACCCTAAACCTGTGCTCTCTTGTTCTGGACTCCCCAACCCCAGGGAAAAAAACTTTGCCTATTTATTCTATCCATGACACTCATGATATTATAAACCTCTATCAGGTCACCCCTCAGCCTCTGACACTCCAGGGAAAACAGCTCTAGCCTATTTAGCTTCCCCCATAGCTGAAATCCTCCAACCCTGGCAACATCCTTGTAAATCTTTTCTGAACCCTTTCAAGTTTTACAACATCTTTTCCATAAGAAGGAGACCAGATTTGCACGCAATATTCCAAAAGTGGCCTCACCAATGTCCTGTACAGCCGCAACATGACCTCCCAACTCCTGTACTCAATACGCTGACCAACAAAGGAAAGCATACCAAACGCCTTCTACACTATCCTATCTACCTGCGACTCCACTTTCAAGGAGCTATGAACCTGCACTCCAAGGTCTCTTTGTTCAGCAACACTCCCTTGGACCTTACCATTAAGTGTATAAGTCCTGCTAAGATTTGCTTTCCCAAAATGCAGCACCTTGCATGAATTAAACTCCATCTGCCACTTCTCAGCCCATTGGCCCACCTGATCAAGATCCTGTTGTAATGTAAGATAACCTTCTTTGCTGTGCACTCCACTTCCAATTTTGGTGTCATCTGCAAACTGACAAGCTGTACCTCTTAAACTCACATCCAAATCATTTATACAAATGGCAAAAAGTAATGGAGCCAGTATTAATCCTTGTGGCACTCCACTGGTTACAGGCCTCTAGTCTGAAAAACAATCCTCCACCCTCTGTCTTCTACCTTTGAGCCAGTTCTGTATCAAATGGCGAATTCTTCCTGTATTCCATGAGATCTAACCTTGCAAATCAGTCTCCCATGGGGAATCTTGTTGAACGCCTTACTGAAGTCCATATAGATCACAGCTATCACTCTGCCCTCATCAATCCTCTTTGTTACTTCTTCAAATAACTCAATCAAGTTTGTGAGACATGATTTCCCATGCACAAAGCCATATTGACTATCCCTAATCAGTCCTTGCCTTTCCAAATACATGTACATCCTGTCCCTCAGGATTCCCTCTAACAACTTGCCCACCACTGACGTCAGGCTCACCGGTCTATAATTCCCTGGCTTGTCCTTACCACCCTTCTTAAACAGTGGCACCAGGTTTGCCAACTTCCAGTCTTCCGGCACCTCACCTGTGACTATTGATGATACAAATATCTCAGCAAGAGGCCCAGCAATTACTTCTCTAGCTTCCCACAGAGTTCTAGGGTACACCTGATCAGGTCCTGGGGATTTATCCACCTTTACCCGTTTCAAGGCATCCAGCACTTCCTCCTTTGTAAAATGGACATTTTGCAAGATGTCACCATCTATTTCCCTACAGTCTATATCTTCCATATCCTTTTCCACAGTAATTACTGATGCAAAATACTCATTTAGTATCTCTCCCATTTTCTGCAGCTCCACACAAAGGCCGCCTTGCTGATCTTTGAGGGGCCCTATTCTCTCCCTCGTTACCCTTTTGTCCTTAATGTATTTGTAAAAACTCTTTGGATTCTCTTTAATTCTATTTGTCATGTCTCTGTTTTGCCCTCCTGCTTTCCCTCTTAAGTATACTCTACTTCCTTTATACTCTTGTAAGGATTCACTCAATCTATCCTGTCAATACCTTACATATGCTTCCTTCTTTTTCTTAACCAAACCTTCAATTTCTTTGGTCATCCAGCATTCCCTATACCTACCAGCCTTTCCCTTCACGCTAACAGGAATATACTTTCTCTGGATTCTCGTTATCTCAGTTCTGAAGGCATCCCATTTACCTGCGTATATCTGCTCCCAATCAGCTTTCGAAGGTTCTTGCCTAATACCGTCAAAATTGGCCTTTCTCCAACTTAGAACTTCAACTTTTAGATCTGGTCTATCCTGTTCCATCACTATTTTAAATCTATTAGAATTATGGTCGCTAGCCCCAAAGTGCTCCCCACTGACAGCTCAGTCACCTGCCCTGCCTTATTTCTCAAAAGTTGGTCAAGTTTTGCACCTGCTCTAGTCGGTACATCCACATCCAGAAAATTGTTTTGGACACACTTAATAAATTCCTCTCCATCTAAACCCTTAACACTATGGCAGTCCCAGTCTATGTTTGGAAAGTTAAAATCCCCTACCGTTACTACACTATTATTCTTACAGATAGCTGAGATCTCCTTACAAGTTTGTTTCTCAATTTCCCTCTGACTATTGGGGGGTCTATAATACAATCCCAATAAGTTTGTCATTCCTTTCTTATTTCTCAGTTCCACCCAAATAACTTTATTGGATGTATTTCCGGGAATATTCTCCCTCAGCACAGCTGTAATGCTATCCCTTATCAAAAATGCCACCCCCCTCCTCTCTTGCCTCCCTTTCTATCCTTCCTGTAGCATTTGTATTCTGAAACATTAAGCTGCCAGTCCTGCCCATCCCTGAGCCATGTTTCCGTAATTGCTATGATATCCCAGTCCCATGTACCTAACCATGCCCTGGGTTCATCTGCCTTCCCTGTTAGGCCCCTTACATTGAAATAAATGCAGTTTAATTTATTAGTCCTACCTTGTCCCTGCTTGCCCTGACAGTTTGACTCACTTCTGTTCTCAACTGTACCAGTCTCAGAATGATCTCTTTCCTCACTATCTCCCTGGGTCCCCACCCCACACCTTACTAGTGTAAATCCTCCCAAGCAGCTCTAGCAAATTTCCCTCACAGTATATTAGTCCCCTTCCAATTTAGGTGCAATCCGTCCTTCTTGTACAGGTCACTTCTACCCCAAAAAAGATTCCAATCATCTAAAAACATGAATCCTTCTCCCATACACCAGCCCCTCAGCCATGCATTCATCTGCTTTATCCTCTTATTCCTGCCCTCACTAGCTCATAGCTCTGGGAGCAATCCAGTTATTACTACTCTCGAGGACCTCCTTTTACAATTTCTGCCTAACTCCCTGAAAATCTCCCTTCAGAATCTCAAACCTTTCCCTTCCTATGTCATTGGTTCCAATGCAGGTAATGACCTCTTGCTGGCTCCTCTCCCCTGTGAGAACATTGTGCATCCTCTCTGAGACATCCTTGATCCTGGCACCAGGGAAGCAACACACCATTCTGCTTTTTCACTGCTGGCCACAGAAACGTCTGTCTGTACCTCGGACTAGAGAATCCCCCAACACAATTGTCTTAGAACCCAACGTACCCCTCATTGCATTAGGACCAGGCTCAATACCAGAAATTTGGCTGTTCATGCTACATTCCCTGAGAATCCATCACCTCCTACATTTTCCAAAACAGCATACCTGTTTGAAATGGGTATATCCACAAAAGGCTCCTGCACTAGCTGCCTACCTCTCTTACCTTTCCTGGAGTTAACCCATCTATGTGACTGCATCTGAGAGCTTCCCCCCTTCCTATAACTGCCATCCATCACATACTGTTGCTGTTGCAAATTCCTCATTGCTTCTCTTTGTCTCTCCAACCAATCCATTCGATCTGATAAGATTTGCAGCCAACAGCATTTATGGCAGATGTAATCTGCAGTAACCCTTAAATTCTCTTTAAACTCCCACATCTGACAAGAAGTACATATCACTCTATTAAAGGCCATTTTTGCTGATTCACAATCTACAGATCCAGAAAATAACACTGTCTTATTCCTCTACAAACACTGTCCCAGATTAAATTAATAGTTATGGCTTATATTTTAAATTTAATCAAGAGACTTATCTCCAAAAACATATAATCAAGAAAGAACCCATTCTTGTCACTACTGCAGATTCTCTGTAGGCCACACTTAAAAACAATACAATACGCTTATCTGCTTCTGTGCTGTGAACTTCGCTGAACAGTTCCTCCAAGAATTGTTGTGAATTTCACTGTTTGTTAATTTTCTCAGATGCACTCCGATGTCCAACGATACATGAATTCAAACAGCAAAGGCAGTAACTGTGCAGGTTTTCTCTCTCTCCTGAAATAACCTCACCATGTGCTTCCTTTGTCTGTTCTCCTCCTTTTTAAAACTGCTGTTGTTTTGACTTTTTTTCCAAGGTTCCAAAGCAATGCAACAGGATATGAAACAGTAATTGCCGTTCCTGGAATTCGAGGAAATCACCTCCAGCATCTAAAATACCTCAAAAAAGGAGCAGAAAGTTTTCCAGTCCTCCATCTTGAATTACCCAGAATTCTCAGACCTCCTTCAACATTTTATGATAAATGTCATTGAGTCTAGGGTAGTTGTCAGCTGTAAAACCTGTTAATTTCTTCAAACCTAAATTTTTCAAATGCCACTTTCGTTCAGGTTAACATTCTCACCAAACCCTTGGATCTTAATTATTTCAATGAGATTTCTTTTGTCTTCCTCTGAGAAAACATTCATAAAATGTTTGTTCTGTTTTTCAGCTATTTCTCTGTTTCCTATTAGAAATTCTCCTGTCTCTGGCTGTAATGAACTCACATTTATCTTCATTAATCTTTATCTTTATACACACCTACTGAATCTTGACATGTTATTTTTATGTCTCTTTCTGTTTTATATTCAGATTATATTCTCTCTGTTAATAATTCATTGGTTCTTCCTTGCTGAATCCTGAAATTCTCCTATCATCAGACTTACATTTATTAATCTTTTCCTTTGAACTTAGACTTTGCTCAACTTTCTTCGTTAGCCATGGTTCGCTCAATTCCTCTGTTGGCTATTTTGCCTTAAAGGAATTTATACCTTTCATTTGAAAACCAACCATTAAATCTTTCAATACGATCCATTTTCTATCTAATGTCAAACCTTCTAATGTGTTTTTCTAATTGGCCACAGGCAAGTTTCTCCCCATAATTTCATAATTGCCCTTATTTAGATTTAATTCAGATTGAACTACATCATTGCTGTCTAAGATGAAATCTAAAATAAGCTATGCTCTGTTTGGTTCCTCAACATATTACTTGACCTGCTATTTCCAGGATTCAGTCTTTTTATTTCATTAAGAGCTTTCACCTTCTTCTCAGGACAACAATCCTGAAGCCATCCTTTGAGCTTGAGCAATCAAACCATGTTTGCTTATTCTCAGGCAAACTTCAGAACACCTTACATGACCGCCTCCATTTACCTTAAATTACAGATGCAGTCACAACCTATAAATTGTAATAATTACATAAGTAAGCTTTTCGGAACATAATTAAGTAAATTGAAAAATATATTTTATGCCTCATATCTATGCTTACCTACAACTTAGTATCATTCTGAATAAGTCTGAAATTATGACAAAGATAGTTACATCTCACACCATCTTGTTCTCCTGTAAGTGAATTAGCCATCGAGTCTTTAGAGTCAGACAGCACACAGTCTAACCAGTCCCTGTCGACAAGAATCCAAACATAAACTAGTCCCACCTCTCTGCACTTAGCTTACATCCTTCCAAATATTTCTTATTCAAGAACTTATCCAAACATCTTTAAAACGTTGTCACATCCATCGCTTCATCTGGCAGTTCATTCTACACCTGAACTACTCTCTTTGCAAAAAGGTTGCCCCTCATGTCTTTTTAAATCTTTCTCCTCTCAGTCCTGAAATACCCCCAGTCTTGAAATCCCTAACCATAAAGAAAAGACACCTGCTGTTCACCTTATCTGTATCCCTCAAGATATTATATTTTGGGCGGCACGGTGACACAGTGGTTAGCACTGCTGCCTCACAGCGCCTGAGACCCGGGTTCAATTCCCGACTCAGGCGACTGACTGTGTGGAGTTTGCACGTTCTCCCCGTGTCTGCGTGGGTTTCCTCCGGGTGCTCCGGTTTCCTCCCACAGTCCAAAGATGTGCGGGTCAGGTGAATCGGCCATGCTAAATTGCCCGTAGTGTTAGGTAAGGGGTAAATGTAGGGGTATGGGTGGGTTTCGCTTCGGCGGGTCGGTGTGGACTTGTTGGGCCGTAGGGCCTGTTTCCACACTGTAAATCTAATCTAATCTAATCTAATCTCTACAAGGTTACCCCTCAACCTCCTAAGTTAGAGTGAAAAAAAAGTCTTAGTCTATCTAGCCTATTTTTATACCTCAAACCCTTTATTCCTGGCAACATCCTGGTAAATCTGACCCCTCCCTGATTTAATAACATCCTTCCTATAACAGGACGACCAGAACAGCACACAGTATTTCAGAAGAGGCCTCACCAATGTCCTATACAACCTCATGACATCTGGCCCTTGTTGCAGGTGCTACAGGGTCGAAGAATGAGAACACCGTCAAAATAATTGTGAATAATTTGACATTCTTACGATGAAAATCCCTCCCTCTTGAAGAATATTTAACCTTCAAGATACAGAATATAGGCATATCTTTAATAATAAGAAATTTACCTTTGGATGTCACCAAGAGATTCTTACTGTATTTTGTACATAATCATGCTGGGCTCTTGAACCAGTCAAACTTTGTAATATGTTTTGGAAATAAAAACAGAAAATTCTGGAAAAACCTAACAGGTCATGTAGAACCTGCGAAGTGATGAAAAGGCATCAACTTGAAGTATTTCTCTCTCCATAGATGCTGCCAGATCTGCTGAGTAATTGCAGCAATTTCTCTTTCTATTTTAATTATCCAGCCTCCACAATCTTTTGTTTTCTGCATTATTACAGGTCACTTATAAGTGAATTAAAATGAATTAAAAAAAAACACTCATTACACAACTTCCTGCAATTTTTCAGGGTTGTTTTATTTAAGAAAAAAATCTTAGATATACAGTAGTCATCGTCTCCAACCATTTTCATGCGTAATGAGGAATTGGCAAGTGACTCAGGTGCCAGATTTTGATTTATTAGAATTAGACTTAGCTTTATTGTCACATTTACTCAAATTAGAGAAAAGTTTACAACTCACCAGTTACAGTACCATCTTACGTATTTAGATACTTAGGTGCAGCTTCTACAGCACATTTTTTTAGGGGAAAAAAATTAAAATAATAAAGAAATAAAAGTTCAGAATAACAATCCTTCCAACCTAGCGCATCCCAGCACCTAGCCTCCAGTCTGGGGTTCATTTTGAAGCTGCAAGTCCAGGCTAAGGCCACACCACACCTGGAGACTGCCATGCTGGGCTGAAAGACCACCATGCCAGACTGAGAGACCATCACGCTTGGCAGAGAGGCCACCACACCGGGCTGAGAGACGACTATGCTGGGCTGCGAGACCACCATGCCGGGCGAAGAGACTGCCATGCTGGGCCAATAGACCGCTACACCAGGCAGATAGACCACCACACCGGGTCAAGAGACCGCCACACTGGGCTGACAGACCACCTTGCCAGGCTGAGATACAACCATGCTGGACTGAGAAACCATCGTATACTGAGCTGACAGACCACCACATCTGCCTGTGAGACCACTAGCTGGGCTGAGAGATTACCATGTTGGACCGAGAGACAGCCATGCCAGGATGAAAGACCACAATGCCGTACTGAGTGATTGCAATGCCAAGAGACCACAATGCTAGGCTGACAGACCACCACGCTGGGCTGATAGACCACCACGCTGGGCCAGTTGACCGCCACACTGGGCTGAGAGACAACCACACCAGGTCGACAAACAACACGCCAGGCTGAAAGACCATCACGCTGGGCTGAGAGACCACCATGCCGGGCCGATAGGCCACCACGCCGGGCCAAGAGACTGCCATGCTGTGTCGACAGACTGCCACACGAGGCCAAGAGACTGCCATGCTAGGCCAAGAGATTGCCGTGCTGAGCCGATAGACTGCCACACTGAGTCGAGAGACCACCACACCGGACCAAGAGACCAACACACCTGGCCGAGAGACTACCACACCGAGCCAAGAGTCCATCACAATGAACTGGGAGATTGCCACACCGGTCGAGGGGCCGTCATGTGAGGCCAAGAGACCGCCACACTAGTCAAAGAGACTGCCAAGCCAAGCTGAGGGACTGCCATGCCGGGCCGAGAGACCACCACACTGGGCCGAGAGAATGCCATGTCAAGAGACTGCAATGCTGGCTCAATAGACAGCCACACCCGGCCAAGAGACTGCCACGCTGGGCTGAGAGATCATTATTCTGGGCCTATAGACTGCCACACCAAGGCCACCTCACCAGGCTGAGCGACTACCAGACTGAGCCAAGAGTCCTTCACACTGAGCTGAGTGACCACCATGCTGAGCCAAAGGACCATCATGCCAAGCAGAGAGACCGCCACGTTGGGCCAAGAGACCACCGCGCCAAGCTGAGAGAATGCCACACTGGGTCAACAGACCACCATGTTGGGCCAAGACACCACCATACTGGGCCGATAGACTGTCACACTGGTCAGGTAGACTGCCATGCCAGGCCAAGAGACTGCCACGCTTTCTGACAGACAGCCACACCGAGCCAAGAGACTGCAACACTGGGCCGAGAGACCGCCACTTTAAGACACCTCCATGCTTGGCAGAGAGACCAGCACGCCAGGGTGATAGACCGCCACGCTGAACCAAGAGACTATCACGTTGGGCTGAGAGACCACAACGCCAGACTGAGAGACCACCACCCTGGGCAGAGAGACTCCCACGCCAAGCCAACAGAATGCCACACTGGGCCAATAGGCAACTACACTGGACCAATAGACCACCATGCCAAGCCGAGAGACTATCACGCCAAGAATCTGTCATGGTGGGACGAGAGACAGTTCCGCTGGGCCGAGAGACAGCCATGCCGAGAGACTGCCATGGTGGGACGAGGGACAGCTCCGCTGGGCAGAGAGATTGCCATGCTGAGATGAGAGACTGCTACACTGGGCCAAGAGACTGCCACGCCGGGCTGAGAGACTCACATGCTGGGCCGATAGACTGCTACACTGGACCGAGATACTGTCACGTTAGGCTGAGAGACCACCATGCCGAGAGATAGCCATGCTGCACCGGAAAGCTGCAATTCCAGTCCAAGAGATTCCCATGCTGTGCCGAGAGACTGCCATACCGGGACACCTCTAAGGCCAGGAGTTCAGCACATTGTTGAGAGGAAGGAAGGGGAATAAAGTCACAAAAGAGAAGAAAGAGAGAAAGGAAGAAAAGAAATGGACAACAGGGGTGTTCCCTGGCTGGAGATTCCTACTTTGATTACAGAATCTTTTTTGATGAAGTTATTGAGCAGTAATTATATAATTGTGATACTTGACATGAATCCATGACTTCACCGCTTTGGTCTGAAAGGAAAGGAGCTTGCCAGGAGATTTCAGAGGTGTGGGAATTGTGATCATCTTCAAGAAAGGAGACAGGTCTGACTGTGGAAATTACAGAGATATTTCCCAACTATTTACTCTGGAAAAAGCCATCACGAGAATGTTCCTCAACCACCTCTACACAGTGGCTGAAGCATCTCAATGTGGCTTTCACCCATCAAGAGGCACAATGGATATGACTTTCAGCGCACAATGAATCCAAGGAAAGTACAGGAACAGCACAAACCTCTGTATGTGGCCTTCTTCAATCTGACAAAGACTTTTGACTCTGCCAGCCATGACAGACTATGGAATATCCTTCCTCAAAGGGCATTCTATGTTTCATAGGTAGACCCCACAATGCTGTTAAGGAGGGAATTTCAGGCTTGGAACGGCAATGTAATCCCAGGATGGCAACTGGCTTGGACGGAAACTTGCAGCTCGTGGTATATCTTCTGTCCTCCTCCTTCTGGCTAGAAGTGACTCTGTGGGTTTAAAATGTGCTCTCAAGGGAATTAGTTTTGGAATTAGGAATTTATTTTGATATACATGTCAGGAGACTCATGTCATAAATTCTTGTTACTGCCTTGAACATATATCAGGCATCACTTTGATGGAAAAGGACAAAAATATTTCATTTAATAGTTGAACCAGCCTTTGTATTATGGATGTGAAAAATAAATTGATGTGATATCTCTGATTTGAGTTTTACTTAAATAGAAGAGAAAGGACATCAATTTTCCATCTGCTGTGAGGTTGTAATGATTTTCGTATTGTCAATATTTAATGAATTTCACCACAAAGTCTAACCAGAAATTATTCTGAGATTGCTTCATGCAACTTGAATACAGGATAGATTATGATAAAATTTTAAAACCATAAGATATAGGAGCAGAATTAGTCCATTTGGCCCATCAAATCTACACCATCATGCCATTATGGTTTCTCAATTCCATTCTCCTGATTTCTCACTGTAACCTTGATCCTGTTAATAATCAAGAATCCATCTATCTCTGTCATAAATACATTCAATGACTTTCTACAGCCTTCGGTTTAACCATCCTCTGACTGAAAAATTCCCTCCTTATCTCAGATCTAAAGGGTCATGCTTATACTCTGAAGCTGTGCCTATTAGTGGAAACATCTTATCCATATCTACTGTATCTTGGCCTCTAAATATTCTGAAAATTTCAATGATATTCTTGCTAATCCTTCTAAACTCCATTGAGTGCAGACCCAGAACCCTCAATTGCTCCTCATTTGAAAAGCCTTTCATTTCCAGGATCATTCTTCTAAATCTCCCATGGAATCCCTCCAAGGTCAGCACATCCTTCCTAGATATGGGATCCAAAACTACTTCACAACATTCCAAATGCTGCCTAACCAGAGCTTGTACACCTCAGCAGTGCATCTTTTCTCTTGGATTGTAACCTTCTTGGAAATGCTAACATTACATTTGGCCTTTTTAACTGCCAGCTGAACCTGCACGTCAACCTTAAGAGAATCCTGAACAAGGACTCCCAAGTGCCATGGTGCTTCAGATTTCTGAAGCCTTTCCCCACTCAGTTTGACAATTGGCTCATTTTCAGGAAGGAATGTTGCTGTTGTACTCCACTCACCTGCTGTTTCACTTAATGTATGAAGCCATGCTAATTGATTGTTTTGTGTAATGAAGTAAATTCTCCCTCTGAATTCCAATCTTCATCAGGACTCTTGAGTATAATACTGCTTGGATAATCCAGTGGCTCAGACAAACACTCTGGTGTCACAGGTACAAACCTCGCTAAGGCAGCTGATGAAACTTGAATTCAATGAACAAATAAGGTATTAAAATCTCATCTTAGTATTGGTAACCTTGAAATTATTTACATTAGCTGGGAAGGAAATCTTCTCTTATACAATCTAGCCTTGATATCATTTCAAACTCACAGCAAAGAAATTAAATGTTCTCAGAAATGCACTACCAAGTTCTCCACTACTTAAAAATGCTACAAAGATTAAAATGAATAAAATCAGAAGTTAACCCGGCATTGATCTAACCACTGGAAATGATAATGGCAAATACTATCTTATGAATATAAAGGGGCTGATGTCAAAATTGGAAGAGCTATACCTCAAACTAATTAAGCAACAGTCTGAAATTGCCATGTTTACTGAATTGTAGCTTACAGACAATGTCCCAGACACCACCATCACCAAACCTGCATTTGCTTTGTCCCAGAGCTAAGACAGCTCCAGCAGACGTGGACAAACGTTGGTGTACATTGGGATAGATTTGCCCAGAATTTCCTGAAAGTTGACCCCTGATCCCATGAAGAATTGTTATGGAGCAGAAGGTGGTTGTTTTGCCCATCATGCTTTACCAGCTCATTAAGTGAGCATCATTATGTTGTGCCAATCCGCTGCTGTTCCCATACCCTTGCACATTGTTTTTATCCAAATATTCATCCAGTGCCCTCTTGACTGCCTTAACTGCACCTGCCTCTACCACACCTACAAGGTAGAAACGCAGGAGGTTGGAAGAACACAGCAGGCCAGGCAGCATCAGGAGGTGGAGAAGTCAATGTTTCAGGTGTAACCCTTGTGGAGGTCTTCCAGCCTCCCGCTTGTCTACCTTGGATTCCAGCATCTTCAAGTCTTTATTTGTCTCTCCCACACCTACAGGCATTGTGTTCTATACCCTAACTACTCTCTGAGTGAAACAAAATTTCCTCACTTCACCATTGCAGGTCACTTTAAATCTATGCGCTCTTTTTTTAATTCCTTTTAGAAGCATGTCAGTTTCGCCTATCCAGGCTGCTTACGATTTTAAAAACCTCTAACAGATCTCCTCTTAGCCATCTACTCTTCAAGGAGAACATTCTCAACTTCTTCTATCTAACTTTATTATTGAAACTCATCAACCCTAGAACCACAGTTACAAACTGCTTTGGCGGCACGGTGGCTCAGTGGTCAGCACTGCTGCCTCACAGTGACAGGGACCAGAGTTCGATTCCCAGCTTGGGCGAGGGTCTGTGTGGAGTTTGCACATTTTCTGCGAGTCTCCCTGTGCACCTGAGTGCTCCGGTCCACCCACAATACAAAGATGTGCTGGTCAGGTGAATTAGGTAAAAACAAGGACTGCAGATGCTAGAAACCAACGTCTAGATTAGAGTGGTGCTGGAAAAGCACAGCAGGTCAGGCAGCATTCAAGGAGCAGGAAAATCAACATTTCGGGCAAAAGCTCTTCATCAGGAATAAAGGTTAGGTGAATTGCCCATGGTGCTAGATGAATTAGTTAGTGGAATGGGTATGAGTGGGTTACTCTTTGGAGGGTCGGTGTAGACTTGTTAGGCCGAAGGGCCTGTTTTCATACTGTAGAGAATTTAATCTAATCTCTGTCCTGTATTGCCTCCAAGGCTTGTTTGTCCTTCCTAGTCTGGTAGTCCAGGTGGGAATAAACTAATATTTCATAGTGGTTTAGCCTAACTTCTCTACTTTCTCCAATGTGTTCTTATCCCTCCTATAATATGGCCGCCAGAACTGTACACAGTACAACGGCTGAGGTCAACAAGTATCTTATACAAGTTCAACATCATCTTCTTGCTCTTGAATTCCGCGCCCCATTTAGCAGTGAATTCTAGAAACCACAACTCTCCAAGTATTTGTTTTCCCTCAAATCCCCTCTAAACCTTTTGCTCCTTACATTTAAACTGTACCCTGTGGCTATTGAATGCTCTGCTAAGGGGAGACAATTCATCCTTATTTGCTGTGCCCCTCAGAACTTTGTATATCTCAATCAGATCCCACCACAACCTTCTCTGCTCTAGGAAAACAATTCCAACCTATCTAGTCTCTCTTCATAGCTGAGTCGTTCCAGTCCATGCAACATCCTGGTGAATCTCTTCCATGTGCTCTCCAATGCAATCTCCTCCTTCCAATAAAGTGGCAACCAGAAATACACATTGTACTCCAGCTATGACCTAACTAACAGTATGTACAGCTCCAACATAACCTCCTTGTTCTTGTATTCAATACCTTGACTCATAAAGGTTAACATTTTTGTGATTCCCAGATGCTCACTGCAAAATTTGCCATTGTAATAATGAATTATTTTTCTTTCCTTCCTGCCAACATGGGCAAGTTCACCTTATTCCACAAAATGTTCCATCTGCCAGACTTTGTCAGTTATTTAACTTCTTTAACTCCCTCCTTTGACACTTTCAAAGAGTATGATATGCTGACCATGATCTCACACCATCTGTACATTGATTGAACGGTAACCTTTATTGCGGTGTCATTTTCTGCAGCAGCTGATGGTACTCCACACCAATGAGGAAGCCTGGCGTTCTGGCAAAGCTGAGTGTATGCTTCATCTGCTTCATCTCGTTGTTGAGAGAAGACTCAATAAGTTCCTTTTTTCTGCTAATAAAGAGTTCATAATCTTTTTTTTTGCAGTGAACATTGATGTTAGAGATTTCCCTTACTACAAATGGAAGCATCCCGGTGTGAAGAAATTCAGGGCTATGGTCAGCCTCGGTGTATTATGCACAGTATTCTGGCCCTGCTCTGAGAATACAGCTCCGTGTGCAAGAGATGGAAGATTTCCATGAGCACATTCCTTATAAAATGGATATTATGCATACACTATTCAAGACTTAGCTTGCCATGTTTCTAAAATACCCAAAACCTTTTCCTTCTGTTCTTAATCTCTTAAAATAATTCAGGTAGGAGGTACTTCCTGAATTCATGTTCAGCTGTGTGTGTTTAAGAAGGAACATTAACTGTGGAATCAGGAAGGTTGCTACGCTGAAAGGTGGTGATGCAGACTGATATCCCGATCTCCCTAATCAGCATATCTCCAATTTGTGCCCCAACTGACTCAAAATAGCTTCCAGTGTGGGTTGTGTGTATGGCATTGATGCCATTTTGGAACCAAAATAATATCTATAGCATGAAACCCATGGGAATTTTACTAGTTGCATTTTTTCATAACATCTAAAAAGCTTTAAGAAATGCTGTTTAACCCTTCTATCACAGTATAGTGTTATTGATCCCTGGCAAAGCTGAGTATACGCGTTGCATGTGAGTTGTCATTTGACTTTGCGCTATTGGTTTAGGTGCAACATATATGGTGCTTAGAACAGGGATAAATTGGATTGAAGAGAATTAATCACAATACAAAAATTCAAAGATGATGTTGGCATCATTTATAACAAACTTGCATTGTTGTAACACTGCTGCATCTATTTATTTAGAAGCAATAAGTGATGTATAACTTGCACTAGCTTAAAGGCTTAATTGGCAATTGCATTGCACAACGTAGAACATAAGCCTAAAAGATTCACAAAGTTTCATCCTTGGCTCATATCTTTGTACTGCAGGTTAATCAGAGTGGCAGCAGGCACACTGCATTTGGTTCCACTTATCAAACACCAAACCAGGTTGCTACTGGTTGAATAACTGACTTTGAAGAAGTGCATGTGTGGAGGTAAGGTCAGAATCAGCTGTGTTGGTTGCCAGTTACCGTGCCCATTCATGAAAAACAGCCATTGTAGCAAAGATTTGTAACAAGGTCAGCCAGGTAGACCTCATGGAATATGAGTTCCCTGATTGGTCCAGAAAAACAGTCCCAATCAGGGAACTCTGACTGACAGATATAAACAGAAAGGTCAGAGGTTCTGCTCACTGTGAGATCTGGCTCTGAGGGAGCTGGATCAATGGCAAGGACTCTCCACATGTAAATAATGGATGATGTGGTGACAGGATACCAGCCTCTGTAGAGTTATTCCTGTTTGTAAAGACATCTAGGGTGCCAGCCCAGTCAGCCAGGGCTCTCAAGTTAAGAAGGGAGGGAAATTTGAGGAAAAAAATATAGAAGCTGAAAGTTCCTGACAACAGCTGTGACCCAATTCCGACTGGGATTATCAACTATGACCAGGAATTGTAGGCCTTGTTGTTTCTAATTAAGCATAGTTTTATTATCTAATCCATAAATAGCTGTGTTATTTATGGCAATGTCTATTTAACATCATTGCACTTGTCAATCAGCAGACAGAACCAAATGCTTATCCGCTCACAAAAGACTATTTAGGGAGTTCATAATTTGCTCTTACTTTTACTGTAGAAAGCATTAAATGTACAGAATCATGATTACTTCTACCAAGATGCTTGTAAGTTATTATGTCTCTGGTTATAATGCTACCCATGTCCATTTGCAAACATATCATTTACAACAAGCAATTTTCTTCAAATGCAATTTCTGGTATTCATTAGCTCTGAAAGCTTGCATAACGAATAACGTGTGGGTAATAGGCATAACAGAGGCACCAACCCTTTCTTATTAAACATTCTACATGATCCCTTGCTGTGTTCAACGACTAAAGTGGTTTTAAAGAGTGATTCATGAGACTGGATTAGGTCAGCTCTTGTGCAGACTGACTTATTATTTAAAATTAAAGGTCAGACTAGTGGGAATTTAAACTCCTTCAATCAGTCCGTGTTCTTTCCCATCATGGCAACAAATGTATGAGTGTAGCTGTATAACACTGCTATTTTCATTTCTATGATCATAATTGCTACGTACTTGCATTTTTGACAAGTAGTTTTCGTAAACTATACCTTTTTTTCTGATGCCTCAAATAGATTAATACACCAGATGTGATGAGATTCACAGCAGACTATTGATGTAACAAATATTTCTTTCCTTCTCTGCTTCAGACATGAACTTAATTTCATACGGCGCAGAAAGTCCAGAATAAATATTTATCAATTTCAAATAACATGGTTCCAATCTAACCTTCAAACAGCATTAGGGAGGTAAACAACGTGACACACTAATTATCCTCAGCAGTATGCGTGCAGGTATGAATTCTATTTATACTTTGTTGAGAGTTCCATACTTTGTTGAGAGTTCCATAAGAAATAATGTGACAGCATGGTTGCCTTTTTTGTACAGATTAAGATGCAAGATTACTTGACTGCCACTAATCCCTGAGTGACACAGTTTCTAATTCCACCACTCACTCTGAATGCAGTTTTGATAAACCTGTAGCTTCCCAAAAATCTCTGATCACCCCCGCTACGATCTGACTTGTTGCTGCCCTTACCACACACCGCTATAGCCTTCAAAATTGCACCCCTCCTCCCCAACTATTTGTCGTGGGCTTACACAGTCTTGGAGTCTTCACTGACTATCTCCCTGGTCGACTGGAAGCTTGTCAATCAGTTAATTTTGGCTTTTAGTCAGTTATCTGATCAGTATAAGTTCAGTTAAAGTTGTGTCGAGTGAGGTAAACCTGCTTTCCAGGTTCCCCATTGTACTGTGGAAAAGGATATGGAAGATATAGACTGTAGGGAAATAGATGGTGACGTCTTGCAAAATGTCCAGATTACAGAGGAGGGAGTGCTGGATGTCTTGAAACGGTTAAAAGTGGATAAATCCCCAGGACCTGATCAGGTGTACCCGCGAACTCTGTGGGAAGCTAGAGAAGTGATTGCTGGGTCTCTTGCAGAGATATTTGTATCATCGATAGTCACAGGTGAGGTGCCGGAAGACTGGAGGTTGGCAAACCTGGTGCCACTGTTTAAGAAGGGTGGTAAAGACAAGCCAGGGAACTATAGACCGGTGAGCCTGACATCGGTGGTAGGCAAGTTGTTGGAGGGAATCCTGAGGGACAGGATGTCCATGTATTTGGAAAGGCAAGGACTGATTAGGGATAGTCAACTTGGCTTTGTGCGTGGGAAATCATGTCTCACAAACTTGATTGAGTTTTTTGACGAAGTAACAAAGAAGATTGATGAGGCAGAGCAGTAGATGTGATCTACATGGAATTCAGTAAGGTGTTCGACAAGGTTCCCCTTGGCAGACTGATTAGCAAGGTTAGATCTCATGGAATACAGGGAGAACTAGCCATTTGGATACAGAACTGGCTCAAAGGTAGAAGACAGAGGGTGGTGATGGAGGGTTGTTTTTCAGACTGGAGGCCTGTGACCAGTGGAGTGCCACAAGGATCGGTGCAGGGCCCTCTACTTTTTGTCATTTACATAAATGATTTGGATGTGAGCATAAGAGTTACAGTTAGTAAGTTTATAGATGACACCAAAATTGGAGGTGTAGTAGACCTCAGATTACAACAGGATCTGGACCAGATGGGCCAATGGGCTAAGAAGTGGCAGATGGAGTTTAATTCAGATAAATGCGAGGTGCTACATTTTGGGAAAGCAAATCTCTTAGCAGGACTTATACAATTAATGATAATGTCCTCGGGAGTGTTGCTGAACAAAGAGACCTTGAAGTGCAGGTTCATAGCTCCTTGAAAGTGGAGTCGCAGACAGATAGGATAGTGAAGAAGGCATTTGGTGTGCTTTCCTTCATTGGTCAGAGTACTGAGTACAGGAGTTAGGAGGTCATCTTGCGTCAGTACAGGACATTGGTTAGGCCACTGTTGGAATATTGCGTGCAATTCTGATCTCTTTCCTATCGGAAAGATGTTGTGAAACTTGAAAGGGTTCAGAAAAGATTTACAAGGATGTTGCCAGGGTTGGAGGATCTGAGCTACAGGGAGAGGCTGAACAGGCTGGGGCTATTTTCCCTGGAACGTCGGAGGCTGAAGCGTGACCTTTTAGAGGTTACAAAATTATGAGGGGCATGGATAGGATAAATAGACAAAGTCTTTTCCCTGGGGTCGGGGAGTCCAGAACTAGAGGGCATAGGTTTAGGGTACGAGGGGAAAGATATAAAAGGGTCCTAAGGGGCAATGTTTTCACACAGAGGGTGGTACGTGAATGGAATGAGCTGCCAGAGGATGTAGTGGAGGCTGGTACAATTGCAACATTTAAGAGGCATTTGGATGGGTATATGAATAGGAACGGTTTGGAGGGATATGGGCCGGGTGCTGGCAGGTGGGGCTAGATTGGGTTAGGATATCTGGTCGGCATGGACGGGTTGGACCGAAGGGTCTGTTTCCATGCTGTACATCTCTATGACTCTATCTGCTCCAGGAAGGAATAATGATGCAGTCCAGTGAATTTGCAGCATTAATTCATTACAGCAAGACACCCATCAGGTGGGGAACGAGATGAAGGAGCAAAGCACAGACTGGAGGGAATACATTAGTCATGTGAATTTGGTCAAAGCAGTTCAGTGAGTTGGAGAGCGGAAAAGGAAAGGCAAAGGAAGATAAAAAGACATTGAATCAGAATTAGGGAAGAGTTAATGTATGTGACCAAATATTTGTACAAAAGAGCAATTAGCTGTGAGGAGCAGGTGGATAAGCCCAGATTGTTCTTTCCTTTGGAGCAGAAAAAGTTGAGCGGGGACCTGGTTGGAGTATGGGGCGGCACGGTGGCTCAGTGGTTGGCACTGCTGCCTCACAGCACCAGACACCCGGATTTGATTCCCACCTCGGGCAACTGTCTGTTTGGAGTTTGCACATTCTCCCCGTGTCAGCGCGGGTTTCCTCTGGGTGCTCCGGTTTCCTCTCACAATCTAAAGATGTGCAGGTCAGGCGAATTGACCATGCTAAATTGCCCATAGTGTCAGGGGTAAATATCAGGTAGGGGAATGGGTATGGGTGGGTTACTCTTCAGAGTGGACTTGTTGGGCTGACGGGCATGTTTCCACACTGTAGGGAATCTGATCGCTAGTCTCATGAGTGGAAAGGGTGGTTTGAAAGCAGCTAGTCTCCTTAGCTGAAGAGTCAATAATGAGTGGCATAATGTTAAGGTGAAAGGCTGAACATTTAGAGGTGATTGAAGAAAAATCTTTTCACCCAGACAGTGGTGGGTGGTGAGGCAGGTAATCTCACAATACTTAAAAAGCACTGAGATAAGTACTTGAAGTGTCACACCTTCCAATGTTGTAGGTCTGGTGCTGGAAGATGGGACTGGTGTACATTAAGTGCAGCTTTGGTTGTACAGACATGATAAGTCAAAGGGCCTCTTCTGTACTGTTGAGTCTATGGTTCAATGAGCAGTTTTGAGGAGGATATTACAAGTAGGTACCACAAAGAGTTCAGGAAAGAATTGTGATGCATCAGGAATGTAATGCTTTAAAGTTCTAATGCTGATTGCCATCAGTGGACTCGAGGAGTTGTAATAGACAAAATGCAGAATAAAACTCCAACTCCAACCCAACCCCAATATTATAAAACTGAAAGAAAAATGGCAAAGAGCTGCATTGTGGTGGTCCAAAGAGACACCTGCCATATTGAACATGAAACACAAATCGAAGAATTAAACATCAAATAAGCTAGTGTTTGCATGTTATTATATTTGTGTAGAGTTCTTGTGAAAATTTCTGTAACTTTACAGCTTCATTTTCTTCTCTCGTGCTGCTCACATCTGCCTAGAAAAATAATGCTTCCCTATTTGAAATGGTGTTTATGGATGTTCATTGTTCATATGCAAATTTGAACCCGAACACACAATTTGCTTTTCAGTTGTCTGGATCTGCTGAATTAATGACAAGTTATTCCATTTTTGTTCACCACTTTCCTGAGCCAATGAAATGTGATAGAAACGGTTCATAATTGCCTTGCAAATTTTTTAGAAGCATAATCAAAGTTCATTACAATGTACTAACTCTGTTGTTTTCTTTTTATGCTTTATGTTACCATGTCAACAAGAAAAGTATTATATTTGCTGCTAAAATAACCACAAAGTTCATGGCACTTATAAATTATTGTAAATGCCACAGCACCTTTAGACATGCACAAATGCACAGTTAAGTTTGTAAATCCAAAAGTTCCTGTCCATGACGCAAAACCCTTTCGTTAAGGCTGGATTTCACTGTTTCATGAAGGTCATGAGGTTACTATATTAGTGTGGTAGGTGTGGGCTAAACTAACAATGAAAAGTAAAGTCTTATCCATTTAAGTATAAGTAATGTGAATTAACTGCTGTCAGACAATAGAAAATTCATTCATGCAAATTATCACCCACTTAAATTTATGTTTCCTCCTCAACTTCAGAACTGTTTATTTCACAATCTTTGGGGTGATTCATTAAAAAGGTTATACAGTAATTTGGACTGTTCACTCATGCTCCCCAATACCCTGTCTGATTCCTAGCTTGCTTTGTTCACAAATTGTGATGTAAAACATTTCTAAAATCCAAATATGAGAGAAAGCCTAACACACAGCATGGGTCCTGTGATTGGAAATTATAGCTATTCCTGTTTTTTTCCAATTAAATTAGATTCCGAAATTTTAAAGGACAGTTTATAAGTAAATGTAAAATGCATGGAATTGTTTGAATGGGTCCTGATTTTATTTTATAATGTGTAGGCCATGTGAAAACAAAATGCATTTGTTTTTTTAAAAAAAATCAAGATATGAAAGATTGGATTTTACTCCAGTGGAGTTCATCGTGTCTGCTAGAAACAGCATGGTTCTCTGGAGGAGCTCAGAGTTCATTTAATTTGAGGTGTAACTACAATAATACATTTTATCCAAGCAATTAGTTTTACCCTATATTATGTATCCACAGTTAATGATTCTCCCAGCTCCAACTTGATGTTATATCAACCAAATAAAATATCACATGAGGTAAAACTTGACAATGAAAAGAAACAGGATTATATTATACACTTTTCTTTTAGAATTGTGAATATATTTCTGTTTAGACAAGGCTTTTGTGGGAAATGGAAATTGCTCCCTTACCTTGCTTGGATCCACTTCGGTCAGCACTGGGTCCTGTATTTGGAGTGTATTTTGGATTCCTGGTTGAAGCACTTTGTCTCGTCCAGTCAAAGTTATCAAGTCGATCTTGTGTGAATCCACAGATCTTCTCATTTTCAAATGCACAGTTGAATTCGCCTGTTAACAAATACATGCAACTTCGAATCATTTTATTACAGCTGTATTTATCATTATATATTTTGAATATATGATAGTCCAGTAACAGCTTAAATGTACTAGTAACTGGACCATAAAAGTTTGATGCAATAATGTTTATTACAATCCTGTTATAGCTGCAGATCCAGATTGATTAGCTTGGTAGATCTTATTTTATTTCAGTTTGGTTTTAATACTGTGGTATCTTGCTGAAACATAAGGACACAATGCTGTAGATTTTGGCTTGACAATAAATAAGAAGTTTATTAACAGAATAAATGTAGATAAAATAGAATAAATCAAACCATCTTTTAAGCAAACAGTAAAAGTATAATCCCATCATTCCCAAAACACACTGTCATAAATGCAAAGAAAAATGACAGCCTATGCACAGCACACAACAATTCATGCATTATTCAAACAAGAGTCTCTGTCTCTAACAGTCCCTTGCGAGTTTAACTTACGAATTGGAACTGAAGGGCTCTTGTGTGCAATGGTAGTGTTCCTAGCTCTGAACCAAGAGGTCCAGGTTCACGTTGCACCTGCTCCACAGGTCTGTAATATGATCTCTGAACAGGTTGATTAGAAAACTAGCTTACAGTAAATAGGAAATGAAGGGCTCTTGCAGTGCAGTGGTAGTGTTTCCACCTGTGGATAAGGAGGGTTGAGTTCAAGTCTCACCCACTCCAGAACTGGGCAATAACTTTTCTGAAGTGGTTGATTAGAAAAGTTGGATAAAACATACTTAGATTAGATTTCCTACAGTGTGGAAACAGGCCCTTTGGCCTAACCTGTCCACAGTGACCCTCCGAAGAGTAACCCATCCAGACCCATTTCCCCAATACTATGGGCAATTTAGCATGGCCAATTCACCAGACCTGCACATTTTTGGACTGTGGGAGGAAACCCCCGCAGACATGCAGAGAATGTACAAATTCCACATAGACAGCCACCTGAGGCTGGAATTGAACCTGGGACCCTGGTGCTGTGAGGCAGCAGTGCTAGCCACTGTACATAAAGAATTAGCACAGAAGAACTCTTGTGGTGCAGTGGTAATGTCCCTACCTCAGTATCAGAAGGCCTGCGTTCAAATTTTACCTGACCTGAGAGGTGTGTAACAACACCTTTGCAAAGGTTGGTTAGGAAAGAAAAACTATCAAGTTGAACTGCATGCAACGTCTTCCAGCAGCTACTGTTCATATTGTAATCAATGACATCATAAATTGAACAACATTTCAAGGAAAATAGATACTTTGACATACAAGACTGCGTTTGGTAAGTGCATTCAACAAACAGGAGTACAAAAAGATAATAAAACTGAATTGGTTCCATTAATCTTCGTCTACCGTTTGATTATACAATTTCATTTGCTACACTCTCCAAAAGGTAAACTGAGTAACATGGGAGGTAAAAGAAAAGAAAACCAGTGATTAATTTGAAAAAAGAATTCAGAAAAATTCCTCCTTGCCTGGATAAGGTCCTCATGGAAACACCAAAAGATCCATTTTTATCTATGACTCATCATTAGACATATTGAAATCACCGAATTTACTCTCATTGTCATTGCCAAACTGTGCTCATCTCTTTGAGAATATGTGGCTATAGAGAACCAACTATTGATCAAGCTTACTTAATAACAAAACAACTACTTCTAAACGTCTAAGCGTCCTTATTCTTATCATTTTTACTTTGTAAAGTAACCTGCGCAGTGGCACTCTATCACACTCTTCATCTGAACAAATTAAATCCGATACATCAAAATATTCTGCTGGATCCATCAAACAAAACGTATTACATGTCAACCCATACAGACCATTTATGTTGCAGTCACAGTTCATATTTTTGGTGACTCTGCGGATTCCTAGCATGTGTAGTCGCATGCACCAAATAAATCAGATTCACAAAACTACCAGAAACTTTGTTATCACTAAGCATGGACAGCCTTAATGAATCCTGCAAGTTTGTTTTGGGAATTTCCATTACTTGTCAGAATTTTCCAAGTATTGTGAACCAACAGCATTAGTATGCATGTCAGACAATATAAAAGCAGTTTTCGTAAATGTGGGAGGGATTGCCACTGCTGGGACTTCGAGACACTTGCACAGGTTTGTAGCTCAGGTTGAGGTTTAGTGTGTAGGTTTGCTCGCTGAGCTGTAGGTTTGATATCCAGACGTTTCATTACCTGGCTAGGTAACATCATCAGTGGTGACCTCCAAGTGAAGCGAAGCTGTTGTCTCCTGCTTTCTAGTTATATCTTTCTCCTGGATGGGGTTCCTGGAGTTTGTGGTGATGTCATTTCCTGTTCGTTTTCTGAGGGGTTGATAGATAGCATCTAGATCTATGTGTTTGTTTATGGCGTTATGGTTGGAGTGCCGGGCCTCTAGGAATTCTCTGGCATGTCTTTGCTTAGTCTGTCCCAGGATTGATGTATGCTCCCCATCGAAATGGTGGTTTTTTTCATCCGTGTGTAGGGCTATGAGGGAGAGGGTGTAGTATCTTTTTGTGGCTAGCTTGTGTTCATGTATCCTGGCTAACTTTCTTCCTGTTTGTCCTCGGGATCTCAGTAGCCTCGGAATCCTAGTAACACACAAACCCACCAACACTCTCAAACAAAAACTAACAAACTTAAAAGACCCAGTTCAACCCATGGACAAAACCAACATCATTTATAAAATTCCATGCAAGCATTGCCACAAACACACGACACCCTCTCCCTCATAGCCCTACACGCAGATGAAAAGAAACCCACCATTTTGACTGGGACAACACATCTATCCTGGGACAGGCTAAGCAAAGACATGCCAGAGAATTCCTAGAGGCCCGGCACTCCAACCACAACACCATAAACAAGCACATAGATCTAGATGCCATCTATCAACCCCTCAGAAAATGAACAGGAAATGACATCACCACAAACCCCAGGAAACCCATCCAGGAGAAAGATATAACTAGAAAGCAAGAGACAACAACTTCCCTTCACTTGGAGGTTGTCACTGATGATGTTACCTAGCCAGGTAATGAAACGTCTAGATATCAAACCTACAGCTTAGCGAGCAAACCTACACCCTACACTTGCACACCTGGGATCAAATTTAAACCCCAGCTCCACAATACTTTAGATGTTATAAGCCAAGAACTGCCCTTTACCCTGTCATCCCACAGCATTACACCAAAGAAATGATTGAGAAGGGCAAGTTAGTTCCTCAGTTCACTGACAGAGACATGAAACCTTTGGTAGAAAGGAGGACAGTGCGGTATCCAGCTGACCAGCAGAAGAGGCCATACCCCCAGACTGGATCAGCCACCATCTAGACAGCAGCCCACACCGTGCAGAAGCCCTAGTAACAAAGCCATGCCTGGTCTTCTGCATTCCACAAGGATGAGTGTCACCAACTTCTCTGCTACCTCACACTCACAGGACCACCACTCACTTTAAGAAGAATGAGATGCAACCTCATTGAAACATATAAGATTTGGAGAGAACTTGACAGGGTTTATAGGAAAAGTTGTTTCCACTTGTGGGAGAGTTAAGGACCAATGGCATAATCTCAGAAAAAGTGGTTGCACTTTTTAAGATAGAGATGACAAGTAATTCTATCTTTCAGATGATGTAAATCTGTGAATTCTTTATGCCTGGGGAATTAAATACATTGAAAGCTGAGAGAGAGAGAGACAGCTATCTTAAGTGAACCAAGGATTGTGGGGAAAAGACAGGAATGTGGAGTTGAGGATTATCGGGTCAGTCATTATCTCATTAAATTTCAGAACAGACTTGATGGGCTGAATAGCCTACTTCTACTTCTCCTACGTCTTATGATGCTGCCACTCACACTCGTGAACCACAACTTTCAGTACTGCAAGTAATATATACACTCAACACTACATCTCATCCTCACAAGCTCCCATACCTTTCTGCCCTCTGCACTTCGTACTCACTCACTGGGGACACTTTATAACCTCTCCTGGTCCTACATCAGCATGTACTGCTCTTCCATTCATTGTCATCATAGTCAGTGCCTCCTTATGACTCATTATAGAAAAGTTGGTGCACCCTCAAGACCCATGTCACCACCCTACCCAGACTGTCAGTCCTGTAATCCTCACAATCTCCAGATTACACAGACATGGATCCTTGAATCAAGCACCTGCCATACCCTGGGGCAGGAACCTGAGCCAAAAACGTACACTATTTATTAAGATCTTCCAGCTCACTGAGGATTCAGGCAATCTTATAATCTGCTGTGAAAGCTCTGCTTATATTTTAGCAGTTTTTCAACACCTCAGTTGAACCAATCCACAGCATTCTGAAACAATCACCAATATTCCAAATGAAACAACCCATAATATTAAAAACATTAATTTGCCCTATCTCACAATGTTTCGTGGATATTTTATTTAAAAGGTTCCAATATTCAGATCCACATCTTAGTTAAACATTAATCAACTCTTCTTTTGACCATACTTTGGATACCAATTTGCATTGGAATCAGTACGTTAGTTTTTGAGATTACTGTTTACAAATAGATAAACAAGGATGAAAACATTATCTCTCTCACCTTCAGTACTGGAGGTAATGAATTATATAAATGCATCTTTAATCGGTGCATGCCACATTTTAAATCAACATCTATTATTTTTAAAGTTATGTCCTCTTTAATTTCAAATGAAGTTTGTATTATTATGTGCACTAAGATTCTAAATTTGTGTGGGTTTATAATCCTGCAAATTAGGTTATAATGAAACTTTGCATACATGATGCAATTTATTTGAGAGTTCAGTTCTACGTATCTTTGACTTACACATCAGTAGAGCGTCTGTCAAACACAAAATGGGCAAATAAATCAAGGTTATTACCTTGTCTTCTTGATCATTATTGCAAGTAAATTGGTTCCCCATGTTAGTACAAAATAGCATATCGACACCTAATGCTACTTTCATTCTTGTGAAATCTTTGGGATACAATATGGGAAATGTGCAAAGCTATTCCAGGGCTGGATTTTCAGAGCAGGGTAAAGAATCCAAAACCCAGATAAATTCTGGTTTAAGACTCTGCAACATGATTTTGGGACATAAATGTTCTAATTGGGAACACAATTAATGGTGCCATATAAATTCAGGAGGTGGGAGGCATTTGTATGGTGCCAGCTGCAAAAGTAGGTGGCAGCTATGATGAGGGCTATCACTCTTTGGCAGCTCCTTCGAAGATGCCAGCAGTGTTGACCCAGGACAAAGTGGCCGTGAAGGTAAAATGCAGGTACATCAGTTGACATGGCACAAGCTGGCCCATGAAACAAATAAAATAAAATTACAAAAGAAAACTTTTAGATGTCCCATCAAGGGAACCTGACAGCTATCAATGTGTATCAAACTATTTGGGTTTGCTGATTTGCCCTTTGAAAATTCGAATGTCAATATTTGAAAGGAGGCCACCAGGCTGAATGGGTTCCTGGCTCCCCTAGTCCACCACCAGCAGTTTGAATATTGAAGACTATCCTTGATGTGTCAACATTTAGAGGCAAACTCCAAGACTCTAAAATTACACCCAGAGTGAGCCCCAGCCTTGAAGATATTTGAAACTCAGGTTTTAAGTGCAGGTATACTTATACAGTTAGTGGGACTCTCTCAGGTTGTCTGGAGGAACACTGGTGCTCTACCCCAACCCTATTTTGCCACTTGGAGGCAACTTGGAGTTTTTTGAGGAAGTAACAAAGAGGATTGATAAGGGCAGAGCAGTAGATGTGATCTACATGGACTTCAGTAAGGTGTTCAACAAGGTTCCCAAAGGGAGACTGATTAGCAAGGTTAGATCACATGGAATACAGGGAGAACTAGCCATTTGGATACAGAACTGGCTCAAAGGTAGAAGACAGAGGGTGGTGGTGGAGGGTTGATTTTCAGACTAGAGGCCTGTGACCAGTGGAGTACCACATGGACCAGTGCTGGGTCCACTACTTTTTGTCATTTACATAAATGATTTGGATGCGAGCATAAAGAGGTACAGTTAGTAAGTTTGCAGATGACACCAAAATTGGAGGTGTAGTGGACAGCGAAGAGGGTTACCTCAGATTACAAAATGATCTGGACCAGATGAGTGAATGGGTTAAAAAGTGGCAGGTGGAGGTTAATTCAGATAAATGCGAGGTGCTGCATTTTGGGAAAGCAAATCTTAGCAGGACTTATACACTTAATGGTAAGGTCCTAGGGAGTGTTGCTGAACAAAGAGACTTTGGAGTGCAGGTTCATAGCTCCTTGAAAGTGGAGTCACAGGTAGATAGAATAGTGAAGAAGGCATTTGGCATGCTTTCCTTTTTTGGTCAGAGTACTGAGTACAGGAGTTGGGAGGTCATGTTGCGGCTGTACAGGACATTGGTTAGGCCACTGTTGGAGTATTGCATGCAATTCTGGTCTCCTTCCTATCGGAAAGATATTGTGAAACTTGAAAGGGTTTAGCAAAGATTTACAAGGATGTTGCCAGGATTGAAGTATTTGAGCTATAGGGAGAGGCTGAACAGGCTGGGGCTGTTTTCCCTAGAGCATCGGAGGCTGAGGGTGACCTTATAGAGGTTTACAAAATTATGAGGGGCATAGTAAATAGGGTAAATAGGCAAAGTCTTTTTCCTGGGCTGGGGGAGTCCAGGACTAGATTAGATTAGGTTACTTACAGTGTGGAAACAGGCCCTTCGGCCCAACAAGTCCACACCGCCCCGCTGAAGCGCAACCCACCCATACCCCTACATTTACCCCTTACCTAACACTACGGGCAATTTAGCATGGCCAATTCACCTGACCCGCACATCTTTGGACTGTGGGAGGAAACCGGAGCACCCGGAGGAAACCCACGCAGACACGGGGAGAACGTGCAAACTCCACACAGTCAGTCGCCTGAGGCGGGAATTGAACCCAGGTCCCTGGCGCTGTGAGGCAGCAGTGCTAACCACTGTGCCACCGTGCCGCCCTACGGGACTAGAGGGCATAGGTTTAGGGTGAGAAGGGAAAGATATAAAAGAGACCTAACAGGCAACTTTTTCACACAGAGTGTGGTACGTGTATGGAATGAGCTGCCAGAGGAAGTGGTGGAGGCTGGTACAATTGTAATATTTAAGAGGCATTTGGATGGGTATGTGAATAGGAAGGGCTTGTAGGGATATGGGCCAGGTGCTGACAGGTGGGACGAGATTGGGTTGGGATATCTGGTCGGTACGGACGGGTTGGACTAAAGCGTCTGTTTCCAAGTTGTACATCTCTATGACTCTATAACTTCAGGCAATGGTGCCCAATGCCTCCAAGGACTTGGAGACTGACTGGACAATTCGAGTTGGCTTTCAACAATAGACCTCATTATACCATCATTGAGGAGAATTGGCTTATGGTCACTTACAGGAGAAACTGAGGTGTGCAGATGCTGGAGATCAGAGTCGAGAATGTGTTCCTTGAAAAGCACAGCAGGTCAGGCAGCATCCGAGGAGCAGGAAAATCGGCGTTTCAGGCCAGAGCACTTTGGCTCGAAACACTGATTCTCCTGCTCCTCGGATGCTGCCTGACCTGCTGTGCTTTTCCAGTAAGAAAATCTCGACTCATGGCAACTTACAGGTGCGTGACTCTACTGACTCCTCCCACACAATCCTACCTCCAGGACAATGGTTTGGACTGGTGGGCATTAAGGTTGATAGAGGAAACTGACAGGTCAGCTTGCAGTAAGATACTCTGCATCTACCGACTTCTGCGTTGGCTCTATCAGGGCCAAATAAATTCAACCCGTACATTCAGTTTCCAAAGGTATACTGGTGACATCCAACTCTACCTCTCATCCATCCATCACCTACATGCAGTTGAATTACTTCACTGACATGCAGGCTTAGGGGTTCCAGTTTCCTGTATTTCAACACCTGGTGTAAGCATATGCGAGCATAAGAGGTATAGTTAGTGAGCTTGCAGATGACACCAAAATTGGAGGTGTAGTGTACAGTGAAGAAGGTTACTGCAGATTACAACAGGATCTTGACCAATGGCCCTATTGAAAGGATGTTGTGAAACTTGAAAGGGTTCAGAAAAGATTTACAACAATATTGCCAGGGTTGGAGGATTTGAGCTATAGGGAGAGGCTGAATAGGTTCGGGCTGTTTTCCGTGAAGCTTTGGAGGTTGAGGTGTGATCTTATAGAGGTTTATAAAATTATGAGGGGCATGGAAATGAAAAATAGACAAAATCTTTTCCCTGGGGTCAGCGAGTCTAGAACTAGAAAGCATAGGTTTAGGGTGAGAGGGGAAAGATATAAAGGAGTTCTAAGGTGCAACCTTTTCACACAGAGGGTGGTACCTTAATGGAATGAGCTGCCAGAGGATGTGGTGGAGGCTGGTACAATTACAACATTGAAAAGGCATCTGGATAGGTATATGAATAGGAAGAGTTTGGATGGATATGGGCTGCATACTGGAAGGTGGGACTATTAAGTTGGGATATCTGGTGGGCATGGATGAGTTGGACCGAAGGGTCTGTTACCGTGCTATACATCTCTATGACTCTATGTAACTGTATTTAGATCCTAACAGAATCTCCATAAGTTTTCTGTTATTTCCTTTGATCCATGAACCCATGTTCTTCATTTTCTTGCAAAGAGGATGTTCATTAATTTCCTTAACATATCTTGTGGGCAGCCCCAGAACAGTCCATCCACTGCTAAAGAAAACTTATGCAGGTCCAAGGTTAGAAAGCCCATGATGAGTAACTCACCTCCTGTCTCCTTTCAACCAGTTCTGCTGAACAAAGTAGAGGGTGATGGAATATCCCCATTTGCCTGGATGACTGCAGCTCCAATAGCATAAGAAACTTGACACCATCTGGGATAAAGCAGCCCACTTCATTGGCACCCAATCTGACATAATAAACACTCATGGTCCTTCACCACAGAAGTACACTGGCAGTAGTACATATCATCTAAAAAATACACAGCAGCTACTCATCAAGGCTCTTTGCTGAACCTTCTAAACCTGAGACCTCTACCACCTAGAAGTACAAGGGCTGCAGGTATACTGGAGTGACAAACCTGCAAGTTCCCCTCAAAACCACATCCAATCCTAATGCTGAATTATGGTCTTAGCTTATTTTGAGAAGATTTGTAACCAAGGTTGAGGTTTTGGATGGTGTCATGGTGTTGCGCTTTTACTATTGCTAGGACAAAATCATAGAACTCCCCTTCTCACAACATTGTGTTTGTACCTCCACCATGTGGGCTGCACCAGTTCAAGAAAGTGGTCCAGGGCAATTAAGGATGGACAATAAATGCTGGTAAAACCACATCCCATGAATGAATTAGAAAAATCATACAAGGACTGAAAAGTTCATTGTTATGATGTAAGACATCATTTATGAAGCTCTTTACAGATCCAGTATTCACAAATAATATTGGCCTGGCTAGTCTTAATATTTCAAAGCCATTTTTCTCATTAGAATACTACAACACATTATCTTAAGTTGCATTAATAATGCTATCATTGTGCCGAAATAACTTTGCAGTCACACTGATAACTGTAGAACTCTGCCAATATCTGTTTAATTACATTTTAATTTAAGATGATTGAACAGATTATTACTGCATTTATTTGTTCACTGTGAATATTAGACTTTGTCCGCATTAAATTGTTGATTTATAATATGCTTTGTTCTCACACCATGTTTTTAATGCATCAATACACAAAGAAATTAAGTGGATATTTTAAAACAAAAACAAAATACTGCAGACACCGGAAATATGTAATAAAAAGAAAGTACTGGACAAATACTATAGTTCCAGCAGCATCTGTGGAGAAGGAAGCAGAGTTAATGTCTCAAGCTTCATGTGACCTTTCTTTGGAAGAAGATTTATACAGGCTCAAAATATTAATTCTGTTTCTCTTTCCACAGATGCTGTCAGACCTACTGAGTTTCTCTAGCACTTACTATTTTTATTTGTGCATTTTCAATGCTTTGGAAGCATAGAATTGAACTGCTCCCATGTTTAACAGAGATATATTCAATTACAACAATATCTTAACATACTGATAGATCAGCTATTGAATGTCTCGTGTTTCTAATTACTAATGATTTGGAGATGCCAGTGTTGGACTGGGGTTTTAGATTAGATTAGATTACTTACAGTGTGGAAACAGGCCCTTCGGCCCAACAAGTCCACACCGACCCGCCGAAGCGCAACCCACCCATACCCCTACATATACCCCTTACCTAACACTATGGGCAATTTAGCATGGCCAATTCACCTGACCCGCACATCTTTGGACTGTGGGAGGAAACCAGAGCACCCGGAGGAAACCCACGCAGACACGGAGAGAATGTGCAAACTCCACACAGTCAGTCGCCTGAGGCGGGAATTGAACCCAGGTCCCTGGCGCTGTGAGGCAGCAGTGCTAACCACTGTGCCACCGTGCTGCCCTAAGCACGGTGTACAAAGTTAGATATCACACAAACCAGGTTAGAGTCCAACAGGATTAATTGGAAGCATACTAGCTTTTAGAGCACCGCTCCTTCATCAGGTGGTAGATGAAGGAGCGATGCTCCAAAAGCTAGTGTGCTTCCAATTAAACCTGTTGGACCATAACCTGGTGTTGTGTGATTTTTAACTAATTACTAATAACAGTGTCAGAGAAATAGGAAGCATAAGCCCTCAGGCCTTTTGCTCTGCCAATCAAAAGAATCATGACTGAACTTCTCTCTTAGCTACACCTTCTTACATTATCCATATAGCTTTAGATTCCTCTCGTATCCAAATAATTTATTAATCTCTTGACTTGAAATTACTCAATTCCTCAGACACTCTGGAGCTCTCAGGAGATAGACAATTCGGTAGATGGACAATGCTTTGAGTGAAGAGATTCCTCCTCAATTCAGTGTTAAATGACCAGCTTCAAATTTCTAGATTCTCCACCAGATCAATCTTCCTCTCAGCTTTTATGCTACCAAGCTATCTAAAGATTAAATTATCTTTCATTCTTCCAAGCTGTGTGGAACACAAATCTATCCTGCTCAATTTCTTATGATAAGACAATTACTTTTCCCCAGGAATCAGCCTGTTGAACCTTCATCGTACTCGTCTTAAGGCAAGAAATCCCTCCTTTGCTTAGGACATAAGATGTGCACATAATACTGAAGATGTGATCTCATCATGGCACATAATGATTTCATTAAGACTTATTCATTCGATTATTCTCTCATTCCTTTGCATAAAATACAATAAATCATTTGTTTTTAAATGTTTGTTACATCTGCATGTTAACTTTCTGTGATTTATGCACAAGGGCACACAATTTCTCCAGTTTATCATCAATTAAAAAATAATCTGTTTCTTGGTGTTTCCTATGAAAATGCACACATCTCCACATTATATTCCATCTGCTACTTTCCTCAAAATGCACTTCACCTGACAAATTCAAGGATATGTCATTCTTTCTCTCTTCATCATCTTGAAATTTTTGAATTCCAACATTTTATTTCTGCACAAATAGCAAATGGGCCACTCAAGTTAAAATAAATGCTTTGCTGTTAAATTTGCACTATCTTAAATTCCAGTTCACTTAAATTCTGTTTGATTTTCTTTATTGTATCCAAGTAGTGTTCAAACATCCCTTAAAAATGACTTCCCTGATAGAATGCTAAGGATGCCGAGTCCTAGATCAAACCCACATTTCATTGCAAGATGCTGTACAAAAACCCTTAGTTGGAATAAAGCTTAATTTCTGTAATAAATCTGTTTAATATCAGACCAAATTTGGCCCTTCTCTGTTATTAATAATGAATTATCATTGGGAGGAAAACTAACATTTGGAATTTCCAGTGCTCATTTATTACAGGGGTTAATGTCCATAGCAATTGTTAAACTCATCAATATGTTGAACAATACAAGAATTTGCAGAGTACGCAGGACATTAAAAATATTTTACTTTCTGAATAAATTTATTGTGCCTCTGCTTTCTGTGAACTATTCCATTTTTGACAATTAGTGATAAATAACCGAATTTTTCAGACTACCACAAATTTGGAATATTAAAAATAACAGTCGATCATGCTGTTGAATACATACTGCCAGTATAAAACCTGCAGCTTTCTCTACACCTGTTAATTATACCTGCATGAATTATATTTGCTAACTTTCAACATTTGCCACTGTTCTTAATTTCACAATTCCCACTTCAAGTTTTTCTCAATTAAAGAGCTTCATCCACCATTAAATCCACTTCCTCAAAAACACGGACAGTTAGTAATGATAAAAATATGTTTGAATTAGCGACAAATGCAGGAGGTGATGTCAGAGAAAGGCGATTTCTTTTGACTTTGTCAATTTATACAGAAGAATCCATTATCTTTCAAAGCCAGAATAGGGTCTCTCTGGCCAGAACTCCCAAATATTGCGATGGCAATGTCAGATGGCAATATCTGCAGGCCCCAGATATTTGTACTTATAGAGTTAGGCACTTCACATGATTGTTCATTGAGTGTTTAGAGCTAGTTCCTCAGATCTGCTTATTTCACCCCATGTTTCACAACTAAACAGATACACAGAAGCAGCTTTACGTCAGTGCCCCAGTCCTGCTACAACTGTGACTTACCCAAATTTACATGGAGGTCATTGCATTCCTTTCTAAAAGTGTACACCAGTACACTCACTCACCCTCAGTCAATATGGATCTAGATTTCACATCGAAGTTTGGTAGCAGATTACAGTATAAATCAGGGAGACAGTTGCATGAAACTTTTACATTGGAACGATACTGTCTCAGATGCATATCATGATGTGCACAGCTATAAAATTAATGCTTGGGCTTTGAATGGGGAAAGTGAACACCAGCAGTTTTATTTCATCCAATCTGTTCAGTGTTCCTTATAGTCTGTTGTGTGCTGCGGGCCCAAATGCACATGAAACTGGCTGGAGATTTTTTGAACTCAATTCACTGAGACACCTTCCAGCCAGGAGACAGAACAAACAAACAAACTTTCATCAAATTAGATCAGACGAGTTTTGATGTCAGGACCTTGAGGCAAAAGCAGAATATACTGAGATACTGTGTCATCCTGTCCTTCCCTGTTGCCTGGTGAAGGTTGTTATAAAACATCTTTTATCGCACTTAAATTTTATGTCAATAGACGGTAAGAAGTACACACTGTGCAAAGGGAAGGTTTGGACAGACTTAGTGATCAACGAGAAATGTTGCAACATTTTCCTTAATTTCATATCTTCTCCACTCAGCCAACTGTCTAAATATCTGGTCATGCCGAAGCAGCCACCTCATTGAAATGGGGATTTTGATGTCAAATGAATATTGCATTGAACTTTCTTGTTTGATCATTTCCAAATTTTGATGAAAAGTCATTTGCTGGAATGAAAGAACGTTGAAATAACCTCATGGTTCTACACACAGAGGTGCACCATGTCCACTATCAGCAGCATAGAACAATGACAGGAATCTTATTGGGATCTGAACAATGTGGGCTGTGGAGAAATTTGTGGCAGAATTAGACTAGAATTCCATAGAGGGCAATCTTGACATCAGGAGTATCTCGCTGCATCTTTTGGGGTGGATTGCCAATTAAGAGGGATTGCTGCTTGTTAAATGCAGTGTTGATGATCCAACACCCTTCATTAATATTCAGATGTTGTGCCAAATTTGCCAAACAAGCTAGATACTGAGAAAACATGACATGGAAATCAGAACCTGGTGGATTCAGCTCCCCACTTGTCACCAAAGGACCTCCATGTTGGACATCAAGCAGCAATATTTTAGGTCACATGCAGGGATATGGACCACATGCACTGCACGTCCATGAACATTGGTATCTGAAATGTGCCGGTCTGTAAGAATGCTGATGGCAGATTTCCAATGCATTTACTAGTACTCCTTTACTTCAATGCTGCATGGGTAACTATCATTGTAAAGCTGTAACAAGGATAGTGTGTGTCAAGGACTTACATTCATTTCCATGGACTCAACTATGGTGTATCTCTGGGATCTTGACTTACTGTCATAGTTCTCACTCACTTTCAGCTTACCTGAATGTCTCGCCTTGTCTAACCTTTGTGTACTTTGCTCTCTCAGCCAGAGATATCAGGCTCATATTACTGCTGTGTTGCCTTGCCTGGTTTTACGCAGTTAAAATCTCATAACACCAGGTTATGGCTCAACAGGTACACTTGGAAGTACAAGCTTTCAGAGCATTGCTCCTTCATTAGGTAACTATTTATGATTTTTAACTTTGTCCACCCCAGTCCAACACTGACACCTCCACATCGTGATATTACACTGTCACAAAGCCAAGAAGTTTTTCATGGTTGTGAGCTAGCTTCAGTAAAGCCAAGGGAGATAATCTTTGCTCAGGGACCCCAGCACAATAAGTCAAGATCAGCCTCTGATGCCAGTCCTGGAGCTTGACAACAGTCAGTCAGTCACTTGGGGTGATGAGAGTCAGGATGGTCTCCACATGATGAATGAGGAGCTAAACATCAGACAGTCCAGCACCCAACTTGAGGTTTACTGTACTGCTGGGGGGAGCTACTTTACTCCTGGAATGAGAAAGAGATGCATATTAAGGGCGATGAAAGTGCGTGGCACAGTGGTTATTATTTGTGCAGGTCGAGAGGTGTCCCAAGTGAGTAAGTAGGCAGCACAGGGTTAGTGATTTTGGGGATTGGGCTGTGTGACAGTGAGTGAGGGAAGATGTTACAGCCAATAGTGGAAGTGGTACAGTGGTACAGGAGCAGAGGTGGAATAGGTGGGAGGTATCGGATGGTGGCAATTACAATGGTGGAAAGATGAAGGTCATTGACCATCCTTCATCCTGTACATTTCTGCAAATGGATGTGAATGGTTTAACGCAGATGGCAACCTTGGACCTCCATTGGTGGGCCTTAGCGAAGAGGAGATCCTGCCTCTGCATCACCCATCCCAGCAGGAGCTCCAGGCTCCTTCCTGCACAGTAGGTTACTGATTTCCCATTGGCTGCCATGTGCGAGGCAATTGTCAGGAACTGTGCAGAGCAGCTCTGGACTAACGGTGCTTACCCAGGTGCATGATACACTTTTAAGCATGGTACAGGCAAAGGATGCCAGTGAAAACCAGGATAACTGCGGAATAATAAATGGCCTGGGTATGACATTGTAAACTCGGGTTGCAACTGGATGTAATGGATGTCGAGTAAGTAGTTAAGGAAGTGAGTGTGTTAAGATACAGTGAGAAAACTTGCTGTGCTCCACAACAGAAACTGCTGCAGAACTTTGACCCGGCTCAGACTTAGCTAAACAAACATAAGATACAGCCTTATGTTTTAGGTGCCCTATTTTGTGTTGGTCTTATTCACAATATATCATCACAGTCTACAGGATGTCAGTAGAACTTAGTCTTTGGAAGCTCGTGGTTGGGTTTGATAAATATTATTTTTTAAACAAGATTATAGTTTTAAAAATCTCTGTTGCTTAGAGAGTGAAGACATAACTGCAGACTCACTATACACCCAGTGTATTCTGTTGACATTCGTAAAATTAATTGTTGTGACTCCCAGTGCTCCTATGTTTTAGGAGCACTGGAAAACAGACTCCCATGTTTTCTTGGCTACTTCTGAAGAAAGCTGAAATTGTGTTGCTGGAAAAGCACAGCAGGTCAGGATGCTGTCTGACCTGCAGCGCTTTCCCAGCAACACATTTTCAGCTCTGATCTCCAGCATCTGCAGTCCTCATTTTCTCCTACTTCTGAAGAAAGGTCACTGAACCTGAAACACTAGGTCTGCTTCTTCTCCACGGTTGCCAGACTTGCTGAATTTCTCCAGCGATTTCAGTTTTTGTTTTCCCTACACATTAGTACAAATCTTTAAATAATCCATAACATGTGGACTGTCCCCTCAGTTAGTTCACCCAGATCACTAACACAGATATTATTGACTAATAATCCTCATAGAAATTCCTGCAGGACTCAGCTTTATCAAGTTCCATGCAAGAGGACGACTATTAATAACAATCTTCCGATTGCTAACATGCAACCAATTTTTTTATTTATCTTGTAGTCCTAAATTATCAATATGATGTTAATGGCATTCCGTCTAGGTAACGATCATTTTCAAGTGACAAACAAATCAACTGCTTCAGAATAGTTAATTGAGAGAGCTTAAAAAGTTTGAAATGAAAGTCAAATGAAGAAATCAGACATCATTTGGGAAGTACACATTTTCAAGGTATTTCTTCAAAAGATTAAAAAAAAGGTCTTTTTTAATGCTACCTAATATGAAAATTTCCACAGGATGCTGGAGTTGGCACACATGAAAGTGAAGACATCTTTGTTTGAAAAATTGTGCTTTGTAAATACATGGTGGCAGACCCCAATTCAAAATTTGACAAATCATGTAATTATGGTCACAATCCTCCAGCCAGAAAAAGAACTAAATAGTACAAATAGATTGGTGACTCCATAGAAGGAAAGAAAATGCACTTACCTAAATGTGGATTCGTCATGGGAGCTATAAATAAAACAAAAAGGAATTTTGAGCCCTTTGCACATAATTACACTATTTCCACATCTCTACATATTTCTGTTCATTCCAGTTTGTCATGTGTCACTTAAAACCAAAACAAGCCAAATATATTTTATCATATTAATTCATTCACACTTATCTGGCCTTGAGATCAGTGCTACCATAGTCCCATTCAGCCAATATTTTAATTCAAACATTTCTTTTGAAACGGAGAACCAAAGGTTAGAGATTAGTTTAAGTGATGACAGTTAGCTACAGCACATCATTAATTGCATAACATAAAAGCAGTGTTAATTCTTGAAACACTTTTTCAGTTCCTTTTCTTTAACATTACAATACTTTTTGCTTCAACCTGTTCATATACTATCACAAGTGACAGCTCTCTGTGAATTTAAGCTTGTTCTTCATCTGCTCAGATATTCTTCCAATGCGTCCTGGGAATGCAGAGAAAACCGTTCACTTTGTTATTATATACTTTTTAATTCTGTCTCATGTTTTCACATAATCATTGTTTCTGGACGGCAGCAGAATAATGATGCACTGGGTTACAAGACTGATAATTCTTTTTGTACTGTCGCTCCTATCAATGAAGAACATTGTGTGGGCCATGTGTGTACAAGTGGCATCACTATCTGCCCTAGGGAAATTACTGTAATTCTGCACAGCACCAGTAGAAATGAGATGCTACACAAAACAATTTCTCCCCCCATATATTTAGCAATCAGATGAAGCTATTAAACACTAATGAACAGATAGATGATCATGTTTATGCATATTACAAAAGTTTTAAACTTAACAAACTTCCTTGTGAACTGGAAAGCAACTATACGAGAAGTGAGTGGGAAAAAAGGGGAAAGAATTGATTTAATTTGGGTATTTATTGAGAAAATTAGTTGATAATAGGAGTCAAGGTTTAAGGAAACAGGCATTGCTCAGACTGGAGGAAGGTTGGAAGTGATGTGACAGAAAGTACAAATTTCTAACTTTGGTTCTTGTTGTTTTTAGAGATTGGGATTAACAACACAATATGTTTGGTAAAGAAAAGAATATGATTGTGCTTTGATGTGGAAAATATGAAAAGTTTGTCTGAACAGAGGAATATAGAAGTACAAAGATGGAAACCTCTGAAAGTATGGATTCAGGTCGAGAAATCCAGAAGACCAATAGCATGTTGAATTTTACACAGAGGAATATTGTGAAACAAGTGTGAAAAAGCAAGCATATGGTATGCTGAAATGTCGATTTCCTGCTCGTCGGATGCTGCCTGACCTGCTGTGCTTTTCCAGCACCACACTCTAGTAAAAAAAACAAGTGACTGTTGAAAAACCATGTTTAGCATACCCAATGAAAGAAAAGCCACTTCAGCCAAATACTGTGCTCAACAGATTGACCCAGACGTTGCCAGAGATAGGAACAGTAATTAGGAGAAGAACTACGAGGTACTGGCAATATTTCTATTGGAACAGATGAGACTAATGGAGGTTGAATTGAATACATCTATTAAATTACAACGAACTTTGTGAAGAATTATTTAACTGGCATCTGGAGGAAGCAGCAAGTGACCCTCAGTCGTTTTTTGAATGAGAGATTGTGGAAGTTTGCCTTCTTAAAGGATTTCACATTTCCAAGATGAGCTTCTGGCTACATAGCAATAAATTCAGGAAGATCGCCTTTCTACTAAGCTATCATTTCTCGACCGTATCCTGTTCTCAGCTATTCTATTACTGAAATAATCACCCATACTTTTCTTATCTCTGGACTCATTTATGCCAGTGTACCACTGGCTGGTTTCCACATCATATCCTTTGTAAGCTTGAACTCACCAAACATTCTGCCTTCCCGGTCCTGAAATGCATCAAATCATATGTAACCCCTGCGCTTGCTAACCTATAATAGTTACTGGGTAAACATCATCTTGGTTTAAAATTCTATCCTTTTTTTCACATTCTTCCGAGACTCAAGCTTCATTATCACTGTAATCTCCTCCAGCTCTACATCCCTCTGACATATCTTTGTTTATCTAAATTTAGCCTCTCTAATATACTTGAATTTTGATCCATCATTAGAGGCCACACCTGGTCCTAAGATCTGGAATTCCTTCTTCACATGTGTCTGACTCTTTACCTCTCTTTCTTCCTCAAATATTTCCATTAAAACCTACTGCTTTGATAAAGCTTTTGGCTGTTTATTCTCATTATCATCTATGTGGCTTAGTGCCTAACTTGCTATGTAATGCTTCTGCAAAAGCCTGGGAACATTTTCTCATGTTAAAAGTGCTATATAAATATATGACTTTATTGAAAGAAAGTGTTTGAGGCAAAAATGATTGAATCTTTCCAGAAAGAAATCAATAAGTATTTGAAACAAAGGAAGATACAGGGCTACAGGAAGAGAACACGGCCATAAGGAATAAAGCAAATGGGTTCTGTTTTAATTGCTCTCATAAGGAATTGTGACACAAGATGAATTGACAGGCCTCTATGTTATCAATTGCTGTAGTATGTTTCACAATGTCTCAAAAACATTTTGCTGCACTTGCTTGAAGTATAGGGAATGTGTTACTGGCAATTCAACAGCCAATAACAATCAACCGCTCAATTAATGGACAAATCATGCAGCACAATTCATATTTCTATATGGAAAAGGATATGCAAGAGTTTACTGGCTGATATCAAAGTGTAATCCTTCTTGCATGACTTTGCACAACAAGTCAGTGAAATGAGTAACAGGAAACAAAAACGTTTTTGATACAATTCTAAAGAAAGACTTTCAACTGAATATGTAATGGAATGAACTTTTTTTTCAAAAAAAAACAAATCAAAGCTCGCTAGGATTCTGCAAAGTATCAAAACCAAAACCAAACAGTGCTATTAATCAAACAGACATGGTATAGTCAAAATAAAAGGTCTATGCAAAATGATGTTCCACATAGATTTCACACTTTGCTATAAAGCCTCATCAGGAGGTATCTCAGCTAGGCATGTGTGATTTCATTTAATCAGCCATTCAACTGTTAATGTAGTTTTTGAGACCGGAATTTATAAAAAGGAAGTCTGCTGATGTGCAATGTCATGCGGTTTTAACTTTAAGACTGAAACAAAATGTGATCTATCACTGGTTATCTTGATCCAAGGCTGTCATTGATAGGCCAGTGAGGCCTTGGCGATGTAACATCATGTTCAGCATTGAAAGGAACTAGATGTAAAAGAAGCTGGTAACCTTGTGGCTGCAGGCACACTGATCAATCACAGAAGGAGAGCTACAGCCAAGAGAAGAATAGCAGCCAAAAGAGGAGCGTGACTCATTTGCAGAACAAATCATCTGTTTTCAGCTCAGGACTGGTTATTTAAGGGCAACAGAACCTCATCTTCAGTGGAATATTTAAGAAAGCCTAAAACCCTTGTTGGGTGGATGTTTAAGGGATGAAAAATGTGTTGCTGGAAAAGTGCAGCAGGTCAGGCAGCATCAAAGGAGCAGGAGAATCAACATTTCGGGCATAAGCTTTTCTTCAGGAATGAGGACGGTGTGCTAAGCAGGCTAAGATAAAAGGTAGGGAGGAGGGACTTGGGGGAGAGGCGTTGGATATCTATTGTATTCCCAACGCCCCTCCCCCAAATCCCTCCTCCCTACCTTTTATCTTAGCCTGCTTGGCACACCCCCCTCATTCCTGAAGAAGGGCTTATGCCCGAAATATCGATTCTCCTGCTCCATGGATGCTGCCTGACCTGCTGCGCGTTTCCAGCAACACATCTTTCAGCTCTGATCTCCTGCATCTGCAGTCCTCACTTTCTCCTGGATGTTTAAGGGAGTCCAACTCATTGTTGCAAAAATATCTACGGAGTCTGGCGCATCATCAGAAAAATTGTGGGAGCCTGACCCATCATCAAAAAAAAAGTCTGCAATAAAAAGGAGTTTATGACTCATGCAACAATATAACAATTTAATAAGCTGAGTACTGCATTGTTAAATCATCTTTATTCATAGGCTAAGGAGAGCTAATTTCTGGTTGAAAGATATAATTTTGTGTGCATTTGCTTTGTATGAGCTCTGTGGTTTGTTTTTCTTCATATTCTGTTTTGAGCCTTTATTCTGTGTGCATTCGCATAAAGCTTAATATTTAATGTTAGTATGTGCATATTGTAGTTGGGTATGCACTGCCCCTTTAAGAGAGTGGGACACATGAACAGGAGGTGGGAGTTAGAGGAGCAGCCTAAAATCCAAGGATGGAACTGAGAAACCTACAATAAAATATTCCTTGTTCAAGTTTACTCTCCTTCTGCTTTGTGTTCTATTTATAGTTCTAGTGAGCCACGAATATAATAACTGGTGACAAGAGTGAGATCCAGCCCACAAACTGTGCAAATTCCATTTTTTTGTTGGGTGGAAGGATGTAGCCCAGACTTTGAAAAAGATGTGGGATTGTGGAGATAACATTGAGGGAAGTGGTCATGAGAGGACTCGAGTCATGGGTGATGTCAAGGAAGAGTGGCACACTAGCCTAGCTGGTAAGGGAGAGGTTGGCACAGACAGCATTCACTGAGGGGATTCAGGCTGCAATGGTGACTAGACTTGAATGGGAGAAAAAATCCTGCCAGCGGGAAAACAAAATGGTGGGTCAATTTGGAATGATGGTACTGTTTACCGAAGAGACAGAAAGTTGGATTCTATACCGAACGTTTTAATGTGTACTTAAAGGTGAATAAGGTGGCTGAAGACATTATGGTACAGGTTTTCTTCAGCGCCATTGAGAGGAAGATCTTTGTGATTCTAATGTATCTGGTACCATCAGAGAAACCCAGACATATCATGATCTAAGTAATATGTTGGGGAGTTATCTTGCACTAAAGCTACTGATTTAAGTTTTTATAAACATGTATAACGTGAAGGAAAGTCCATCACCCAATTTTTGGCTGCCTTAAAGAGATTAGCAGAACATTGCCAATTCGAAGGGTTCCACCAAGATGTCTTGTGGGATCATATGATTTGTGGCTTCCAACACAAAGCCATCCAACAGAAGTTACGAACAAGGGGAGATCTGGATTTCAAGACACCTTTCCAAATCATTACCTCAACGAAGTTGGCTGCCAACACAGGTGACTGATGACGCCTAGGTGCACAGAGTCATAGCTGAGTGTAATATCAATCATAGAATGCTGCCGATGTGGCAAGAGTGGCTGCAAGGAGTCAATGTATTGAACTCGAGAAGCTAATGCTGTAGGTGTAACCGAGTGGGTCATATTGACTGAAATCATTGGGTACAAAAGAAGGACATCATTCAGAGAGTATGCCATCAGGTCCATTCTGTCAGCCAGTAAGTAGACTGAAAGTCAGCTGGGTCTGCGGGAGAAGAAGGCCCAGAGTCAGCAGAGTTTCAGTTGAACATCCTGTTGGTATGGGGTGAAGCTGATTGTTCCTGGGTCCTTCCAGAGCAGAAGACAGTAAAGATTGAAGTGCATATGGCTGCAGCAGTGTATCTAATTTCTGATAAAGGGACTGGCCGAGAGAAAGAAATTCTCAAAATGAATCTGCCGCAGGCCTGCTTACATCTGGGGCCATGGAGGAGTGTCAATTGCTGCTGACAATAGTAGCCACAGGGGACTGTCCTGCATGAAGCGACTTCCCTTTGGCATCATGTCAGTGCTGGCACAATTCCAAAGGGTCATCATCCAATTTGTGAATGGATTGCCAGGGGTCCAGTGTTATCTGGATGATGTTTTTATTACTGGATCCTCCGAAAAGGAGCATTTGAAAAGCCTAGAAAAAAAATCCTAAGAAGATTGCAGGAACACAGCCTGCGAGTAAAAAGAGAGAAATGTGAGTTTTTGTAAAGAATTCATAGAGTAGTTGGGTCATGTGATCAATGGCAAGGGATTACACAAGGCACCCAAGGAGATGGAGGCTATCATGAAGATCCCTAGATTAGAGAATGTGCCTCAACTGAGACTGTTCTGCTGTACATTTCTATGATTCTATGACTATAAGTTCATATCTGATCTGGAAACTGTACTGAAACCTCTGCATTGGTGGCTGGGCAAAGGGCAGCTGTGAAAATGGACCTAAGAATGTGAGGAAGCTCACCAGGTGAAGCAAGCCCTAAAACGATTGAAAGGTTGACTCATTTGCACTTGGGGGTGTGAGGCCTCGTCTTATGCGGTTGGGGCTGCACTGTCACACATCCTGCTGAATGGAGAGGAAAGGCCCACTGTGTTCACATTGAGGTCACTAATAAAGATGGAGGAGAAGTATGCTCAAGTGGAAAAGGAACAATTGAACATTGGATTCAGTGTTGAGAAGTTCACCCAGTTCCTTGACAGCAGGCACTTTGTGCTGCTGACTGACCACAGGCCATTTTTGGCCACAGAAAGGAATTGAATTGAATGATTTATTGTCACTTGTATTTTACAGTAAATAACACAGTAAAATACAGTGAAAAAATTTAACTGTCACCACAATCCACTGTCATTTTGAATAATTTAAGAATTAAAAGATAGAACAGAAAGAAAGTCAATCGTCATCCCATTGCCATGAGTCTTGAACCCACCAATATAGGAGTCACCACTCTTTAGGCGCCATTTCCTTGCCACTGTGCCCACCTAACGGACACCATTACTGATACAGAATCAAGTGCTGGATCCCCACACACATTGCAACAAGGAGTTCCCTAGCTCTGGGCCTACCACAAAGAGGAGCTGCCACTACTGCCTCATAGATAACCAGAACTCCCCGCTCTGGACCTGCCCTGACTGTAAGCAGGACCTTCCACTGCAGCATCAATAATACCAGGAGTCCCAGCTCAGGGCATACAATGCTGCAGCCTCTGCCTCGCCAATGCCTGGAGTCCCTCCTCAGGATCTACTGCAACTAGAAGTCCCTGGCTCTGCTGCCAGGCCAGGCCACTGCCTTGAGTAAAAAGTGAGGTCTGCAGATGCTGGAGATCAGAGCTGAAAATGTGTTGCTGGTTAAAGCATAGCAGGTCAGGCAGCAGCCAAGGAACAGGAAATTCGACGTTTTGGGCCAAAGCCCTTCATCAGGCCACTGCCTTGCAAATTGTCCCACTCTGCTGGTACTCTGGGATGTTGCCATGCCAGCGCCCACCATCTTGAAAGGTCTGTTGCAGCCGCCATCTCCAATCACCAGAAGGAGCTGTATCCACCACCTCCACCTCCTCCAACTTCTGGGCAGCTGCTACTATTCCGCTCTCGCTACCAGGCCGATGCCACTGATTAATCCCCTACAAAAGGCTTAAAAAAAATTAAAAAACAAAAGAAAAAAAGAAAAAGAGCAGAAGTGAAAAGGAACAAAAAAGAAGGCAAGGAGATGGGAGTGAAAGAGCCCTGGGGTCAAGAACCAGCACGCAGCCCTGCTACTCAGCTATCATCTTGTTCAGTGCCAGTAATATACCCTGGCCTGCTGAGATGGGTATTGGCTCTGTCAGCCTAGTCTAATGAAATCAGATACCAACAGGCAGAGAAACACAGCAATACACACAATGCTTTGTCACCAAATAAGAATGTTCCTGACTGGAACGTGAAAATGATGTACCTTTTCCAGGATGACAAGGTGCCAGTGTGAGTGAGTTAGACACAGAGCGTTACCAGAATGATCCAGTGTTGAGCTGAATGATGAATGTTAGGTGAATTGGCTGTGCTAAATTGCCCACTGTGTTCAGGGATGTGTAGATTAGGTGCATTAGTCAAGGGTATGTGTAGAGTAATAGGTTAGGGAAATGGATCTGGGTGGGTTACTCTTCAGAGGGTCGGTGTGGAGTTATTGGGCCAAGTGGCCTGTCTCCACATTGTAGGGATTCTATGATTCTACAAGGCTATGGAAATAAAGCAGAGGCATATTATGTATGCAGTTGGATGTGTGCTGCCCCTTTTAGAGACCATGTCAGGTGACCTGGTACAGGAGCTAGGGAACGTAGTTAAACATTGACTGTGGAGCTGAGAAACCTACAATAAAGTATTCCCCATTCAAATTTACACTCCATCTGCCTCGGGTTCGATTCATGGTTCTTGTGAAATGCAAACATAACGGGTATGTTCTTATTATTTCTCATAATCCTTGTGTCCCAACTGTGGAGAAACCTATCAACAATTAGAAGGTCCAGTCCCGAGTTAGCCAAATGAATAATCAGTTGTGCATATAGTATTTTCTGAGACAAAGAACATCCATCATTATTTAGGTTTTCATTAGGTTTTCTTTAATTAATTTGCACATTTACATCATTATTCGCGATCCAAATTTAAAATTAACAAACATAACAAACCAAAGTGAAGTAACAAATATGTCAGCAAACAGAAGATCAACTTTTGGTCTCTCTTAGAATTAATAGTCAGGAACTGGAATAGAAATCTCATGTGAATGAAGACTTGAGGATAAGATCAGCGTAGTGCTCAGCTGAGTAATTTGCTGACATTCATATTTAAGGTTCAGATGAGATGAATTATGTCTTTGGCAATATATTTGGATTTCCAGATGGCCTTTGGTGCCACACAGGAGGCTGCTAAATAAGATAAGAGCTCCCGATGTTAGGAGTAAGGTTCTGGCATGGATAGAGGATTGGCTGACTGGCAGATGACAACCATGATGTGGAGGTGCCAGTGTTGGACAGGGGAAGACAAAGTTAAGAATCACACAACATCAGCATTATTTGGAAGTGCAAGCTTTTGGAGTGCTCCGTAGCTACCTGATGAAGGAGCAGTGCTCCAAAAGCTTGTACTTCCAAATAAACCTGCTGGACTATAACCTGGTGTTGTGTGATTTGTAACTTTGGCAGAAGGTAGACAGTGAGGAGAATGGGGTCAATTCAGGATGGCAGCCAATGTCTAGTGGAGTTCCACAGGGCTCTGATTTGAGACCACAGCTATTAATGTTATACATTAGCTATCTGGATGAAGGAACTGAGGGCATTGTTGCTACATTTGCTGATGATACAAAGGTAAGTAAAAGGACAGGTATTGTTGACAAAATGGGAAGGCTGCAGAAGAACTTGTATAGGCTAGGCGAGTGGGCAAAGAAGTGGCAGATGGAATGCAGCATTGAAAAGTAAGAGGTTACACACATTAGTGGGAAGAATAGAGGCATAGACTATTTTCTAAACAGGAAATGGCTTCAGAAATTTGAAACACAAAGGAACTTAAGAGCACTAGTTCAGGATTCTCTTAAGGTTAGCAGTCAGGTTCAGTTGGCCATTAGAAAGGCAAATGTAATGTTAGTATTTGCTTCAAGTGGGCAAGAATTCAAGACCAGAGCGGTAGTGTTGAGGCTGCAGAAGGCTTTGGAATATTCTGAGCCATTTTGGGCCCTGTATCTCAGAAAATATCAAGTGGGGTTGAAGCGCTAAATTGCCTACTCCAGCTCTTGATTCCGATGAAGGATATGTTGGCCTTGGAAGAGGTCCAGAGAAAGTTTGAAGAATAACTCCAGGGATGAATAGCTTGTCATATGTGGAGTGGTTGAGGACAGTTGGATGGATGTTAAAAGGATGAGGTGGTATTTCATTGAAGCTTCCAGAATACTGATAGACTGAATCGACTGGAAGTGGAGAAGATGTTTCCACTAGTAGGAGAGACTGGGACCCGGGGCACAGCCTCAGAGTGAAGGAATTGGCCCTTTAGAACTGAGACAAGGTGGAATTTCTTCAGCCAGAGGGGGTTAATCTGTGGATCTGACTGTAGCAGAAGCCTGTGGAGGTCAAGTCTTTGAGTGCATTTATGACAGAGATAGATAGGTTCTCGATTAGTAAGAACATCTTGGGTTATGGGGAAAAGGCAGGAGAATGGAGTTGAGAAACTTATCAGTCATAACTGAATGATGCAGCAGATTTGATGGATCAAATTGGCTAATTCTGCCCCGACATCTTACTCTTACGATTTGGCAAGGTATCATAGAACTAGAACAGAGCATTATAGTCCTGCAAAGAGTGGTCATCTTCAAGACAGACAGTAGGGGTGGGGATGAGACAAACAAAAAAAATGAAGGGATCCCGACCCTCTCAAAACATTCTACAAAGAGGAATTGTTAACTATTGTTTCTTACTGTCTACGTCAAAACTTTAAATTGCACCATAGGCAGCACTTGATGCTTGCCACTGGTTTGAAACAGACAATTTTCTCACACCTAATACTATACTGCAATGTGTGTTGAATTTTCTTTGCTAAGGCTCCAGTGAAGCACCTCAGGATATTTTGTAATGCTAAAAATGCTACAGAAACACAAATAGTTGTTGTATAATTCCAATACAGCTCACACACCAGGCTGGCGATGCCAGTGGTTCTCAGGCTGTGGGAGATAGCCATTCTGTAGATAAACAAGAAAACATTGCCTTTAAACCTGAATCATTTATTTGTATAGAATTGATAGGCTACAATGAACTCTTTTGTTTCCACAGTAATGATATAAAATAAGTATAAGTCAGTGCTTGAGTTTAAAAACAAACGATGTGGGGAAACTTGACAATTCCATAGAAAATGTTTTGCATAGAACTAGCTGCATTCCAAGTTCTTAAAAGGTAGGTAGTCAGCTTCCCATTGTTCTGATGCACATTTCATTGTTGCACATATTTACTTCTGAATTATTACTATGGATCTGACTGGGGATAAAGGGAGACAGATAGAACTCTAGACAAACAGATGAATTGAGAAACCTGAAGAAAGAAAATAAACATAAAAAGAATCAGTAAGAGATGAAAGGGCTAGACAGGCACAGACGAGAGGGAGTGAGAACACACAGAAATATAAAAACAAAGATTCAAATCAATGGGCAATAAAATAGAGAAAACACACACACACACACACACACACACCTCGGAAAATTCTGTAGGACTGTGATAGCATTTCCTAAGTCCTATTGGGTATTAGCTTTTTGAATAGCTCACTGAAACTTTAAAAGCAATTTAATATATATTCTGTTGCCATGCCAACATTCCCCCTATGTTCAAGTCTGCCTTCACCAGCAGATTGTCATTCCAAAAAGACGTTTACCCTTTAGTAACCAATAGGCTGGTGAATTCAGACATTTCTAAAGACTTTGGATACTGATTTCACAATAATTAGTACCAAAGACCCACTTAGAGTCACAGAGGTGTACATCTTTTTCATCAAACTCATCTCTGCCAATCAGATATTCTAAATTAATCTAGTTCTATTTACCAGCATTTTGGCTGATATCCCTCTAAACCCTTACTGAAGACAATAAATGCTGAAGATCAAGTGGGCCAGACAGCATGTTTCAAGTCTAGATGACTCTTCATCAGAGCTGAAGTAAAGTGTGGAGGGGACAGCATTTATTTGATAGTTTGGGAGGACGGTGGGCACTAGTGGTAGTGGGTGTAGGGTGTCAGTGAATAAAAGATGTTGATAGTGCAGATTAAGTGATCGGAATGTGAGAATGGCAAAACGATGGTGTGTCTCCTGCCACACTTGGTAAGATAGTAAGTGGGATGGGGGGAGAGGAGAGAGAACATGATGACAAGCTAAAAGAGAAGGAAGAAATAGCTCACAATTTGAAGGTGTGGAACAGTCCAGAAGGCTGTAAAGTGCCTAGTCTGAAGATGAGATGTTGTTCCTCCAGTTTGCTCCGTGATTCACTGGAACACTGCAGCAGGCCGAGGACAGACACACCAGAGTAGGCCACGCTGGAGAAACCAAATGCAGACTGGGTGACCGCTTTGCAGAACATCTCCAGTCTGTGCACAAGCAGGACCCTGACCTTCCTGCAGTTGGTCATTTTAACACAACGTCCTGCTTGCCTGCCCACGTGGCTGTTCTCGGCATACTGCAATGTTCCAGTGAATCACAGTGCAAGCTGGAGGAACAACATCTCATCTTCAGACTAGGCACATTCCAACCTTCTGGATGTAATATTGAGTTCAACACCTTCAAATTGTGAATCATTCCTTCCCTTTTTTTTAACTTGTCATGCTCTCCCCTCTCCCATTCCAGTGTGTGCCCTTTCAAGTCTGGCAGTGGACACACCGGTATTCCGCCATTCTCACATATTGATCACTTAATCTGAACTAAAAACATATTTTTTCCACCAGCACCCTGCATTCAGTACCTCTGCTTCCCACCCCCCACCCCCACCCCACCCCCCCACACCTCACCTTTGCTCTGATGAAGAGTCATCTGAATTCAAAACATTAGCTTCCTTTTTCTCCATGGATGCTGTCTGACCTGCTGTGACCTCCAACATTTGTTGTCTTCAGTACAGATTCCAGCATCTGTAGTAATTTGTTCCTCCCTTGAAACCCTTCCTATTATTGTACCTATTCAGATGCCTTTTAAATATTGTAATTGTATCAGTTTGGCATAACATTATTTATAACATGGATTATTTACATTCGTAGTAAAGTGTTAGTCCTGTAGTCTTTATTTGCTAAGCAACATTTTCTAATTCCAATTATTGTACATGAACATTTATCTAATTTATCCAAGCACTAACAGAATAGTGTCAATACTTTTTTAAGAAGGCCTACAATGTGCTGTCTTTCATTAACAGTGGGATAGAGTTTAAAAGCCGCAAGGCATGGTGCAGCTCTATAAAGTTGTGGTGAGACCACTCTTGGAATATTCTGTTCAGTTCTGGTTGCCTCATTATTGGAAGGATGTGAAAGCTTTAGAGAGGGTGCAAAGGTGATTTATCAGGATGTTGCCTGGACTGGAGGGCAGGTCTTATGAAGAAAGGTTGCGGGAGCTAGGGCTGTTCTATTGGAGTGAAGAAAGGTGACAGGTGACTTGATGGAGGTGTACAAGAGGATGAGAAGCATGGATATAGTGGATAGCCAGAGACGTTTTCCCATGGCGGAAATGGCTATCATGAGTGGGACATAATTCTAAGGTGATTGAAGGAAGGTTTAGGGGAGATATAGGAGAGAGTTCTTTACACAGAGAGAGGTGGATGCATGGAATGCACTGCTGGCGGTGTAGTAGAGTTAGATACATTCAACCTTAGATACATTAGGATCATTTAAGCGACTCTTGGATAGACACTTGGATGATAGTAAAATGAAATGTTATGTAGGTTAGTTTGATCTCAGATAGGTTAAAAGGTCGGCACAAAATCAAGGGCTGAAGGGCCTGTACTGTTCTGTGTACCAGCTCAAACATTGGCAATTTTAATTACTTAGATATTTCAAAATGAAATCAGAGTACAGAATGTTGCATTTAGACAAAGGCAGATAAGTGCCTTTATCTTAAAGTTATCTTAATAAAATTTCTTGCAGTTTGATTATTTATAATTTTACAACTAGTATCACAGTTGTCACAAATGCAAATGTTAATCTGCTAATTACTTCACTACATTCTTTCGATGTAACACCAAGTTCTTCAGTTTCATAAAATTATCATAAATACAAATAATAGTTACGTTTTATCCACAAAGGGTAAAAGAAGCTAATGAGAAAACTGTTATATAAATAAACTGCATAATCATGCTGGAATAGCAACACCAAAATCCAAAATGTATCTTTTTCTTACTGCCAAATGAATGGGACTAGGTCTTTTTGCCCCTCAGACCTTTCCCGTCATTCAATGAACTCTTGGTTAATCTGCGACCGAACTTCTTGGGCCAATATCCCTCAGCACCTTTGGACGTAAATAAACTCCAATCTCAGATCTAAAATTAGCATCTATCTATTGCTGGTACAGAGGTGTTCCTTAATTCTACCACTTTTTTGTGTAGACTTTTCAAATTGTCATTTTGACTCGCTGGCTTTAAGTTTTGTACAGTGCATATGGCCCTATGCACCCCAGTGCTGAACTCTCTAACTCATAGACCAAGGGTAAATAGAGAGAAAATGGTTCCCATTAATGCCGTGACAATTTTAATCACATCACACCATACAATCTAAATTCCACAGAATAAACACAAATTTGTATGGTCTACTTTAGTTGAACCTTTGGAGTCCAGGTATCATTTGATAAACTATGCTGTAGTCTCTAAATTCCTACATACCCTTTGTAGGATATAGAGCCCAAAACTGTTGCCATTACTCTGAGTGTGATCAAATAATGGCTTTGTATAACCTCTACCCCATTGTACCCTCGTCCTTTAGCACTGAAGGTTTGTATTTAATTGGCCTTGTCTGTTATTTTCAGGAGATTTGTTTATGTCATTTTAAGTGATCTCTGTGCTGGCACCCCAAAGTCTCTGTGGATTTCTAGTAATTCTGGCTTTTCACCATTTAGATAGCATTCTCAAGTATCTTTTTGAGGTCCAATTTGAAGTATTTCTACACTGAAATCCATCTGCCACAGTTTTGCCCATTCAAGTAATCTCTCTGTGATTTTATGCTTCCATTTTACATGACTTACAATGCTACCTTTCTTTGTGGCATCAGTAAGTTTGGATATGTGCCTTTCTATCCCACTGTCTAAATGGTTAATAAATAGTGATTAGTTGAGTTCCAGCAAAGAACCATTAACTCTCTGCAAAAGGTGCTTCATTTTCACAAATGGCAAGTTCAATAAAACAACATGAAATAAGGAAGCGTAGAAAAGAAACATTACACATTTCAAATGAATAAAAAGCCTCAGGAGAATTTGTTAAACAAGTCCTCAGTTTGGAGATTATTCGAAAGACAATGAACTCAGCCTTTGGTTTCAGGGCTTCAGCCTGATATGAATTAGTTTGATACAGGAACTATTTTTTGCTGCACAAAACACAAACCCGTCTTTATCTCAAGTAAAGTAGCCTTCTGAATATAATCTTTAAATATTATAAGCTAAGATCATGCCATATTGACTCTAACAATCCACTGTGGCCTTATTGTAATGAAAACTGAATTTCTTTAATATTTGTTTTGCCTATAAATCATATATTCAATAAATCATACATTCAATGAACACATAATATCTTTAAATTATTTCCTTTGTCATGAATGGCACAAAATTAAAACAGAAAAGACTTCAAAATGGTCAAACAAGGTAACCTCTTTCCAATGTTTCTATGACATTAAAAGCACTATTGCAGATAAAGTCGACTATCAAACTTGAAACCTGCAGCTCAAGATGAAACTTATGGCTGAGGCCTGATCACTAGTTAAAAGATTTGAAATAATTATTCAGACATATGGAGCAGTTGCTACAGAATGTAGTTATGGCTCAATGGTAGCACTTTCACTTCTAGGGTGTAGATGAATGAGAGTCACCCTCATTGAAACACAGAGATGTTTGTCCTGGCTGGTGAGGCTAGAATCAGTGGACACAGTCTCAGAACGAGAGGGATGCAATTTAGGAATGAGATATAGAGTAATTTCTTCCCTCCGAAGGCATTTAGGGATGTAACAATAATGCAGGAGTTTGATGCTGAAGTACAAGATCAGTTATGATGTAGATGAGTGGCAACTTAAAAAGAGCAAATGGCTTTTGCTGTTTCTATTTCTTGTGCTCCTGCAACTGAATGCAGAGCATAGATTCACTTATACTGTTCTTTTGGGTGACTAGAGTTTTGTTCCCTTGAAATATCAGGAGATAAGCTGGTGGAATGAAATAGACCTGGATAGTGATAGTAGAGGAGTTAAGCAGCCAATTGTTCCACATACTCGGCTATGGAGCCTTAAGGTGGTCAATGGCCTGATGTGTCCAGGCAAAGTGAATGCAGCATATAATATTAAGCTGACCTAATATGAAGTTAAATGTGACTCAAAGTAAATATGATTTTGGAGCAGTGACTGTCCACCTGGTCAAACAGCAGCATTGGCTCTAGGTTACAGCAAGGTAAAGATGGATTACCAGAGAAATTAGGAATAACATTAGATTCCAATAGGAGACACAAAAAAATTGCAAGAAAAAGCACTAAGCCTGAGGATTGGGAAAGGATTAAAACCCTTCAAAAGATGACAATAGGATTGCTCAAGAGGGGGAAAATAGAGTACAAGAGGAAACTTGCAAGAAACATAAAAACTGTCTGTGAAAGCTTCTATAAGTATGCAAACACACAAAAAAATAGTGAAGACAATTATCTGTTACAGTCACAAAAGTTGGAAGTTACAGTGACGGACAAAGAAATGGCGAAAGAATTGAACATGCATTTTTTGCTGTGTCTTCACAAAAGAGGGTGCAAGTAATTTCTCTGAAATGTTCGGGAATCAAGTGTCCAGTGAGAGGGAGAATTGAAGAAAGTCAGTATTATTAAAAAAAAGGAAAACTGCAGAAATTAATGGGGTTTAAGTCTAACAAATTGCCAGTGCCTAACAATCTGTATTGCAGGATACTACAGGAAGTGGCCCTGGAAATATTGATGCAATAGCAGTCATCTAAAATTCTGGAGACTCTGGAACAGCTCTGGGGGAGTGGCAAATGTAACCCCTATATTGAACAAAGGAGGGAGGGGAAGAACAGACAATTATGGACCAGTTAACATCAGTAGGTGGAAAAATTCTGGAACCTATTATAAAAGATGCGATAACAGAACACTTGAAATGTGTTAATGATATTAGATAAAGTCAGCATGAGTTTATGAAAGGCAAGTCCTGCTTAACTAATTCTCTGGAGGTTTTTTGGCAATATGGCCAATAGAATGGTTAAGGGAGAACCTGTGGATGTGATGTATTTGGATTCTGAAAAAGTCTTTTGATAAGTTCCCACCGAAGAGTTAATGGAAATAATAAATCATGCAAGATTGTGGTAATATCCTGTCATAGATTGAGAACTGGTTGACAGGTTGAAATTAGACAGTGGTAATAAATGGATCTTTTTCTATGTAGCAGGCATAGAAGTGTACTGCAGGAATCAGTGCTTGGCCCTCAACTATTCACAATATAGATTTACAACTTGCATAAGGGAATGAAATGCAATATTTCCAAGTTTGTGGATGACACAAAACTGGTCAGGGTTGTGGGTTGTGAGTAGTAAGGAGGATGCAAAGAGCTTCAGGGTGATTGAGACAAGTTGGGTATCTGGGTAAGCATGTGGCAGATGCAGTATAAAGTGGATAAATGTGAAGTCATACACGTCGGTGTCATAGAGTCAAAGAGATGTACAACATGGCAACAGACTCTTCAGTCGAATTTATCCATGCCAATCAGATATCCTAAATTAATCTAGTCCCATTTGCTAGCACTCCATACCCTTCCTATTCATGTACCCATCCAGATGCCTTTTAAATGTTTTAATTGTACCAGCCTCCACCACATCCTCTGGCAGCACATTCCATATATGCACTACTCTTTGTGTTAAAAAGTTATCCGTTAGGTCCCTTTTAAGTCTGTCCCCTCTTACCCTAAATCTATGCCTTCCCAAACCAGCAAAAAAACGTTGTCTATTTACCCTAGTCATGCCGCTTATAATTTTATAATCTGTCAGGTCACCCCTCAGCCTCTGACGCTCCAGGGAGAATATCCCCAGCCTACTCAGCCTCTCCCTGTAGCTCAAACCGTCCAACCCTGGCAACATCCTTGTAAATCGTTTCTGAACCCTTTCAAGTTGCACAACAATCTTTCTCTGGGAGGGAGACCAGGATTGCACACTATATTCCAAATGTAACCTAACCAATGTCTTGTACAGCCGCAACATGACCTCACAACTCCCATACTCAATGCTCAGACCAATAAAGGAAAGCATAATAAACTATCTTCTTCACTATCCTATTTATTTCAGACTTCACTTTCAAGGGACAATGAACTTGCACTCCAAGAGGTATGGGGAACAAGCAGAAATATTATAGTGAAATGGAGGATCAGCCACAATCATGATGAAAGGTGGAGCATGTTCTTAGGCTCACATGTGCTCCTGGTTTCTACAATACAGTTCTGTGTCAGGCAGCATTAACTTCTGCACTGTCTGTTTTGAATGGCTGTATGAAGAAGTCACCTCTGTCACACCACACACAGTTAGACTCTCACTTCTATAGCTGTAGTCTGTGCTCTTGATGGACAAATAAAATGGAAATTTCTAATTACAAAAGAAAAGTGATTAAAATGTTTGAGAAAGATCAAGAACTGGAAGATTGAATCTCCTGAATCTCCTCACAGCTGTAGAAAATGAGGCACTGGAGCTGGGAGGCATAAAGACAAGGCATAAAAAGTTGGTACCAGACAGTGAGTGCCCAGATCGATCCAAAAACATGTTCCAGGTTATGAGTAGTCAGAGGTCTGGAGTCTCAAGGCCCCAGACAACCAGAAGATGACTGCCAATGCCAGTGAAGAGCATGGAGCAGAAAATTAGCCTTTCACTTTTATGTCAGCTAACACTACATTCACAAGTAGTTGAGAAAATATTTGGATTTTATAGGGTTAAATTATATGTTCACCTTGCTGCTTAATTGCTTATAATGAATTTTAACGCACAGCATCACAGAGAGATTCCTTCAGAAATGGCTGGTTCAGCTGTAGGTTAATGGGTGCAGTGAGAAAGAACACACTCAATGACATCAATGCATTTCCCAAGCCTGAGACTCACATACTAACAGCTTCTGATCTGTGACATTTTAAGAGTTTTTAAGAAAAGTACAACAGGCTACAGAAGCTGTAAGATTCACACAGGGGTGTGAGGAATGTTTGGGAGAAATTTTTCTATTTAGCAGTAGAATTGGCTTTATTGTCACATATACTCAGATGAAAAGTGTATAAGTCACTTGTGAGTCATGAGCCTATCTCACATGTATCATATTGTCTTTTGCCAGTGCTCCTTTGAAGTTCTCACTGTACGATGCCTTGTCACCATTCTCCTCCATATCCTTACCCTTGAAGGAGATATCATGCTCCTAGTTGTCTTCATTGTTCAACACTTCTCTGTATTTTAGCACCAGGTTTTGCAGTGAACAGCTGATAACAAAGATATGCAACAGCTTTGCTGGGACACATTGAAAGGCTGAGGGAGATAAAGGCTCTGTGAGTCATATCTTTGCAAGCTATGTTTTGCATGATGGTCACTTGAGTTGTCCTATGGCAACTATTGCATGTCTCCTCTGCATTTGCACTTCATCTTCGACAGACATACAGAGCCAAAGGAGCACCTGAAAAAGCCAGGTATGTTGGATTACTGAAATATGACAGCATCATGACAGTTTCCCAGGAACCTTGCACAAACCTGACAGATCATTTTGCAATGCTCTCATATGCACACACGCACACTTCGAGCAAGAGAATGTTGTTGCAGTTAATAGAGGCTGCTGTCTACTCTCTTCAGGGCCATATGTATGCAGTCGATAATGGTCCTGATTCCTATAGAACTCTCAGTTTAAATATCCAGTGCATACATTGACCCTTCCCCTTTAATAGATCATTAATGACCATCTTGATGTGGCGATGAGCTATAGAATATGAGATCTCATAGATATCTGTAATGGATCCTGGGAATGATCCTGAGGTGCAGAGATTCAGCACAACAGAATCCTTCACTACAGCAACAGGAGTATGCCACTTCCCCTTGGTCTCGGATTCTCGTCTGTCACTTTGTACAGTCTCCCTGGAGAGACTCAATCTTTGGTGACACTGCTGCTCTTGCATTTGTGGAAAGCAGGGCCTCAGAGGTCACACCTCTCTGGTGGGTAGTGTGATTTGTGCAAGAGGCTGGTAGTTCACCAGCCCGTGCTTTCCTTGTCCTTCTAGCCTTCTAATCCTGATGCCAGAGTGATGCTGCACCCTCCTTTTCTGATGTTCCTAAATGAGATCTCAAGATCTGACTGAATGAGGCACATTGAAAATTATTGCATTCAATTCTCAGGACCTTGAACCTCAAACTCCATGCATACAACTACCAAGTTAGACAGCACAATCCATTGTGTCAGATAGATTTGGATAGACTCCAGATTGGGATTGTCACTGCCTACTCTTTCGCACCCTCCCGACTGCTATCACTTACAATGGCTGCTGACTATAGTAACAATGTATCTTCAACTGAACATCCACTTCCTTAGAGTTAGCGAAGATGAATTCTTGCTTTCTCATGCATCAAAATATAAAATCTCTGGTAAAATAGCTTTTCATGACCTAACTGTTTAGCACATATAATTACCTTCCCATTACCTTCAAGCATAACTTCTACCTACCAGAATGGCCTCCTGTGGGAATGGCTTGTGCTCGAAACGTCGAATTCTCTATTCCTGAGATGCTGCCTAACCTGCTGTGCTTTGACCAGCAACACATTTGCTCCTGTGGGAACTACCAAGTAGCATGAACACATTGTACTTCCCTTCTGAAGCCATTTTGATCTCATTCTGCTGCTCTTTATTTCTCTCAAAACCCCAGTCTAAATCGCAATATGTCATGGCACCGTGAACCACTGAGAGAATGCACAAAATTGATGACAGAACTATGAATCAGTCCTTAAAAAAAATCAGTGTAATACTTTTTCCACTTCATTTTGTTTTATAGGCCATTGGTGTGCTTATGACCTATAGTTGAATGTCTTTTTGACAAGATTCTCAAGTGTCATACATCAATGCATGTCTTACAATTAGTCAAGGTTAAGGGACTAACTAAACTGTCTGGTAATTTTAGTTCATGGGCCTAATCTGAATAATTATATTGAATCAAAGAGCTTTTCCACCACATAAAGAGCAAGATATGAAATGGCTGCATCAGTGTTATATGATTTCCTTTCTAAAAACTGTAAATGATGCTCTGTATGATGAAAGGATACGTTCATATATTACATATTTTAAAATTTTAAACAAGCTGACATATTGCTGGATTTATCTCAAGCAATTTTATCTTCAGAGTTTTTTATATGAATTATCAGAATCTGAAATATCTCTAAGTATAATTCTTACCATCAGTGTACTTAATGACTCGAATGGTGGAATCACCTTCTCCAAATCGTGTAATCGGTGTCAGACGAACTTCATAGGCCTCAGGCTTCAGTAGTTCAGTCAGGTTGTGTGTGATTAATTCTCCAGATTGGATCATAGAATTCATTGAAATTTCTTGTTCCCACCAACGCTGTTGGCCAGTCTGAAAATAAAATTAACAATAACACTGATCAAGAAACTGGGAATCACTTCAACAGACTTGCCATTATCCATGTTACTCAGCAAACTGACAAGAGCAGAAAGAAACTTGAACCTGACTGCTGTTTGACAACTTAATGAATGTTAAAATCTTCCATTTCACTAAGACTCAGAATCAAGAACAAGATGAAAGTGAGCCAGATTTCTATCTGTGCTGTTGATTTGAGTTGCAAAATTAACGGCTTAAATTTATCTGGAAGGCTGATTTTTCAAATCTTGATACAGAGCCAGTGGAACATGCATCTGGGAGGTGCTGTAAGAGACACAGTCTACAGTGGTGAAGTCACAGGAATACAGACTAAGAAGACTATAGAAGGTGGGATGGAAGCCTGGAGGCAATTGCACAGGTTGTCCATGCCTGTATTACTTCCAGACCTGACTACTGAAATGGAAGTACAAAATTGTGGATGCTGGATATCTGAAACCAACACAAAACATGCTTGAGAAATGCAGATCTGGCAGCATCTAATGGAGAGAGAAAAACAAAGATAATGTTCCTAGTCGAGTACGACTCTTCCTCAGGACTGATCACCAAGACCATTTCTTCTTCTGATTATTGTAATGTACTCCTAGTTTTCATCCTGAGTTCTAAATTTGAAGTCGTTCAAAATTCTGTTTTGGTTCTAACGTGCTTGAAATTTTGTTCCCTCATGATTCTATGCTCACTGATCTAGTTACAATGATTAGATTCTCTACAGTATTGAAACATGAACATTGGCCCAACAAGTGCACACTGATCCACATGAGAGTAACCCACTCAGACCCATTCACCTGCATTTTTACCCCTGACTAATGTACCTAACCTATGGGCAATTTAGCCTGGCCAATTCACCTGACATGCACATCTTTGGATTATGGTAAGAAACCGGACAATCTGGAGGAAACCCACACAGACAGGGGGAGGATATGCAAACTCCACACAGACAGCTGCCCGAGGCTGGAATTGAACATAAGTCCCTGGCATTATGAGGCAGCAGTGCTAACCACTGAGCCACTGTGCCACTCAAAATGCATCCCACTTAGACAGTGCCTCAATTATGAAAGTCTCATTGAATCCATCTCCTCGCCTCCAATTCGCTAGTCTTAAGAGTCCCTGGTTTTAATTCCTCCAATGTTGGTGACTGTGCTTTTAGCTACCTGGGCCTAACCTATGGAGTTCCTCTCCAGGCCTCTGTGTGTCTCCACTTCACTTTTCTTCTTTAAGACACTGTTTTAAACTCACCTCTTTAATCAAGCCTTTGGTCATTGGTTCTGATATGGTATTAAATTTTGCCTCATTTTGTCTGTGAAGCTCACAGGGATGTTTTGTTCTGTAAAAGGTGCTAGATGTATGCAAAATTGTTGGAGCAAAGAGTGAAAAGACAGAGAATTTGCAAATTAATTTTGAATTAATTTACTGGAAGACAGGAAGCTCATGGAAACCAGCAACACAAGGAGTGAGGATGCAGAACTTTGGTTGAATGGGAGTACGTACTGAAGAACATCAGGAAAACAATTGAGAGGACTGTTAATAAATTTGAGTCTTGAGATAAAATAAGGTTTCAACAATGTAAGAGGTGACTGACAATCACCACGTTAAGGGAATGTTGCAGAATTGAAAGTATGTTGTCCTTTTGATGAATGGGATATAGAGTCAATGGGTCAGCTGTGGTCCAAATTGGATGCTGAGACAGTGTCTGGCTTTACCTTGCAGAGCAGAGAAGGAAAGGAAGGAAGAGTTGAGATCTTAGCAGGAATTGAATTACATGAATTTTATGCACTTACTCTTAGAGTTAAAGATTCAGACAGTGTGGAAACAGACACTTTGGTCCAAGTGGTCCGGTTCAACCATATTCCAAAACAAAACTAGACCCACTTGCCTGCATTTGGACTATATCTCTCCAAAACTTGCCTTTTCATGTACTTACCTAACATTTTCTAAACATTGTAACTGTACTGGTATCTACCACATCCTCTGGAAGGTCATTCCACACACGAACCACTCTCTGTGTAAAATGATTGCCCCTCATGTCCTTTTTAAAACTTTCTCCTCTCACTTTAAAAATTTGCTCCCGGTTTTGAACTCTTTGATCTTAGGGAGAAGACTCCTGCTAGTCACCCTATCCATGCCGGCTCATGATTTTATAAACCTCTGTAAGGTTCCCCCTCAACCTCCTACATTTAACAGAAGGTATGGACTATATAACAGTGGGGCCAGGAAAGTGGGGATGCCCAAGTCTAGAATTGGAGGAGCACAACAAATGATGCAGAGATTGGAGACATTTATTCAGATCCCCAAAATGAGTGAGAGAATGAGCTGTAATCAACAAGTGGCCATTCGATCAGGAATTAAACAGTGAGGTGAACCTGCAATACATTTAATAGTACAGAGAGAGGTTTAACAAGTCTGGCCCTTCCTCAGAAGTTCTGGGGAGGGGCTACTCGACCTGAGATGTTGGCTCTGGTTTTTCTCCCCAGTTGCTACTGGACCTGTTGAGCTTTTCCAGCAATTCCTGGTTTTGTTTCGGATTTACAGCATCCACAGTTCTTTCAGTTTTTATTTTCCTAGATACCATCAGTTCTGAGGAAAGGCTACTCGACCTGAAACAATAACTCTCACTTCTCTCTGCAGATGCTGCCAGACTTGCAGAGCTTTTCCAGCAGTTTCTGCTTTTGTTACAAATTTACAGCATCTGCAGTTCTTTTGGTTTTAAACAAGTCTGGAGTGTGATGGAATGCTCTTCACATGTCTGGATGGTTATAATTCCAGACTCATTCAAAAAGATCTGCACATTCAGGATGAAGGAGCTTAGTTGATTGACATCCTATTTATCGTCAGAAAAAAATCACTCCTTCTCCCAGTGGAGTACTATGGCAGCTGTATGTACCATTTACCAGATGCAGTGCAGCAACGTATCGAGGTTTCTGCAGCATGACCTTCTAAACCCATGACCTCTACCAACCAGACACACACAACGCTACCACTTTTAAGTTGCACACCTTTGTGACTTGAACATACATCGCTTCATCGTTGCTGAATCAAATTCCAGAACTCTATACTTAACAACACAATGGTAACACCTTCAGCACAAGCACTGAGGCAGTTAGTAAAGTTAAAAATCACACAACACCAAGTTATAGTCCAACAGGTTTAATTGGAATACTAGCTTTCGGAGTGCAGCTCCTTCATCAGGTGGTTGTCCCATCCGAAAGCTATTGCTTCCAATTAAACCTGTTGGACTATAACCTGGTGTTATGTGATTTTTAACTTCGTACACCCCAGTCCAACACCGGCATCTCCAAATCATGGCAGTTAGAAAAGGCAGCATTCCCATCCCCTTCATAACTGCAATGTGGGATGGACAAATGTTGGTCTTGCCAGTGACATTCACATTCTGGAATGAATTGTAAAAAAACAATATTAAGGCCAATGTCTCAGAATACTGGTTTTAAAGTCACATTAACATTTTAAATTGATTACAATTTGTACTGCAATGATACGTAGCTCTAAGACCAACTCCTTGCCAAGGATACAATGTCACAGTGAAGCTGGTTTTCTTCTCAATCTCCAACCCATATTTGCTCGAGATCATTTCAATTCTATAGAATTCATACCAAGAATATAAATGTCAAAGCCATTTGGAAATTATAAGGCTGGAATTCCAGTCTTCAAACACACATTGACTTGGAGTTAGAAACAAAATTGTGGTTTAATCCTTCACAGATGAAAGTATGAGAAAGAAGAGTCATGTGGTTCAATGCACAAATAATGAAAAGCTAATAATTCATAAATATTGGCATTTACAAAGTCATGAAGTCATACAGCATAGAAACAGGCTCTTTGGTCAAACCAGCCCATAATCCAAACCAAACTAGTCCTACTTGCTTGCACTTTCCTATAATCTCTCATAATATTTCTTATTTGCGCACTTATCCAAACGTCTCTTTTAAACATTGTTACTGTACTCACTTCCACAACTTCCTCTGGAAGTTCATTCAACATACAAACCATTCTGTGTAAAAGAAAATGCTCCTCATGCCTTTATAAAACCTTTCTCCTCTCATCTTAAAATATGCCTTCAGGCTTGAAATCCCCCACCCTAAGGAAAATAAAACACCCACCATTCATCCTATCTATACCCCTAATGAATTTATAAATCTCTATTAGATCGACTCTCAACCTCCTAAGCTCCAGTGAAAAATGCCCCAGCCTGTCCAGCATTTCCTTATAACACAAACCCTCCTATCCTGGCAACTTCCTGTCAAATCTCTTCTGAACCCTCTCCAATTTAATAATGTTCCTCAAATAACAGGAAGACCAGAACCGGACACAGCACTCCAGAAAAGGCCTCACCAATGTCCTATACAACCTCAATGTGATGTCTCAACTCCTTCATTCATAAGTCTGAGCATTGAAGGCAAGCATGATATATACCGCCTTAATCACCCAGTCTACCTTGATGCAAATTTCAAACAATTATGCACCTGAACCCCAAGGTCTCTGTATTCTAGGTGATGGCTTAATGGTATTATTGCTGGACTGTTAATCCAGAAACCCAGATGAAGTTCTGGGGTCCTGGGTTTAAATCCCACCATGGTAGATGGTGGAATTTGAATTCAATAAAAAGTCTAGAATTATGAGTCTAACGATGACCATGAAAAGCCTATTTGGTTCACTAATGTCCTATGGGAAAAGAAACTGCTATCATTATCTGGTCCATTCCACCTTTGATTCCAAAGCCACAGCAATGTGGCTGACTATTAACTGCCCCCTGGGCAATTAGGGCTGGGCAAGAAATGCTGGCCTAGCTGGAGATTCCCTCATCCTGTGAATGAATGAAAAAAACTGAAAGCCCTACTTTTAATTGTTTGTTTTTACCAAAATGCAAGACTTCGCACTTATCCAAATTAAACTCCATCTGCAACTCTTCAGTCCTTTGTCACTACTGATCAAGATTTCTTTGTAATCTTAGATAACCTTCTTTATGTCCACTATATGACTGATCTTGGTGTCATCTTCAAAATTACTAACCGTGTTTTCTATCTTCTCATCTAAATTGTTCATATAAATGACAAACCAAAGTGAACCCAGTGCCGATCCCTGTGGAATACTGATGGCCACAGGTCTTCAGTCTGAAAAACAACCCACCATCACTCTCTGACTCCTGCCATTAAGCTAATCTTGTATCCAATTGGCAAGCTTACCCTGAATCCCACGTGATCTAACTTTACAAATTAGTCTATCATGCGGAACCTTGTCAAAGGCTTTACTAAAGTCCGTGTAAATAAATTCTACCCCTCTGCCCTCATCAATCTTCTTGGTTACTTATTCAAAAGGCTCAATCAAGCTTGTGAGACATGATTTCCCTGTGGTTAGGATGCTGCCAAAGCATTCCCACAAGCAATGGTGACAGGATTGCTTCACAAGTGTACACTGTATAGCCACTTAAAAAGTGTCACAATGTTCATTTTCACATGAAACACGAGAGATTTTACATGTTTGATAACTCTGGAGTAAGGTTGAGGGAATGTATAAATGTCAGCTTCCTAGTTGAAGTAGCTTGCATATCTGACTTCTAAAGAAGCTCAGACTTTCACTTGGGACAAGTAAAATCTGTTTGTGTAAACTAAGTGAGAAAATAGATTCTGTAAACCACTGGGGAATCTGCAATCAACACACTTTGTGTTTAAAGCTCCCCTGCAGTCAGTAAAGCAACTTTCAGCTCAGAATTCAATCATTTGTTTATTGTTTCTTCAAATATTATAATGGGTATGTGCTTCCCTGTCAAAAGACAAAGCAGTCTGTGAATGCAGTAAAACTTCATGCATCATGGGAATTGAACACGAAAACTTTTATCAACAATTGTTTGATAGAAAAAGAAAACTCAAATCTCAATTAATTTGAATGACCGGACATTATGAATCTGCATAAAAGGTTAGAGTGCAGTTCATCTTTATTAATGCACAAAAATGTGATGAGTTAAATAATAAATATTAGAGTTGCATTTTGCTACTTAATTTTGTGTAAGTTCAGCAAAAATCATGAAATGCATAACACAATGGCAAACTATGCCAGTTTGCAATGTTGTAACCATAATGCCATGTTATTAATTACAATGAGCAGATCTGAATGGTAAGTAACAAAATTAAAAGAAAAATACAGTCTGTCGCCCGAAGTTAATGATATGGTCATAAGCTACTGTCAAGCACAAAAGAAAATCAATGTCAATGATTATGAGAGTAAGTATGAAAGCATAAATCCTGGTTCCTGCAGGATTTATATACAGCAAAAGTAGTCATGATGTAAAATTCATAAAGCATATTTGGGATAGTTTCTTAAAACGTTTCTTAAAAATGTTGTGGATCAAAATCAAGGATTAACCTGTTTTGGATTCGGTGTTGTCTAATGAGGCATGTTTAATTTTTTAAAAAGTCAGAGTAAAAGATCCCCAGGAAATAGTGACAGCAACATGTAGAATTTAGCAGTCAGCTTGAGAGAGAGAAATTTGAATTCAAAACAACTGTGCTAAGCTGAAATAAGCATAACTAAGGAATTGAATGTTGAGTTAAGAACAATGGGAGATGTTTAGGAAAATAGTTCATGGTTCACAACAATTGTATATATATATCCCATTGAGAAAGAAGAATTCTAGGAAGGGGATAACCAGCTGGGGAATTTTCAGAAGTTAATGGTAGCATGAAATCAAAAGACAAAAGCATTAAAGAATAATGTAAGACAGAGGGTTATGAAAGTTTCTAAAAACAAATATAGATAACCAAATAAAAATAAAGCAAGCAAAAATAAACTATGAAGGGAAATTAGAAAGTAACATAAAAGCAAATAGCTAGACCTTCGTTAAATAAAAAGGAAAAGAGAGGCCAAAGTTAACAATTGGAGCATGAGGCTGGATAAATAGTAATTGAGAACCAGGGAATGGCAGACGAGTTGAATAAGTGCTTTTCCTCCATCACTAATAGCATTCTAACAATAATAAATACTCACAGGGCAAAAGAAGGGAATGAAATGAACACATTAATTATTATTGAGAAAAAGTTCAAGATTTGTGCAAAGATTTGTAGCTCGGGTATTGGTTGCTGTGGTTGTGGGTGTGTTCGCTGAGCTGGGAATTTGGTTTACAGATGTTTTGTCCCCTGTCTAGGTGCGATCCTCAGGGCTGTGGAGCTTTCTGTAAAGTGCTGCTGTACTGTGTTAGTTGGAATTTATTTGCTTTTGTTCCCGCTGCTTCTGGTTGCTTGTTGCGGTGTTCATTACAGTGGTCGGTATATTGGTTTGAGGTCAAAGTGTTTATTGATGGAGACCGTGAATGAGAGCCATGCTTCTAGGAATTCTCTGGCTGTCCTCTGTTTAGCTTGTCCTGTTATTGTTGTGTTGTCCCGGTTGAATTTGTAGTCCTTGTCTGTATGTATTGATACGAGGGCCAGCTGGTCACAGCATCGAGTGGCTAGTTGACGTTCATGAATGCAGATTGCTAGCTGTCTGCCTGTTTGTCCTATACAGCATTTCATGCAGTCTCTGCATGGAGTCTTGTACACCACACTTATCCTGCATATGATGGGCATTGGGTCTTTTGTTCTGGTGAGTTGTTATCGAGCATGTCTGTCAGTTTATGTACCGTCATAAGTCCAAGTGGCCGGAGGAGTCTGGCTGTCAGTTCCAAGATGTCAGAGGACAACCAGAGAATTCCTAGAAGCTTGGCACTTATCCATGGACCTTTGATAAAGTACACTTTAATCTATTTAATAAGACAGGACCTCATGGTTTTGAAGATTGCATATTAGCATGTACAGAGGATTGGTTAACTAATAGAAAGTTGGGATGGGTGGGATGCTTCCTCAGCATGGCAACTTGAAGTAATGGAGTTTCACGTGGATTACTGCTGGGGCCAGAATTACTTAAAGTATATATTAATGACTGGGATGAGGAAGTCCTGTAACAAAGACAGAGAGACCGATGAGTTCAGGTTCGTAACTCTTTGAAATTTGCATCACAGATAGACAGGGTGTTTAAAAAGGCATTTTGAATGCTTGCCTTTATTGTGCAGACCTTTGAGGAAAGGAACTGGAACATTATGTTGGGACTGTACAAGACATTGGTGAGGCCTCTTCTGGAGTATTGGATGCAGTTCAGGATGTCCCATTATTGGAAGGATATTGTTAAACTGGAGAGTGTTCAGAAAAGATTTACCAGGATGTTGGCGGGAATGGAAGGTTTGAGTTGTAAGGATAGGCCGGGACTTTTTTCACTGGAATGTAGGAGGTTGAGGGGTGACCTTATGGAGGTTTATAAAAACATAAGGGACATAGATAAGATGAATAGCAGGGGGTATATTTTTACAGTGAGAGAAGAAAGATTTAAAGACGACATGTTTTTGCACAGAGAGACCTTAGTATGTAGAATGAACTTCCAGAGGATGTGGTGGATGCAGATATACTTAAAAGACATTTAGATGAGTGCATAAATAGGAAAGGTTTGGAGGGATATGGGCCAAATGCAGGCAGATGGGGACTAGTTTAGTTTGTGAAAATGGCCGGCATGAATTCGTTGGACCTGTTTCCATCCTGTACGACTCTATGACACAAAAGTAGGTGAGAGATCAAGCGATGCAAATGACACAAGGAGTCTAGAGAGAGTTCTGTACAGCTTCAGCGAGTGAGCAAAAACTTGTCAGATGGAATATTATGTGGAAAAGTGTCAGCCTTGGCAGGAATCGAGGGTTTGAATTTTATTTAAATGAAGGAATACTGCAGAAAGCTGCAGCACAGAGGGATTTGGGGATTCATTTGCATAAATTGGCTCAGTGGTTAGCACTGCTGTCTCACAGTGCCAGGGATCCCGGTTCGTTTCCAGCCTCGGGTAACTGTCTGTGTGGAGTTTGCACATTCTCCCTGTGTCTGCATGGGTGCTCCAGTTTCTTCCCACAATCCAAAGATGTGTGGGTCAGGTGAATTGGCCATACTAAATTGCCCATAGTGTTCAGAGGTGTGTAGGTTAGGTGCATGAGTCAGGGGAAACATAGAATAATAGGGTATGGGAATGTTTCTGGGTGGGATACTCTTCAGAGAATCGGTGCAGACTTGTTGGGCCAAATGGGCTGTTTCCACATGATATGGATTTTATGATTCAAAATTACAAACAGCTAGTAAACAAGCTCAGTAGGTAATTGGGAAAGCAAATTGATTGTTGGACTTTATTTTGAAGGAATTAGAGCATAAAAATAGAGAGGTCTTCCTAAGACTATTCTAAAAAAGGTAAAGTCGTCATAGTCCTACAGGAGCATAAGGCTGCTCTCTCATTTGAAAGGGGTGATTGGTGTGGTTTAACCTGTGAGTCACCATGCTTCAGGTGGGGCAAGGGCTATGAAAGTGTGTTCTTTATGTTAACATCAAGGTGTAGGAATTGAACCCACACTATTTGTATCACTGTGCATTGCAAACCAGCCATCTAGCCAACTGTGCTAACTGACTCTCTAAAAGTGTACAAGACATGAGCCAGATCACACTTGGAATACTGTGGACAGTTTTAGATAACTAGGGAAAGATATATTGTCATTGCAGTTAGTCCAAAAGAGAGCTCATGAGGTTGATAACTGGTATGAATGGATTGTCTTAAAAGGATGGATTGAGTAAATTGAGCTTGTACCTATTGGAGCACAGAAGAATGAGAGGTGACCTTATTGAAACAAACAAATATCTCAGTAGACTCGACAGTCTCGATGCAGAAACATTGTTTTCCTGTGTGGGATAGTCTGGGACCAGAGATCATAATCTCAGAGGAAAGGGTTATCCACTTACAATAAAGATAAGGAGGAATTTCATCTCTCAGACGGTGGTGAATCTATGGAATTCTTTACTGCGGAAGGCTGCAGAAGCTGTGTCATTAAGTATATTCAAGACTGAAACAGACAGATTTTAATCAAGAAGGGAATTAAGTGTTATGGAGAAAGAGCAGGAAATTGCAGATGAGGATTATTAGTTCAACCATGATGTCATATAATGGCAGAGCACATTCAATGAAACCAATGGCCTACTTTGTCTTATGGCTCTCCACTGAACTGAAATCTCATTTTGAACCCATCCTGTACTTAATCTATTCAACCACCTCTCCCCAATCTGACAACTGAGCAGAAATACAGCCATAGCACTCCATCCATTGAGCAGATCCTATCACAAAATTCTCTCCCCAGGAAATGAGAAATGAGTTCCCAGCCTCTCCCAACACTGAAAAGAAATCAGTACACAGTACCCTCCCAAACTGAATAAAAACCTGCTATGAATACCTTAGTTCTCCCAAATCAGTGTATAATACAAACACTTAAATGCAAATTGAAGGAGCCAATTTTGCAAAGTAATAAGTATTTATGGAATCAGAGAGTCATACAGCACGGACACAGATTATACGGCCTAACTTGTCCAGATATCCAAAATTAATCTAGTCCCATTTGCCAGCATTTGGCCCATATCTCTCTAAACCTTTCCTATTCATATGCCCATCCAGATGCCTTTTAAATGTTGTAATTGAAATAGTGTCCACCACTGCCTCTAGCAACTCATTTCATATATGCACCACCCTTTGCGTGGAAAAGTTCCCCTTCGGTCCCAGTTACATCTTTCTCATCGCACCATAAACCTATGTCCTCTACTTTTCGACTCCTACCCTGGAAAAAAGAGCTTGGCTGTTCATCTTACCCATGCCCCTCATGATTTAATAAACCTCTATCAGGTTGCTCCATGGAGCAACTTCCGTTGCTCCATGGAAAATAGCCCCAGCTAATTCAGCCTTACCCTACAATTCAAACCCTCCACCCTGTGCAAAATTCTTGTAAATCTTTTGACTAGAAACAGCTAATAATACCTTTCGAAACCATTAAAATCAAATCACTGGCAGCTATCCATCGTGAGGGGTCACAATAGGGTTAAGCGGTGTGTGCTGAAATGAAAATAATAGTGATCCTGACAACATTATCTGCCTTATGACATTTTTCTAGTGGAGTGCTGACAATTTCCAATGACGGTCACCTGGAAATTGAAATGGACAGCTAATCAACAGTAACCTTGCTTCTGTTCACTTAAACAACACTTATGAACTTAGGTCTAAATGATTTTCAGAATCTGTGATTTCTCTGTTTAATTTAACATATTCAGCAACTATAAATCAATAAGCCAGATGTGTTACCATGGTATAAGAGTCCTGATGTTACAAGACAGCATATTTCCCTGACTGACTGTGAACTGTGAATGAACTGAAAATGTGTTGCTGGAAAAGCGCAGCAGGTCAGGCAGCATCCAAGGAGCAGGAGAATCGACGTTTTGGGCACAAGCCCTTCTTTAGGATTCCTGAAGAAGGGCTCATGCCCGAAACATCGATTCTCCTGCTCCTTGGATGCTGCCTGACCTGCTGCGCTTTTCCAGCAACATATTTTCAGCTCTGATCTCCAGCATCTGCGGTCCTCACTTTCTCCTGTGAACTGTGAATGCTCTAAACATTGTACATATGGTCTACACTTCTAGTCCATCACACTTCAGATTTATCTTATCATCTAATCTGAATTTCCATCATAGACACAATTTACACATTTATTCCAGTATTTCCTTGGTACAGCAACATAAGCCACCCTTGTAATTGAGAATTGTGCCTCTTAAGGACCAGAGTGACTGATACTTTAGAAAATGTTAACAAGATCCAAGATAACTCAGAGAACTGTAACTTGACACTCCAACTCCTGGAATTACAGGCATCACTTACAAACATGCCTCAATGTAATTCATCTTTCATCAAAATGGATTAAGATGTACTCTTTGTTACTGAGCTTCAGCCTTTTGCTTTGTTTTTCTCTGTAAATGTTTCTAATAAAATTAGGAGCATACTGTATAATACTATCTACTATTGCAATATAGAGTACCTTGAAATATACGAGCAATGTAAACTTATGTGGCATGCACTTCTTAAAAACATATAAATAAATCTATATTGATACACGATATAATAAATTTGCCCTTTAAACTGAGATGACAAACTGAGCATTATGGTTTCATCTGGCATAACTCTCTTCCTCGGCTGAATCAACATTTTAAAAACACACAGCTATTAATTTGTTGGCTGCAAATGTGAAACTAACTACAGACTGCCCTCCAGGTAAAACAAGCTTGCCATAGAAATATAAGCCAATCTGGTTTGAAACGAAACAGGAACAAAGGATGTTGACATCTCTTAATAACTCCAGGTGAACTGTTATTCCGAGATAAGGTTGTCAATCCCCTGGTTTGGCCTTGTAGTTCTCTGGAATAAAAGAATGATTTTCCAGGATGCTGCTGTGAGCAGAATGGGAGAACATTTGGAGGAACATTACAAAAAAATGTGATTTCAAAAAACAAATTCTAGGAAGACTTTTATTTTTGTGGTTATAATAACAGCTGACATGGGAAAATGTTTGACTGACATCCAAGAATCAATTAATTGCTTTAATGAAGTCCATTTTCTTCTTCATTTAGTGTGAGAAGGTAGTGCACTTAGAGAAAAGACGTATTAACACCCGATGGTAAGGGCATGGTTGGGGCAATGGGCAACAAGAAAATAGCCAAGTGATAAAACCAGGAATTGGTCCTGCCAGAGTTGGTAACTTTAAACATTTTTTTGGAATATTTGCCCAACCGAATGGAAAGTAAATAAGGAATGGAAACAAATTCCAGCCTGATTGTCTGTTTGACTTAAGCTCTCAAAGTGGATTAACTGAATAGAATGATTGTAAGCATCTAAGCACCATACAGTGCTCCTGAAGTCAATTGTCTGGTATGCCTATCTGTACAAACAGGATGTGGCAAACAATGCAGATATTTAAATTCTACTGCATCAAAGCATCCGAATTGGTGCAGTCCTCATTCATCTGGTGGTGCCTGTTACAATTGAGATGTCACACTTCAAAGTATAAGAGAATATCATGAGAAAGAAAGAATGCTCAGAATTGGAATTATCATGTGCACTTGAGTGAATGAAGTGAAAAGTTTGCAATGTCACCACTTGTGGTGTCGTCTTAGGTAAAAGATACCTCGGTACAGATACTTAAGAATTTGGTGCAAAATTGAAAGCATAATAAATAAAAGTCCATAAAAGAATGAAAAGAAAAAATAAGTGATTGAATTACAGTCCATTCACCCCAGTCTGTGCCAGCATGAGCCTCCAGACTGCAATGGGCCAAGTCTCCAGACCACGTTGGGTCTCAAACCTCGAGGCCTTGCCTCCAGTCTGGAAGGGCCTCTCCTCCCCGTGCCAACCTCCTGTCTGGGACTCGTCTCCCCGAGACGGCCTCTGGTCCAGGACTCACGTCCAGGATTCATCTTCAGGGCTTGTCTCCTGTGCCAGCCTGGTCTGGAACTCGCTTGTGATGGCCTCTGGTCTCGGAGTCACCTCCTCCATTTCCCTCCGAGTAAATTTAAAGTTAAAAGTTTGAAAATAAAAGAGAAAAATGAAAAGAAAAGAACAGGTGGAACTGAAAAGCTCTGAATGGAGTGTCCTGATCTGCCGCCATCAGTTATGTCATGATTAACTGTTTGTGTGACATCTTATTGTAAGCCTTTTTGAAATCAAGCTATGATACTCCTGTTAGTTTCCCACTATCTTTCCTGCAAGTTAGATCATTAAGGACACTTGTCAGAAAGATTTCCTTTTTGGAAAACCACAAAGATGCATTCTCACTTACTTTATGACTGGTGTTAAGCTAACATCTTCTCGATGAACGGTTTCTCCGTCCGTCCGCTCTTGAAAAGTTGTGAAACATTTGCTGCCTGCCAATTTAATGGGGCTGGTTCCAAATCTAATGAATTTTCAGAAATGGCCTCCAGTCTGAAAAACCATCCTCCACCACCATCCTTCTACCTTTGAGCCAGTTCTGTATCCAAATGGCTAGTTCTCCCTGTATTCTGTGAAATCTAACCTTGATAATCAATCTCCCATGGGGTACCTTGTTGAACGCCTTACTGAAATCCATATAGATCACATCTACTGCTCTGCCCTCATCAATCCTCTTTGTTACTTCCTCAAAATACTCAATCAAGTTTGCGAGACATGATTTCCCATGCACAAAGCCATGTTGACTATCCCTAATCAGTCCTTGCCTTTCCAAATGCATGTACATCCTGTCCCTCAGGATACCCTCCAACAACTTGCCCCACCACCGACGTCAGGCTCACTGGTCTATAGTTGACTGGCTTGTCTTTACGACCTTTCTTAAACAGTGGCACCACGTTAGCCAACCTCCAGTCTTCCGGCACCTCACCTGTGACTATCGATGATACAAATATCTCAGCAATCAACATATAAGAGGCATTGGATGGGTATATGAATGGGAGGGGTTTGGAGAGATTTGGGCCAGGTGCTGGCAGGTGGGACTAGATTGGGTTGGGATATCTGGTTGGCATGGATGGGTTGGACCAAAGGGTCTATTTCCATGCTATACATATCTATGACTCTATGATTTGACATACTCTGCTCCCTCCAACAACATTCAATAGCATTGTCTCTCCCCAGAGTTAAAAGGTGTGGATTTATAAGAAACTGAATTTATTGAAACATTCTACAAAAAGCAGCCTCTAATTGACTTCTTGAGATATTTATTTAAAGTATCCCTCCACAAACACTATCTGGGCATTCAGGTTAAAGGAGAGGCACGTGTGAAACCTTCCTGCACAAATGACTCTCCACATCCAAAAAAAGACCAGATCTGTGAACGATGAAGTAATTCATTTACTTGCTTAATTGTCTTCTCACTGACTCTAACAGCCCTTGGAAACACATTAGTTTTAGACACTCACTGTCCCATCTGAGTTTGCTGACAAAGTAACTAGAAGTGGGAAATTAGTCCTTGCACTTCTAATCCCTCAAACCTCAATGTCATATCAAGTCTGTCTCTTTCAAAGGTTAATGATGTGTGCACAGGAAACCTGACAATGCCTTTATAATTCCTATGCCATTTCAAAGCTTCTCAAATATTTAGACTATTAAAAGTCATTTTGATTATCACTGCACCATCATCTGACATCATGCATTTCCATTTTTACATTATCTGCACTAACCCTCAAAAGCAGTTCTAACATTCAGCATGTCAACATCACAGACATCCACGGAGTATTTCTTAAATCATATTTAATGAACGTATTTATTGTCTCAACTTACTTTATCTTCGGTAGATTCCTATATGTGTATGCACATGTTCAATAATGTTTAACAATATTCTATTATTAACTCATTCTGTTGCCAAGCAAACATAGGCAGCCAGAATGTACTAAAAAGTGAATTTGCATCATTAAAAAAAATAACGATGGTATTTACATGGGGTCTCAATGTTCCCTTGACGACAACACGTTTCTATTTATTATAAATGAACAACACACTAAATATAATCAAGTTTTTGTATTCAACAACAAACTAGTGACTGCAATTTAAGAAAAAGTACTTCATTGGGCATTGAGCATGCTAGGATATCTTAAGAGATTGAAAAGTGCTATTTAAATGCAAGCCCTTGTTGTGTTGTAGCTCTTAAGGCAGTAATGCTCTACGCAAGGCAATAGGTGATAAAATTACACTTAAATCTAGATAGATCCAACTGGGCCAAAGAAAAAAGTTATAAATGCAGAGTAAGCGTAAGGCTGGATTTTTGCAGAGTCACAAACGCTTAAAAATGATGGGCAAGACCTGGATTTGGAAGTCTCACTGCTCTTTCTGAGAGATACAACTTTTGCTGGCAGGGGAAGGAGGTGGAGAATAGTTTTCATTGGCAGGAAATTTAAACTCAGCAGGACCATTTGAAGTTATTGCTAAGTTCAAACAAACATGCTCTGACTGTGGCAAGGACATTACCTGAAGTGTAGGAGGCACACATTAATGAAATAAATTAAAAATGGTCTCCTGAGGGGCAGATAAAGGCTTTTTAAATGTCATAATCTGTAGCTTCTTTTTAAATCCTCTACTCTTTAAACATGAATGAAATAGACAGAAGCTGTCAGCAACAGAGAAAAGAAACCCTCTGCAGACTTCATTGATTGATAAACTAGCTTTAGTAACATATATGAAAATAATTTGTTTGTACAGTTTCAACAGAGGTTTTAGCCAATGTTTTTTCTCACATCATTATTAAAATTTAGTTGAGTTTCAAATGCTATCATAATGTCAGCATGCGTTTCTGAGTTTACAATGTAATTAACAGTTTAAAGAAGCTATTAAATAATTATCTTTCTTTGATATTGTTTTTTTTCATTTATGAAACTAAACATTTGAGATTTGAAAGTTTTGAATTGGTTTCACGAATTTGTTATCTTTCACTATCGAATGTGCACAAATGATCACTCTTTGACTTCCTAGAATTAGAATCTAATGGGTGCTTCATTCAGGGACAATTCTGCCATCCTGAGAAATTTCCTGACTTGAACTATTTGTCTCAGTAGTGAAACTCCAGTTCGTAATCTTTCATTTAAGTAACTTAACTGTATTTTCAGAAAACCTGCAATATGATCTTCCGAAAGGATTAGTGCTGGATCCATTTCCCTTCACAACTCATACTACCAAATTGGACTTTAAAATAAACAAATAATTGCATTTTTGGATGGCACCACATTGGGAGTGTGGGGTCAGGTAGAGACAATGAAGAGGTGTACTGCAAAACGTTACAGGAGGTCATCAATAAATTTACAGTCTGGGCATATAAATGACAAATGATATTCACCACACATAAATGTGGGCTTGTATATTTAGATAGTAAGAATATGAAGGTGACATATTATTTGGAAGATGATAAGTCTAAGTGGAGTAAAAGGACAAAGAGCACAATGTCCATTGTTAAAAATTGTTTAACTTGATAGTAAGGTTATGTAAAATGCAAACAATAGGCATTATTTCTTGAGGGATGTAATTGAAAATTAGAGAAACTATGCTATACCTGTACTGAACTTTCTTTTGAACACTCTTGGCTTACTGTGTGCAGTTCTGGTTGCCATATTATAAAAACCATATTGCGGAATTACAGAGGATGTGAGAAAGTGTGCAAGGATAATCACCGAAATATGTAGGTATATGAGGAAAGATGAAAGAAAGTTTGAGAGGTACATAGAGACAAGCATGAATTGGTTGGGTTGAATGGTCTGTCTCTGTACTGTAACCCAATATAAAGATAATTGAAGTTTTCAATGGTACTGTTGCTCATTTTATTTTTAAATGTATGATTAATACTACCAGGTGAAATACTTTAATTACATTTATATTTTAATACAATTACAGATTAGTGCGAAACAGAAAATGGAAATTCATTAGTCTGCACAGGCTAAACACTATAATCTAATTATGATTTAAAGTAAGAGCAAAGAGTATAAAATTACAGGTGAAGTGGATAAAAATCATTGACATGTTCTAATTTTATATTTATTACATCAAGATTAAAAGAAAATCAAATTAATATTCAGCCTGGCATTTTGTGTTTCACTGTTAAGCAGTATTAAAAATATATTTAGTTTGAGTGATTATTTTCTTCATCATTCAGGTATGAGTACTTGGGTGATGACTTTCTTGAAAATAGCAAGGGAAATCACATGAGAAGAGTCTTCAAGAGTATATGATAATTAAGACAAAAGTTTGAACATGAAGGAATATGCCCATTCATGGACTTTGCTGTAACATGGATTTTGATTTCACTTGCACACACTAAACAATAAGATCAACTTCCATTAACGCTATACTAAATTAACAAAGGGCCTTCATAAATGCATTTTAAATAAAGAAGCTTGATAACATTCAGGACAAAGCAGCCTGCTTGATTGGCACTTAATTCACAAACACCTCTTCTCTACACCACCAATATTCAGGACCAGCAGTGTGCATTATCTACAAAATGCACAGCAGAAATTCACCAAAGATCCTCAGACAGTACCTTCCAAACCTACAATCACTTCTATCTCAAAGGACAAAGGCAGCAGCACATGGGAACATGATCACCTGCAACTTCCCCTCCAAGCCCCTCACCATCCTGACTTAGAAATATATCGCCATTGCTTCACTGTCGCTGGGTCAAAAACCTGGAATTCTCTCCCTAAGGACATTGTGGGTCAACTCACAGCAGGTGAAATGCAACGATTTTAAGAAGGCAGTTGACCATCATCTTTTCAAGAGCAATTAAGGAGGGGCAATAAATGCTGGCCAACCAGCAATGCCCACATCCCACAATTGAATACAAAAAAAGGAAAGTATTTACCAAAGGTGCCTTATATTATCAAAATTAATCAGAATATCAAAAAGTGGATTCATAGAAGTTTAAAGTGAGACTGGCAGAATTTCAACTTTACGCTATTATATTGCAACTGTCAGTCGAATAAAGAGGCAGATAAGCATTTAACTTCACCTACTCACTTGTCCATTACTCACATGCCTGAACTAATTGACTTTATTTAGTAACAACATGGCTATTAGAACAAAGAGCAGGAACAAGGAACAGTACTGGACAGGAACAGGCTCTTTAGCCATCCACACCTGCATCAACACGTGATGCCCTTCCCCACCAAAACTGTCTTCACTCACAGGATCTGTAACCCTCTCTGCCTTTCCAGGTGCTTCTTGAATGCTGCAATTGTGTCTGCTTCCATCACCTCCTCTGACATGTGTTCCAGGCTCTCACCACAGTTTGTGTGAAAAACCTGCCTTGCACATCTGTTTTAAACATTCCCCCTGCACCTTAAAAAACCCAAGTCCCCTAGTAATTGACCCCTCCACCCTGGGAAAATGCCTCACACTTTCCAATACTGTCTATGGCATTCACAATCTTATAAACTTCTACTCAGGTCACCCCCTCAATCTCCTGCATTCCAGTGAAAACAAACCCAGTCTTTCCAAATTTCTTCATAATTAAAATCCTCCTTATCAGGCAAGATCCTGGTCACTCTCTTCTGTATTCTTTCCAAAGCATCCACATCCTTTGGTGACTGGAATTGCACACAATATTCCAAGTGTGGCCTAATTAAAGTTCTTTAAGCAGCATTTTAAATATCCTGATGTTTTTTCAAGATGATGTCTAAAATATTTTCAGTCAGTAATCACAGACTGAAGAAGTACCTGTGATATGGTCTGGCTCTAAAATTGTTTCCATTTGACTCGATAATTTTGCATCAAATACTTTAACGTTTTGTTTAGTTTTCATCTTTTTTGTTGTGGTTCTGTTCGCCGAGCTGGGAATTTGTGTTGCGGACGTTTCGTCCCCTGTCTAGGTGACATCCTCAGGGGGCCTCCTGTGAAGCACTTCTGTGATGTTTCCTCCGGCATTTATAGTGATTTGTATCTGTCGCTTCTGGTTGTCAGCTCCAGCTGTCCGCTGCAGTGGCCGGTATATTGGGTCCAGGTCGATGTGCATATTGATTGAATCTGTGGATGAGTGCCATGCCTTTAGGAATTCTCTATCAACAAAACCCTAGCCAGAGAAACAATAGCCAACCTGCTGGACATACAGAACAGACAACAGGACATTGAACCTATCAACAAAGACGGAATACTCAAACTACTGGACCTGTGCCACACAACACACTTCACATTCAACAACCAAATATATGAACAAATCAATGGCACACCCATGGGCTCACCCATCTCTAGACTCATAGCAGAAGCGGTAATGCAAAGAATAGAACAAACAGTGTTACTGCAAATTCAACCCAAGCTCTGGGTCAGATATGTGGATGATAACTTTGTCATCATTAAAAACACAGAAATAGAGAACACAAACCGGATCATCAACGCCACACTCACAGGAATCCGATTCACTAGAGAGGAAGAAAAGGACAACCAACTCTCATTCCTAGACGTGATGGTACAGAGAACACTGAATGGAGATTTCAGCACAAAGGTATACAGGAAAGCCACACACACAGACCAAATCCTGAACTACAAAAGCAACCACCCCAACACACACAAAAGAATTTGCATCAAGACACTGTTCAAAAGGGTCACAACACACTGCAATATCCCAGAACTGCAAAAAGAGGAAGAAGAACACCTATATAATGTATTTGCCAAAAACGGATACCCGCGCAATTTCATTAACAGATGCTTAAGGGAAAGACAATGGAATGAGGACATACCACAACCCAAAGGACTTGCCACACTACCATACATCAAAAACATTTCTGAACTGACAGCCAGACTACTGCGACCACTAGGACTCATAACAACACACAAACCAACAGCCACTCATTAGATTAGATTAGATTACTTACAGTGTGGGAACAGGCCCTTCGGCCCAACAAGTCCACACCGACCCGCCGAAGCGCAACCCACCCATACCCCTAACCTAACACTAGGGGCAATTTAGCATGGCCAATTCACCTGACCCGCACATCTTTGGACTGTGGGAGGAAACCGGAGCACCCGGAGGAAACCCACGCAGACACGGGGAGAATGTGCAAACTCCACACAGTCAGTCGCCTGAGGCTGGAATTGAACCCAGGTCCCTGGCGCTGTGAGGCAGCAGTGCTAACCACTGTGCCACCGTGCTGCCCACTCTCAGACATCAACTCACCAGGATGAAGGACTCAATACCCAGCATGAGCAAAACCAATGTAGTGTACAAAATCCCATGCAAGAACTGCACAAAAGATTATATAGGACAAACAGGAAGACAGCTAACGATCCGCATCCATGAACACCAACTAGCCACGAAATGACACGACCAGCTATCCTTAGTAGCCACACACTCAGATGACAAGCAACATGAGTCGACTGGGATAACACTACTATTATAGGACAAGCCAAACAGAGAATGGCCAGGGAATTCCTAGAGGCATGGCACTCATCCACAGATTCAATCAATAAGCACATCGACCTGGACCCAATATACCGGCCACTGCAGCGAACAGCTGGAACTGACAACTGGAAACGGCAGATACAAATCACTATAAATGCGAGAGGAAACATCACAGAAGCGCTTCACAGGAGACTCCTAAGCACTGAGGATATCACCTAGACAGGGGACGAAACGTCTGCAACACAAATTCCCATCTCGGCGAACAGAACCACAACAACGAGCATCCGAGCTACAAATCTTCTCCCAAACTTTCATCTTTATTGTTGGAATGAAAATATCAGCTCTTATCCATTGTGAAATTATAAAATGCAGATCAAGGCATCCAGATTCTTGGAGAACCAAATTTCCCTTGCTGAGGATTTTTCCTGGTTTTTTTTAAATCCATTTACAAACAAGGACAGGAGAGAAATAAAAGCAATCTTACAAAAATGTTTCTTGCAGAAACCTTGAGCCAAGTTCTCAAATCCATCAAGCTTGATTCTTCAAGTACATTCTGATTATCTGATTGTTCCTTTTGAATGGGTGACATTACGTACCACTGAAACATAAAGTTTTTGAATCATAGAGTTTACAGCACGGGAGAAGGCTCTGATGCCCATCATGTGTGTGCTGGCTTAAAGCACCTATCTACTCACGTCTAAATTTCCAGCACTAGGCTTGTATTCTTCTATGCATGTCACTTCATCTAAATATTTCTTTAAAATTGTGACAGTTCCCATTTCTCCATCCTTTCAGATAATCAGCGCTGAGTGAACAAATGATTTCTTAAATTCACTCTAAATCTACCTTTTACCTTAAATCAATGTCCCTTGGTTATTGATTCCTTCACTGAGGGGAAAGGTTTACTCCTATCTACCCTATTACAGATTCAAAATGGTGGTGGTGGAGTAGGCAGCATCCAGGTTCCTGAGCGGAGGGTCCAGCCACTATATCTGTTGGCTTATTTTTTTCTTATTTCTTTCTTTTTCTCTTATTTTGATTTTGCCTCTACTTGTCTTCTGGGGAAAGCACGGTTGTGGTGGCATTGATGGCAACAGCTTTGACAACGAAGACGGAAGGCAGTTTCATTGGGGTCCAGCATGTGGTGGCAGTTGGTGAGCCCGAAGCAGAACTCTGGCACACATAGGCGAAGATACGGCTGGTGGCGGGGTGAGCACAGGGCGAGCATCAGCTGTTACATTAGTGGAGGCAATTTTGGCAAGATAGCCCTAGTGGTGAAAGATGGGCCCTGAGGATCAGCGATTTCAACATTGTGGATGGTGTTGCTGCCCTTGCTGTGTGCCCTGAGTTGTTGGTGTCTGGTATCCAAGGTGGAAGTCTGCAGGATCAAGCAGTGAGCTGGAGCTGCCACATAACTGCTTTGACTGAAGGGTCTAGCATTGGCGGTAGCGAAGTGTGGTGGAAGGGTCATGGACTCTCTTTGAGCTCTATTTTTCTTTTTGTGATTCTTAAACTATTCAAAATGGCACTGGATCAGAGTGATGGTGCAAGCTTTTCACTGTATTTTATTATATTTTTCACTGGAAAATACATGTGACAATAAAATCATTCAAATCATTCATCCATCCTATATATTCCCCCAAATGTTGTATAGCTCAATCTGGTCCGACTCAGCCCTCTCTGCTCTAAGGAAAGTGACACCTGTCTACTTTAGCTCTCTCCATCGCTAAAATGTTCCATCAGTCATGTCAGTACATCAGTCATAGACCACACACTCATAAAAAATACAATTAAACAGAGATGTGCAATTTACAAGTATTGAACCAAAGGATTAATTGACAGTTCCTATTTTCAGAGTCTACTGAAGAAGAAAACCTTTCCCATTCTTGACTTGAATTTTAAATACGTTCAAATAGTTGGGGTCAGATACCTGGATAAACAGCAGATTTCCTTTGCAGAGAAGGCTGTTCAGCATGTTACGCAGACCCGCACTTGTAGCTGTTGTATCAGAAGCTCCAATTTCTTCAGAAGTAACCTTGCAGTTTGGAATCAGGTTGGGAGGGTTTTTATAAGAGATATGTATGCCTCTTGGTTTCTTGAATGGCAACTCTGTTGTTGATCTTTTGATGTTATTCCACAGATTGCTGTGGTCTCTTCTCAGATTTGGGATACAATAGAAGTCAGATGGAGTCTCCATATCAGGGAACCAGTTTCAGTAACATGTTTAACAGCCACTGATTTTAACACAAGGTAGTCTTTCACAATTAACATGTGAATAAGTAGCCTCGCTAGCTTCCCCTTGATATATTGCAAACCATGAGACAGAGAAACTGAGTGCAGTGTCAATTTTTAAATATATAAAGACAATTACAGAAACTTAAGTACAAGCATGGTCCATGTTAAAATTGCAACTATGAAATGACACGTCCCCTTTTGAAACACCTGGGACCTTTACATATTAAAATAACATCTGCAATTGTTGCACATCACTATTTCCAACCCTTTGCCAAGTGATTGTGTGACTTTCAGATTTCAGCTCCTTAATTTATGGAATTTCAACTCTAAACCTCTCTGTCTTTCCATTTCTCTTTCCTCTTTTAGAACTGTCTTTCAAATCTACTTCTCTCGTTATATCTCCTCAAGCGGCTCAACATCAAAGTGCACTCACTAAAAACCAAAAGAACTATAGATGCTGGAAATCAGAAACAACACCTGCTGGAAAAGCTCAGCAGGTCTGGCAGCATCTGAAGGGTTACTGGACCCAAAATGTTAATTCTGATTTCTCTCCACAGATGCAGCCTGGTCTACTCCATGAGATAGGGACCTACCCATCAGCACTAAGTGTCTTGGCAGCAGCATTACAATGAACTGTACCAGTACACGTTAAGCTTGCAGCATTATGTGGGGTACCATACCATAAGTAGTGCCATGATGATACAGTGAGGCTCATTTGTTTTGAATGCCAATGTCTATAGATGGGGTTGCTATCTTTGGAGTGTCCCCTGAGCTATTAGTGCCTGGTCTCCAAGGTGGAGGTCTGCAGGATCAAGTGGTGAGATGAAAGTTGCCACATAACTGCTTTGAATGAGAATGGAAACTACGAGGCAAGATTAACGAAGAATGAGATATGCACGTGTGGTCATGCTTATAGTCCTCTTGCTTCTCACTAGTGAGAATCTCATTGTGCCACTCCACACTTTGTGAGAAAATGGGACTTTTCGCTGTTGACATTGAGAAGTTCCCCACTGGCCATCTCAGGTGATTCTATGAAATTTCTCATAATGGCTCTCACCATTCAATGCCTGAGAATGTTGTGGCCTGTATTTTGAAAACAATTATTTGGTTGACCATCAATTTGGGCATCCTGAAATCATAAAAGACGATATATACAGGCTAGTTACTCTGGCACAATTGTTCATGGTTTGCTGAAAATACTGTTAGCAAATTGCCATTTGCATGCATTGAAATGTTTATTATTAATACTGCATAGCAGTACTTCAACAGTATTTTACTTTAACACAGTACAATTTTTACCTCTCTGCTGTTTTACAGCTGCAAGTACATGGCATTCATCCAAAAGTTTCTATTGAAATCATTAGAGAAACAACTCCAGTGTAAATACTGGCAGACATTCTATAATGTCAGAAACTGTCTTTGTGTTTTAAAAGAGTGCTGTTTGTCTGTCTACAGTTATAAAATTGGCATATTTTATTAAAAGTTGCTGCAGTAATATTACCATGCATTCTAAAGCATTCTTTTGTCTTTTGCATAATCTTCCATTGAGTAATGAGTTTCACCAAAGAAGGAGCTGGAATTTTAGTCATACCTATCTGGTTGCTTCCCACCCTAAAAGATGGTTAGATTTCACAACATTCAATTTCAGTTTCCATTTACACAATGCAGCAAAGGCACCCCTTGAAGCCAGTGCAGCCATCTTCAATGCAACTTAACCAGAGTTGAGTCAGGCCAGTCAGACCGTTATAGAATTTAAAACTGACCAAGTGCTCCACAGCATCCTTGCGCTTTGTAAGTCAGAAAAGGGTCACGGCATGAATAGATTCTGAAAACCAATGTTTCTAAAGATCCTATCTGGAAAGTTTAAGCTTCCTTTGCTATGAACTTTACCCCATCCTCCATTTGTCCACACACATCTGAATGCCACTGAGCAACCAAGATCTTTTGCAAATCCTGCAGTTACATCCTGTCCATTCCAGGAAGTGGATCAGCAGCACAATAGTGAAACCCAGCAGCTTTAATGTCACCATAGCTTTACTCGCCTGTCGGTATGAAACTGAGAGACTCTTCCCTTCCTTCTTCTTGAAATCTTATACATAGCCAAGACATTTATGCACAAAAGGTGCCCTTCATTAATGTGACTTTTTGCCACAATGGAGAGATAATATGACCATAAGACACTGGAGCACAGTTAGGCCATTTGCTCCATTGAGTCTGCCCTGCCATTCAATCATGGCTGATCCGCAAAGACCACTCCCTTCGTGACTCCCTTGTCAGGTCCACACCCCCCACCAACCCAACCTCCACTCCCGGCATGTTCCCCTGCAACTGCAGGAAATGTAAAACTTGTGCCCACACCTCCTCCCTCACTTCCCTCCAAGGCCCCAAGGGATCCTTCCATATCCACCACAAGTTCACCTGTACCTCCACACACATCATCTTTTGCGTCCGCTGCATCCAATGTGGCCTCCTCTACACTGGGGAGATGGGTCGCCTACTTGCGGAACGCTTCAGAGAACACCTCTGGGACGCCCGGACCAACCAACCCAACCACCCCGTGTCTCAACACTTTAACTCTCCCTCCCACTCCACCGAGGACATGCAGGTCCTTGGACTCCTCCATCGGCAGAACATAACAACACGACGGCTGGAGGAGGAGCGCCTCATCTTCCGCCTGGGAACCCTCCAACCACAAGGAATGAACTCGGATTTCTCCAGTTTCCTCATTTCCCCTCCCCCCACCTTGTCTCAGTCGGTTTCCTCAACTCAGCACCGCCCTCCTAACCTGCAATCTTCTTCCTGACCTCTCCGCCCCCACCCCACTCCAACCTATCACCCTCACCTTGACCTCCTTCCACCTATCACATCTCCATCGCCCTTCCCCCAAGTCCCTCCTCCCTACCTTTTATCTTAGCCTGCCTGGCACATTCTCCTCATTCCTGATGAAAGGCTTATGCCCGAAACATCGAATTTCCTGTTCCTTGGATGCTGCCTAACCTGCTGTGCTTTAACCAGCAACACATTTTCAGCGCTGATATGTATCTCAACCCCATTCTCCTGTCTTCTTCCTGTAACTTTTCATCCTCTTATTAATCAAAAAACTATGTCTTAAATACACTCAATGACTTGACCTCCACCCTTTGTGACACAATGAGTTCTACAAATTCACCATACATGAGCTGAAGAAATTTCTCCTCATCTCAGATCTGAAGGGTTGCCTCGTCACATTGAGGCTGTGTCTTCAGGTCCTGGCCTCTCCTACAAGTGGAAACGTCTTCTCCATGTTTACTTTACCCAGGCCGCTCAGTATTCTGTAAGTTTCAAAGAGATCCCTCATCCTTCTAAGTTTCAAGTACAGGGGCAGACTCTTCAACTGCTACTCATATGACAAGCCCTTCATCACTGGGATCATACTTGTATACTTCCTCTGAACGGCCTCCAAGGACAGCACATCCTTCCTCAAATATGGGGCATAAAGTTGCTCACAATATCCAAATGCGATCTGACCAGAGCTTTATACAGCCTCAGCAATATGTCCCTGCTCTAGCCAGCTTGAAATGAATGTTAATTTTGTTTTTGCTTTCCTAACTGCTAACTGAACCTGCATGTTAACCTTAAGAGAATCACTGAACTGGAGCTTCTAAGTCAATTTGTGCTTCAGATTTCCAAACTCTTTCCTCTTAGAAAATAGTCTACACCTCGAGCATTCCTAAAAAAGTGCAGAAGCTCACACTTTCCCACATTATATTCTATTCACCATTCCTTTTTTACCCAGTCTCCTAGCCTATTCGAGTCCTTCTGCAACCTCCCTGCTTCTTCAACACTATCTGTCTTTCCACGGTTCTCTGTGTTGTTCTGCAAATTTAGCAACACTACCCTCAGTTCTTTCATCCAGGCAGTTAATGTATAATGTGAATAGTTGAGGTCCAAAAACTCCTGCAGAATTCCACTTGTAACCACTGCCATCCTAAAAAAATACTTCTTTATCCCCACTCTGTTATCTGTCAGTCAGCCAACCCTCTATCCATGCCAGTACCTTGCCCCCTAACACATCCATGGGCTCTTATCTTATTTAGCAACCTCCAGTGCAGCCCCTTGTCAAAGGATTTTTGGAAATCCAAATAGATCATGTCCACTGGTTCTCCTTTGTTTATGAGCCTTTCCTTTGTTTCAAAATTAAAAGGAACAGCCAAAAATCAGAAGTGTCAGCACAGGATCTGTCAGTTTTGGGGAGCTAACAGTGGGGTCAGGTCATGTTTCAGACATTTACATTTTGTGCAAGCAGCTGTCTCCACTCCTGTGTGATATTAGAGCCTGACACACCAGCTACAAATATTCGGCTTCCAGGAGCAAGTCTGAATCTTTGGATTTCCTTGGATAGCCAGCATATCCTCTTGGAGATTGCTCCCAGGACAATCTTGGAAGAGGTAAGCTGCCTTTTGGGAAAGATTTTAGTTTAGGAGAAGATGTGAACATGCATTAAAAAATACATAATCTGATTAACCCATTGGAACTGTCTAACTCATTAGAGCGGTCAACAGAACTGTCAAAAGCAACTGTCAAGAGGTCCTGTCAAAAAATGTGAAGAGGATGTGTCAAAATCTACTGCTCTTTAAATGTTTAAAAATAAGTGTCACGAATAGAAAGAAAAATCTTGCTTTTTCACTCTGATGCTTAACATAAGTCATCATGGGTCCACAATAACTTTGCACTAAGTTAGCATATGGTGTATAAAGAGCCATGGGAGGTAAACATAAGGGCACTGGTAGGTGTGAAAGATATGTGGGGTGGGTAAAGTGGCTAGTTTGGTATGGAGTGTTTAAGAGATTATGGGGGTGGATTCATAGCATAGAGGTGGCATGGAAAGTATATCGGGGTTTAAGGAGTGTAAGGAGCAATGGCTGGAGGGATAGCTTATTGTTTGTTTTTTAACTTCGGACACTGTGCTGGTGCTCTGGGGCAGGCCGTGATGCCAGGCCCAGCTCCAACAGTCTCCTATTTTTGGGTCAACCACTTCAACATCTAACTTAGCCCAATGCACCCCATCCCTGAACCAGAACCTGATGTTTAAAAGTCAGCCAGAAATGGTGTTCCCATTTAAACAATGATACAAAAACTGCAAATAAACAAGTCAGTCAGAACAATAAAATATGATATTTTGTATTTTCTTGTTAAAATATTGTGAAAAATAATGCAACATTAGATTGGAAATGGATCTTAAGGGTATGCCACTTTTATCAACAGAAATATGAAACTGGTGAGCCAGGACCCACAGGGAAGGGAATGGCATTTTCTAGATTAATCTTTACATCTACAACCTTAAGCTCAAGCGTTCAGTTTTTAATACTTTGTCAGTGCATAATAATGGATCAGCACACAATTATAGTCCCAAATCAATAAGGTTATGAGGCAAAGTCCCAGAATATTATTCTCTCCACATATCTGAGTCAATTCTGGCTGAAGACCTACAAAAGCAACAATTTTTCATGAGCACTAGGACCAATAAGTCCCAAGAGTATACATCATGGTAATATGCATTTTTCTAATATCTTCCAACATTAGCCAAAATCAAACATTAATCTACCGCCCTTTCCAAATCTCCACATCCGTTGACAGCTAACTCCCTTTATATCCAAATTCATATCTGATTGAGAAGTATTGGCAAATTAATCTAATGATCCATGTTATTGCTTCTGCATCACTTTCATTTCCTTCATGCTACATTCTGAATGTATACCTGCATTCTCCCAATATTGTTGGCTTGAACATATCTGATTGTAATTGTTTCAACACTGATGGTTGTGGCCTCAGCTATCTAGGCCCAGAATTCTGGAAGTCCCCCCTCTAAATCTCTCTGCTGCTCTACATCTCTTTCCCTTCTTAAAATGCATCTTAAAACTACACCTTTGGTCAAAATTTGTCTTAAATTCTCAAGCAGCATTTTGTCAAATTTTGTTCAATAATCTTCCTGTAAAGTAACTTGGGCCAGTTTACTACTTTAGAATTCCTATATAATCATAAGCTGATTTTTGTTATTCTATAAGCTGGCCAGACTGCCTTGAACATGTCTTTAAACCTTGCAGCCTGTTGTCCTTTCATTTATATACACTTCAATTTACTTTGTTTTAAAGCACTAACCATAAAGGATAACTCAGTGCAGAAAACTTGCCTATGAAGGAAAAGAAATGATCAAAACTCTCAAACTGTGGCTTGGTTTGCAGTGTCTTGCACTAAAATGTGTGAATCTGTGGATGTTAACTAAGGGCTACGCTATAATATCCACCTTGATGTGAATGCAAAATTCATTCAGGCTGATCATTGGGAGCAGGGGTTTCAATTTGCAGTGTGCCTACATCCAGAGGACATGTATGAGCAGGTCCTGTGTAACTTGGAGTTTCCATTTCATCATAATTGCCCTTTCCACATTCCAGAGGACTGAATCAGATTCTAAAGAAACTGTTGGCAGTCTTTCCTTCTTAAAGGGACAACGTGTATAAAAGGGAAAACTGCAACCAGGAACAGTAAGCTGCTGGACAATTTACCTTTTTGTATTCAGGAAGATGTAAAGGCACAAGAGAAAGAACGGTCTCTCAGATTTTGTGACACCAGCCTGGACTCTCTCTGTTGAGAGGTCTCGGCCAGGCAAGACGACCGGTTTCCAGAGAAGGCAGGAAGCAAAGCAGACTAACTCTGTGAAGGGAGTGCAGACAGGGAATATGGATGGTTAATGCCCACAACGTTTTATTAAAGATTTGGCAGATGTGCCACAAAATGCTAACTCATCTCATGTAGATCATCTGAGTGGGTGAATCAAATTCAACATGACCTACTTCCCCAGCTTTTTCCACAGTTTGAAAGATTATTTTCTTTTCAGCTAATTTTCAATCCCCTTTATCTAGCTATTATGGAAATGATCTCCATGTAACATTCTACATCCTATACACTCACTGCAAAAATGCATATATCTTCCCACCACCTTTGGTTTTTATGCCACACAGCACAAATCAGTGTCCTCTGATTTTCCACTCTTCTGCTGATTGAAGCATCTTCGCCCATTTTGTGTGTCTGGAACCTTGTGATCTTGAACAACACAATCAAATCTCCAATCTCTACGGAGAATGGATCTTCTCCAATTTATCCATGAGGTCTCCTCATCCCCGGAACCTTTCCTGGAATCTTTTCTGCAGCAGCTTAAAGTCTTCATATTCCTCCTGATGTGAGACCAAACCAATGTTTATAAATGTTCACCTTAACTTCCCTGTTTTGTACTTCATTTATAAATTCCAGAATTCAGCGGCATCTTATTAATTGCTTTCTCAAACTGCCATTTCCAATTATTTGTTCACAAATATCCCCAATTCACTGTGCACCTGCACCCCCTTCAGAATTGCATCCTTAATTTTATTTCATCTCTCCTCATCTGCCTTATCAAAATGTATAATTGTGTATTTTCCTAAATTAAATTGCATCTGTCGCATGACTGTAAATTCCACTAGCTGTCAATGTAATCTTGAAATCTATCATTATCCTCCCCATAGTTCAAGATATTTCCAAACTTTGTGTCATCAGCAAATATCAAAGCTGTGTTAAAGTTAAGGTCATTTACAAATATCATGAAAATCAGTGGTTTAATATCAATCCTGAAAAGTTTCGCTATTTCTCTCTCTCCAGCCTGAAAAACAACCCTTCACTACTACTCTGTTGCCAGTCTCCCAGCCAACTTCATATTCATACCATCACTATCCCTGTTTAATCCATGAGCTGTGAGTTTTCTGACAAGCCTGCAATGTGTCACTTTATTAAATGTCTTTTGGAAGCCCATATAAAACAAAATGGTGGCACAGTGGTTAGCACTGCTGCCTCACAGTGCCAGAGACCCGGGTTCAATTCCCGCCTCAGACAACTGTCTGTGTGGAGTTTGCTCATTCTCCTCATGACTGTGTGGGTTTCCTCTGGGTGCTCTGGTTTCCTCCCACAGTCCAAAAATGTGCAGGTTAGGTGAATTGGCCATGCTAAATTGCCCGTAGTGTTAGGTGAAGGGCTAAATGTAGGGGAAAGGGGCTGGGTAGTTTGCTCTTCGGAGGGTCGGTGTGGACTTGTTGGGCCGAAGAGCCTCTTCACACTGTAAGCAATCTAATCTAAAACACTTTCAACTCCATTATCCTCATCAACCCTCTCTGAAATTGCTTCAGAAACTCAATCATGTCAGTTTTCCTTCACAAAGCTATACGAGCTCTCCCTAATTAATCCACAATTGTATCCAAGGATGTATAACAAATTAGCATGGCCCTTTCAAGCATACTCACAGAAATGCTAATTGCAAGCCAGCCATTATTCATTTCCCCCCAGTTTTCATTAAATGTCAGCCTGTGTCCTTTGTAAGGTTTTATTCTTGAAATCATATGCTGCATTTGTGCCCATGGTTGTTACTGTTTTGTTCATTTAACAGCTCCCTGTCACTGCTCAACTGAGGAAAGAGATAGGTTAACAAGAAAGCAGAGGTGCTGGTATTTGAATACAAGTTATTTTCTCAGAAATGAAATGTCAATATTAATGTCAGGCATAGTTTAATTCTTAAGCAGGACAAATCTAAAGGATGTTTCCTTGCTGTTAGCTGTAATGACTTTGTACTTTCTGGACATGAACATACATTCCCTTTCAGCAGTTCTTTCAATCCATCTAACAGAAGTGACTTCATATGACTTTTAAGCTTATTTTGGTGAAAAATCAGCTATGAATGGCACATGGTCCCAAAAAGGTTTCAACTGCAACATTGCGAGAATGTACAAAAGGAACCACTCGGGGAAATTTCAACTGTGCATATTGGAAAAGAAAGGCTGGTTATGACCAGCTGATAACTGAAGGAGTTTGATAAATGGAAGGGCTGAGTGTATATTAAAAGTGAAGCTAGTTAGATAATCTGCAAGCTACATGAGCTTGGGATTGGAAGGCAATAGTCTAGCCTTTGAAAGGAAAGCAGGGAAGAGCCAGAGCGAAATGGCTGGAGAGGAAGAGGGTGGAGGGAGTGTGGTGGGATGGGGACATGCAAGCTAAGGAGACTATAGATGCATTGTCAGAATACAAGACATTTCAGAGATCTCCTTGCAATTGCATTTTGCAAGGAAAATTAATGTCAGCCCCAAAAATATTTATCATGTTGCTCCAGGCTCTAATGATTTACTTTCATTAACTGTATTTTATTTCTAGTTACCTCAATGACATTATGCTTGAGGGCAATTCTTGAGAAACTATGACATTGTGCAACAGCCTACATTGTAAGACTTAATGTTTTCAGGGTGCTCATTCACGTACAAAGTGATCCAGACTCTGCCTTGCTTCATATTGCTGTACATGATGGGTGATTCTTCCTTGAACAGCAGTTTGACAAGGGAGAGAGGTGGTTTTGTTTGGATGGCCTGCCAAGTGCTCTTCAGTGGCAAGATTAGAGTGGTGCTGATATTGCAACTGAAGTGCACCCAGGCGAAAGTGAGGACTGCAGAGTCAAGATTAGAGTAGGGTTAGAAAGACACAGCAGGTCAGCCAGCATCCGAGGAGCAGGAAAATCGACGTTTCGGACAAAAGCCCTTCATTAGATTGTCCGAAACGTCGACTTTCCTGCCCCTCAGATGCTGGCTGACCTGCTGTGTATCTGCAGTCCTCACTTTTGCCTAGGTGCTCTTCAGTTGCAACATCAGCACACTGAATTTTCCTGGTAGCTGTGCTATTTGCATTCTCTGTTATTAAAGACATCATACAATCATTCCTTATTAGAGGATGACAGGCTCATGATCATTAAGCAGTCAAGGCAAAAGAACATGGGCAGAATATTCTCAGCACATCAATGAGATGGCTGATGGTGAGAAGTTTGGAAAAGGTACGGCGCAATGTTGGGATGTACAATGTCCCATTATCAACACCAAAAAGTTGCAGTTACCAAATAAGTCTTGGATGTTGACATAAGATTTTCACTGGCGAGTGCCAAGAGGTCTATTAAGTGATTTTCATTCATTATAATGTCATTACAAACTCATTTCACTAGATTAATATGCAGGCTCCTATTCTCCCACCTGTTGACTGAAAACAAAATGACAAGAATGCATGGACATTGGGGTCCTCCATTTCATCATCATGGCACATCTCATATTTACTTACAGTGCTCTTCTGCACTTCCTGCTGGAGCACACCAGGACCTTTCATTACAATTCTGCTGTAAGAACACTTTACACACAGTGAACAGACTGGGACAGGCTCCAGTTCAGGGCTGCTCCCTCTGCTCCCTCGTCACACACTCCTTTTGCAACTCCCTGAACACTCACAGCATTCTTGCCTTTTTGTTCTTTGCCTGCTCAGCCAGAGCTTAAAGGCTCATAGTACTTCTGTCTTGCATTGCTGTTCAAGACAAGCTGATTGTTACCTTGAAGAATCATCGAGACTCTCTATTTCTCTCGCTGTCTCTCCATGGTTGCTGTCTGACCCATTGTGATTTCCAGCATTTGTTGTTCTTGGTACAGTTTCCAGCATAAGCAATAATTTGCTCTTGATTGTCATGGTTGTCAACAGTGATCAATCAAAGGAGGTGGACTGTTTGGAGGTACCCAGATAACACACTGCATATGAATCAACCAAATAGCCAAGTCTCAAAGTCAAAGGGGAGTGGTCCTCAGTGAAGTAAAGTTGGCAGTGGGAGGGGCGGAAATGGTTGGAAGTTATAGCTTTGTCTAATATCATTCCAGGTGCGTGGTTACTCACAGCAGGATCCCCTCCTCACAGGGTTGATGAGAAGCTACTGTGGGATGTTTTCTCCTGGTATGAGGAAAGGGAGGGATTGAGCGGGATGAATATGGCTGGCGCATCTAATAAAGGTCATGCTGGTGGGGTCATGACACATTGTAGATAGGGCATAAGCCCTTCGTCAGGAATGAGGAAAGTGTGTCCAGCAGGCTAAGATAAAAGGTAGGGAGGAGGGACTTGGGGGAGGGGCGATGGAGATGTGATAGGTGGAAGGAGGTCAAGGTGAGGGTGATAGGCCGGAGTGGGGTGGGGTGGAGGTTGGTGGGGTGGTAGGTAGATTCAGCTCTGATCTCCAGCATCTGCAGACCTCCCTTTCTCCTCCTATACAACAGTCTTTTAAAGATGGCACTGGCATCAGGAATCCCAGCATGTCCTAGCTGCATTGAGTTGGAGAATCAGACTAATAACATGAGAGGGGTACCAAAGCAACGAGTTAAGACTTGTTTGGTCTTGCAGAGAGAAGCCCTTCATGAAACTTGACAAAACTGACACTTTCTGCTAAGATTCAGCCCCCAAGTTTCTTCAGATAGAGGTCAATTCTAAAACTGAATCCCTTTAGCCTTTCCCCCTTCCCATTGCCAATCTCTAAACCATGAAATTGATGTTTCATTTAGTTTTTTTAAGCCACTGAAAATAATTATCAGTTTAGTAGTTTTTAAGAATTAACTTCCAGTTTCACACTATTCTGCCTGAATGCTGTGTTCAGCAAACAGCTCATTTTGGAGATGGCAGCCTCCCCATACAATTGCAACACCAGGTCCTGTTATATCATGAGCCACAGATTAGATTGACTCTTCGCAATGTTGCGAAATTTGCTCATTCTCAATCGTGTGCACACACAGCACGAAATAATGACACCAGGAAAGTTCAGACAGGATACAAGCTGACTAGAATGTCCACTGATTTTAATACTATTTTTGGGAGATCCTTTCTGTTATCACCAATGTAACTGAGAAATAAAGTCGCTCAATTTTTGTTTCTGTTTTCGTCAGATTTAGGAAGCTTTAATCGTGTGGCATGTACTTTCTTGTCTGATATTTCCATTCCACAATCCTTTTTTTGGCTGTCCTTGGGCTGTTAGTATCAGCTGTGAGTGACTTTGCCTTTTATAGCTCATTGTGAGCATATGCTATCTGGATATTTAAACAGGCAAGGTGCAAACATGATAGTCAATGAGTTCCTATTGCATTTACACCTCAACTTTTACAACTCGGTTTTCAGGAAGTCGAAACTGAAGACATGCAAACAAGCTCTTCATTTGCAGAGTATACTATCAAGGGAATCAATGGGCAATAGAAGTCACATCACCAAAGTCAACATAGTTTAAAGGAGATGTCACCAAGATTATGTGGATTTGCTGCTCTGCAGTTTTATTATTGGAATGGAAGGGAGAAGAAAATAAATGACTGCTCTTCAGAATTGTAATTTTTAAAGAACACATTTTTCATGACTTACAGTGAAGTGCAAGTGAAATAACCTCAGAGACCTCATTTCAATTTTACAAATTATAATCAGAAGGCTAATTTGAATATTAGAACTCTGGTGCAAAGTGCATAGTCACCTCTCAGTACATCTGAATCTACAGCATATTCTGCATGCACATGAATGTCAACTAAATTCAGAAGCAAATGCTCGACTTTTTTCAGAAGCTAATATAGGAGATGCGTATTTTAAGATGCTGCAAAATGTAATTGTTCACACAGAAGAATAGGGGAGGAAGAGAGTTCTTAAATTCTGGATTTAACTTTTATTGTTCAAAACAATACTTGCATTCTAGTGATGTTCATCAACCTGAAATCTTAATTGTTTCTGTCTCCCCAGATACTGCCAGATCTTCTCAGTATTTCTATTTTTATTACAGAGGGCTACCTTGATACGTACTATTACGAGTGTAAAGAACCATGTCATCATTGGAGAAATGCATTTATTTTTACAAGTGCCAATTGTTACAGCTTGAGTTCTATTAATTTGTTGGGCACCAAATAAGATTATATCACTCAGATTCTGCAATGTAATGTCTCACAAATGCTGCTCAGCATAAATACAGCACCTTTCAATACTGCACTCTGCTAATGTTGGAGCTGTGGAGTGTGAAGAAGGTAAATTTTATCTTTACTCTCAGTGATTATCCAACATGTAATAAAGGAGATACCATAGAATTGGAATCTGTGCCTGTAGGATTCCAGAGATGTTTTTTTCTCGCCAACCCTTGTGTGCAGTTATCTTCAATAAAGCCAGCTAATATTTACTCACTCTGGACCACCACTAGCTTAACATCAAGCCTGAAGAAAATTAGTTTACCTTTTGCTCAGCAATTGCTATAAGCTGTGATTTTAAATCCATAAATCAGAGATCATTTATAAATGAACCTGCCACCCTGTGCCTCTTGTAAACCAATGAAAGCATCTGGAGAAGGACAACTAAGAATTAGAGTTCTAACCAGTACAAGAGTCATAAGAATAGTCTCATTAACCCTTGTGAACAGAAACACTGAACTGCTTTCTCAGTTTTTCCATCTGTCCATAACCATGTTAGATTACAACAAAATCTTGACCAGATGGGCCAATGGGCTGAGAAGTGGCAGATGGAGTTTAATTCGGATAAATGCAAGATGCTGCATTTTGAGAAACCAAATTTTATCAGGACTTATATTCTTAATGGGAAGGACCTAGGGAGTGTTGCTGAACAAAGAGACTTTGGAGTGCAGGTTCATAGCTCCTTGAAAGTTGAGTCGCAGGTAGATAGGATAGTGAAGAAGGCAGTTGGCATGCTTTCTTTTATTGGTCAGAGTATTGAGTACAGGAGTTGGGAGGTCATGTGGTGGCTGTACAGGACATTGGTTAGGCCACTGTTGGAATATTGCGTGCAGTTCTGGTCTCCTTCCTATCAGAAAGATGTTGTGAAACTTGAAAGGGTTCAGGAAAGATTTACAAGGATGGTGCCAGGGTTGGAGGATTTTAGCTATAGAGAGAGGCTGAACAGGCTGAGGCTGTTTTCCCTGGAGCGTCGGAGGCTGAGGGGTGACCTTATAAAGGTTTACAAAATTATGAGGGGCATGGATAGGGTAAATAGGTAAAGCCTTTTCCCTGGGTTGGGGGAGTCCAGAACTAGATGGCATAGGTTTAGGGAGAAAGGGAAAAGATATAAAAGAGTCCTAAGGGGCAACTTTTTCACACAGAGGGTGGTATGTATATGGACTGAGCTGCCAGAGGAAGTGGTGGAGGCTGGTACAATTGCAACATTTAAAAGGCATTTAGATGGGTATATGAATAGGAAGGGTTTGGAGGGATATGGGCCGGTTGCTGGCAGGAGGGAGTAGATTGGGTTGGAATATCTGGTCAGCATTGACAGCAGGGTCTGTTTCCATGCTGTACACCTCTATGACTCTATGTTTTCTTTTAAATCCTGTCTGTGTCATTCTTAGTGTGTATGTGAATGGGAGTTTCTGAGGGTATCAGAGATTTAATTTGTAGAGCAGGAGGCCAATGGTTTGTATCTGTTTATCTGTACCTAGAGTTCAATTACTACCTGCAGAAATCATGTAATAAGAATGTATGCATTCTATCAAACTAGGTGTGAAAGTTTTGTAAATTGGGATACGGCATACTTTATATAATCTTTAACTTTTGTGACAAATCTGGGCTTAATTTCTACCATTCTCCCCAGTGTAGCATGACATGTTATAAATAACACGTAGCAAAGCTTGAGTCTTAAACAAGATAAAGGACAATTTAATTTATTTCAGAACTATTGCTGTTAAATTAATCACGTAAATGCCTTAAAATGATTGGCTAGCAAATGACTGAATGTTACATTTTAGTTTATAGATTAGATTACTTACAGTGAGGAAACAGGCCCTTCAGCCCAACAAGTCCACACCGACCCGCCGAAGCGCAACCCACCCATACCCCTACATATACCCCTTAGCTAACACTACAGGCAATTTAGCATGGCCAATTCACCTGACCCGCACATCTTTGGACTGTGGGAGGAAACCCACGCAGACTCAGGGAGAACGTGCAAACTCCACACAGTCAGTCGCCTGAGGTGGGAATTGAACCCGGGTCCCCGGCGCTTTGAGGCAGCAGTGCTAACCACTGTGCCACCGTGCCACTTATTGGCTAAGTGCAAGTTACATTGAGGGTTTGGGAGGTATTCCCATCACCACCTCCAGTAAGATTTCACACCAAATGAACCTCATTAAATATCTACCCAACACCAGTGGTGTCCCTTGTGCCCAGTCCCATCATCACCTGACCATGCACCATTCCTGGAACAGCTCACTACTCAGCGGATATCCACCGCAAGACTGGCTTCCCTGGCATCCATTCCATTTTTATGAAGTCATTGTGTACCAGAACGAGCACTGGTATTTAGACGCTGCCTTGCTCAGTTTAGGACAGAACTTGAACACGTCAGAGCAGCAGAAGATGGCAGCCTGATTGTCTGACAAAGACCTTGATGTCCTGACAAAGGACTATGCAAAGGAGAGGCATCCTCCTCCTAGAGAGCCCGCAGAAGAAGATGCAGCACCAGGTACTAGAAGCTTGGTTTGAGGTCACCACCTGGGTCAGTGCCATCTTAACAATGCAGAGAAGTGACATTACTGCCATTAGAAGGTCAATGACTTTCACTGCCAGAGTAAGTGCCTCACTCTTCTCTCTTCTACCTCATACTCATTTTGCTTCTGTGACTATACCTATGACCATGAAGACTCATGCCTACACCATCTTCCCTCACTTGCTCTTTTTAACTCCCCAACCCCCCACTTCACAAACTTTGTATGTTCTCTGTGCTGCCCACTTATTAAATATGAACACCTCTCTACCTTTCACCTATCTACATCAGGACTAATGTCTTTTCTACCCATTCAAGTGCACCCCTTGCTCTTATTGCAGGAGAGGGGTAGTCCACAATAAGGTAGAAAGTGCACAGAAAAATGCTCTGCATTTGATTTCTCAGACTCCTTGAGGAGAGAATTTTATTCCTCACAGGAGAAAACTGGGACTGCTCCCACGAGGATGTCAAGATGTCCATATCTTGTCAACGGAGCACGAACTACTCCTGTTCCATTGTAACTCTATCAGTAACTCTGCTGGCAATCTCATTCATGACACCCAATTTCTAGTCACTACCTGAGATGCCATCTCTCTTTTGTTTGGCAGGTACTGCCAGCATCTCTGTAACCTCCATCGCGAAATGCTGGAGTTCCCCAGAACCTCTGAGGACATGAATACTTAGGTCTCATTGGTAAAGCTGCCTCCTGCAACACCCTCCTCCCCCACTCCCCAATCATTCACAGAGAGGGAATGGAGCAATTGACTGGAATATGCTCCCTGCACAGAAGCAGCGCCAAGTCATGGCTGGATCCATGGACATGTTGGTGTCTGCCATGGAGATCCAGCCCCAACATCTCATGTGAATGAGTTCTGATGAAGGGCTTTTGCCTGCAGTGTCGATTTTCCTGCTCCTCGGATGCTGCCTGACCTGCTGTGCTTTTCCAGCACCGCTCTAATCTTGACTCTAATCTCCAGTGTCTGTATTACCCACTTTTGCCTAATAAATGTTGGCCAGCCTGCAACGACCACATCCCACAAAATGAATAAAATCAAAAATCTGCAATGTAAATTAGTGTCAATATTTTGCAAGTTCCTGCAAATAATCTATTGGCACAGGCTAGTACCATATTCATAGCAAAATACAAAATTAACAGCTTGATTTGAATTCACCTATTCAACTAGAGCAGACAATACTTGCAATAATTGTATGCAATTTTTTTTTCTCAAGGCAAGATAATGTATTCATTAAACAATACAGAAGTCCCGAAAGAAATTAGTTATTAAAAAAAATTAATTACATTTGCAATAATACGCATTTCTCTCATTAACTTATACTGTTATCAAAATAGAATACACAAAAAGTCATTTTTTTAAAAAAATTAACTACAAATTAAAATTATTTTATTCTTATGTATGATTTTAAGCAAATCTATTTACAGTATTATGTCTGCTTGGCCTGGACAAGTTGAATATCATTTAATACACATTGTACTGAGCATGGCTTTCTATAAACTACATCTTTGATAAGATCCATTCACTGCCTTTGAGTGTGGTCCAGATTGTGTTATTATCTCAGGCCCAAGTGACAGCTCCAATTGCCTAATTCATTTCATTTGTGAACAATGATGTGTTCAGGCTTCACTAATAAGACAGCATCATTATTAAGAGATGTTAACAGGCAGACAGGTCAAAAGTGTCTTTAGAATGAACAATTTTTGATTCCAGAAACTAAGAAGAACTCATCTCCAATGGTGTGAAAGAATTTATTTCTTCACTATATTAATTCTTCAATGGGATTATTTTATTTTTGCTTATTTATCTGATTATTAATGTTATTTGGGGTTTTCATTACAGTGAGGAATATTAAGCCATAGACTATTGCCCAATTCAAGGACATCATGCAGTCCACACCGCTCTTAGTGGAGTTCGAGCAAAGAAACATAGAAACAAAAACAGAAGTTGCTAGAGAAACTCAACAAGTCTGCTAGCATCTTTGGAGAGAGGACAGAACTAACATTTCAAGTCCAGTGACCAATCTGAAGGGTCCACTTTCTCCTCATTCCTTGATGTCTTTAATATCGAAACATTTATTTATTCCTTCCTTGAATACATTCAATGACATGGCCTCCACAGCCTACTTTGGGAGAAAATTCCACTGCTTCGTTACTCTTTGAGTGAAGGACTTTTTCCTCATCTCAGTTCAAAATGGTCCACCCCTGAGAATGTATGGCAGGCTCGAAACTCCCTAATCATTTAAACATCGATCCTGTATCTACTCTGTTCAGTTTGATAGACTTCTATATGTTTCAATCAGATCCCCTCTCATTCTTCAAAACTCTAGTCAATACACACCCTGTTGAATCAATCTCTCCTAACATGACAATCCTGCCATCCCTGGTATCAGCCGAATGAACTGCTACTTCTCCTTTGTCCCAATGACAAGCCTCAGTCCCAATCTCAAAATTAATCTCCCTAAACTCCATTACTGTGACATTTATGTTTAATTTGCACCAGGTACATTATGGGGATTCTGTTTGACTGAAATTGCCAATTTATTTCAACTTGGCAGGTTTGCACACTCAATTTAAAAGCAATAATAAAATAGAGAGGACAATCCTTTGATAAATTCATAGTTTGAAAGTTTATATTTAACAAGAGCAATGTATTTTTATCTTAGAACAGCGGTGAGTTAGAGGGAATGTAAATCAGTAATGTAAAACGATGAAGGCATTGTAGATGTATCGAAGTGGTTCATATTATCCAAGTTAAGCACCAGAAAACCATGGGATCAACCATAAGTCATAGATAAAACTAACATTAGTGTCTAGGTTAGATGGGAAGAGGCAGTAGAGAACTCATGATAGAAGGGACAATGCGTGTGAAGATTTTAAATTCAATGCAACAATTCATCAGCTGGATTTTTCTCCAGGAATGAAAGATATATTAAGTTTTTCATGTGGTATTGCAAGGAGCAATACCTTGAGCCCAGATGTTCATAATATATATCTATGATTTAAAATGCAAGATCAAATGCAATATTTTCAAATTTACAGATGATGCAAAATGGAGTGGGAATGTGTAGTGTCAGGAAGATGTGCAAAGCAGCTTCATTAAGATTTGGACAAGCTGACTGATTGGACAAGAGTATGGCAAGTGAAATATAGATTCATACAGTCATAGAGATGAACAGCAGGGAAACAGAACCTTCAGTCCAACCCCTCCACGTCGACCAGATATCCCAATTCAATCTAGTCCCTTGCCAGTAACTGGATCATATCCCTCCAAACCCTTCCTATTCATATACCCATCCAAACGTCATTTAAATGTTGCAATTGTACCAGCCTCCACCACTTCCTCTGGCAGCTCATTCCATACACGTACCACCTTCTGTGTGAAAAAGTTGCCCCTTAGGTCTCTTTTATATCTTTCCCCTCTCAACCTAAACCTATGCCCTCTAGGTCTGGACTCCCAGACCCCAGGGAAAAGACTTTGCCTATTTATCCTATCTATACCCCTCATGATGTTGTAGACGTCTCTAAGGTCACCCCTCAGCCTCCGACGCTCCAGGGAAAACAGCCCCAGCCTGTTCAGCCTCTCCCTGTAGCTCAGATCCTCCAACCCTGGCAACATCCTTGTAAATCTTTTCTGAACCCTTTCAAGTTTCACAACATCTTTCTGATAGGAAGGAGACCAGAATTACACACAATATTCCAACAGTGGCCTAACCAATGTCCTGTACAACCACAACATGACCTGTACTCAATACTCTGACCAATAAAAGAAAACATACCAAATGCCTTCTTCACTAGCCTATCTACCTGCAACTCCACTTTCAAGGAGCTATGAACCTGCAATGCAAGGTCTCTTCGTTCAGCAACCCTCCTTAGGACCTTCCCATTAACGTATAAGTCCTGCTAAGATTTGCTTTCCCAAAATGCAGCACCTCGCATTTATCTGAATTAAACTCCATTTGCCACTTCTCAGCCCATTGGCCCATCTGATCAAGATCCTGTTGTAATCTGAGTTAATCCACTTCACTCTCCACTACTCCTCCTATTTTGGTGTCATCTGCAAACTTACTAATTGTACCTCTTATACTCGCATCCAAATCATTTATGTAAATGACAAAAAGCAGAGGATCCAGTACTGATCCTTGTGGCACTCCACTGGTCACAGGTCTCCAGTCTGAAAAACAACCCTCCACCACTACCCTCCATCTTCTACCTTTGAGCCAGTTCTGCATCCAAATGTGGCTAGTTCTCCCTGTATTCTGTGAGATCTAACCTTGCTAATGAGTCTTCCATGGGGAACCTTGTTGAACGCCTCACGAGGAGAAAGTGAGGTCTGCAGATGCTCCATATAGATCACATCTACTGCTCTGCCCTCATCAATCCTCTTTATTACTTCTTCAAAAAACTCAATCAAGTTTGTGAGACATGATTTCCCACACACAAAGCCATGTTGACTATCCCTAGTCAGTCCTTGCCTTTCCAAATACATGTACATCCTGTCCCTCAGGATTCCCTCCAACAACTTGCACACCACCAAGGTCAGGCTCACCGGTCTATAGTTTCCTGGCATGTCCTTACCACCCTTCTTGAAAAGTGGCACCACGTTAGCCAACCTGCAGTCTTCCGGCACCTCACCTGTGACTATTGATGATACAAATATATCAGCAAGAGGCCCAGCAATCACTTCTCTAGCTTCCCACAGAGTTCTAGGGTACACCCGATCAGGTCCTGGAGATTTATCCATCTTCATGCATTTCAAGACATCAAGCACTTCCTCCTCTGTAATATCTACAGTTTGCAAAGTGTCACCATCTAGCTCCCTGCAGTCTATATTTTCCATATCCTTTTCCACAGTAAATACTGATGCAAAATACTCATTTAGTATCTCCCTCATTTTCTGTGGCTCCACACAAAGGCAGCTTTGTTGATCTTTGAGGGGCCCTATTCTCTCCCTAGTTATCCTTTTACCATTAACGTATTTGTAAAAACCCTTTGGATTCTCCTTAATTCTATTTGCCTAATCTTTTTCATGTCCCCTTTTTGCCCTCCTGATTTCCGTCTTAAGTATACTCCTACAGCCTTTATACTCTTCTAAGGATTCACTTGATCTATCCTGTCTATACCTAACTTATGCTTCCTTCTTTTTCTTAACCAAACCCTCAATTTCTTTAATCATCCAGCATTCCATACACCTACCAGCCTTTCCTTTCACCCTCACAGGAATATACTTTCTCTGGATTCTCATTATCTCATTTCTGAAAGGTTCCCATTTTCCAGCCGTCCCTCAATTCTTCCAACCAAAGTTCATGACCTCACATATTCCCACTTCTTTGCCAAATCTGCCAAATCCTTCTACAGCCTCCCTGCCTCCTCAATGTTACCAGTGCCTCTACTTATCTTTGTATCATCTGCAAACGTAGCCTGAATGCCCTCAGTTCCTTTAACTAGATCATACATGTATAAAGTGAAATTGAGCCTTTGGAATACCACTTGTCACCAGCTGCCATCTTGAGACAGAGCCTTTTATCCTCACTCTCTGCTTTCTGCCAGACAGCCAAGCTTCTATCCATGCTAGCACCTTGCCTCTGACACCATGGTCCCTTATCTTACTTAGTAGCCTCCTGTGTGGCACCTTGTAAAAGGCCTTCTTGACGTCCAGGTAGATGACATCCATTAGCCTCCTTGGTCTAACCTGTTTGTTACTTCCTTGAAGAATTCTAGCAGATTTGTCAGGCAGGACCTCCCCTTGATGAAACCATGCTGACTTTGCCCTATTTTACCATACAGTTCCAAATATTCGGAAATTTCATCCTTCAAAATGGATGCCAGGATCTTATCCATGACCAAGGTTATGCTAATCAGTCTGTAATTTTCTGCCTTTTGCCTTACTCCCACTTTAAACAGGGGTGTCACGTTAACTATTTTCCAGTCCGTTAGGACCCTCCCTGATTCTAGCATTTCCTGAAAGGTCATCACTAACGTCTCTGCTATCTCTTCAGCTATCTCCCTTGGAACTCTGGGGTGTAGTCCATCTGGTTCAGGTGATTTATCCACCTTCAAGCCATTCAGTTTTTCTAACACAGTTTCCTTGGTGATGATCACCATACTCAGCTCTCCCCCCTCACTCACTTGAAGTTTTGGAATTTTACTCATGACTTCCTCCATGAAGACTGATGCTAAGTAATTATTCAGTTCCTCAGCCATTTCCTTGGTAGTTCCTACTACCTCTCCAGCGTCACTTTCCCAGTAGCCCAATGTCTACTTCTGCTTTTCTTCTGTCCTTTATATATCTGAAGAAACTCTTACAGTTTTCCTTTATATTATTAGCTAGCTTACCCTCATACTTTATCTTCTCTCTCCTTATTTCTTTTTATTGTTACTCTCTGCTGGTCTTTGTAAGCTTTCCAATCCTCTGGCTTCCCACTACCTTTTGCCACATTTTATGCTTTCTCTTTTGCGTTTATGCTATCCCTGACTTCCCTCATCAGCAATGGTTCTCTCATCCTCCCTTAGCTCTGCTTCTATTTCCTCAGGATGAATCTCTGCTGTGTCTCCTGTATCACTCCCAGAAACCCCTGCCATTATTGTTTCACTATCTTTCCTGCTTGCCTCCTCTCCCAGTCAATTCTACCCAGCTCCTCCATCATGCCTCTGTAGTTGCCTTTATTCAGCTATAACACTATTACCTCAGGTTCTATCTTCTTCCTCTCAAATTTACTTTGGTAGAAGAGACAAATATTGAGACATTGGGCAGTATAGATGTCCCTTGTCAATAACTTGCGAACGTGCAGGAGCAGCAAGCCATTAGGAAAACCAATGAAATGTTATCCTTTATTGCAAGAGGATTTAAGCACACGAGTAGTGGAGCCTTGTTTCAGTTGTTTAAAAGCTTATTTAGAACATACCTGGAGTACTATGTCCAATTTAGGTCACCCTATCTCAGAAAAGATATCATTGCCACAGATGATGGCAGCATCTTATGAAAAGAGATTTGAAATGGAGTCTGTATTCACTAGAGTTTCAAAGAATGAGTGATGATCTCACTGAAATGGAGAGCATCATTAGAAAGATAGACTGGATGGATGTAGGTCAGATATTTCCACTGGTTTGGAAGTTGATAACCAGGGGAGACATTTAAAAATAAGGCAGGTGACACTTAGAACCAGGCTAAGGAGAAATTTATTTACTCAGACAGTCGTGAATCTTTAGAACCCTCTACCTTATTGAGTTTTGCAAGCTCAGGTTTTGAGTATATTTGTAGTAGAGGTTAATACATTTTTGATTACCAATAGCGTAAAAGGTAGTGGAGACAGGGTGGATAAAAGGTGTTGAACTGCGTAATCAGTCATAAACAGATTAAATGACAGAGCGGGATCAATGGGTTAATGGCTATATTTACTTGTGGGAGTGGGCTTTACTGGCCAGCATTTACTGCCCACCCACAGCTGCCCTTGAACAGAGTTGAGAGTTAGTGAGCAGTTGAAAGTCAACCACATTGCTGTGGATCAGGAGTCACATGTAGGCCAGATTATGTAAAGATGGCGGACTTCCTTCCCTGAAGGGCAGTAGTGAACCAGTCAGGTTTTTTCTAACAATCATTTCATGGACATCAGTAGTTACTTAATTCCAGAATTTAATTCAAATTCCACCGTCTACTGTGGTGGGATTTGAATTTGATCCAGAGAACATTAGCTGAGTTTTTGGATTAATTGTCTCGCGATAATACCTCTAGACCATAACCTCCTCTTTCTCATATATCCTGATGCTGTAGTGACACCAGTCACTAGGCTTGTTTGATTGAAGAGGAATCAGTCTTGATTCAAAGCTCCCCCTATTTTTTGTAATTATGTGTAATGGGGTGAATGCAGAGAGAATGTTTCCTCTTGTGGGGAAGTGCATAACTAAGAGGCCATTAATATGAAATCACCACCAAGAAATCCAAAAGGGAATTCAGAAGGAAATCCTGCTCCTGAAGATTGATGAGAATGTAGAACTTGCTACCATAGTGAATAGCTGAAACAAACGGTGTAGACATATTCAAGAAGTAAGACTAGCATATGAAGGAGACATAGATAGATATACTGTTAGATTTAACTGAAGGAGGATAGGAGAAAGGCTCGAATTAAAATCATTATAATCATCTGTATGGCTGTATGTCTTATGTAACTCGAGATCACATACAATATAGATCTAAACTTACATGGAGCTCTGACAGTTATCTGATAGACAAGAAATAAAAATCAAATAAACCCCTTCTACTATACCATGCATTATGATGTGATTGAATGGTGCATGGTAATGGGGTTCTGAAATCATAAGGAATTACAGAGAAAAGGCAATCCAGTTCTTTTCCTTAGATTGCAATGAGACCCTAGTTTTTGCCACATATTTTTGCCATCCACTAGCTCTTTAGCATAAAGTATTTTTACACAAGATTTTGGAAGGTTTGGATAGCATTTTTATGACATAGATCAGTCAGAACAGTAGAAATTTTCAAGGGCTATCAAATGGAAGTGTATTTCCATGGAAGCATTATACAATGAAAATTAATTTACCTTAACACATCCATCTGCCCCAACAGCATGTAGAATAATCTATAACATAATAGATTTACAGATTAGCAAAGTAAAAAAAAATCATGGGATTGTAGGCACGGACAGCTATGGTAAAGAATAAATGTTGAATCTATTGATACATTGGAAACAAGATTGGCTGAAAAATTTAGAATATCTAGTGAGACATAATGAAAAACAACTAAATTATGTGGCATTGCTATACTAATGTATTTTTTGTGATGGAAGTAAAGATATGGTTTCGATTAGGTCATTAGGATTCTTCAAGCTTTGGTTAAGTGAGCAAGATATGCTAGTGAATTTAGAATGATCAAGGGATTTCTGTAAGCATAGATAGCTCATTTGGAGACAATGGCCTAAAGTTTCTTCACATCAAAAGCCTCTTAGTTGTTGCAAAAATGGCAAATGTGGTTGAACATCAGAATTCCCACCTCAAACAAGGTTCTTCTAAGTTTTGCTGAGGTAGGAATGGGGTTGGATCCAGATTCCTTTGGGCGTGTTTGACAGAAGCGGCCTCCTGTCAATATCAGTAGCCACCTTCTTTAACTTTGATAGCCCAGGAATGAGAAACCCAATGTATGCAGACTAGAGCTGCTAAGAGTAGGTTGGATAGCCAATGAGCCCTTTTAGAGGATAGTCTACTCCACCAGGGACACTTGAGAAATATACTCTTTGGGAGAGCTTCAGAACTGATAAAAGTTGGCATGAATGTGTATGAAAAGTGCTTAAAATTCATTAACAATGTGCTCATTGGAATTGTTAATGAACCTATCAAAACTGGCAAAATGGTCAATGGAGTATGTGTGTCACTGAGTGGACAAAGATGTGTTATGTCAAGACCCATAATAAGGTCCAAGCAATAGGAAATGGGTTATTCTCTCTGAATAGTTTTGTTCTAGTAAATCATTGCAGTAAATTCACAGTGAATTTTCAACCGAATTGCCTCTATTGACCTAACTATTCAGCAATGCTGGTCCTTAATTGGGCTAATGTGTTTCTGATTAACTGAATAACAAATGGCAAACTTTAGAGAGTTTATATAATTCAGTTGGTGTTTTTGCCTTTTCAGAGGAAATTAATTGTGTCTGACAACTGACCTCAGATTTGTTCACGTGAGTTTTCAAATCTTGAGTGAGAGTGGTGATTTCTTACTGACAGCAGCTCCTCCACTCAAAACAATATCAGAAAAATAGGTAACAAGTGTATAATGATGTAAGGAATGGCTACATGGTGCGAAGGGGAAAATATAGACAGATGCAGTTGCAGATCTTAAGGTTCCCTTGGGTTGCAAGAAAGAACAGTCCTGAGTTCAACTGTTTAGCTGCTGTCTTAGCTATAGATCTCCTGGAAAATGGGTCTAAAACTGTTCTCAGCCATGAGCTATGAAGGGGATGTTAAGAAGGGTACAGTTATCCATCTTACTGCATCATTCCATCTGATCAAGTACCTCCTGCCTGTTAGATCACTTTCAGGGAGCGAGAGAGAATAAAATGCTGCCTGAAGCAGATGAACTACAGTGTCAAGCAAGCTTATTATCCCATTGGAATATAGTCCCAATCTACGGTTGTCCATTTTCAGGCAAGCACACACAGTGACCTGCAATCACTTTAATAGCTAAAAAGGCAAAAGTTGCCCTCTCGCAGTTAACCTAAATTGTACACCATGTTTGAGAACACTCAGTCCAAAGCAACCAGCTCTGTTTGCTGATGAGTTTGAAATCCCAACAGTATGAACACACAAAGCACAGTCCAATTTCTGAGTCGGACTTTTGGCAAAACATGCATTAAGCAAGAATAAAAAGAAAAGAACTCATTAAACTAAATAAAGAACTAATTAAACTGCAATAAAAAGTTACCAGGGTTGTTACAGAGTAATATTTCTACTTGACTGAGAGAAAAGCAAGAAACTGAAAATTATTAGTCAAATAAAATGCACACATATCAAGGCAATTCCATAATTAGCGTCATAGCTTCAAAATTTGCTCAAGTGTAATTACATGAGGGAAAGAAACAACTATCCTGTGGCAAAAAAAATCTCATCAGACTAGCATTTGAACAGAATATTCTAAAGCTAGAAGAAACATCTTTACCAACGCTGTAATCAAATTCAACTTCTCTTATGAGCTCAACGAATTTAAACAACTGAAACTGTTTCTCTAGGTATTATACGAATGAACATCCACTGGTTGATTTGACTGAATATAAATGATTAAGTTTTTCCTTTGGCACAGCAAATCTCAACTCCCTGCCCAATAATTATGAAACATGGAATGATTATTTTGTCAGGGTCTGAAGCCTATTTCTCTTCTTGAACGTGTTTGCACCTCCCAAATCCTTGCTTATTTCCCTGAAGCTGCATATCTGAATTAAATTTCTGTCCCTGCTACAGCACTGAAACAGCTCTTACCAAAGCCATAAATGGCATCCTTTGTGATTGTGACCAAGCTCCATCTTTATCATTGTTACTGGGCTGGATTTCTAATGTATATACATCCAGACCCCAGCTCTTCATGACAAGCTTTAGATATAGCCACTCTCATTTTCAATCCTCCAGATAGCTAAAGGCCTGGGATCTCATTCCCCAACCAATCAGTGACAGCAGCCACAAAGTCTCCTGGTGACAGAAGGCCAATCAGAATGAGCCTAATAAGGTCTGATCCCTACACTGACTGATGTAACGCAGCAACGTGGGCAGCTTATGTCCAGGACATTTCTAAGTTCAGGGTGAAAATGTGTGGCTGATGATGAGGAGGGCAAGTATGGACTGGGATTGCGGTGGTTTACTGCAAGGTAAAATGAGAGAACCCCCTTCTACTGCCTGACCCATAACACAAGCTGGGCCACAGCCACAGACAATAGCTGACTCCTCCATCTCCCTCTACAACCCCACCTTGCCAGAGGAGTTAGCTCTCCCACAGTCTTCTCTAGGCATGCAAACTGAGGAGGAGAGGTCAAGTTCTTTTTAACCTTCTAAGATGCCAAAATAGCCGATTAGCTATAACACCTATTGCTGGCTTACACTGGCTCTTGGACAAGCATTGTCTTGTTTTCAAAATGCTTATTCTGTGCTTTCAATTCCCTCCACAGACAAGATCTCCCTACTTCTGTAATCTCCTCCAGTCCCCAAACCATCTGAGGTTCATGTGCTCCTCTCATTCTGGCATTTTGTGCCAAACTATAATTATTCTGCCATTGATGCCATTGTCTTTGGTTGTCTGCAGGATAGCCTCCCTCTAGCTCTCTGCCTCTCTACCCCAGTTTCCTCATTTAAAACACTCCTTAAAAACCTGCTTCTTTAACTGAATCCTTGTTCTCTGAATCAAAATCCCCATGTCATTTGTTTTCATATTTTGATCTTTATGCCCTCTGAATTTTTTTTGGGTGTTTCAGTATATTAAATGTTGTGTATAAATATAGCTTACTGTTGTTACAGTATTGGCAACTTAAACATTTAAAATGTTGACAACTATTTCTACATTATTTGAATTCCGAATTGTAAGGTGTCAATTACCATAATGATTAGATTAGATTAGATTCCCTACAGTGTGGAAACAGACCCTTCAACCCAGCAAGTCCACACTGATCCTCCGAAGAGTAACCCACCCAGACCCATTTCCCCCTCACTAATGACCTAACACTATGGGCAATTTAGCATGGCCAATTCACTTGACCTGCATATCTTTGGACTGTGGGAGGAAACAGGACCACCCGGAGGAAACCCACGCAGACACGGGGAGAATTTTCAAATTCCACACAGCCAGTCGCCCGAGGCTGGAATTAAACCTTGGGCCCAGTGCTGTCAGGCAGCAGTGCTAACCACTGAGCCACCGTGCCACCCATAATCCTGAGGATTCTTTTCTATTCTCACCACAATTCTAGCTATTTTCTGTTTGGCGTGGATTTATACTTCATATCAGTCTTTTGTCACAAGTTTATCAGTCTCCGGTTGAATACAGGCTCACATTTGAGGATAGTCTATTTTTTCATTTATTCAGTTATGCTCTGTACATCCATTGTTATTGAGAATAAATTACGGACTAGAAAATGATGCACTTATTCTCTATGTCCAGTGATCAGAATATCAGGCAGAATCTTCCCAGCATGCTACAACATGAGCCCATCGTGGGAAACATGGGAATATCGGGTGAAGTGTCCAGCAAGAACCTTCTCAGAATTGAGAACAAAATGTTGCATTTTTCAAGAAAGTTTTGAACAAGGAGACCAGCTTCTAACTAAGTTAAAAATTACCAGGTTACAGTCCAACAGGTTTATTTGGAAGCACTAGCTTTCGGAGCACTGCTCCTTCATCAGGTGGTTGTGCAGATTAAGATTGTAAGACACTGAATTTAGAGCAAAGGTTTACAAAGAGCAAAAGTGTGATGTAACTGAAATTAGATATTGAAAAAGATCTGGATTATCCATTAGGTCTCTCATCTTTTTGAATGACCATGTTGGTTTCAGTTCTTTCATATTTAAATCGCAAAACATTTTTTTAAAAGTTACACTCTCAAGTGGACTTTAACAATTGGTGTCATGTTTTTGCCCAGATAATGTATTGAAGGTGTGAGCTTCCCTGTGTGAGGCTGTCTGTGCCACAATGGTCAGACTGATTTTAATTTTAAAAACAGATTTACAGATCTTACATGGATTCATGCAGTTTTGAGCAAAGTAAAATGTAATTCGGCAAGTACAAATTCACCCCACAAACTTATATATGCATGTGTGTGGTGGGGTGAGGGGTGGTTATGAGTGTCTGGAAAAAGTGTGTGTGAGTGAGAGTGTAAAGAGGTATAAGTCTGTGAGAGGATATATGTGGGATTGTTTGTGTGAGTGTTTGCATGAGTGTGTGCGTGTATATAGTGCAATGGGGTCACCTGTGGTGTGACATGAACCCAAGGTCCTGATTGAGGCCATCCTCATGGGTACTGAACCTGGCTATCAGCCTCTGCTTGGTCACTTTTCATTGTTGACCTCACCTTGACCTCCTTCCACCTATCCCACCTCCATCGCCCCTCCCCCTAGTCCCTCCTCCCTACCTTTTATCTTAGCCTGCTTGGCTCTCTCTCTCTTATTCCTGATGAAGGGCTTATGCTCGAAACGTCGAATTCTCTATTCCTGAGATGCTGCCTGGCCTGCTGTGCTTTGACCAGCAACACATTTGCAGCTGTGATCTCCAGCATCTGCAGACCTCATTTTTTACTCGAACACTTTTCATTGTTGCCTGTCTTGAAGTCCATGTTCGAGAATGGTCACCCAAAGGTCCGAGGTTCAACGTCCTAGACTGTTGAACTAACTGGGAGGGAACACTCCTGTCAGATGATTGTTGTGCTGTGTCCATTCATCTATTGCTATAGGCTCAGCTTGGTCTTGCCTCAGGGCATCCTTGCCTGCAGCGTAGGAGATAGACAACATTGGCTGAATCACATAAACACCTGCCACATACATGGTGGGAGGTGTCCCCACATGTAATAGTGTTGTCCATGTTGACACACTGAAACATCTTGTAGCGTCTACTGTGACAAGGTTGTATGCTATCGTAATGAAAGCCGGGCACTTTGGTACGAACAATGATCTGTTTGAGGTTTGGGGTTTGTTTAAAGGCGAGAATGGAGGCATGGAGAAGATCTTGGCAAAGTGCTCACTCTCATTGGTAATGTGTTGCAGGCTGGGCAGAACATGGTGCAGTTTTTCGAATCCTGGAAATACTGTACAATGATAGGTACCCTGTCAGTTGTAGCTCATGTCTGTCTCCTGAGAAGGTTTCTCGCTGTGGCATGTTGGAACTGGAGGTCAATGAGTTGAGCATTGTACCCCATTCTTATGATGGCACACATGAACATTTCCAAGTGTCATGTTCCTCCTCATTTGAACAGATCATGTGTATGCATAGGGCTTGTCCACAGGGGATGGGTGTTTTAATATGCTTCAGGTGGAAGCTGGAGAAGTGTAGCATTATGAGGTTATCCATGGGTTTGCGGTAGGGTAAGGTGCTGAGGTGCCCATCCTTGATGGAGACGATGTGTCCAAGAATGAGACAGATAGTAAAGAATAGTCCATGGTGAGTTTGATGGTAGGATGAAACTTGTTGAGTCCACTCCGTGGGTCCAGTGGAAGAAAATGTCATCAATGTACCTGGTGTATAGTGTTAGTTGGAGATCCTGCATAGAGAAGAAGTCTTGTTTATACCGTGCATGAAAATGTTGACATAGTTGGGCGCATGTTTGGTCCCCATGGTTGTTCCATGTGTCTGATGAAGACGTTGTAATCAAGGATAAAGTGGATGGGTTGTAGGATGGTGTTTGGAGATTGGCAGTTGTTGGTGTTGAGTACTGAGGCTATTGCCGTGATGCCATCATTGTGGAGGATGCTGGTGTAGAGTGCAGAAACATCCATTGTGACGAGGAATGTTTCCGGTTCAACTAGTCCGTGAGTGCTGAGTTTCTGTAAGAAATCTGTAGTGTTGCGACAGAAGCTGGGGTTCTAGGAGTGACCAGAGGCCTAGTAGCATGGATTATTATTCATCATCACCCTTATTACTTAAGCTCACCTCATGAATATGCAGTTTCTCGTTTTCCCACCTACTGAATAGAAAAGAGTTTTCAATGTGGAAGTCAGAGCAAGTATCTGGTGACTCCACATTATGGCTTGCTTCCCTGGAGCTCCACCAGAATCTCAGGACACACTCTTTTATCCAGTGACCTGAGACAGCCTCCATCCACAAACCTTGATATTTGACATGTGCCAGCATTGCCGTATTATCATGCACCATCTCCAATCCACTGCCAGTGCACTTTCTGAAGCTCAGTGTTGCTCTCTGGAGTGCTCCAGCACCTTTCATTCCCATGCAAATGACAGAAAATTTTGCAGACAGACACAAGCACCCGCATCATTGACTGGACCAGGCTGCATCTCAGAGCTTTTCACTTGTTCTCTCATTTATTTTGAGTCTTTCTGAATACTCACAGTATCTCTATTTTATTTTACCATCCTGTTTTGCACTTTGCCCTGTTGGCTTGAGCTTAAAAGACTCACATTGCTTCTGTCTTGTCTTACATTTTAGCACAGCCACAAAGCTAGTCAACCTAGCATGGTTGTCAGCAATGATCAGTCAATGGAGAGGACATGTTACATTACAGCACAGTTCTATGTCAATCTTAAAACTGCATCATGTGCCTCCAATGTACACAGTGATCACACTGCATTTCAAATGACCATGTCTCAAAGTCTGTGGGGAATAGCCCTTAGTAAAGTTAAGGGAGACATCCTTCAGGCAGGAGATTGCAATACCATAGTAGCATCCAATACAGGTCAGGAGCTTGGGCATGATTAGTCAGCTGCTCAGGGCAGGCATAGTCAGCAACATCTCATCGTCTCATAGTAAGTGGGGACTCAAACGTCAGATACGCGACCACCTGTCTTAGTGCTTTCTGCTTTATTATGAGGCATTTTCTCTTGCAATTAGACACATTTATATGGGTAACCCCTTATTCTGAGCTCATGTCCTCTGGTTCTAAGCTTTCCCAAAAGGGAAACAACCATTCCATATCTACTCTGTCAAATCCCTGAAAAACGTTGTATGCTTCAATATGATTACCTCTCATTCTTCTAAACTTTGATGATTGGAACCTAACCTTACTCAATCTCCCTTCAGAAGACAATCTTTCAATGCCACAGATCAACTGACTGAACCTTCTCTGGACTACCTCCAATACCAGTTTGTCTTTTCTTTGACAAAGGGTCAAATTTGGTTCACAGCATTCACAGTATTGTGGGCGGCACGGTGGCAAGCACTGCTGCCTCACAGCGCCTGAGACCCGGGTTCAATTCCCGACTCAGGTGACTGACTGTGTGGAGTTTGCACGTTCTCCCCGTGTCTGCCTGGGTTTCCTCCGGGTGTTCCGGTTTCCTCCCACAGTCCAAAGATGTGCAGGGTCAGGTGAATTGGCCATGCTAAATTGCCCGTAGTGTTAGGTAAGGGTAAATGTAGGGGCATGGGCGGGTTGCGCTTCGGCGGGTCGGTGTGGACTTGTTGGGCCGAAGGGCCTGTTTCCACACTGTAAGTAATCTAATCTAATCTATTCCAAGTGAAGTTTAACTAGCGCATTGTGTATTTTTTAACAAACTTTCCCTATTTTTACACTCCATTCCACATATTTTTTTTTAGACTTACAGTGTGGAAACAGGCCCTTCGGCCCAACAAGTCCACACCGACCCGCCGAAGCGCAACCCACCCCTACATTTACCCCTTACCTAACACAACGGGCAATTTAGCATGGCCAATTCACCTGACCCGCACATCTTTGTGACTGTGGGAGGAAACCGGAGCACCCGGAGGAAACCCACGCAGACACGGGGAGAACGTGCAAACTCCACACAGTCAGTCGCCTGAGTCGGGAATCGAACCCGGATCTACAGGCGCTGTGAGGCAGCAGTGCTAACCACTGTGCCACCGTGCCGCCCACTATCTATGTTAGCTTCTTGTGATTTAAGCGTGATCACACTCAAAGCCTACTGTCCTGTAGCTTTCTGTAGCTTTTTTCCCATTTAAATAATATTCATCTCCTCTACTCATCCTGCCAAAATGCGTAACTCAAGCTTTTCCACATTATCATCTATCTGTCCATTCACTTAACCTGATTATATCTCTCTACAGACTCTTTGTGTTATCCATACATCTTCCCATTTATTTTTGTGTGATCACAAACTTAGTACATTGATTTTCCTCATTTCAGTCATTACATATATTGTAAATAATTGTGGCCCCAGTACTGATCTCTGTGGCATTTCACAAGTCACAAGTTGTCATCCTAAAAAAAAGTCCTCATCCCAACTCACTGATTTCCATTAATTAGCTAATCCCTGATCCATGCTAATTTAATATCCCCCAAACCATGGGCTCTTATCTGATTAAGTAGCCTAACATATGGTGCCTTATCACATGCTTTCTGAAAAGCCAAATAAATTACATCCATTTTTCTCTTTATCTATTCTGCTTATCACTGCCTCCTCTAATAGATTTGTCAGGCATGGTTTCCTCTTCATTAATATCGACTCTACTTGATCATATTGTGTATTTTTCTAAATGTTGTGCTATTATGTTCTTTATAATAAACTCTAGAATGTTCCCAATAATTGATATAAGCTTACTAGCCTGTAGTTTGCTTTTTTTTTCTTCTATCCTTTAAAATAAGATGTTAAATTGACAATTTTCCAACCATCTTAAATTACTGCAGAATGTAAGGATTCTTGGAAGATTGCAACAGCGCAACCATTATCTACATAGCTATTTCTTCTCATATTGTATGTATCCATCAGATCCAGGTGACCAATTAGTCTTTAACCCCAATATTTTCTCTTGCACTTTTCTCTACTGATAGTTATTGCATTTATTTTCTCTCGTCCATTTCCTCTTTGATTATTTAGTATTTGTGAACTGCTATTGGCGTCTTCTACTCTGAAGAGTGATGAAAAATATTTATTCAGCTCCGGTGCCATTTCCAGATTGGCTGTTATTATTTTCCCATCCTCATTCTTGGGGTCTTTTTTTAATGTTAAAAAAAAGTTTTGCTGTCCATCATTGTTACTTGTAAGCTTACCTTAAAGTTCTTCCTCCTTTCGATTACTTTTTTGGTGTTCTGTTGTTGTTTTGTAAAACTTTCCCTATCCTCTAACTTGTCAATTTTTGCTTTGCCACATCATGTGATTTTCTTTCAAGTTGAATGCATCCTTAACTTCGCTGGTTGACCATCATTTGCTTATCGCCTTCTTAACCGCCTTTCATCTCATTGGGGTACACATTCACTGTAAGATATTAACTATTTTCTTAAACATCTGCCATTTTACCTCAACTGTCCTTGTTACTAAACTCCTTTTGCAGTCCAGTCCAGTCTAGCTCACCCTTATTCCTTTGTAATTGCCCTTATTTAGGCTTAGCACATTTACTTCCCAACCCACATTCCTCCCTCTCAAATTGAATGCCAACTTGCACCATGTTATGATTAGATTAGATTCTCTACAGTATGGTAACAGGCTCTTAGGCCCAGCGAGTCCACACCGCCCCTCCGAACAGTAACTCACCCAGACCCATTCCCCAACCCCATTTTTACCCGACTAATGCACCTAACACTACAGGCAATTTAGCATGGCCAATTCACCCAACCTGCACATTTTTGAATTGTGGGAGGAAACCGGAGCACCCAGAAGAAACCCACGCAGACACGGGGAGAATGTGCAAACTCCACACAGAGAGTTGCCCAAGACAGGAATCGAACCCAGTGCTAATCACTGAGCCACCGTTCCACTGTATGGTCACTGTTTCCTAGGGGATCATTTATTCTTACATCATTCAGTAAACCTTTCTCATCATAAGTCACAAAATCTAAAATAGCTTGATCGCTGGCTGGATCTGCAACATTTTCTTTGAGGAAACTGTCTTAAGTACACTCTATGAATTCCTACTCTGTCAGTCAGACTATCCCAATTGACGTAAAGATTAAAAATCATCTATGATTAAGATACTGCCATTTTTACATGCCCCCATTCCTCCTGATTTATTCTCTGTCACATTGTATAGCTACTGCTAAGGAGCCTATAAACTATTTCTACCAATAATTTTGCCAAGTTTTGCAATTCAATGTTCTGTAAGAACATGAATTTATTAGCATACAGAGTATAACTCTGGGTCAAAAACTCTACACTTGCAAATTATTGCTCTGGATACTGGGGAAAGTTTTGTGATTTATTTTGGCAATTTTGATTAGCAGAATTGCCATGGGAATTACAACCTATTGAATTAAGTAGGACAGCCACCTGCCCACGTTTCAAATTTGCATATAACACTTTTGGTAAGCCCAGTTAGGTAGTGAAATCTTCTCATTATAAATAGTTTGCTGCAAATCATGACGATTTGTTCTGCTCTAACAGTGCTCCATAAACAAATGTTATGGTTGCTGGTCTCAAGTTGTTTGATGTCTCATTTTCTCCATCTAGCACCAAATTGCTGCTCAGTGATTTGCTGTAGCGAAAGCATTTATACACATTTGCTAACAAAGCATGCAAGAAGTTTGGTTGCTGTATCCATTGATGCATGCAACCAGCCTATTAGCATTTTTAGGCCATTACTGGAACCATTACTGTATAAATAGTTTGAATTTGTCAGTTAGATTCAGCTTAATTGTACTATTGGAATTGTCAAATAGTTTTAACTCTGCATCACATTTCCAGATAGTTATGTACAGAAAATTGTATTTGTGTCAATTGCAAATAAGTGGCACAAAGCACAATCGAAAGCCACAGGAAGAAAATGTGCCTGAAAGTGTCTCATCTATTAAGCAAGACTCTTTGTTGAACAGTTTGCAATTAAGAGCACAGGTAAGCAGAAAAACATTAAAATGTAAGACAAGTATTTTATTGCTATCACTTTTAACACTTTCTAATTAACAGCAGTGGCAAATTGCACTTAAATGTAGGATCTTTAGCATAGTAAAACTTCCCAGGAGCATGATTAGGCAAAACCTGACACTGAGTCACACATAGGCATTAAGACAGGTGATCCAAAAGCTTTGTCAGAGACGCAGGTTTAAAGGAATGACTTCAACAATCAGATAGAGATGAAAAGGTGAAGAGAGAAAATTCCAGGTTTAAATGCTTGGACAACTCATCCAAGCCCTTATCCCCTTCTCATTGTGCCTTTGATGTCAAAGACCTATAGCGACAGCAATAAAATGCAAGTCCATGCACAAATCTGCAGACTCTGATATCCCGCTGGATGTTTTGTGTCTCTAAGGTGATCACCAACCAATCACAGAGCCAGCCAGATGCATACAATCCAGAACCAGCATGGTGCAAATACCATTGGTGTGCTCCTCCATCCTTCAATCCTGTTTAACAATGGCTTCTGACAAAATATCCTGATATTCTTGAGCCTGTCTGTACATGTCAGCAAAGCCATTAATGGCCTACAACATGGGATCATCTTCTGCCTGAAGCTTAGTAGGTACATCAACTCCCGTAGTCCTTGGAGGGTCAGAGAAGTGGGCATTCTTCCTCAACCAGTTGTGGAAACATGGCAGGGATATTCTCAGCAGATTATGTTCCTGAATCTAGTCTAGAAAACACACCCATCAAGGTGAAAGCCTCTGAGCTGGTGGATGGTCTATGTGAAAGCCTTGACATTGTATCTCGGAGGATTCAGTTGCTTCCTCAGAGGAGGAGGAGGTGGAGCTGAGGGTCTCCGGTGCTGGTCCCTTCCTGCCGGACCTTCATTAGGTGTCACTAGTGCTGGCATGGGTAAAGCAAGAGAATTAGTTGTCTAAGTGGGATAAACCTTGTGTAGGTAAAGAACGAGTTAACCTGGATGAGAATGGGAGAGTACCACAACTCAACAGCATGAAGCTTAACTGGTTGGCTGCCTTTGAGGTCTCCACATCCTCATGTGAGCACCCATCCCCTTCTTCAACCAACCTTCCTCATAACACATGTGCATCATGAGGTCTACTATTCCTCCATTGGTTTCGAACCTGTTGGCCTGGATACTGGCCAAGCTTTCCTGTCAGAAGACAAAGATAGAGTTTGAGCTTTGGAAATCAAAGGAAGAGCAGTTAATAGTGACACAGGAATAGGGAGGTGATAAAATGCTCCCAGTCAGTGAGTAGCAAGCATAGAGGGCAGGTAGGGTTAGTACTTTGGAAGCATAAAGTGGGGAAGAACTATTGAGTGGATATGCTGTGTGCAATATGAAAGTGTAGTCTGTGAGCCCTGGTGAGAAACATGTGCAGTGGCAGAGATAGTGTGAGTGGTACTCCTAGGAGTGTGAGGTTGCAGAAAAAAAGATGGTGACACTTACTTTTGTGAAGTACAGAAGATCACTGACCCTTCTCCTCCACTGCCATGTGATCTGTTTAACTGGTGATTTGTCGTCCTTTGTCAGTCAGCAGGATAAAGTGCTGCTCACATTGTCCACGAGCACTTCCATGTCTTAGTGGGTAAGGTGAGGAAATACCTTGTCTTTCTGGGCAAGGTGCTCATTGAGAATGGTGGAGACAGGCCCTGCCTGCCAGTGTGCAGATGGGCTTCAAACATGGTACCAGCACCTTGAGTGAAGCAAGGTCCTTGCAGTGGCCAGTACTTTCTGCCAAGAAAAAGGCGATGTGGCATCCAGACGCATAACTTTCAAGGTGACAGGCAGAGACTGCATGAGAAAAGTCACTCCAAGCCATGGTGGATTGGGTACCATGAACTTTATTTGATGAAACATTTTAACATAAGATGGGGGAAAGTAACAGTTCATAGTATCTTTCACTTCCCAAGATCATCAAAGCATTTTATAACGAATCTATTCCTCATAAGACACCATTATAATAACATAGCAAACATGGGTGCCAATTTGTGCACAATCAGCTCCTATTCCCAGTTATAATGTAAGTGACCAGATGAGTTGGTTTTAGTAACTTTGGGTCAGGTATAAACATTAGGCCAAATTCCTTGGGTCTTCTTCAATTAATGCCCTGGGTCTGACAACGACCCTAGAGCCTCAGCTTAAAATCTCAAATAAACCATCTCTGAAAGTGTAACAATTCTTAGATACTGCAAGTATCAGTCATGATACTCAAAGTTGTAGAATGAGTCTGGAATCAGTGATCCTTTGGCTTAGGGGTGAGTATACTGCCATTCAGCACATGATAACATAGCTGAACATCTTGATGCATATGATCACAATGAGAGAAAATGTTTATCTGTCAGTCAACAAGTCTTTAATATGTCTGGCTGGACTCTGTGAATCTCTGTCTAAATAGTATTCTCTCAAATGCAACTCTGTTCTCTGTCTGTACTATCGAGACAAAATAGCATCAAGTCCACCCACAAAAGAGTTAGTTTGTCATACTCAGTCGAGACATGTTAAAGCAATCTGTTATTATAAACCTCTGGAGCAGGAGGGACCCGAAACTGGCCTCCTACCACAGAGGTAGGGAAAAGTGCCCCTGTGCTGCATTCTCTTTCAATATTTCTTCTTCTTCTATTTTCTTTATATCCAGTATTGTTTTCATGCAAAACTGGAGATTTTTTTTCCATCACTAAATTATCAGTGCTTTTTTTTGATTTATCCTCCGCCATCAAATCACCTCTGTTTTCCAGTTAAAACAACAATTAACGGATACAGCTCATCAGAAGTATTGCAATAACATCAAAGTTGAGGGACAAAGGAAATAATGTGGGGATCAATTCAAAATGGAATTGGAGGGGGAAAGAAAGGCACTCCATCCCCTGAGGTGCCCACTCTCGAATAACATCGAGAATAATGGGCACACATGTACAAATACAGCCATGACAGAAGAAGGGTAGTTGGGACATTGCCTCGACCTGTTGACAGACATGTCCAGGAGCAGAATCATAAGAACCATTCTCACTCAGATATTTTTAACCAATCTGTTTAGCAATATTATGACACATCTCTGAGGTGATGGGATTCGAACTTGGGCCTCCTGTCACTAGCAATATACCACAAGAGTGGGTTCAAATACATGGTCAAACCCACATTATAAATTGGTATTAAGACATTTTTAGATATTAAGACATTATCAAGGTGTTGAACCTGAGTGTTCTAGACCAAAGGTAGGGACAGTACCAGAGTACCACAAGAGCTCCACAATTCTCATACTAGGTATTTTTTAATCAACCTACTCTGAGATAACACACATCTCTGAAGCAGGCGGGACCTGAGCCGGGTTCTTTTGATCTAGAGGTAGGACTTTACTACCACTGCATGACCAAAAGATTATCCTCCATTCTCACTCTTTACTCCTACATTAGGTCATTGTGAAGCACTTTTGTATTGTCAGCTTCTGTTCACAGGAGAACTGGATTAACATCATCTAAATGCATTTCACAGCAAACATTTAACTAGCTGAGAGAAGAACTTGCTCATTTATTGTTTAATATTTATGGTGTTGGGACTTGAAGGCAAGCCAAAAGGTTGAAGACCTTTACACTATGAAATTCTGTGACAAAATTAAACTCACATACCAGTCTACCTTTGAATGAATCTACTAATTTTCTATAAAATTACATTATCGCAATTTTCATTAGAATAGGATCCATTCATCTGTGTTTTATGCCAAACTTTCATCTTTTTTCAAAGAGCTTGCATTTTGGCTAATATTTCTCAAGATGACGGAAAATCACTGTTAATGACAGCAAATTTCGTCCAGTGACTGAATCATGCAAAGCGACAATACAAATGGCTATGGGCAAACATCTTTTGAATGTATTTACATATCTTTATTGCTTGACATAGGCTTCAGAAGCTATTTAAAGAAACTTGCCAGGAGCACAATCAAGACAATTATAAGAAGCGCTCACTTGTTTGAACCTATTCTTCGGTGAGTTAAAACAAAGTCAATGTATTATCCTGTGACTAGTTGCTGCCAACATGGTAATTATTTTATAGTGACAATGATTTTATTTACCATTGTATGAATAAAAAGTCATATTCTTTCTTTGACAAAGTCTGCAATGTACTGAAATAATGAATCATGTGGAGACACTGCATCTTTCAACTGACTCATCAAATCACTGTCACAGCACAACTAGTCAAATTAGTGCCCATTATAACCAAATGATGGTTCATTGTGCCTTCAAGTGATAATCATTGAAGAACAGCCAAACTATTTCTCTGGGAGGGAGAGATGGAGGTGATTAAATTTCCATACCTGCCTGATCCCCAAACGATATGCAAGGATACGGTCAACAGCATTTGGATTCATCTGAGTCCACTGCAACATGTAGGAGTACACGCGTGCTCGGTTTTGCCAGAGTGGGTTTGGTGTATCATAATAGAATTCAGGAGGGTAAGCTTTACCTGGAACAAGAAAAAATATGAGCTACTGAACCACGAAGTGCACGGAGCATTAAAATAGAATGATCTGTTCATAATGTACTTTCCCCATGATAAGCAATGCTGACACTCCATGAACAATAATGGAATACATAAGAGGATACATTACAAGCAGCTTCAGAAATCAGTAATTCAAATGAGTGCAAGGTGACATTAACAATGCATTGAAATCCATGAGACTCATTATGAATGATACAATTTTTTTCCACTAGGAAGGCAGTTTTGTTTCTTGAGGTCACATAATCTCAAGATTATGAGAAACAGAACATTCAGAACATGTAACTGAACTCAAACTTAACAAAGCATGATTTCATTTATAGAAATAGATCATTAAGGACCATTTAAAACAAAAGGGTTTTGTGCAATAATCTTAGGATATCAAAATACTGAATAAACAAATCAAAATTTCACAGAAAATGGATTCTGAAATGATGGTTTCTTTCGAAGTTTAAATTGTGGAATTTAGCGCATCGAGCCCTTATTTAAAGTTACCTTGCTTAATGTTGATTTACTTTACCTTTGGTAAATTAATGGAGTTTACAAACTCATTAAGTATCGCTGAGAATTGTTTGAACATAACCTGATTGGTGCCTCTCCTATTCCCTAACCTCTTGCTTTTCTCCAACCTCAAGATGAAGCTTCTTTGGCACTCCAGACCTCCATGTTCTGATCTCTCCACACTCCTGATGTTCAAATTGTGAACTCTCCTTCTCTCTGTCATTTAACTTGATGCCTCTCCCTATTCTCCATCTTCTGAATTCCAGCATTTTACCACTTCCTGACCTCTTTGTTGGGACCTCTGTTTCCTCAGCTCACCCAGAAGCAGCTTTCCTCAAGTGCTCTTGAGTTTACGGTCAAGATCCAGATTCAGTCGAAAGCTGAAGTTCTGATATTATGGAGATGATAGCCCTGGGGGTTCAGAAGTGCTCAGTCTTTGATAATTCATGTATTTTTAAAATAACTTTCAAAGCTGTTTCTGCCCTCGTTGCCTTTCTCCCGTGGGTTCAGGAGAGGGAGGCCAAGAGTGGGAACATTTAGAAACAGCAAGGATTGGCAAAGCCCCAGCAGTTCTGAATCATTACATCAGCACTTCTACATCAGAGTGGATTGAATCTGGGTTTTGAACAGAAATGAAAGACCAGAAGAAGGAAGTGATGAGAGGGTGGAATGGAAGGGGGAGGGAGAGAGACCGCACAGGGAGCAGGGGACTAGAGAAGCAGGATTACTATTGGGAATGAGATATGGTAGGTAGCAAGATACATTTCGCTTTTTAAACATTTTAGTTTAAAGGTTACTTCATTCATGAATAGGTGAATTTAGAACATAAAATATTTCAATAGAGTAATCTGATTTTCTTTTCAATCATCTACACTGAAGAAACATTGGGCAGGCTGACGTATGGGAACATTATCCTCCAGTCTCATTCTCCTCACAGTACTCAATCCAGGATGTTTTAGGTACAGATAGTGAAGACCAAATTTTATTTGTACTAGTTTCAAGGGATTATTCCCACCATTCGTCACTTGGGCAATGACCTGATTGAGCAGATAGAGCACCCTTTATAAGAACATCTGTAAAAAACTGGTGATACATCCCACCAAGTGACTGCCCAGATAATTAAACTGAAAATTATCACTACCCATAACACAACAAACTGTAAGGTAAGAAACAATTATAATAAAACTGCAGCGAGATTGAACATAAGTTGACTGTACAAATAAAAACAATTTCAGTGTTTAGGAAGATTGAAAATATTTATTTCAACATCCAGATGGACTTAAAGTGATGGGTAGAATGTGTTCTGATGTCCTATATTATCAAATCTCCTGACCTGAACACTCTACTCTTCATATTGCATTTAGTATCTCAAAGAATAACCAGTTAACATCCAAATCAGTTAGGATGGCTGCTTTTATGATTGATTTTAAAAATTTGCATGAACACAATTTGCAGGTTACTCACCAAAATTCAAAGAATTGGTCTAATTCATATAATTAAAGGAATGTCTAGACAAGTGAAATACAGCCACATAGAGAAATATAAGTGCTGTGTGTGACATGCTGAACAGAAGAATGATTCCCAAAATGTTAAGTTGCTGCACTGAATGTTGATATGAAGGTGATGAGAATGAAGGTGCGGCATTATTAATAATTTAGTTTAGGATTTCTTTTGACACTTACTAATCCTTGACATTTTTTATAAGGGATATCTTTGTTTTAACATTAAGGAATTAAAATTAAATAAGGAAAATGTCATGAAAAGACATTACCAAATTTCATAGAATTAATTAAAATAGCAATTCACTAGAACCGTTAATGACGTTTCACTGACTGATAATACAAGTGACCCTTTCTCCACAAGATCCTGTTGGGTAGAGCTTGTGCATGGTTAGTTCTCCACTAGTTCTAAAGCAAGATCTTGAAACCTGCCCTGAAGTGATATGGACATTATATCCATAAAACAAGAAGCAGAACTTGTCTGTCTTAATGATGACTCAAGTTTGTGGATTATAAAGTGGCCAACTCTCAGGGAAGATTAGATAACTGTTATTCGTGGCTATTATTGAGACTATCATTAACACCTGATTTGCTAAATTCCTCCACTATACATCAACATGACAGACACATCTCCAGTTGTATTTTGGACAGTCTTGTAATGTGACAAATTCTGGCAACAATACTGACTATCCCCAACCGTTCAAGGTTTGGAATATTCTGGCTGCTTTCACAACGAAGTCTGCAAAGTTCAAAGACATGTTGACTGCCAAAAGTACCTTACTGCTGATATAGGTCAAATGAATTACAGACAGAAATGAGCAATAAACAGCTTGGTCCATTTCCTACATGATCACTAATTGGCTGAGTTGTCAAGTCAAATCACAATGTTTTAAACCAGAGATGCCACTTAGCTGCAGTCAACATCAAAATGTCATGGTTCCTGTTGTATTACAAGACAGCAGCATAAATCTTGGAATATCACAAGAGAGGTCCCTCCTATGGGTGCTGATCATTATATTGTTTATAAGATCATTTTGACAACCTCTGCACAAATTGCACTCTATTTGCTAGTTAGAAAAGAATAATTTTCCAGTGGATTGCCACCTCCTATCATCCTAAATGCTTGGATAGGTCATCACTAAACACTCACAGAAGTGTTATCAATGCAGAACAAATCCTCTGCATTAGAGTTTCCTTCACAAATTAGTCACAATTCTGAGGCATGTAAATAAATGCAGCAAGTTACATGCTTCACACAGGCCACAAGAGGCAAACTGTCTGGGCTTTAATTTGAGTCTGCTACCTTGACACTCTAGCTGTTTTGAACCATTAATGTGCTTTAGACTCAATTCCCTCTTTTCATAGCTGTGGCTGGACCTACTGCTGCCCAAATATCAATCCAAAATCAACTGCCAGTCTCAGATAGACAAACATGTGCATTAACTGCTAAAAGAAATAGTTGGTGAATGCAGGGGAAATATTGGAGCTCCACTTTGAGCTGTACTAGACAAGTTAGATAGTATGTACAATTCACAAGTGCTATTAATTGCTCCTTCTGGAGCAAGAATTTAAAGTTAAAACCAAATTCTGGTGGATCTAATGCAATTAGTTTTTATTGCTATCCATCTGCAGCCATTCCTGATAATTTAAAGTCAATTCTGCACTTAAGAAGTTAAATCACACCATCATTCAAATTAACCAAAAAACATTGCACAGCATAACAATAATTTACTAATATATTTATTTCACAACTTAAATGAAGTGATTGAATAAATGGAATCCATATTTATTCATCTGTCCAGCTTAATTTTGCTTTATCATAAACAATAAAATAAGATGGATGTAAGGATTTAAGCACAGTTGCAGCTAGTTTGTGTTGATTCCAATGTACCCATCTAAAAAGTAAATACCAATTAGTTCACATTTCAAGACAATCAAAAATATTTATTACACTGTTTTGAGCCATATCCCTCACAAAGCTTTGTCAAAATCCTTTCAGATTTTGTTCTGAGACTCTTAACATTTCCAACCGGGAGAAGTGCCAGAAATGGGTCATTATAACAGCATGCAAGATACTAAATCATATGAAAAGGTAAATTGGGCAAATTACTTCTAAACTAGATTGAAAGTATGACAAGGTGACTGATATTCATGTTAGCAAAAGGGAAATTAAGGGCAGATATCAGCAAGTCATTTTAACATCCAAACCTAATTTTCTTGTACTCTTTCTTTTATTCATTGATAGGATGAGGGTGTCACTGACTAGGTCAGCATTTACTGCCCATCCCTAATTGCCCAGTAGGCAGTTGAGAACAACCACATTGCTGTGGGTCTGGAGTCACATGTAGGTGAGATCAGGTAAGAATGGTAGTTTCCTTCCCTAAATGGCATTAGGGAACCAGATGGATTTTTTTTTCAATAATTGACAATGAATTTTGGTCATCAGAAGACTCTCCAATCCAGGTTTTCTATTTTTCATGGATTTCAAATTCCACTGTCTGCCATGGTTGGATTCAAACCAGGTTCCCAGAACATTATCTGGATCTCCGAATTTAAAAAGTCCAACGATAATACCACTAGGCCACCCATGTTCTCATAATCTTCCTTTCCTACTTACTTCCAAGATTTCTTTTGATTGAGATAGTGGCAACACAATTTGATGTTGCATCCAATGCCACCCAGTCCTCCATGGAGGGTCAATGTTTGAAAGTTGAGAACATCCAAACCAATTTGATTCCTTCCACCTAACAACCTTATTTAGAACTTGTAATACCAGCTGTTCCTACTTCTTGGGATTAATTGTAATTCTAAACTCCAGAGGCTATTTCATAGCGAAAATGAGAACGTGGTCCCCCATTGGACAGCAGCTGAGTGTGCTAAGAATTACACTAACAAGGTAGGATCATGGGCCAAGTTCACAATTTGGCTCACATACACATGTTAGAAGTCATGTTTGTTCATATGCAGGGGCCTGTTCTCTGCATAAACGAGGAGTATATCTCAGCATTGTGCCCTGTTTGAAATAAACAAAAGCACAGAGGACAACTGGAGCGAAAGACTATTAAATATTAAAGACCAGAGAGATTTGGGTGTCCTCCTACACAAACAAGTTGGCAGGCAGGTAGGAAGGCAAATGACATTTTATTGCAAAGACTAGATTAAATCATCTGCATGTACAACATTAGAAATGATAGCAAAGATTATCACAGCAAACTATTGTTACTATATTTTTGTTGGTGCATGAAAGCAACTGGATTCACTTTGAATGGGACATAACAATTATTTTTTCTGCCGTAGTGTTTTTAAGTGATATTAAGTTATTCAATTCAATAGGTTCCTTGCAGCATACGTACTAGTTATTTTCAAAAACTGTCTGCCACCATTGTAATATACTTTTATTGCCCTTTAGTGAGGTACCTACTTTCGCAAAGGTCTTTCTGCATGCTCCACCTCGAAGAAGAAGCTAGAACCCTGTAGAAACCTCAGGGGTCACACAACATTAGAATGCTAATACCCAACTCACTTTATTGCTATCCAGCTACAATGAAACAAGGGAAAAAGGGAATAAACTTCAGACAAGCTTGGCTCTGATTCCGAATTAACTAACTGGATTTAGTGAGAAACATTAACCAAGGAAGAGATGTATGACACTATCCAAAATGGTCCTTACCCTGCTACTGTCAGAAATAAATATAACCAGTCTATATTTGCCCATTATCAATAGCTTGTTTCAATGCTTCCTTCCAGGTGCTTCCTCAATCTAGTTCCATTGTTCCTATAGATCATTACTTTGGGCTCAATATTAAATGTTTCAATCTAGTGAGAAGTCTCAGAGATCTGTTAAAGACAAAAAAAAACAGGAATTGGTCAAGCCGTTTAATCCCATTTCCATTCTGAGATGTTCCCATTGTAACTTGCTCCTCTGAGCTGGGAATAAAGGAAGAAAGCAGGGATCCCATTTTGTTAGGTCTATGTCATCTAATCTCCAAACTCAACCTGAGGCCTGACCAGTAAAGATTGTAGAGCAGGAGGGGATGAGAATTCTGCTCCGACCAATATGAAACCTGCCAACAGGTTCATGCTGGGACAGAATTGGCTCAGCAAGGAAGTTTGAAATGTATTTTTTAAGTTTCCTTGCAGGTCAGAAACATCCTTCCAGGTCTCACTGAGAATCCTTTAGTCTCCTTTGAACCAAACTATCACACTCGCTCCCAGACATGGGAAACCACAAACACCAGCTGCACAGCTGTTGTTTACATCATCTAAATAAGGACTTAGTCACATGTTGCACACTGAAGGAAACTTTAATATTAAAGAATATAGGACAGAATCTTAAAGAGTTGGAGTGACATGGGCTAAGACGAGATAAATTGCAGAATTGGCTGAGAAACATTGTGAGGCCCAAAATGATGTTGAGATAATATTGCTTTTCACAAGTTGTATGGTGAAATGCTCACCAGGCAGATGCAGCGTGCCAACTGACAATGATTAGCATTTATTAAGGTCTTTATTATCAGCACAATTCACATTCTGATTGCAATCTTATCAAGTACGCCCAACAAACTAGATGTTGGAAAAGAGTCGATATGGAAACTAGAGCAGGTGTTTGGTTGCTCCTACCCCACCCACTCTCATTGACCCCTCATATCCTCCATACCAAACCGTGACATGTCCATCCCTATTTGACAGTTATAACTCTCCGGAGAATGAATGAATCTTATAATGATAATAGAATATACAATAAAAGACCTTTTTATTAAATCTCATTTGTCTGTTTCTGTGCTGTTTGCTTCTATGAGTCCAGAATCATCCAGGCTTTTTATATTATCAAGAGTAAACATAGTAAGTATTTAAAATGTATTTATTTTGTATAAATAAACATTGTGCAACACACAGTTGAAATCAAAGGGCCAGAGCTGTCAAGCAAAACAAGTTTGCCCTGAGGTTCAGCTGTTTCACCACTCTAATGGGTGTCTGGTGATCTCATCTCACCACTTGCTCCAGAGACTTTTGTGTTGGATACTAGAGGCCAACATTTCAGGGCAGACTTGAATGGATATTCGAGTGATTGTAACAAAGTGGGCTTCATAGAATATGAGTTCCCTGATTGGGATTGATAATCTGGTTCAGTAAGGGACAACTGGCTGACAGATATAAACAGGAGTGTCAGACATCCCTGCTCTCTCTGACAGCTGGCTCTGCTATACCTGGTTCAGTGTCCAGGACTCCCTAATTTTAAATATAAGTTAATTAGCGATGGGATACCAGTCTCTGTGGAGTTTTTTTCAGGTACTTGTCACACTCAACCCATGTCCAAATGTATTGACATCAGATGTGTGCCAGCATCTATGAACCCCCATGACACATCACCCTACTTCCACTTACAGGCTGTGTTTCCAGTTCAATGCTACACCCTGGGGTGCAACAGTAACTGCCATTTTAAGGCTGCTACAAGGGATAATGCTGTGCTCAGGGATACATACCCAGCTCATGGATGGGACCAAACCAGATCTCTAGGCTTTTCACTCACTACCATAATGCTCATGAGCTCATTTTAACTGACCTGGATGGTCACAGCATCCTTGCCTTTCATTGCCTTTTTGTGCCTTTTGTCCTCAGCTAGAGATACCAGGTTCACATGACTGCTGCACCGACCATTTGTTAATGCAGACACAAAGGCAGCATGCATGTCGTGGTTGGCTGCAGTCTTCATGCAAGTCAAGGAAGAGCACTTTAGTCAGGGGCTTCCAGTACAGTAACGCAAGGGTAGCCTCCCAACCAGGGTCTTTAGCATAATTAATCATGTGTTCAGGGCAGTCACAAAAAAAGATAATCTACTCATAAAGGGTGAAGAGATGAAAGTTGGTAGCCAACTAGCTGTCTTGCCTCTTGTTTCACTCCTGGAATGAGGGAGGAGCAAGTATGAAGGAAGATGAAAGTGGACAACGCAACTATAATTTTTGGTACAGATGGGGAGTTGTCCCAAGCCAGTGATTTGGCAGTGCAGAGGGTATGCAGAGTTAGTGCTATCAACGTTTGGGGTAGTGACAGCGAATGTGAAAGATATTCCCAGCAATAGTGAGAGTATTAGCATGAGTCTTGATGGGATATTGACACAGTAGCAGAGATATCAGAGAGAAGTGTTATGGACCAGACCACTCAAAACATTCTTAAGCAGGCAGCCCAGACCATAACTTTGTAATTTGTTTTGGTAAATGTACAATAAAAATTACCTGGAGTAAGTTAGCAAGGTTGACTATTAGGTTTTAAAACAGACAAAAATTTATTCACAAAATTACACAATGAAACACGAAAAACAGAATAAAGAACCCCTACAGATCTCAATCAATCCAAATTAGACTTAATTATGCTATTCCAAATAAACACAACAATCCTGATAAACAACCCCCCCCCCAAAAAAAAGTAAAAATGGAGTAAATATTTCCAGGTTGAAGTTAGAAGTGCAAAAGGAGAGAGAGGGACTAGATTGGGTTAGGGTATCTGGTCAGCATGGATGAGTTGGACTGAAGGCTCTGTTTCCATGTTGTACATTTTTAAGACTCTTTGACTCTATGACCACTTTGGCCTGAAGTCTTATCTGTTTACATATAAACAAAAGGCCTCTCAAAACCCTTCAATCTCTGTACCAAACCAGTCTAATCACGAAGGACTCAAAGCCCTCCGCTTCTTCCTTTCCCGCCGCACCAACCAGTACCCTTCCACTGACACCCTCCTTCGACTGACTGAACTGGTCGTCACCCTGAATAACTTCTCTTTTCAATCCTCCCACTTCCTCCAAACTAAAGGAGTTGCCATGGGCACCCGCATGGGCCCCAGCTATGCCTGCCTCTTCGTAGGATATGTGGAACAGTCCATCTTCCGCAACTACACTGGCACCACCCCCCACCTTTTCCTCCGCTACATCGATGACTGTATCGGCGCTGCCTCGTGCTCCCACGAGGAGGTTGAACAGTTCATCAACTTTACTAACACCTTCCATCCCGACCTGAAATTCACCTGGACCATCTCAGACTCCTCCCTCCCCTTCCTAGACCTCTCCATTTCTATCTCGGGCGACCGACTCAACACAGACATCTATTATAAACCGACTGACTCCCACAGCTACCTGGACTACACCTCCTCCCACCCTGCCCCCTGTAAAAATGCCATCCCATATTCCCAATTCCTTCGTCTCCGCCGCATCTGCTCCCAGGAGGACCAATTCCAACACCGCACAGCCCAGATGGCCTCCTTCTTCAAGGACCGCAGATTCCCCCCAGACGTGATCGACGATGCCCTCCACCGCATCTCCTCCACTTCCCGCTCCTCCGCCCTTGAGCCCCGCTCCTCCAACCGCCACCAAGACAGAACCCCACTGGTTCTCACCTACCACCCCACCAACCTCCGCATACAACGTATCATCCGCCACCTCCAAACGGACCCCACCACCAAGGATATATTTCCCTCCCCTCCCCTATCAGCGTTCCGCAAGGACCACTCCCTTCGTGACTCCCTCGTCAGATCCACACCCCCCACCAACCCAACCTCCACCCCCGGCACCTTCCCCTGCAACCGCAGGAAATGTAAAACTTGCGCCCACACCTCCACACTCACTTCCCTCCAAGGCCCCAAGGGATCCTTCCATATCCGCCACAAGTTCACCTGTACCTCCACACACATCATCTATTGCATCCGCTGCACCCGATGTGGCCTCCTCTATATTGGTGAAACAGGCCGCTTACTTGCGGAACGCTTCAGAGAACACCTCTGGGCCGCCCGAACCAACCAACCCAATCACCCCGTGGCTTAACACTTTAACTCTCCCTCCCACTCCACTGAGGACATGCAGGTCCTTGGACTCCTCCACCGGCAGAACACAACTACACGACGGCTGGAGGAGGAGCGCCTCATCTTCCGCCTGGGAACCCTCCAACCACAAGGTATGAATTCAGATTTCTCCAGTTTCCTCATTTCCCCTCCCCCCACCTTGTCTCAGTCGGTTCCCTCAACTCAGCACTGCCCTCCTAACCTGCAATCCTCTTCCTGACCTCTCCGCCCCCACCCCACTCCGGCCTATCACCCTCACCTTGACCTCCTTCCACCTATCCCACCTCCATCGCCCCTCCCCCTAGTCCCTCCTCCCTACCCTTTATCTTAGCCTGCTTGGCTCTCTCTCTCTCTCTTATTCCTGATGAAAGGCTTATGCTCGAAACGTCGAATTCTCTATTCCTGAGATGCTGCCTGGCCTGCTGTGCTTTGACCAGCAACACATTTGCAGCACTAATCAGAACTGGGAGCTGATTTATGACCTGTCGTGGAAATTAAATCGACTTGACTCAACTGTAAGCAAGAGCAAAGAAAGGAACTTTATTTAAATTCTGCAGAATTGACCCAGCTAGATGCCTCAATGTAAATGGTACCTGAGCATCGTTCAGATACTTGCCTTATACTGTTTCTTATCACGCTCTCAAGGGCAAAGACTGGGAAGACTCAAATTATTATTCTCTCATCCCCTGGACATAACAGTTCTTCAGCTTTCGCTGAGTTTGACTATCGCAAGGTTGGGTTGAACGTTTACAAAATTCAAACAGAGACAAGCTGACTGCAAACCTCATCAAAGTATTGTTTACAAAGCTCAGCACAGCATTACATTTTAGAAACGCATTCTCTTTCAAATTTCACAGTAAATGTAATATTTGTTATAAATGTAAAATTTCTTAATTTTCCATTACAGGTCTCTCTGAAAAAACCCAAGGACACAGTATCCTTCAGAAAAGGATCAGCTTTTAGAAAAAAGGGACCAGTTTTGTGACAGAAGATGTCAGAACTTACACCAGTGCTATTAACCTTCCTACATTGTTGTGAATTCTTCCAGATGACTGAGACTGCTTTAACCAGAATGGCAACTGTGGACCAGGCTGGCATGGTCTGAGGTCTTGTTATCTACTTCTCATCCTGGACAAAGAGGAAGTCCCACCTGTGCAGCATTCCATCCGGGCTTATGCTCGAAAATTCCTGATGAAGGGCTTATGCTCGAAACGTCGAATTCTCTATTCCTGAGATGCTGCCTAACCTGCTGTGCTTTGACCAGCAACACATTTGCAGCTGTGATCTCCAGCATCTGCAGACCTCATTTTTTACTCGAGCATTCCATCCAGCAAGACATCCCTGCTTGCATCTCATAACAACAATTCCTCCTTGTCTGCCATGACCAGAGCAAATATCTTGAATTGTGCGGGGCAGCTACAGTCAGACAGTGGTTGCACAGATGCAAAATGAGCTTCTAAAGATGACATGGCAGCTCGGGATGGTGGTCTTTTGGCAGATTTCTAACGAGTGATGTGTTTTTTTGGGAAGAATCCATGGAAAGACAGGGAAAGTAGTGAATGTGGGGGGCACCATTGGGCTGAGGACAATAGTTAATGAGGCATATTTTGTAGGATACAGTGCAAAACCTCTCAGCAAGAAACCCGCCAAAAAACTGCATGCAACTCGCAGTTTGTCAATAAAGTGGAAGATTCAGGGCCACAACTTGGATGAAGTAGCACTGATCAAAGCAGGAACTTACAAACATGTTATAAACAGATTATAAATGCAAAACTGTTGCAAATGAAGTTCAATGCAGCTAAGGTTGTAGTAATCTACTTTGAGTCTTAGACGGATTTTAGTGTGTTCTAATTGTGAGAAACGCATGGACACATTCTGAAAATTTGGAGAGATGCAAAACCAATCAAAGAGTTAGTAAAATGTCTTGAGTGCTTCACTCAGATTTGGGTGTTACACTTGAGAAAGATGACATGGCCATTATTGGTGTGGGGTGTGTGGAGAGAAGGATACTGGGGTTAAAATTTGATATTAAAAGGGTGAATTACATGGTGTTGGCTTATTTTATTTGAGTTTAGAAGATGGAAGACAAATATAATAATGAAATGGTTCAACAGGATGGATCCAAACAATCTATTTGCTCTTGTGAAGAAATCTGGAACTGAGGGACTGGGGGTAATGGGAGGATATTTAAATTAGAACTAGGATGTTTGGGAGAGTAGTCAGGAACACATCCACAGACAATGGTAGCAGAAACCTGGAACTCAAGAAAGCTTGTGGATGAAGGAAGAATTAAAACTTTTGAGAATGAGATAGAAAGATTAGCTAATGGCATGTGGAGTAATCGTGGTTAGATGAGATTGAGGTAGAATTCAGCCATGATGAAATTGAATTGTGGACCAGGACGCTGGGGCTAAATGCTGCTGTCTATTTCTTTTATTACGAAACATAGAGGGAGTAGATAAAAAGAAATGAGAGACAAATTTGTACCATTGCTGAAATAGTGAGAATCACAGACAAGACCCAAATACATATTTGCGAATCAAACTTGCTCTAAAGTATTTTAAAGCAGTGATGAAGACAAAATAAATAGATTCCGGCAACAACTAATCATAATATTTTTATAGCAACAGAGAATAAATTATTGCTTTCACCAAGTTGGGAGCAATGCACTGTCTTTCTCCATTCCCACTATTCCCTATATATTTACAGACTACATGTAATTGTTTTCCCCAGTTCCAATTCCAAAATGACCAATTATGTGCTTATCCTATATTAGACTTAAAATGTTTCAACATCAAGTTTCTTTAACAAACACAAAATTAGTGATACACGATTAAGAGAGCTTATTCAATGATTATACAAACAAACATGGTCAACGCACTTAAGGTTTCTTTGATCGAAATAAAAATATTTCTCCCTCTAATTAAATTGAAATGTACACAAACACAGAAACATGCACAGCAGGTAAAGAAGGAGAAAAAGAAATACCCTCTGCAGAAATTCACCTTGAAAAAGAACCACCTTTGGCCAATATATCTTACTTTTTGAAGGCAAAAAAAGGATAACGTGTGAAATGTTCAGACAGTTGTTGGTCTGATGTTCTGTCACACAAAGATGGACATCACCAAAAGTGAGCTGAAGCCTCTGTGATGTTTGCCACAGAGTTTGCCCAGGAAACATAATACTGAGGATTCTTCTGAATACGTTTTAGGAGGACAATCAGTGTTCAGACTTGACCTAGACTCCAGTTACTCATGTGGACTCATGACAAATGTTTTCTCAGAGATAGGAGAGCTGGGCTGCAATGCTATTTTCATTCCCTGAAGAAAAAAATCCAAAGAATCTCCAAAGCAGAATCTGCAACCAGACAGTCATAAATTCAGACAGGGACTCTACAGTAAACAGACATGTGACTTTTATACAAAGAATTCTTCTGATGCAGGAGGAGGCCATTTCACCATCTTGTCTGCATCGACTTACAAGAAATGTTTTGTTTTAAAAAGGTCCCTTTGTTCTTTAATTGGCCTCTTAAAAAATCCAGATATCCACAACACTTCAAACTCAAATCTGCAAAATTTATTAAGATAAAACCACTATAATAATTTGTTATTGTCATGTTTGTAAATGGAAAATTGCAAGGGATTCCCTGTTGTTCCCATATAGATACACCCAGCTCTTCATTTCTATCATATGATTTTGAGAATTTTAATCTTTGTTTTCATAACAAGCCTCACCAGAAGCTGACACTCAGTCAAATTATTTCTTCTTCTGATTTTGTTGACTAAATCTCTGTGAAACCTGAGTGACTAATTTCAGATCTCCTTGGATCGATTTATTCATTCAAAATAAGTTCACTGCCGATGCCATTGATTAGTGCAGCTTCACATCTTGTAGAGTTGATTTGAATAATACTGTCAGTCCAAAATCTCAGCTATCAATTATCTACAATTGAACTCAATTTATCATGCAAGCACACATCAACCTTTTTAGAATTATGCAAGTCTGAATGATTTAAGTGTGTTGATATTATGAAGTCTGATCTTTGAGTCATTCCTTCAATTCCTTCCCATCTATTTTGCAACATTTTCTCATTCTTTCAGTCTTACTTTTAAACAATATACAGCAGACTCCATGTGTGCTATGTGTCAGGATAGTGCACACAGTTTATCAGCTTATACTGCTGAGGGGGAAGAAGGCTGTGAGGCTACTCAGAAATGTGACAGGTGACTTCCACCTAGCACCTTCAGAGTTTAAAAAGGAGAATGGATAAAGTTGCAGGGAAAATGCAGAAGTATTCTGACCTCTATAATAAAAACCTCCTTATTCTTGATTTGATTGTGGTAGTGCACTTTCAACCATCCGGTTGAAGTCCAAAATAGGCTCAATCAAGTTCAAAGTGATAAAATGAAGCAAGTCTTAATGTTCAAGCTTTTGCAATTCCAGTAATTACCCACACTCACTTGTTAGTGTTGACCCTACAGCATAATGTGTAGGTACAATATCAGGTCTGAGGATGGTCAAAACTGTTTTATCCATACCATAGGACTCTGAATTGTATATTACAATTAGCACCTGAAGCAGAATGATAAATAGCTGCAAAAATGGCTCTGGACAGAATATTAACATTGACAAGGAGGTGAATCTACAAACCCAACTCTGTTCAATTAATGGTGAGTTCAACAAGTGAAAAATAATGGGCTGTCTATCTGTACCACATTACCTTTCTGAGAGAGCAGTACTAAAACTAACTGCTTCATATCATGAAATATGCAGTTGCTGAACCTGCATCTATAGAGAGAAAAATAGAATTAATGTTCTCATCAATGACCAACATCATTACTGTTCATGGATTTGAAAATTCTTTAATTTGAACAGATGCAGTTTAACACACTGAGTATTTCCAGGAGTTACTATGCTTACTTCATATTTCCAGCATCTGCAGAACTTTCTTGTGTTGATGGATAGGGAAGGAAACTGCCCTCCTGACCTGCTCTGGCCTACATGTGACTCCAGACCCACAGCAATGTGGTTGACTCTTAACAGCCCTCTGGGCAATTAACAATGGATAATAAACACTGCCTAGTCAGTGATGCTCTCGTCCCTTGAATGAATAAAAAGTAATTTAATACCAAGCCGAGGGTATTACAATTACATTAGCTTACTTTTACATGTAAGTATTTACGATATAAATGTCATTATGAATGGCTGAGATGAGGAAAGTGCATGTATGAGAGCCAAGTATTCAGATGATTTAAAATAACTGGACAGCAAGTGATAAGAATGACCCGAAGACTCAATACACACTTGGCAGATGCAGTACAATGCGGGAAATTTGAGGTTATGCACTTTGGCGGGAGGAATAGGTTGGCTGAATAGTATTTAAAGAATGAAAGACTGCACAAAGCTATGGGATAGAGGGATTTGGGAGTACTTATCCAGGAATCACAAAAATCTAGCTTCCAAGTTCTGGGGTAAGAGGCAAAGTAAATAGAATGATGGCCTTTATTTCAAAGGGAGTGGAATAAAACCATTGACGGGTTTTGTTCAAACTGTGCAAGGCATTAGTAAGACAACAGCTGGAATACTGTGAACAGTTTTTGGCGTCAGAAATAGCTCAACCGAGGCCTGTATCCCATCACCAAGTTACCCTTATTTACAGGTGGAGAGTCCTTAACACTGATCCAACTTCCTCAGAGCAACTCTCAGACTGAACAGATGACACTCCTGTTCTTTCTTTTTTTGTGTGTGTGTGCGGGTGAACACTCCTGTTTATTTATTTATTTTTAAATTAACCCCCACACTACCGCCTAACTGCGGTATGGGTTATTTTTTCCCCAGCACCCATGGTGTGTGTGCAAGTGTGAGATGCACTGAGAGACACAAAGTGCATAAATCTTTATTTAATTTCCACCACCAGGAAGAAAGGAAACACCCAAGTGGCCTATGACAAGCAGTGCCCTTCACATCAAAGGGCAATGCTGTGTGATCAAACACTCCTGTTCTTATCTGTCAGCCAGGGCTCCCTGATTGGACCAGATTAACAGCCCCAATCCAGGAACTCATACACTATGAGAGCTACCTGGCTGACCTCTTTACAATCACTACATCCCTCCCACGAGTCTGATGTCATAAGTTGGTTCTCTTTTTCTTAACTCCTATTGGGGCATTTTAGCACAGGGTCTGGTTCCTTCAACTTCGATGATGATACGGGCAGTGTGTAATGCACACCAGCTCGCCTCTTGAGCCCAGAACATCTCGGAAGAAATTCATTCTCTTCGTCAGGCGGCAAAGGTGTCAACATGGCAAGATCTGCTGTGTCCTTTTCAGATTCCAAGGTATCTTCAATGCTTAACGGTGAGAGAGAACTCACTTGTTCTAGCGCAATGTGAAAGGCTATCGGGGAACTGGGCAAGCTTTGCTCCTGCACTGTTAATGAGTTTGCAGTTTTCATATGGTCCACATGCTTGTCTAGCACCAACATACCACACCTGAACTTTATCGGTCACTGGACCTGAACTCACTTCAACCATGCCTCCTACCCATGCAGGGCCATTCCTGTGGTTCATTTACCAAATTTCATCCCCTGAAGTAAACTGTCTCTCTCCTTATTGGGGTCTTGTGTCCACATCAGTGATCTTGATGCCATTTCACCCTTCACCCAGGTTTGGGAAGGTCAGAATTATCCTGGTGCAGATTCTTCTCCCCAGTAGCAACACTGCTGGAGCTATTCCTGTAGTGGCAAGAGGGGGGATACTATAGTTAAATAGGAACTGGGACAGTTTGGTATCTAGTGAAGCTGTAGGCTGCTTATTTAAGGCTCACTTCAAAGTTTGGAGTGCTCTTTTTGTCAGACCATTGGATGATGGATGGTATGGAGCTTCCTTATAGATTGAATACCATTCAACTTTAGGAAATATTCAACTTTTCTGCTGGTAAACACTGCCCCGATATCTGTGAGTCTTGGGAGTTTACGTATTACAAAAGATGCATATTGCCAGCCCTGTGTTTGATGAATGAACTTTATGCATGTCCGACCACTTAGTTGGCATACACAATGATTGAGAACATTGAGCCCATGAAAGGATCTGCATTGCCAATGTGTAACCACATCCAGGGTTGACCTAGCTGTTGCCACACATGCATGGGAGCTTCTGGCGGTAATTGTTGTCTTTGTAGGCACTCTGGGTGCTTCCCCACCAATACAACTATTCCTGCATTCAATCCTGGCCACCAGACATAATATTTTGCCAACATCTTCATCTTAGAAACCCTTGAATGACTCTGGTGGTGTTCAGCATGTATCTGGCAGCGACGTTTGCTCATGACAATCACTCTCATATCCCGTAATAATATGCCACCCTCTACTCTGATCTGGTCTCTCCAGGTCCAAAAAGGTTTTACTTTTGCTTGTGACAGCCCTTTGGACGTCTCCCATCACCACTAGCTGTTTCAGTTTTGCCAGGAGCAGATCTTTTTGCATCCAAAGTCCAGTATTGCCAGCTGTGAGTGCAAGTGAGTCCAGAAAATTTAAAGGCATTACAGATGCTTCCAGTGTCAATACCACTGGCGGTGTATCTGCCAGCAGGAGACAGCTCAATACATCTGCACTTGCTATTTGGCCTGCTGGACAATGTTCCAACTTGTCATTGTACGCACACAGTATTAGATCCCCTTGCTGAGTTTGGCCTGAAGCTATGGGTGGCACAGTCTTGTACTCTTTAAGTAGACCTAGCTAGGGTTTGTGGTCCATTATTATTCCAAATTTAAATCCGTAAAGGTATTGGTGGAACCTCCTAACTCCAAATATGTCCACCAAACCTTCCTTCTCTATCTGGGTGTATTTACTCTCTGTATTAGCCAAAGTCCTGGATGCTTTTGCACTTGGGCCTTGTTCTCCATTGGGCCAGCTATCAGCTAACTTTACCCTGATGCTGTATGGAGAGGGATTGCACGTCAATACCAGATCTCACTTGAGATCATAGTTTCCCAACACTCTAGAGGGTGACAGCAGTTTCACATCCTTGAAGGCTACAGCTTGGCTATGTAACCATTTCCAAGGATGACCTTTATTAAGAGTTGAAGCATAGGTACCAGGATGAAGGCCAGGCTATGTAAGAACTTTCCAAAATAATTCACTGATCAAGGAAAGGCTTAAACTCTGATACAGATATGGTAGCCGGGTCACTTTTGATCGCCCTCACTTTACCTTCCAGCAAGTGTAACCCAATCTTGTTAACTCTGTAGCCCAAGTAGGTCACATGGGGTGCCTCAGACACACATTGGAGAAACATCTAAGGACTATGTCCAAGTTCTCTCAATGATCCTTATTGGTCTTCCCTGTTTTTTGCCACTCATCTGGATAAATGGTGACCCAGGATAAAGCTTGTAAAATGTTCTCTATCATATGCTGAAAAATTGCACAAGCTGACAATACTCCAAATGGCAATCTTGTGTATTAGTGCAAACCCTCATGGATATTAATTGTAGCGTATCACTGGGAATACTCATGGAAACACAATTGTAAATATGCATGACTCAGGTCCAGCTTTGTGAAGGACGATCCCCCCACCAACTTTAGGTGTAAGCCCTTTGTGCAAGGGAATGAATATTTGTCCAGCTGCAAGAAATGCATTACCGTTAGTTTAAAATCCCCACAAAGATGAACCTAGTGGTTGGGCTTTACCATCGATACAACGGGTGCTGCCATTCTGCAAACTGGACTACTTTGATGTTCCCATCACTTTCCAGCCTCCTGAATTCTGTCTCTAGCTTTGCATGGAATGGAAATGGCACTGGGCAGGCCTTGCAGAATTGTTTCCTGGTCAACATGCAAGGCAGCCTCAGCTCCTTTAATAGTCCCTAGACTAACATGAAAAACATCCAGGAATTTAGTTAAGAGTTCATTGAGGGATGAGGAGTAATGAGGGGAGAGAATCTGTGGAATTCTTTGGATGGAGGGTTGCTGTGGCAGGGTTGTTAAGAATATTCAAGGCTAAGCTAGAATTTTAATCAGTAAGGAAATCAAGGTATGTGGGAAAAAAGCAGGAAAGTGGAGTTGACGATATTAGATCAGCACAGGCTCAATCAGCTGAAAGGCTGACATTTATTCCAGTGACTTGTGCCCTCATTCTTCTTTACTAGAAAAAATACCAATCGTAACTTTAGGGATTCAAGTACTTTGATACTGTATCTTGCCATTCCATTAATCACCTACAGCTGTTGCAGAATGTATCGCGAAATTGTATTTGCAACTTACTTTACAGGTTTTCAGAATTATTAAAATACTGTGGAATGATACATCCTTCATCGAATAGATCGATTGGAGAGACAGTTAGAAGCGATGAGGAATTTGCAACAGCAACAGTATGTGATGGATAGCAGATATAGGGAGGGGGTAATGCCTCAGATACAGTCACATAGATGGGTTAACTCCAGGAAGGGTAAGAGAGGTAGGCAGCCAGTGCTGGAGTCTTTGTGGATATACCCATTTCAAACAGGTATGCTGTTTTGGAAAATGTAGGGGGTGATGGATTCTCAGGGGAACGTAGCATGAACAGCCAGGTTTCGGATATTGAGACTGGCTCTAATGCAATGAGGGGTACATCAGGGTCCAAGGGATCAATTTTGTTAGGGGATTCTGTAGTCCGAGGTACAGACAGACATTTCTGTGGCCAGCAGCGAAAAAGCAGAATGGTGTGTTGCTTCCCTGGGCCAGGATCAAGGATGTTTCAGAGAGGGTGCAGAATGTTCTCACGGGGGAGAGGGGCCAGCAAGACATCATTGTCCACATTGGAACCAACGACATTGGAAGGGAAAAGGTTGAGATTCTGAATGGAGATTACAGAGAGTTAGGCAGAAATTTAAAAAGGAGGTCCTCGAGAGTAGTAATATCTGGATAACTCCCAGTGCTATGAGCTAGTGAGGGCAGGAATAGGAGGATAGAGCAGATGAATGCATGGCTGGTATATGGGAGAAGAATTCACATTTTTTGATCATTGGAATCTTTTTTGGGGTAGAAGTGACCTGTACAAGAAGGACAGATTGCACCTAAATTGGAAGGGGACTAATATACTGGTAGGGAAATTTGCTAGAACTGCTTGGGAGGATTTAAACGAGTAAGGTGGGGGTGGAGTGGGACCCAGGGAGAAAGTGAGGAAAGAGATCGATCTGAGACTGGTACAGTTGAGAACAGAAGTGAGTCAAACAGTCAGGGCAGGCAGAGACAAGATAGGACTAATAAATTGAACTGCATTTATTTCAATGCAAGGGGCCTAACAGGAAAGGCAGATGAACTCAGGGCATGGTTAGGAACATGGGACTGGGATATCATAGCAATTACAGAAACATGGCTCAGGGATGGGCAAGACTGGCAGCTTAATGTTCCAGGATACAAATGCTACAGGAAGGATAGAAAGGGAGGCAAGAGAGGAGGCGGAGTAGCATTTTTGATAAGGGATAGCATTACAGCTGTGCTGAGGGAAGATATTCCTGGAAGTACATCCAGGGAAGTTATTTGGGTGGAACTGAGAAATAAGAAAGGGATGATCACCTTACTGGGATTGTATTATAGACTCCCTTACAGTCAGAGGGAAATTGAGAAACAAACTTGTAAGGAGATCTCAGCTATCTGCAAGAATAATAGGGTGCTTCTGGAAGGGATTTTAACTTTTCAAACATAGACTGGGACTGCCATAGAATTAAGGGTTTAGATGGAGAGGAATTCATTAAGTGTGTACAAGACAATTTTCTGATTCAGTATGTGGATGTACCTACCAGAGAAGGTGCAAAACTTGACCTACTCTTGGGAAATAAGGCAGGGCAGGTGACTCAGGTGTCAGTGGGGGAGGACTTTGGGGCCAGCGACCATAATTCTATTAGATTTAAAATAATGATGGAAAAGGATAGACCAGATCTAAAAGTTGAAGTTCTAAATTGGAGAAAAGCCAATTTTGACGGTATTAGGCAAGAACTTTCGAAAGCTGATTGCAGGCAGATGTTGGCAGGTAAAGGAACGGCTGGAAAATGGGAAGTCTTCAGAAATGAGATAACAAGAATTCAGAGAAAGTATATTCCTGTCAGGGTGAAAAGGAAGGCTGATAGGTATAGGGAATGCTGGATGACTGAAGAAATTGAGGGTTTAGTGAAGAAAAAGAAGGAAGCCTATGTAAGGTATAGACAGGATAGATCGATGAATCCTTAGAAGAGTATAAAGGAAATAGGAGTATACTTAAGAGAGAAATCAGGAGGGCAAAAAGGAGACATGAGATAGCTTTGGCAAATAGAATTAAGTAGAATCCAAAGCATTTTTACAAATACATTAAGGACAAAAACGTAACAAGGGAGAGAATAGGGCCCCTCAAAGATCAGCAAGGTGACCTTTGTGTGGAGCCGCAGAAAAAGGAGGGAGATACTAAATGAGTATTTTTCATCAGTATTTACTGTGGAAAAAGATATGGAAGATATAGACTGTAGGAAAATAGATGGTGACATCTTGAAAAATGTCCATATTACAGAGAAGGAAGTGCTGGATGTCTTGAAATAGGTAAAGGTGGATAAATCCCCACGACCTGATCAGGTATACCCTGGAACTCTGTGGGAAGCTACAGAAATGATTGCTGGGCCTCTTGCTGAGATATTTGTATCATCGAAAGTCACAAGTGAGGTGCCAGAAACTGGAGGTTGGTTGGCTAATGTGATGCCCCACTGTTTAAGAAGGGTGGTAAGGACAAGCCAGGGAACTATAGACCAGTGAGCCTGACATTGGTGGTGTGCAAGTTGTTGGAGGGAATCCTGAGGGACAGGATATAGATGTATTGGAAAGACAAGGACTGATTAGGGATAGTCAACATGGTTTTGTGCCTGGGAAATCATGTCTCACAAACTTGATTAGAGTTTTTTGAGGAAGTAACAAAGAGAATTGATGATGACAGAGTGGTAGATGTGATCTATATGGACTTCAGTAAGGTGTTCAACAAGGTTCCCCATGGGAGACTGATTAGCAAGGTTAGATGTCACGGAATACAAGGAGAACTAACTATTTGGATATAAGACTGACTCAAAGGTAGAATACAGAGGGTGGTGGTGGAGAGTTGTTTTTCAGACTGGAGGCCTGTGATCAGTGGACTGCCACAAGGATCGGTGCTTGCTACTTTTTTGTCATTTATATAAATGATTTGGATGCCAGCATAAGAGGTACAGTTAGTAAGTTTACAGATGACACCAAAATTGGAGGTGTAGTGGACAGTGAAGAGAGTTACCTCAGATTACAACAGGATCTTGATCAGATGGGCCAATGGGCTGAGAAGTGGCAGATGGAGTTTAATTCAGATAAATGCGAGGTGCTCCATTTGGGAAAGTAAACCTTAGCAGGACTTATATACTAATGGTAAGGTCCTTGGGAGTATTGATGAACAAAGAGACCTTGGAGTGCAGGTTCATAGCTCCTTGAAAGTGGAATTGCAGGTAGATAGGATAGTGAAGAAGACGTTTGGTATGCTTTCCTTTATTGGTCAGAGTGTTGAGGACAGGAGTTGGGAGGCCGTGTTGTGGCTGTACAGGACATTGGTTAGGCCACTGTTGGAATATTGCATGCAATTCTGGTCTGCTTCCTATCAGAAAGATGTTGTGAAACTTGAAAGGGTTCAGAAAAGGTTTACAAGGATGTTGCCAGGGTTGGAGGATTAGACCTATATGGAGAGGGTGAACAGACTGGGGCTGTTTTCCCTGGAGTGTCAGAGGCTGAGAGGTGACCTTATATAGAGCATGGATAGGTTAAATAGGCAAAGTCTTTTGTCTGGGGTCAGGGAGTCCAGAAATAGAGGACATAGGTTTAGAGTGAGAGGGGAAAGATATCAAAGAGACCTAAGGGGCAACTCTTTCACACAGAGGCTGATACATGTATGGAATGAGCTGCCAGAGGAAGCGGTGGAGGCTCGTACAATTGCAACATTGAAGAGGAATATGATGGGAAGGGTTTGGAGGCAATATGAATAGGAAGGGTTTGGAGGGATATGGGCCGGGTGCTGGCAGGAGGAACTAGATTGGGTTGGGATATCTGGTCGGCATGGACAGATTGGACTGAAGGGTCTGTTTCCGTGCTGTACATCTCTATGACTCTACGACTCTATGATTCTAAATTACACGGGAGTGACACATCACTCAGCCAGCGTTTTTAAATTACACTGGAGTAATACATCTCTTTGCCAGCATTATTACATTTCACTGGAGTGACACATTCCTCAGCCGTCATTATTAAATTAAACTGGAGTGATATATCCCGCAGCCAACATTATTAAATTACACAGGAGTGATACATACCACAGACAGCATTGTTAAATTGCACTGGAGTAATGCATACCCCAGACAGCATTATTAAATTACATTGAAGTGATAAATCCTTCAGCCAGCATAATCAAATTACACTGGAGTGACACATCCCTGAGTCAACATTATTAAATTACACTGGAGAAATACATCTTTCAGCAAGTGTTATTAAATTACGTTGGAGTAACATATCCCTCAGCCAGAATTATTCAATTACACTGGAGTGATGCATCCCCCAGACAGCATTATTGAATAAACCGGAGTGAGACATCCCTCAGACAGCATTACTACATTATACTGGAGTGATATATTCCTCAGACAACGTTACTAAATTACACTGGAGTGATACATCCCTCAGCCAGCATTATTAAATTACAAATGAGTGATGCATCCCTCAGTCGCCAATATAAAATTACACCAGAGTGACACATCCGTCAGCCAGTGTTATTAAATTACACTGGAAAGACACATCCCTCAATCAGCGATATTAAATTACACTGGACAGATGCATCCCGCAACCAGAGTTAATAAATTACACTGGTTTGACACATACCTCAGCCAACATTATTAAATTACACTCTCAAGTGTACAACCCTCAGCCAGCATTATTAAATTATAGCGCAGTGACACATCCCTCAGTCAACATTATTAAAATACACGAGAGGAACACATTGCTCAGATAGCAGTATTAAAGTGAACTGGAGTGACACATCTTTAGGTCAGCTTTAGTAAATTACAGTGCAGTGATACATCACTCAGCCAGATTTATGAAATTACAGTGGAGAGACACATCCCTCAGCCGGCACAATAAAATTACACGGGTGTTATATAAAAACAGCAAACATTAATAAAATACACTGGAGAGATACATACCATGGCCAGCGTTATTATATTACACTGGAGTGATATATCCCTCAGCTAGCATTATTAAATTACACTGGATTGATGCATCCTACAGGCAGTATTACTAAAATACACCGGAGTGATATATCCCTTAACCAGTGTTGTTAAAATACACTGCAGTGAGTGATACATCCGTCAGTCAGCGGTTTTAAATTACTCTGGAGGGACACATCCTGCAGCCAGAATTATTAACTTGCACTGGAGTGACACGTCTCTCACCCAGGTTTATTAAATTACACTGGAGTGATAAATACCTCAGCCAGTGTTATTAAATTACACTGGAATTATTAATCCCACAGCCAGCATTATTAAATTACACTGGAGGACCACAATCCCTCATCCGGAGTTATTGAAACACACTAGAGTGATACATCCCTCAGCCAGCGTTATTAAATTACACTGGAGTGACCCATCCCGCAGCTAGCATTATTAAATTACACTGGATAGATGCATCCTACAGGCAGTATTACTAAAATACACCGGAGTGATATATCCCTTAACCAGTGTTGTTCAAATACATCGCAGTGAGTGATACATCCGTCAGCCAGCGGTTTTAAATTACTCTGGAGGGACACATCCTGCAGTTAGAATTATTAACTTGCACTGGAGTGACACGTCTCTCACCCAGATTTATTAAATTATACTGGAGTGATAAATACCTCAGCCAGTGTTATTAAATTACACTGGAATTATTCATCCCACAGCCAGCATTATTAAATTACACTGGAGAGAAACATCCCTCAGCCAGCATTATTAAACGCCACTGGAGTGAAACATCAGCTGGCCAGCATTTTTAATTTGCACTGGAGTGATACATTCCTCAGGCAGCACTTATAAATTATGCTACACTGACACATCTCTCAGCCAGCATTATTAAATTAAACTGGAGTGATACATCCCTCAGCCAGCAGTATTAATTTGCACTGGAGTAATACATCCCTCAGCCAGCAGTATTAATTTGCACTGGAGTAATACATCCCTCAGCCAGCATTATTAAATTACACTGGAGTGAAACAACTCTCAGGCACTATTATTAGATTAGATTACTTACAGTGTGGAAACAGGCCCTTCGGCCCAACAAGTCCACACTGACCCGCCGAAGCGAAACCCACCCATATCCCTACATTTGCCCCTTATCTAACACTACAGGCAATTTAGCACAGCCAATTCACCTGACCCGCACATCTTTGGACTGTAGGAGGAAACCGGAGCACCCGGAGGAAACCCACGCAGACACGGGGAGAATGTGCAAACTCCACACAGTCAGTCGCCTGAGTCGGGAATTGAACCCGGGTCTCTGGCGCTGTGAGGCAGCAGTGCTAACCACTGTACCACCGTGCTGCCCACTTCAATGGGATCAGACACCACTTTTATTAATTTGCACTGGAGTGATACATCTCCCAGGAGAAAGTGAGGACTGCAGATGCTGGAGATCAGAGCATGGGCCCCAGCTATGCCTGCCTCTTCGTAAGATATGTGGAACAGTCCATCTTCCACAGCTACACTGGCAGCACCCCCCCACCCCCCACCTTTTCCTCCGCTACATCGATGACTGTATCGGCGCTGCCTTGTGCTCCCACGAGGAGGTTGAACAGTTCATCCACTTTACCAACACCTTCCACCCCGACTTCAACTTTACCTGGACCGACTCAGAATCCTCCCTCCCCTTCCTAGACCTCTCCATTTCTATCTCGGGCGACCGAATCAACACGGACATTTATTATAAACCGACCGATTCCCACAGCTACCTAGATTACACCTCCTCCCACCCTGCCCCCTGTAAAAATACCATCCCATATTCCCAATTCCTTTGTCTCTGCCTCATCTGCTCCCAGGAGGACCAGTTCCAATACCGAACAACACAGATGGCTTCCTTCTTCAAAGACTGCAATTTCCCCCCAGACGTGATCGATGATGCTCTCCACCACATCTCCTCCACTTCCCGCTCCTCCGCCCTTGAGACACTCCAATCGCCAACAGGATAGAATCCAACTGGTCCTCACCTACCACCCCACCAACCTCCATATACATCACATCATCCGTCGTCATTTCCGCCACCTCCAAACGGACCCTACCACCAGGGATATATTTCCCTCCCCTCACCTATCAGCGTTCCGAAAAGGCCACTCCCTCCATGACTCCCTCGTCAGGTCCACACCCCCCACCAACCCAACCTCCACTCCCGGCACCTTCGCTTGCAACCGCAAGAAATGCAAAATTTGCGCCCACACCTCCCCCCTTATTTCCCTCCAAGGCCCCAAGGGATCCTTCCATATCGGCCACAAATTCATCTGCACCTCCACACACATCATTTACTGCATCCGCTGCACCCGATGTGGCCTCCTCTATTTTGGGGAGACAGGTCGCCGACTTGCGGAACGTTTCAGAGAACACCTCTGGGACACCCGGACCAATCAATCCCAACCACCCGTGGCTCAACACTTCAACTCTCCCTCCCACTCCACCAAGGACATGCAGGTCCTTGGACTCCACCATCACCAGACCATAGCAACACGATGGCTGGAGGAAGAGCGCCTCATCTACTGCCTTGGAACCCTCCAACCACAAGGGATGAACTCAGATTTCTCCAGTTTCCTCATTTCCCCTCCCCCCACCTTGTCTCAGTCCCAACCCTCGAACTCAGCACTGCCTTCCTAACCTGCAATCTTCTTCCTGACCTCTCCACCCCCACCCCCACTCCAGCCTATCACCCTCACCTTAACCTCCTTCCATGGGCGGCACGGTGGCACAGTGGTTAGCACTGCTGCCTCACAGCGCCTGAGACCCAGGTTCAGTTCCCGACTCAGGCGACTGACTGTGTGGAATTTGCACGTTCTCCCCGTGTCTGCGTGGGTTTCATCCGGGTGCTCCGGTTTCCTCCCACAGTCCAAAGATGTGCGGGTCAGGTGAATTGGCCATGCTAAATTGCCCATAGTGTTAGGTAAGGGGTAAATGTAGGGGTATGGGTGGGTTGCGCTTCGGCGGGTCGGTGTGGACTTGTTGGGCCGAAGGGCCTGTTTCCACACTGTAAGTAATCTAATCTAATCTAATCTAGCGCATTTCCAACACCCCTCCCCCAAGTCCCTGCTCCCTAACTTTTATCTTCGCCTGCTTGGCACACTCTCCTCATTCCTGAAGAAGGGCTTATGCCCGAAATGTCGATTCTCCTGCTCCTTGGATGCTGCCTGACCTGCTGCGCTTTTCCAGCAACACATTTTCAGCTCTGATACATCTCCTAGCCAATGTTATTGAGTTGCACTGAAGTGACAAATCTCACAGCCAGCATTACTAACTTGCACTGGCATGACACATCCCTCAGCCAGGATGATTAAATTAATCTGAAATGACACATCCTGCAGCCAGGAGTATTATCTTACACTGGAGTGAGACATCTCTCACCCGGCGTTATTAAATTATACTGGAGTGAGACATCTGTCAGCCAGCGTTATTAAATTACACTGGAATGATATATCCTTCAGCCAGCGTTATTAAATTACAGTGGAGTGACACATCCCTCACCCAGCATTACTAACTTACACTGGAGTTACACATTCCTCAGCCAGCATAATTAAATTACACTGCAGAAATACATCCCTCAGCCAGCAGTAATAAATTACTCTGGAGTGACACATCCTGCATCCAGAATTATTAACTTACACTGGAGTGACACATCGCTCACCCAGATCTATTAAATTACACTGGAGCGACACATCCCTCAAACAGCATTATCACATTATACTGGAGTGATATATCTCTCAGCAAACATTATTAAATTACACTGGAGTGATACATCCCACAGCCAGCATTATTATATTACACTGGAGTGATATATCCCTCAGCCAGCATTATTAAATTACACTGGAGTGATACATCCCACAACCAGCATTATTAAATTACACTGGAATGATACATCCCTCAGCCAGCATTAATAAATTATACTGGAGTAATATAGCCCTCAGCCAGTATTATTCAATTACATTGGAATGATATATCTCTCAGCCAGCATTATTAATTACACTGGAGGGACACATTGCTCCACCATGTATAATTAAGTTACACCAGAGTGATACATCCCTCAGCCAGCATTATTAAATTACACTAGAGAGATGCAACTTGCAGCCAGCATTATTAAAATACTCTGGAGTGATATATCCCTCAGCAAGGATTAATAAGTTACACATGGTATGACAAAACCCTCAGCCAGCATTATTAAATTACAGTGGTGTGATACATCCCTCAGCCAGTGTTATTAAATTATGGTGGAGTGACCCAACTCTCAGCCAGTCTTATTAAATTGAACTGGAGTGATACGTCTCTCAGCTAGCGTGATTAAATTGCACTGGAGAGACAACCAGCATTACTAACTTAACACTTGAGTGACACATACCTCAGCCAGCATGATTAAATTTCTTTTGAATGACACACCCCACAGCCAGAATTATTAACTTACACTGGAGTGACACATCTCTCACCCAGATTTATTAAATTACACTGGAGTGACACATCCCTCAGCCAGAATTACTAAATTACACTGGAGTGATACAACCAACAACCAGCATTATTACATTACATTGGAGTGAGTGATACTTTGCTCAGCTAATGTTATTAAATTGGACTGGAGTGAAACATCCCTCAGACAGCACTATTAAATTACACTGGAGTGATACATTCCTCAGCCAGAATTATTAAATTACACAGAGTGATACATCCCTCAGACAGATTTATTAAATTTCACGGGAGTGATTAATCCCACAGCCAGGATTATTAAATTACTCTGGAGTGATACATCCTGCAGCCAGAATTATTGACTTGCACTGGAGTAACACATCGCTCACCCAGATTTATTAAATTTCACGGGAGTGATACATTGGAGTGATACATCCCTCAACCAGCATTATTAAATTACACAGGATATATCCCTCAAGTGGCGTTATTAAATTACATTGGAGTGATACATCCCTCAGCCAGCATTATTAAATTACACAGGAGTGATACATCCCTCAGCCAGCATTATTAAATTACATTTGAGGAATATATCCCTGAAGTGGCATTATTAAATTACACAGGAGTGATACATCCCTCAGCCAGCATTATTAAATTACACTGGAGTGATATATCTCTCAGTCTGCATTATTAAATTCCTCTGGACTGACACATCCCTCAACCACCATTAATAAACAACACTGGAGTGATACATCTCTCAGCCAGCATTATTAAATTACACTGGAGTGATACATCCCTCAGCCAGCATTATTAAATTACACAGGATATATCCCTCAAGTGGCGTTATTAAATTACATTGGAGTGATACATCCCTCAGCCAGCATTATTAAATTACACTGGAGTGATACATCCCTCAGCCAGCATTATTAAATTACACTGGAGTGATATATCTCTCAGTCTGCATTATTAAATTCCTCTGGACTGACACATCCCTCAACCACCATTAATAAACAACACTGGAGTGATACATCTCTCAGCCAGCATTATTAAATTCCAATGGAGTGACACATTTCCCAGCCTGCATTATTAAATTCTACCGGAGTGACACATCTCCCAGCTAGCATTATTAAATTTCAGTTGAGTGATGCATCCCCCAGTCAGCATTATTAATTAACACTTGAGTAATACATCGCTCAGCCAGCATAATGAATCTACACTGGAGTGACACATCCCTCAAACAGCATTATCACATTACACTGGAGTGATATATCTCTCAGGAGAAAGTGAGGTCTGCAGATGCTGGAGATCAGAGCTGAAAATGTGTTGCAGGAAAAGCGCAGCAGGTCAGGCAGCATCCAAGGAACAGGAGATTCGACGTTTCGGGCATATGCCCGAAACGTCGAATCTCCTGTTCCTTGGATGCTGCCTGACCTGCTGCGCTTTTCCAGCAAAACATTTTCAGCTCTGACATATCTCTCAGCAAACATTATTAATTTACACTGGAATGAACATCTCTCAGCCAGCATTATTAATTGACACTGGAGTGATACATCCCTCAAGATTAGAGAGGTGCTGTAAATGCACAGCAGGTCATGCAGAATCGGAGGAGCAGTAAAATCGATGCGTCGGGCAAGAGCCCAGACACACCCCTCAACCAGTATTAAAAAATGACACTGGAGTGATAAATTCCTCAGCCAGAATTACTAAATTACACTGGCTTGGTACATTCCTCAGCCGACATTATTAAATTACACTGGAGTGATGCATCCCTCAGCCAGCATTATTAAATTGCACTGGAGCAATACACCCCATGGCCAGTATTATTAAATTGCACTGCAGTGATTCATCCCTCAGCCAGCATTCTTAAACTGCACTGGCTTGATTCACCCTTCAGCCTGCATTACTAAGTTACACTGGACTGACACATCCCTCAGACAGGATTATTAAATTACACTCAAGCAACACATCCCTCAGCCAGCATTATCACGTTACACTGGAGTGGTATATCTCTCAGCCAACATTATTAATTTACACTGGAGTGAAACATCCCTCAGCCAGCATTATTAAATTACACTGGAGTGATATATCCCTCAGCCAGCATTATCACATTACACTGGAGTGGTATATCTCTCAGCCAACATTATTAAATTACACTGGAGTGAAATATCCCTGAGCCAGCATTATTAAATTACACTGGAGTGATGCATCCCTCAGCCAGCATTATTAAATTGCACTGGAGCAATACACCCCCTGCCCAGTATTATTAGATTGCACTACAGTGATTCATCCCTCAGCCAGCATTCTTAAACTGCACTGGCTTGATTCACCCTTCAGCCTGCATTACTAAGTTACACTGGACTGACACATCCCTCAGACAGGATTATTAAATTACACTCAAGTGATATATCCCTCAGCCAGCATTATCACATTACACTGGAGTGGTATATCTCTCAGCCAGCATTATTAAACTACACTGGAGTGATATATCCCTCAGCCAGCATTATTAAATTACACTGGAGTGATATATCCCTCAGCCAGCATTATTAAATTACACTGGAGTGATATATCCCTCAGCCAGCATTATTAAACTACACTGGAGTGATATATCCCTCAGCCAGCATTATTAAACTACACTGAGTGGTACATCCCTCAGCTAGCTTTTCAACATGAAAACATTTTCAATACATTCCTCTTGTTTGCAGATACAGTGTGAAGTTCATGTAACATTGTAAAGGAAGCACTGGAGCTTTACACGAAAAACTTGTCAATAAAACAAAGCCTGTACAATCAACATCTCCCTCTCATTTTTAAACAGTTGCGTGTATTTTAAGGAATGTTGCAGGCTTCCTCTGGGAGTTTGTAGCTTTTCTTTCGATAAACAGCTTGCTCTGCTGGGAGTTGCAGGGACCATGATGGATAGATTATCCCTCTACTCAGCTTTGCAAAATCTTATACTAGTCGATCCCTGAGGGAAAGCACTCGTGTACGGATTGTTTACAGCAGGTTTTCATCAGATTTGAGCTAAATGTATATCACGTTAACATTCAGCACGGGCTAAAATCAGAGTTGCTACAACAGTTCATCCCTGCAGTTCAATGACAAAATGAAAACTCCATTATCATCAAGTCTCTTGTTGGCCTCACATTCAGAAATGGAACTAGGATAGTAACCAAAAGGAACTCCTTCAGCTTGTGTCAAATCTGATATTTGGCTCTGATCTAAGTGTTTCAGCCAAGTCAGCATTGAAGCTTAGTGTAATTTGTTTTTGTATGTTTCACCATGTTCATTTTAAAACCTATTTTTAGATACTTTTTTATTATTTTTATTTGAATGTGGGAGATGGGCATCGATGGCTGGCCAGCGTTTATTGCCCATCCCTAGTTGCCCTTGAGGGTACGGTGGTGAGCTGCGCTCTTGAACCGCTGCAGTCCACCTGCTGCAGGTTGACCCACAATGCTATTAGGGAAGGAATCCCAGGATTCTGACCCAGTGACAGTGAAGGAATGGCAATATATTTTCAAGTCAGGATGATGAGTGGTTTGGAGGAAAATCTACAGTGGTTCTATTCCCATATATCTGCTCCCCTTGTCCTTCCAAATGGAAGTGGTAATAGCTTTGGAGGGTGCTGTCTGAGGATCTTTGGTGAATTTGTAGAGTGCATTTTGTAGATAGTACAGACTGCAGCTACTGAGCCTCAATGGTGGAGAGAGTGGGTACTCCTGGACGTGGTGCAATCAAGCGGGCTGCTTTGTCCTGGATGGTGCCAAGCTTCATGAGTCAAGCTGCACTCATCCAGGGAAGTGAGGATTATCCCATCATACCCCTGACTTGTGTCTTGTCAATGATAGACAGACTTTAGGGAGGCAGGAGGTGAGTTACTCATCACAGCATTTCTAACCTGAGTCCTGTCTTTGTAGCCACTGCATTTATGTGGTGAATCCAGTTGAGTTTCTGGTCAACGATAGTCAGGATTTTGGTAATGATAAGGCCATTGAATATCAAGGAGCAGTGGTTGGATTGTATCTTATTGGTGATGGTCATAGCCTGGCATCTGTGTGGCACAATTGGTACTTACCAGTTGTCAGACCAAGCCTGGATATTGTCCAGATCTTGTTGAATTTGAACATGGACTGCTTCATTGTCTGTGGAGTCACAAATGGTGTTAACATTTTGCAATTATTGGTGGAAATCCTCGCTACTGACCTTATGATGGCAGGGTGGGGGGTGGAATGTCATTGATGAAATAGCTGATGATGTTTGGGCCAAGGACACTACCCTGAGGAACTCCTGCAGAGATGTCCTGGAGCTGAGGTGACTGATCTCCAACAATCACAACTGTCTTCCTATGTTCCAATGGAGAATCTGTCTCCGATACACACTGATTTTGCTGGGGCTCATTGATACCACAATCAGTTGACAGGGGCCTTAATATCAAGGACTGTCAATCTCTCTCCATCTTTAGAATTCAGCTCTTTCATCTAGATTTGAAACAGGGCTGTAGTGATGTCAGGAGCTGAGTGGCCCTGGTAGATCCCAAACTGGACATCACTGAGCAGGTTATTGCTGAGCAGCTGCTGCTCGATAGCACTGTCGATGACACCTTCCATCACTTTATCGATGAGCCGGAATAGACTGATGGGATGGTAATTGCCCGGGTTGGATTTGTCCTGCTTTTAATGTAGAGGACACACCTGGGCAATTTTCTGCATTGTTGTATAAATGGCAATGTTTTAACTCTACTGGAACAGCTTGGCTAAGGGAACGGAAAGGTCTGGAGCACAAGTCTTCAGTACTATTGTTGGAATGTTATTAGGGCCCATAGTCTCTGCGGCCGTCCATTGCCTCTGTGGCCCTCCATTGCCTCCAGCTGTTTCTTAATATCACAGAGTGAATTGAATTGGCTGAAGCCTGGTATTTGCAATGCTGAGAAGACTTTATTTTATTCCAGTCTATTAATATGCATGCTTGCCTTTCATTTTGAAATTCAGAAAGATTTTCCCCAAATACATTTTATCTCCACTGATGCCAATAACCTGATTGTCCATCTTTCTATCCATTTATAATGATCTTCCCATTAGAAATTACAGTCAATGAACTGGATGTATTGTTAATGATGTTGCTAAACTCACTGTCACATAATAAGAGATGACCAAGGGTCATGAATACTGCATGCATTTCAATTGCATATTGCTAACGAATTTAGTTTGCAAAGGAATTAAAACTAATGGGTAAAAAATATTTTTAATGTTCATTAGATATGAATTTTATTTATAGTTAATGTTAGCTTGTTATCATATAATTTGGAACAAGATTTTTTTGTACACCTTATTCAAAAATCTAGAAACTCATTAATTTTTGAATCTAATACAATACATTATTTCACTTTAGAGTTCATTTGACTTATTCCAGAAATTCATTTTTCTCAATTTCCTTAAATGATAATAGGAGTAAAGAAATCTTTCTGCAGTTATTCATGTCCTTGGTGAGGCCACAACCTGAGTATTGTGTGCAGTTGTGGTCTTCTAATCTGAGGAAGGACAACCTTCCTATCGAGAGAATCCAGCGAAGGTTCACCAGACTGATTCTCAGGATGACAGGATCAACTGGGCACGTACTTGCTGGAATTTAGAAGAATGAGGGGGAATCTCATAGAAACATATAAAATCCTGATGAGACTGAAGAGCTAGATATGGGAAGAATGTTCCCAATGTTGGGGAAGTCCAGAACTAGGGATTACAGTTCAAAGTTTGTGAGAAGATTTGTAGCTCGGGTGCTCGTTGTTGTGGTTCTATTCGCCGAGCTGTGAGTTTTTGTTGCAAACGTTTCGTCCCCTTTCTAGGTGACATCTTCAGTGCTTGGGAGCCTCCTGTGAAGTGCTTCTGTGCTGATTCCTCCGGCATTTATACTGGTTTGAATCTGCCGCTTCCGGTTGTCAGTTGCTGTCCGCTGCAGTGGCCGGTATATAGGGTCTAGGTCAATGCGTCTGTTGATAGAATTTGTGGATGAGTGCCATGCCTCTAAGAATTCCCCGGCTGTTCTCTGTTTGGCCTGCCCTATGATAGTGGTGTTGTCCCAATCGAATTCATGTTGTTTGTTATCTGAGTGTATGGCTACTGGGATAGCTAGGGATAGGAATTCCTATCCAAGTATGAAGGTGCTTGACAGGTTGGTCTTGAAAACAACTAATGTATGGAACCAATAGCCCTGGGATGAACTAAGACCAATTTCCCATCAGGTCCTATTGAATTTAGCAGCAGGGCTTCACTGGAACTTTCTGCCTCTATTTCCCAACCAAAACCAAGCAAAGTGAGGGACCACTGGCTATCAAACAAACAAACCTGGTGCTTTGGGCCAGAGTTGAGGAGTAGAAGGCAGGGAGGGAGAGATCAAGCACTGGGGAAGACATCAGTGGTGTATCCAGTCAGATCAGTAACTGGGACAATGATGATGGAGAAGATTACATAGTGATGTTGGGAAGGATAAAATGTGGTGGTTGAGATGGAGAGGAGCAAGTGTTAAGGAGTCTAGTCATTGGGGGGGTTAAGAAGTGAGTGTGTTAGAAGGCTTTTTATAGGTTGTGCTACAGAGGCACTTTATTGTTCCAAACAGCTTTCCTCACCACCTCAAGGAAAAACCTTAAAGTGGAAGTAGGAAGAATAAACTCAGGCTTCATTTTAATATTCAAATGAAGTATGTGCCTGAGAGAAGGTTGATCTCTCATGCTTGTATTCCTCCTCTCTTAAAAGCAGAAGTGCATTGGTTCAAGGTATGTAGTGTCTGGCTTCGATACTGTTTCCCTTCTTATCTTCCTGCCAAATGCAAGTCTACAAATTGCCAATAATATTTCAGTGAGCAAGTGAACAACCTGGTGATCACACTCAAAGTGAAAAAACAATTAGTACTAATTCATTTAAATTAAAATTAGATTGTATTCAATTCAGTAAATTCTTTTGGAATGTGGTCTATGGGTGATTTGAGATCTTGTATTTGAGAACTGGCTTGGAAGGAACAGGTAACCTTGGCTTTTTGTGTCCCAAAGCTTTCAATCACTGGTGTTTACCTCATGTCACGTGGTGATGGTGAGTGTTTGCTGGAATTAGTGAACAATTCCAGAAACATTGCATCATGAAACAGCCAGGTTTTAAAGTCAAACAAAATGGCTCTCAGCCTTTCTTCAGTTAGTAATTCTTATGTAAATGCTCTTACCAGGTGGGAGCTTTCTGTCAAGATTAGAGAGGTGCTGGAAAAGCACAGCAGGTCAGGTAGAATCCGAGGAGCGGGAAAGTCGACATTTCGGGCAAAAGCCCTTCATCAGGAATCTTGACTCTAATCTTGACTCTAATCTTCAGCATCTGCAGTACCCACTTCTGCCTAGGTGGGAGTTTTCTGTCCATTCCATGAAAATACATGTCAAGAACAAAACAGGTGGAAACCTAGTGTTCCAGATTTTGCTCCTGTTTTTATTTATCTTATTGTCACTAAACCTGATACATAATGGACATTGGGAGGAGAAACACTGACCACATCAAACAAAACACCACTTTATCACAATTGTGCCTCCAATCACTTGGCAATTGATTATGCAGAAGCTGTTATTGAGAAAGAGGAATGAAAAACACAACCAGTCAGTTATTTTGGAATCATGTCCTTTCATGTTCAGTGCAGTTGACTTTGCTGGAAAATATGTGCAGAATAATGCAGAGAAATGAGTTATCTAGTGAGATGATCGCATTCATACAATTTTGTTTCACGGGTTTTGGAACTGATGTATCAATGCCTTTACAGTAGGTGAGGAATATTTTATGTTTGATCAGTGCTGCAATGCAGAAATACAATGTGTGTATCATACTGGGGAAAAACAGAGATTCTGCTTTAATGTCACAATAGTAAACTCAATGACTTATCACAAAAGACAATCCCTGTCATCCTCCAGTGATTTTTAAAAAAAATAACAGACGTACATGCAGTGATTCATCAATAAGTATCAGCTTCCCACTTAATTTTGCACCCACTCAGGAGCACTTTCATAGCACAGATGTAATAATATATGTGCTGCTTCAAGACTGTAGGGAATTCTTTTGCTACAATGGTTCCTGCATGGAGCAGTCAGATTGCTGTCATAAATCCCATCAAGCAAAGTGAGTGAATCTGTATTCTCTTTTAGAGACGCAAAATGCCATTAGCCTCAACTACACGTTATTTTTCTCTTGTAAAAATAGGACAAACATACATTATAAATTGGCATTTTTTTGACTCATTATTGTCGTCAAGGGATCACTTGAGGTTTAGCAGCACCTAATAAAACTAGGTCAGTGTTGGCTGAGATAAAGCAAATTTTTCTGTCTATGATGTATCATGTTTCTTTCTGTTTCTCTACATATGGAGTGATAGGCCTCAATCAGCCATTGAGAACTGCTTAATTTGTTTTGAAATAGCCCAGATCTGATATTAGACCCAAATCAGGTATCAGTAAATACTTTCTAACTTATTTCTTTATTTTTCTACTTTTGTATCTAAAATTTTGTATCTAAGATGGTGCTGGGAATAGCAGTTTTGTGTGCTTTTCACTCTACTCCTGTACCCCATACTTGAGTACACGTGACAATAAAGCCTAATTTTAATTCCTGTTCTAATTCTAGTCATAGACATTCATTTCAGAGAAAAAAGATCCTGTTTGACATACATAATTGGCAGCTTTATCCAAGTTTAAGAAGTTCATATTTCAATTTATTTGGTCATGTTCAAGTTTTGAAGAGTACGTTAGAGATTGTCTTTTTTTCCAATTGAGCTATTCATCTGAGTCCATCACAGAAAAAATAACAGGCTAGCGAGAATCAGCCGGTGGTCAGAAACTAACCTGTCAACCATGTAAAGGTTAATATTCAAGGATTGTGTGTCTGGTTCAGTGCACAATGCAGAACATCAAAGTGAGCAGCTATGACGTATCTACAGTGTATCATTATCCGTTCAATTATCCGTTAATTCAATAATAACTACTCATCAAAGAAGGGAACGCAAAGTTGATGTTTTAAATCCCTCCAGCTCAGAGTCATTGAACTGGAACATGAAATAGAGTCACTTTGACAAATGAGGAGGAATATCCAGATAATTTACTGGAAAACACGGTCATACCACACTGAGATATACAAGTATAGCAAGAGTATGATTGTCAGAAATGAACCTAGTGGAGGCAACAGAGGAGGAGCTGGAGAAAACAGTCTCTGTTTAATTTTATACTCACTATACAGAAGCAGAGGTAAAGAGAAGATGTATAGCAGGAGGCAATTCAAGGAATAATTCAAGAAGATGAAGTAGAAATATGGCTGTAAAGTGGAAAGATACCATCTTTTACAAGTGATTTTAGAAGAATGCATTGTGCAACTGCTCCCAAGGAAAGCATTCATGAACCTGGGAAGAAACTTGTTAGAGGAAGATGTATATTAATAAAAGATGGAGAAAACTGCAGACTAATTGGAAATAGAACAAGAAATGATATCTCATGACTGACGCTGCCCGATGAGAAAAGTAATGATAAATGGTTCAGATGACTGACATTAATAGGACTTATCACTTTGATCTTCCTTGATGATTATTGGCATAAAATAAGTTTCTTTTCTGGGCTTAGTAACAATATAATAAAGGAGTTTTGATTTGTTCTGGATTCTTTCCCCTTTTAAATCCAAAAATCAATAACAAATGGAGAGTGATGGCTGAATCTGATCAATATTGTCTGTAACAAGTGCAGCTTTTTATTTCGTGCCCATCCACCAATTTGATGAGAAAATAATGGTATGAGACACAGCGAAAACAAAAAAATGCATCAGGAAATGCCAATTATACTGTAGCAAAAAGACTGCAAAATGCTATTAGAACCCAGAGAATAAAAGAAAACCTATTCACCAGCCAACCAGATATGAATAGATAAAAAAAGAACAAGTGAAATCAAATACAATGCATTGATTATAAAAAGGATTAGTTGCAGGTCAAAGTTAATGGATTCATGGGAACAGTTCATGGGAGCAATTACACTAATGACCACTTTTTCAGACTTAATTATAGCTGTGAGGAAGCAAGTTGGTACTTATATGATGGTGCCAATAAATATCAATTCATTGCTGTAACCTGGAGAAGGAAACCGCAAGTTGTTTGTAGTGGGGCCAGCTTGGCAGGGTTCCGTTCCAGGACAAGTTATAACAATAAAAAATGGCAATATAATGACTGCATATTGTCCAGATTATAGGCCGAAATTGTTTAGGAATTTGTTTGGAGTTTTCAAATTCTCTGTTAAAATTAATTAGGCAATTAGATAGCGTAAGAGCCCTGACTGGATTTGCACAATTCTTTTCTTTTCTGGCAGAGTTATATACATTTAATTTATACAGCTGAAATAAAAGTTAATTACCTTCTGGGCAACTTGACTTGATAATTAATTAACAAACCACTACAAAAGGAAAGCAATGCTATATTATCCCACAGAACAAATCAATTGTGTACCTTATCCTGTAGATGGTGTGCCAGTCTACCCAACCTGCCAGTATTGAAGGATATTTCATGCATACTGCCCTTGAGGGGAACATATACACTCTGACAAATGGCTACAGGAATCCCACTGTCAGACATTCAATTGTAAATGCAAGTGAGCAGGTACACTATCACTCGATTCCTAGGAAAATCAGATACCACTAACAAAAAAAGAACAGACCTGCATACTCCAGCACTACCACATGTATTTGTATAGCATCTGTATTGAAAGTCACTTCAAAGAATTGTATGGAAAAATAAAATGATGCCAAGCCAAAGAGAGATATTTTCAGGAATATCGACAAGTAGATGAAAGATGTTCATCATGGTTTTAAAGGAGTGGCTGATGGACTAAAATTGACATATTGTTTCAGAACATGAGGCCATTTAGTTGAAGATGTAGTTGCTAACATTGGTGTGAAGGCAAGAAGCTCTATAAAAAGAGACAAGCCTAAGGGAATATAGAGTCATCGAGGCTGAGAAGCTGGTGGAGTTGGAGGGTAGTAAGAAATTGGAGATAGGAAGGATACACAATCTTGATATGATTTAAAGAGAAAGATGAATGCTAGTTTGTGCAGAGCTTCCTGTGAGATAAGATATAGAAATCAGAGCTTTGAATGAGTTGAAAGAAATGGATGATGGAGGATTGGAGGCTGTCCAGGAGGATATTGAAATGATTGAGTCTGACACAGCCATGGCTGAAGATTGCAACAACAACCTTGGTAGGAAGAGTGTATAGACAATTATCGCTGGAGGCAGATAGTCATGGAAACAGAAGCTGAACCCAGAGCTAAACAAAGCATTGAACTTGCAAGTGTTAAGTTTGCTGCAAGGAACTGAGTCTTTGGGAAGGGGCTGAGCTTGAGTTTGGGGAAGAAGATGATGAATTTAATCTTCATAGCACAGCTTCGTCACAGTTTGATGCCAGGCAAGCAGTCTAATATTACAGACACAATAGAGGTGTCAAGAAAGTTAATATTAAGGTCACATTAGGTGTGGAAGTTGACCATTTGAGTGTTGATAATGGCACAAAGGCATAAATTAAACAAGGAAGAGAAAATAACCAAGGATCAATCTACCTGTAGCCTGTAAGCTCATGGTGGAAAAGCTAATGCTAGAGAGATTCTGTCTGCAATTGGATAGATAAGAGTGGGACTGTGTGAGGTTCTTATTTAAAGGCTGAATGGCCAGTTCTGCTCCTGTATCTTATGGGCTTATTAATAAGGCGTGCAAGGATTATGGAGAGAAGGCAGGAGAATGGGGTTGAGGAACATATCAGCCATGATTGAATGGCATAACAGACTCAATGGGCTGAATGGCCTAATTCTAATCCTATATCTTCTGGTCTCCACACAACTTCAGATCAATGATGTGGGAGGGGTGAAAATGTAATTTAAGGGAAACAAACTTGGATTTCTGTGGAAGATTGGAACGGGAAGATGAATGGGAACACCACCATCTGCAAGTTCCCCTCCAAGCCACTCACCATCCTGACTAGGAAATGCATTGCCATTTCATCAGAGTCATTGGGTCAAAATCCTGGAATTACCTTGCCAACAACATTATGGATCCACCTAAAGTACATGAACTGCTGTGGTTCAAGATGGCATGGTGAAGGGTTCAAGAAGAAAATATCACAGTTCATTGAATAATTATTGTGTTTAATATTAAAATGTCTAAGGACACGATGGCATAATTAAGCTGAACACATCAGAGAATATTAGATGATTGGAAGATATGGAAACAGTAAGATTTCCCAGAATCATAGGCATTTACTTCATCCTTAAAATGGAAATGACTTATTAAATATGGAAAACAGGTAATCTTTTTCTTTCCTGCATAACATACTGAATGATAACTTTCAACCAACAAATGCTAGTTCCTTGCTATTTCAAATCTGCATCTCACTCTGATCGCTCTGTCCTCGACCACTAACATGTTCCAAACCTTGGTTTGGCTTTAGCTGGAATATTTTGTCCAGTTCTTTCAGTGTGAAAGCTTTACAAACAATGCACAAAAGATTTATGAGGATGAATCCAACTGATGATGGATGGACTGGAGAAGCTGAAGTTGATCTTCTTAAAGAAGAGCAGGTTGACATAAGATTTAATGGGCATGTTCAAGGTCGTGAGGGATTTGAGCAGTGTAGATAGAGAGAAACCAATCCCAGTAGCAGATGGGCTGAGAGCCATTGCACAGAAATTTAAAGCAATTAGCAAAAGAGGTAAAGGCAGCATGAGGAAAGCATATTTTAATGCAGTAAGTGGTTACAATCTGAAATGCACTGCTTGAAAGGGTAATAGATCACTGGCATTGGTTCAAGCAGAATTTCAAACCTAGGCAAACTGTTTGTGGCCAGCCGATAAGGAAATTCAGATCCAGGGTTTGTAAAAGGGTGTTCTTTGGGACCTGATCTATTTTTGGCTGCTATAGTTGTGCTTTAATGTTTTTTTTTATGATGGCCACAAAGTTTTCCTTTGCTTCAATGTGAACTGATTATAATCTGGAAGATGTTTATCTTCAAGCAAATGAAAAGGATAGGGCAGAATGAGCAGTGTCCATCTTAGTCAACACCACTTTGTGATACTGATTGGTGAGGTTTGATCATTTTTCTCTTGCATTATTTGTCAGTTCCTCATTGTTGTGTCTGCTGTCCCTGATGCACTTTGAATTTCCTGCCCTGGCATGTTTAATTTATATCTTTCATTTCCATCCACCTGAAGCACACCTAAAAACTGTCAGAATCTCCTTCCAGCTGGAATATGTACTCTGTTTGTTTCTGTTTTAGCCGGTCGTTTCTTGAAGATTTCAGATCCAAAATTTGTAAATACTCTATGTATATTCATAATCCAAACGTAATGGTGCCCAACAAATGCTTTCAAATATATTCTAATGAAGGTGAGTTCTTCTCACCACCTAGATTTTTATAAAATTCAAATCTAGTCCTCATTTCCAAGCTATTAACAGTTTATTGTTTGACATTGCCTTTTCATTCAAATTAAGAATGAGAAACAAAACTTCCTGCAGAGGGTGAATTTAACATTAGTATCAAGAACATTCTAGAATATTTCATTAGAGACATAGGAAACAAGCACATGGAAAAGTATAAGCTGTTTAGGGAGAATTGATTTGGTTTTTGAAAGGAAAATCATGTCCAAATATTCTAATTGAATATTTTACATAGTCGCATTTTATTAGCTGATCATGAAATGTGTCACTGATGGTTGCATCGGTAGCACTGGAGCAAGGGGCCCTGGTTTTTTAAATACACTGCGCTTAGAAACAGAGGGAACTGTATTCAAATTTTCAGTTAATAATGAACTAGGAGGCCTCTTGAACTTGAGTGAAGCTGGTTATAAGTGAGTTCAGGAGAAACTTCCTGATGTAAGAACTTGTGAAATTATGTATCACAAGCCATAGAGGGCCATCAAAGGGGAGGCAATGAAACGCTTTAAAAGATATGGAAAAGGGCAGCGAATTGAAACTGAAGGTGGTATCAAAGTCATGGCTTACTTGTACGAATAGACATGATGAGCTGAATGACCCACTGATGGTCTCATGAAATTAACTGACATAAATTGCTATGCTGACAAGCAAATAATTATTCACCTGGAACAGTAACTCTGTTTCTTTCACTTTAGTTGCAGCATTTTCTGTACATATTCAATGTTTCTCACCTAAAGTGAGAAGGAAGGTCATCAATCTTGTTGAGTAACTGCGACAACTTTGAATAAGATTATCAGCTATGCATTTCATGATCATCTAACAAAATATTGTTGGTCTTTTCTATTTCTCTTACTATATTTTACAAGGTAACAATGAAAAAATATTTATCACCAAAGAATAAATGTTTCACAATTGAATTACATTATAATATTTAGCATCTTAAATGAAAGCTCATGTCTCATTGGAATTTCTTATCAGCTTGTCTGCAGAATTCACTGGATCAGACATTAGAATAAACTTTGCAGTCAATGGAGAATAAATGGTGGGGACCACTTGTTGCACTTCCTTGAACCTTTGTACTGTAACCTGTGGTAACGAGACAGTCAAACAGAATGGTGCCTACCACAAACAGTCTTGGGTTTATGTGAAATAACAATAAAAGTGTGTCTCTTCAAGCTAAACCTAAATACAGCCTCAACTCAAAGTGCAAGCTGGAAAATTTAATTCAATGCCAAAACTTTTACAGAACAAAGAACATAAAACATAGAACAGTACAGCATAGTACAGGCCCTTCGGCCCATGATGTTGGGTCGAGCATTTATCTTATCTAAGATCAACCTAATCTACACAGCCCTCAATTTACTGCTGTCCATGTGCTTGTCCAGCAGTCGTTTAAATGTCCCTAATGTCTCTGACTCTACTACCACCGCTGGCAGTGCATTCCGCACACTCACCACTCTCTGTGTAAACAACCTACCTCTAACTTCTCCTATATACTTCCTCCAATCACCTTAAAATTACAATCTTTTATGACAGCCATTTCTGGCCTGGGGAAAAAGTGTCTGGCTATCTACTCTATCCATGCCTCTCATTACATTGTCCACCTCTATCAGGTCACCTCTCTTCCTTCTTCTCTCCACTGTGAACAGCCAAAGCTCACTCAACCTCTCTTCATAAGACAAGCCCTCTAATCCAGGCAGCATGCTGGTAAATCTTCTCTGCACCCTCTCTAAAGCATCTACAACCTTCCTATAATGACATGACCAGAACTGGACACAATATTTCAAGTGTGGTCTAACCAGGGTATTATAGAACTGCAGCAAAGCCTCACAGCTCTTAAATATAATCCCCCTGTTAATTAAAGCTAAAACAACATAAGTCTTACTTTGAGGGGTCTATGTATATGGACACCAAGATCCCACTCTTCCTCCACCCTACCGAGAATCCTGTCTTTAACCCTGTACTCAGCATTCAAATTCAACCTTCCAAAATGAATCAAAATTATCCAGGTTGAACCCAATCTGCCACTTCTCAGCACAGCTCTGCATCCTTGTCTTGTTGTAGCCTGCAACAGCCCTCAACACTATCTACACCACCACCAACATTTGTGTCATCAGCAAACTTACTAGCCCACCTTTCCACTTTTCATCCAAGTTATTAATAAAAACTACAAAGAGCAGAGGCCCAAGAGCAGATCCCTTCGGGACACCACTGGTCACCGACATCCAGGCGGAATACTTTCCATCCACTACCACTCTGTCTTCTTTCTGCCAGCCAATTCTGTATCCAGGCAGCCATGTTTCCCTGTGTTCCATACTACCTAACTTTCTGAATGAGCTTACCATGAGGAACCTTATCAAATGCCTTACTGAAATCCATAGCCATTCCATTCACTGCTTCACTTTTGTCAACTTGTCTTGTCACATCCTCAAATAACTCAATAAGGCTTGTGAGCCATGACCTGCCTCTCACAAAGCCATCCGGATTATCTTTAATCAAACGATGTTTTTCCAAATAGTTATAACTCTTATCTCTCAGAGTTCTTTCCAGTATCTTGCTTACCACAGATGTAAGACTGACTGGTCTATAATTCACAGGGATTTCACTATTCCCTTTCTTGAACAGAGGAACATTCACTTCCCTCGAATCATCTGCTATTACTCCCATGGCGAGTGAGGATGCAAGGATCATCGCCAGATGCTCAGCAACCTCATTCCTCACTTCCCACAGTAGCCTTGGACATATCTAGTCTGGCCCTGATGACTCATCTATCTTGATGCTTCCCAGAAATTCCAGCACATCCACTTCCTTAATATCAATCTGTTCAAGCTGATTAACCCGGTCAATGGTGTTCTCACTATTAACAAGGTCCCCTTCTCTAGTGAATACTGAAGCAAAAAATTCATTTACAGCTTCCCCCTACCTCTTCAAACTCCAGGCACAAGTTCTCTCCACTATCAGTCCTACCCTCTCTCTGATTATTCCCTTATTCCTCATGTAAGTGCAGAATGCCTTTGGGTTTTCCCTAATCCTTCCCGCCAAGACTTTTTTGTGACCCCTCCTTGCTCTTCTCAGTCCATTTTTGAGTTCTTTCCTGTCAGCTTCTAAAGCTGTGCCAGATCCTTGCTTCCTCAACCTTAAGTAAGCTGTCTTCTTCCTCTTGATGAGAAGCTCCTCTGTTCTTGTCATCCAAGGCTCCTTCACCTTATCATTCCTTGCTTGTCTCAGTGGGACAAAAGTTATCCAAAACTCGTAATAAGTGGTCCTTAAACAGCTTCCACATTTCTGTTGTAATAAGTGAAATCAAGTGAATGAAAGACAGATTGGGTAAAATGATAAAGAGAAAACAAAAACAAAATTAATTAAACTTTTAAAATATCCAACAATAATTAAACTCTGAAGGACATATTTAAAATTAACTTTCCAGGGCTGAAGTGGTTATTTCCCTTTCTTCCTCCCATATTAGCTTTTCTTAATAGTTGTCTTTCCTCTTTCCTGGCATTACTGCCCACCTTACTACCTCTCTTTCCTCTGTTAAGACACACTTTAAGAACAACGTTTTTGACGAGGCTATTGGTCATCTGCCCAAATATCCCCCAATGTGGCTCGGTGTCATTTCTTTATCTGGCAATGCTCTTGGGAAGCTGTCTGGGCTGTTTTACTATTTTAAAGGCTGTATATAAATTTAAGTATTGGTGTTGATTTAGAATTCACTTAAATTAGATTGGATGTCTCCTAATGACTTTGGTATATTTAGGAGCATTGGTTTATATCTTGACATGTTTGAATGTCATATCTTTCAGTGAGGTAGCAATATTGCCCAACTCCTGGATGTGAAGGGCACTCAGACAGCAATTTGCTGATTTCCACATTTAACTATGCATGTTCAGACACAAGAACTGCTGTCTGATTTACTCCTAAATAGCAGTGAGTGTGATAGTTCAGCAATTCTTTGTTTAAAATCCAAGTTATTATGTTGGAATAATTTTTATACTGTTTTGCAATACCTACAAAAAACCAGCAGGGGGAGATTGACAAGAACATCCACCATCATGGAAAGATTTGCTTCTTGACAAACCCCAGTATTTTTCACACTTCCATGTAACAAAGCTACACAGTTCTGGCCCATATTTTTTTTAAACTTCTTTCCTGGTGTCTTGATGGTAACTTTATTCTCTAGAGATTCAGAAAAGCACCTACGCCTTCTCTGCCCTCTGGGATCTTTTCAGTATTCTGGCACTTTCTTAACTTACATTTTCAAACATCACTGAATACATAGATTTTTCAGAATACAAATGAAACAGAGACAGATTTATTTCCATTAGCCCTAGGACATGAGCAACAATTCACAATTCTGATCTTATGATAACAGCACAATATCTCTGTCTCTCAACAGTATGCTAGTAAGTAAGTAAGTCCTGTAACATCATTGCACAAGTTACTTGGTTTTCAATAAAATTGGCAGCTTGGGTTGCCAAAGGTCATTCTAAGCTATAGGGCACATTGGTCACTGAAAGTTTTGTAGTCACTTGTCATGAATTAAAATGTTTATTGGCCAAATTTCCTAACCACATTGGTGGAAGTCTTCCAAGATGTGCAGCAACCAGAGTCTACAAAAACTGGACAGATGCCAGGTTGAAGTATGTCATCAAGCTATTAATGTCGCCAGTGTAAGGAGGATTTTACTTTAAAACACAAGGCTTATTGGGATCGGATGGGTTCCAATTCCAAGTTCAATCCGAGTTCAAACTGCAGCAACATTTCTTTTCCAATTTGTAACTGAAAAGTGACATCTATAAATATGTAGTAACATAAATTAAGTTTGATTTATATGATGCAAAGGCATCTGCTGATAAATGGCTAAAGGCAGTTGCTGGGAAGTCAGTGAAGTAACACAAAGAGCAAAATCTGACCAGGATCGCACATCACCTCTTATTTCAGCTAAATAAAATATATTTGCTCTGTGGCACAAAGTCATCAAGGTAAAGAAACTTCACCACAGATTAAAGGAGGTTGGAGTATCCAGATGGTTTACCCCCGGACCAGAGTTTTACCACATCGAGGTACTTCATAACTGAAATGTGTGATTGACAATCTGCAGAGGTAGGAGAAACTCAAAGAGGTAGAGAACGAAGGCGGTAAAATATGAACTTGTCCACCTGGGACAATATGTGTGCTATTTGTGTGGGTAAAGAAATAGGCTCCAGGAGAGATAGACAAAGATCTGAATGTTGGAAATCCAAAATGAAAACAGCAAATGGAGTAAACGTAAACTTGATCAATTAACATCTGTGAAAGAAACAGAAATGTTGATGCTTCAAAATGGGACTTTATATCACCAATAAGGAGGAACGGTAAGGATATAGCCTTTTATAGAACTAGCCAAATTAAAATAAGGTCAATAAACATCACTGCAAATGCTTTAATAACACAAGAAGATTATTAATTCCTGTTTCCAAGATTTATGACGACTCGATTGGAGCACTACAGTATCACAAGACTATAAAACTTTGAGAATCACAGATCTAGAATAGCTTAATGACAGAGAAGTCATGGTTATACTGTACTTAAAGGCAAAATGAAATTGTCTTTTAAATACAACGGGGCATAGCATTTTACACTGGGCCATCTACTTCCATCTTTACCTTTTCTAAAATCAACCTTTATTCAATCTTCATTCACTCATCACAGCTGCCATCAGCTAATCTTCCTCAGATGCTTCTCTCTTCAACTGCAAGAGATGCATTACCTGGTCATTTGCTTCCTTCTACACCATTGTTTGGAGTTTGGAAAATATTGGTCATTCTCTCAATTTACACTCACTAATGCTCACGAATGTATTTTCCTGTACAACCTATGTTGACATGCAACAAAGCCTACACAACATGAGAACTGCCAAGCAACATTGATACCACTTGGATCAGGCAACAACCACCTCCAACAAGAGAAATCTAACCATCTGCTCTTGGCATTCAATAACATTAGAACAATTAGAGCTTAAGGCAACAATGTTCTGTGGTTTACTATTGACTACAGAAAGTGAACTGGACCAACCAAGTAAAAACTATGGCAACCAGGGTAGGTCGGTGGCTGGGAACTCTGCATTGAGTAACTTAGTCCCCATCTCCCCAAAGATTTACAGAATACAAGTTAGGTATGTAATGCATTGTCTCCACTTATATGAAGTGAAGTCCTGATAATTATTAGAATCTCAATATCATCCAAGACAGAGCAGCACACTTGCTCGCTTACCTTGAATTCTACCATTCACAGTATAATGCCTTGTATTACCATCCCTCTTCAAGGCCATTACCTCACACTTTTCTAAGTTGAAATCTGTTTGCCACTGCTCTGCACAGCTGACCAATTCATTGGCAAATCCTACTATTTACAGCCATTACCCTCATTTTTCACCACCCTCTCAATCCGGCATGTCATTTGCAAGTGGTGTTGATGATGCCCCCAAGATTTAATATAGACCACACACTGTAAGAGCTCTGACACCAAAGTGTGCAAAACCCCATGGAAACAGATTTCCAGGCACAGAATGTCCTTCGACCATCTGCCTCTCAGCCAATGTTAGATTCTATGTGTCACGTTGCTTTGCATCCCAGGCTTCTTACTTTCTTGATAGTCCACTATGCAGGACCTTATCAAAAGCTTTGTAAAAGGCTATGTAAACCAGATCAAATGCCTTAGCTTCATCAATATTTCTGGTTGCCACTCCAAATATTTGTTCAGGTCTGTGAAACACGACCTTGTCTTAATAAGTTCAGTCTGAACATCCCTGAGTAATCAATGTCTCTCCAGGTTCTGTCACTAAAATTCTTTCTTACAAAATTTCCCATCACCAAGGTTAGACAAATTGGCTTGTAATTTCCTGGCCTATCCTTTCTTCCCATTTTTTAAATACTGTGACAATGTTACCATCATTCAGCCCTCTGGAGATCATCACACCTGTGGCCAGAGAATATTTGTAAATTACTGATATGTCCTTCTTTGTCTCCCTCAACATTTGGGGGATTCCTGATGAAGGGCTTATGCCTGAAATGTCAGCTCTCTTACTCATCGGATGCTGCCTGACCAGCTATGCTTTTCCAGCAGCACACCTTTTGACTCGGATTCACATCTGAGCCGGCAAATCTATCCACAAATAACTCCTTTCTCTCTAATTTAATGTCTCCTAATATTTCACAGTTCTCTGCTCTGATGACCATGCCGGAGATGTCCTTTTCCATTGTGAACAGCAATACAACACGTTAATTGAGGATTATGCTTATGTCTTCCAAGTCCACCCACAGATTACCTGTATGGTCACTAATAGGCCCCAATTGTTCCTTGGCTTTTTCCCTTGCTGTTTACATAATTAACAAAATTGTGTGCAGTTCTGGTCACTGCACAATAGGAAAGATGTGATTGCATTGGAGGGGAAGCAGAGGAAATTCCTCAAGATGTGACCTGGGATAGAACACTTTAGTGATGAAGAAAGGCTGGATAACTTATGGTTGTTTTCTTTTAAGCAGAGAAAGCTGAGAGGGAACTTGATTGAGGTTTATGAGATATTGAGAGGTTTATGAGATAATGAGAGGTGTGGACAGGAGGGACAGGTTATCCTTAGTTAGAGGGTCAATACAAGGGGGCATAATTTTTAGATGAAAGGCAGAACATTTCGAGGGGATTTGAGGAAAGCTTTTTTCATCCAGTGAGTGGTGGGAATCTGGAATACACTGCCTGGGAAGGTAGTTGAGGTGGGAAAGCTCACAACCTTTACAAAAGTACTTGGATCAATTAGCAAACTGTTATAATATTCAAGACTATAGACCTAGTGCAGGAAAGTAGGACCAGATTTAGAATGGTTTTTAAAGTGCAAATTTGATGGGCTGATAGGCCTCTTCTGTACTATATGTTTATTTGATTCCCTCATATTTGTCTAGTTAAAATCCCAGACTAGTCATGCCTTACTATTGTTCCACTTGTCCAAAATTTGATTTCATACTTGCCCCTCTAGGTCTCCCTGATCATTTGGAGGCTTACATGCACACTCTGTGTGTGTGTGCCTCTTTTGTCTTTTCTTACTTTTACCCGCATGGCCCAGTTTGATGGCTCTTCCAAGATATCATCCCTCCTCACTGCTATAATTGGTCAATATTGCAACACCCATCCTCCTTCTTCTCCTCTCTCTACATTATCTGAAAACCCTATAATCAGGAATGTTGAGTTGCCAATCTTGCCCATCTTTCACCCAAACCTCAGTTATTGATATGATGCCATACTCTCATGGACCTATCTGTGCTCTCAGTTCATCTGTCATCTTCTTCAGGATTATTGCATTAAAATCGATTCCAGAAAGCCTTGCTTTATTACATGGCTTATATTTTCTCTGCCTTCCAGGCTTGCTCATTCATGTTGTAAATTCCAAATCCATCTCTGCTTCTTTCCCCTCTGAATCACTTAACAGGACCCCATCTTTCCGTCAAGCTAATATAAATCCCTCCAACAACATTCATCTACTCTGTATTTCTATTCCACACTCAATACTGTCTGGAACTGAGAGCAATCCAAAAACTCCTACCTTTGAAATCTGTTTTTCAAATATCTGCTTAAGTGTCTAAATTCTGTTGCAGGACTTCCTTTCTCTTTTTCCCTAAGATGTGTAGATATCTGTGTTGGATGGTGTGAACAAAGTCAGAATTCACATGGCTCTAGGTTATTGTTCAAAAGGTTTATTAAAAATCACAAGCTTTCGGAACACTGCTCCGTCTTCAAGTGAAGTGGAGAGTAGTGTACAGGCACAGAATATATAGGTGAAGGGATTATGGTAAGATAATTTCAGGTAATTAGATGTTCAGATAAGTACAAACAGTGTGAGTACAGTGTTGACAGGCTGAATAACCAGTCTTTCCAGGCTTTAACAGCTTAATGCAAACAGTGTGAATAAAGTGTCAACAGCCAAATAACAAAGTTAAAAATGACACTACCTGATGAAGGAGCAGCACTCCAAAAGCTTGTACTTTCCAATTAACCTGTTGTACTATAACCTGGTGTCATATGATTTTTTAACTTTGTCCACCCAATCCAACACCAGCACCTCCTCATCATAGCTGAATAACAAATGAAGAGAAGACCAATGAGCTGTGTTTTCTGAGCTTACCTGTTAACACTCTTTATTAACTGGAATTACCTTGCCATTATCTCTGTCTGTATATTCTGTGTCTGTATATCTCCCTCCACTTTATCTGATGAAGTAGCAGCACTCCTAAAGCTTGTGATTCTAAATAAACCTGTTGGATTATAACTTGGCGCCGTGTGACTTCTGATTTTCTTTCTATGCTATTGGGCCCAGCATATACCATGACCTCTGGCTGTTCACCCTCCCCTTTTGGAATGTCTTTCAGCTGTTCCCTAACATCTTTGACCCTGACACCTGGGAGGAAATCTATCATCCTCAACTCACACCTACAGCTGAAATACTTGTCTACTCTCCTCATTAATGTATCCCCTATCAATCTTGTCTTCTTCCTTCTTTCTCCTACACTGAGCAACTTGACCATCCATCGTACCTTGGCCTTGACTCTGGCTGGCCTCCACAGAGAAACTATCATCCTCACCAAAGCTGTGAAAGGATTTGCAAGCGAGATGTTCTCAGGGAATCCTTCGCTACCTGCCTGGTTTCCTTCTTCTGTCTGGTGGTCAGCAATTCTCACTGCCTGCACTTTTCTCAATATCCCTCAAGCTCCAAAAACACAGGGCTTGAGTTGCTGCAGCTGGGGGTACCTCCTGGATATAGGGTCATGCAGACTGCCAGGAGCAACTGGGAATTCCCACATTGTACACGGTGTGCACATCACAGGCCTGAGCTCCCCAGATATACCACAGCCAAAGAGCATATAGCTCCTTGCTCTTACTTTACCATTACTCTGCTCAAGTATAGATCACAAGTATCTTTTTCTCAAATGTTTCCTGAATCAGGTCCAAAAGGGATCTTTCTGCTTCTTTACAAGGGTCTTCTGTTCCTCTCAGTGAAAATGACTGCCACAAGGTCTTCACTTTACTCAGTCCTCTTGGTGATGGTAAAAACAATGAATGCAGATGCTGGAAACCAGATTCTGCATCAGTGGTGCTAGAGGAGCACAGCAGTTCAGGCAGCATCCAACGAGCAGCGAAATCAACGTTTCAGGCAACAGCCCTTCATCAGGAATAAAGGCAGTGAGCCTGAAGCATGGAGAGATAAGCTTGGGGAGGGTGGGGGTGGGGAGAGCGTAGCATAGAGTAAAATGGGTGAGTGGGGGAGGAGATGAAGGTGATAGGTCAGGGAGGAGAGGGTGGAGTGGATAGCTGGAAAAAGAGCTAGGCAGGTCGGACAAGTCCGGACAAGTCATGGGGACAGTGCTGAGTTGGAAGTTTGGAACTCGGGTGAGGTGGGGGAAGGAGAAATGAGGAAACTGTTGAAGTCCACATTGATGCCCTGGGGTTGAAATGTTCCAAGGGGGAAGATGAAATGTTCTTCCTCCAGGCGTCTGGTGGTGAGGGAGCGGCGGTGAAGAAGGCCCAGGAACTCCATGTCCTCGGCAGAGTGGGAGGGGGAGTTGAAATGTTGGGCCACGGGGCGGTGTGGTTGATTGGTGCGGGTGTCTCGGAGATGTTCCCTAAAGTGTTCTGCTAGGAGGTGCCCTGTCTCCCCAATGTAGAGGAGACCTCATCGGAAGCAACGGATACAATAAATTATATTAGTGGATGTGCAGGTAAAACTTTGATGGATGTGGAAGGCGCCTTTAGGGCCTTGGATAGGGGTGAGGGAGGAGGTGTGGTCACAGGTTTTACAGTTCCTGCGGTGGCAGGGGAAAGTGCCAGGATGGGAGGGTGGGTTATAGGGGGGCATGGACCTGACCAGGTAGTCATGGAGGGAACGGTCTTTGCGGAAGGCGGAAAGGGGTGGGGAGGGAAATATATCCCTGGTGGTGGGGTCTTTTTGGAGGTGGCGGAAATGTCGGTGGATGATTTGGTTTATGCGAAGGTTGGTAGGGTGGAAGGTGAGCACCAGGGGCATTCTGTCCCTGTTACGGTTGGAGGGGTAGGGTCTGAGGGCGGAAGTGCAGGATGTGGACGAGATGCATTGGAGGGCATCTTTAACCACTGGGGAAGGGAAATTGTGGTCTCTAAAGAAGGAGGCCATCTGGTGTGTTCTATGGTGGAACTGGTCCTCCTGGGAGCAGATACGGCGGAAGCGGAGGAATTGAGAATACAGGATGGCATTTTTGCAAGAGATAGGGTGGGAGGAGGTGTAATCCAGGTAGCTGTGGGAGTCGGTGGGTTTGCAAAAAATGTCAGTGTCAAGTCGGTCATCATTAATGGAGGTGGAGAGGTCCAGGAAGGGGAGGGAAGTGTCAGAGATGATCCAGGTAAATTTAAGGTCAGGGTGGAACGTGATGCTGACTTCATGTTACAGGGTCCTCACTTTGCCTGCTTCTGTCATCATTTACATCCACACTGCATTGGAACCAAAAGTAATAATCTTGCAAATGGCAAGTACTATGCCTTTTACTTCTGCTCTCTTCTTTGCTGTTCCACTTTCTGCCCCTTCACCACTGGTTGAACCCTGGCTGCTCTCTTGTCATTGGCTCCCTGCTCCTTAACCCCTCGCTGCTCTCCCCTCACTGTCCTGCTGGCCACTCCTATCGCTTCTCGTCTCACCGTGCTGTCCAGATCGGCACTTCCCTCAGGGAGCAGGGTAAAGTGCAGTGATGAGTGGCACGCTGAGTGCTCTTCCTGTGTACTCTTCTGGGTCAACAGTTTTATTTCAAGGGCACTGGGCTGCTGTACAAAGAGATGTTAAGTACGAAGCCATGATACAATTTCTATGGCATCACTGGCAGCAACGTCACAGGGGTTGTGTTGCAGGAGCTGTGAGAGTGCCCCAAAGAATAGGAGCAGCAAACCCAAGCTAACGAAAAAAAAGTTTCTTTCCGAACTTGTCAGTTCTGAAGTAAAGTCATAATCAGACTTTCCTTCTTCAAAGATACTGCCAGACCTACCGAGTGTATCCACCATTCCCTCTGTTTGTTTCAGATTTCCAGCATCTGCCTTTTTCACCTTTTTAAATCCAGTTCAATTTTTTTTTCTTTAATCATTTCCAAACTTCATTTATTTCCTTCATGTTAGTTCCTGTTTTGATCAATTCTACAAGAATTCAACTGCCATTTCTTTCTAATTGTCCAAAGTTAGAAGTCAACAATATTATCCTGACTTTTCTCAGTACAGATATAGACGGGTACATTGTGTTGTTCCAGCTGTCTGTGCTTTTATTTCCATGACTCTACAGCTGCTATACTCAGCCAAGGTCCCAGAGTACTAGCACGTAATTGAGTTTGAACTCTGTTGCAAGAATGATGTGCATGAGGTAAGTGGTAATGTACCAGAAGAACTGGTCTTTGAGAATCTAACAAACCATGTTATTGATGAAAGAATGATGGTAAATAGATTTTGGAAAAAACAACTCAGCTCTTCCTTGTGGTATGTTTCCAGACAGGATAGAGTTTCCATGTAATAAATGCTCAAAACAGAACTTTCACAGAATGTACTGTGCACTTAATAGATGCATAAGCTACATAGGAGCAAATCTTAAACAATTGTGAACTTTTGCAGTGCCTAACGTACATGTCCAGGAATTGGCCAAATCACATCAATACCCGTCCTGAACAGTATTTTACCCTTCATCCAACAATGATAAAAACAGACTGACTGGTCATTGTCTGATTGCTGTTTATGGGACCTCACTCTGTCCAATTCGGTTGTTAAGATGCCCACAAAGGGTTGCAGTTAATGAACAGCTGAATGACATTGAAATACAGTAATTACATTAATTAAAGTCATAAATAAAGGCAAAGAAACTTAAGCATAGGCATGTGTGAGATAGTATATTTTAATAGGAAGAGTTAGGAGAGAACATTCCATTTGGAAAATTCCACCTAACAAAGGCAAAGGAAATGTTACATCTGGGGATACATAGGCACACAATACTAAAAGTAATATTTTTTCTGAGGACAGGTGACTGGACCCAAAACATTCACTCTGATTTCTCTCCATAGATACTGCCAGACCTGCTGAACTCTTCCTGCAATTTCTGTTTCTGTTGCTAAAAGTGGTGAGACAGTTTAATAACGACGATAAAAACAAAGCACTGGGTTTCTTTGTGTTAAATAAAATTGAAAGGCAGAGATGTTGGGCCAGATTGTCTGCTGTCTGGATGGTTAGAGATCAGACAGATCTGAGACAATGTCTCAAAAGTCCCAACATACATAGGCACTAGGAATTGACTGGGAAGTTTGAATTTCAGATGATCAATTTCCTACCTGCAAGATACTGTGCAAAAGTATCCAATGACAGTTCTGCAGACCTCCCCATAATTATACAGGAGATGCTACTCTGCCCATTCACACTAATCTCTCATTAATCTTGACCCAACTCCCCTTCAAGCCAACCATCCACCTCCCATATCTGACCAATCGACCCATTTGCACCCTATCCTCTTATCCGTTTACTTATTATTAATCCGTCCCACCTTATTATTCACCTTAGCTACTTACCTCACTTACTCCACTTACCCATGCCAAGCTATTATTTTACCCACTGTATTGATTGTAACAAGGTCAGCCAAATGGACCTCATAGAATGTGAGTTCCCTGATTGGGGCTGTTAATCTGCTCCAATCAGGGAGCCCTGGCTGACAGATCAGAACAGAATTGTCAGTGGTTTTGTTCACTCTGACAGGTAGCTTTGAGGGAGCTGGATCAGTGTCAAAGACTCTCTACATGTAAACAAAGTGTGACCCAGTGACAGGACACTGGCTTCTATGGAGTTATTTCACTCACCCTACCCTCTGCACACTTACTTTCTGTCAGTAGTCTTTCAAAGAAGCCTTGGGACATTTAAACTGTGCACTTACCGAAGGAGGCATGTCCTGTGTATGAATTCCCAGCACTGACTTCTGTGGGACGTGCTGCACTGAGTTGGTTCTGGTTGATGCTTCATCAGAAAAGCACATTGAACAGAAAAGTAAAAGCAAGGGAATTGTAAACTTTTGTTTTGCCTGGTAAGGGTTAGAAATATGGTTTCTGATCTTAATCAGAAGATCTGCACCATTACAGTTAATGTACATAGAATCTTGGTTGGATCATATTTGGGATAGTGTGAACAGTGTCCATATTATAAAAATGGTATAGAACCACACAGAAGGTGCAGTAAAGCTTTCCTAGAATAAGGCCATTTTGTAGCCTAGGTGTGTGAACAGGCATGTTGTGTGGTGACAGACTCTCTGGCCCTCCAATCAGCTTGTTAAAAGCTGACTGACAAGCTGCTCAGCAAATCACAGGCCCAAACATTGACGACCCACATTGCCAATGCTGCCATTCAATTAGAGAGCTTTGGATTTGAAACACAAGGGATCATGTTTGGAAGTCCAGTCTCCAGAAAATCCAATGACATGAAAGTCAATCATTTTCTGTTGACTCTCACAGCGAGTTAGGGATCCAGGTGTTGGAGCCAATGTTGGGAGTGACCTGACAGATCCCAGATTCATGATATATTGAAATCATGAAAAGCATTTTTAAAAAATTTCTCGCTAATCAATCTATCAATAAATGCAAATAAATTGAAGAACATTTTTTCAACATGTTTTGCATTACTCCTATGCTCTTGTGGTTACTATTTTACAGTCACCTCAATCTGAGTTACTTTGGATAATTTTACTATAATTTACTGTCATTCAGACTGAACCAAGATTTCAAGATGTGCTCTTTAACACAGTCGATACTGAAAGCCAAAATGCCACATCTTAACAACTTCAGAAAAATTATGTTGGTGTCATATCTGTGTGCAAATTCAAAAAATCTGGAACTGAAACCAAATGTACCTCATCAAAGTTTGGTGAAGATAAGTTGAGGGCAAGTTATGAATGTCAATGTTATAACAAGGCTGCCTGCCTTTATTTTAGCAGTCATTCTATTTTTAACCATAAATTGCCAGGTTTCTCAGGCCTTGGGTTACTCAGCTGAAAATGTGCTGCTGGAAAAGCGCAGCAGGTCAGGCAGCATCCAAGGAACAGGAGAATCGATGTTTTGGGCATAAGCCCTTCTTCAGGAATTTCGGGCATAAGCCCTGAAGAAGGGCTTATGCCTGAAACGTCGATTCTCCTGTTCCTTGGATGCTGCCTGACCTGCTGCGCTTTTCCAGCAACACATTTTCAGCTCTGATCTCCAGTATCTGCAGTCCTCACTTTCTCCTTGGGATACTCAGCAAATTAAAAAAGTCAAGAATGATGGATACTATGGGGCAGGTGCCTTTAACAGCAAAACATATGCACCTAGAAGTGCTGGAGTGTTCCTTCTACATCTAACAAGTCATTTGGTCCACAAGTGCTCCTCCAAAATCTGTCTAAACTCCCAAAACACCACCAGACATTCATTCTTTTGATGGGGATCTCTTGAATGACTACTAGACACATGCTTTCTAACCCAGACCCCAGATGAACACCACACTCCACACTCCAGCTCTCCTGCAAACTCCCATAATCCAGAACTCAACTGCAACTTCGCACTATCCTCTCCCCATCTACCATCCACAGATCCACTACAGTGTCTGACCCTCACATTCTCATAATCCCCCATACACCCCCAGCTACTGAAGGGTTATAGGGTTAAGAACCAGGTCCTGACAGAGGTCCCATGTGTCAGGCAGGTTGCATGTCAACGAAACCCTATTGAAAAAGAAGTATAAAACAGGCCCTGCAGTTAGATTCTGCAGGGCATTTGGAAAACCGGAATCTCCCAGTTTTCCCAATCTCATAACAGCCTCTCCTGCAATCCACTCATCACACTCCAGATCCAAATATATCATCTAGCCTCAACTGGCTACAGTTTAGGTAAATAGAACAGAAAGTAAGTAAAATTGATATATTACCTCAGCGTCATGCAAAAGGCAACTGTAGTAATACCTGCACAAACATGACCATATTGTGGAATAAAAATAAAGCCAATTGGGATATTACTAAAGCTGACTGAGACAAGTTATCAAACCAATCTTAAGACTCTCAAAAAATTCCCTAAACAGCTAAAATGTTGATGCTCAGCAAAGTTTGCTCCATGCATTATTCATGTTACACCTGTGACAGAGAATCTGATTTGACTGTGAGAAATAGTGCACAAATCTAAAATAATTTCTTGGCCATTAGTGAAAGCAGAATACCACATTTAAATTCAAACTTTGTCTTAACAACTTACAGAATCATAAAATGTTGGAACATAGGACCAGGCCATTTAATTCATTTAATCTGAAATGGTATTTTTCTTCATTTGAGACATCAACTCTCATGGAACACTGCTGATTACATCCCATAACTTTGTGTATGATTTTTTAAGGAACTAATTCACTATTAAAACAACTTAAGGGCCTCACTGTATGACAGATGCCCAGTTAATTCATCAATTTCCCTCCTATTACTTTCTAAGACTTGTTATAAGACAGGCAAAGACCCAGTATATGCTCACGTCTATTATAATTTAAATGGAATATTAAACTGAGTAGATATGCATCTGCATTACCTCCGGTTTTATGGAATTTACAGCAAGGATGGCGATTCAACTCAGTGAGATACTAGCTCTTCCACTCAGGTGACTAATTCCGTTCACTTATACTTCAAGTGCTTATCAAACTGTCTTTTTAACTGCTGGAATCTTTGTCTCAGTATCGATTTGTGATCATAATTCCATATTCTCATGACCTTGAGGTGAAAATAGCTTCAAACTTTCCCCTTCATCTATCTCTTGATAATTCTCTGGTTACTGATTCACTAATCATTGGAGATGATCTATTATAGTTTATCTTTTCAAACCCTTAATAATTTTGGAGCCAACATTTGGATAATTGTTTGATCAAAAGGGCCACAGTTAGTTTCCTAAGATATCTTCCTTTAAAACTATCAGCTTTAATCTACTTGTGACCTATTAATATCATTTCAAATTTAACAAGAGTTGCTTCTTTATATATGTGATCCCACTGTGTTTTCTGATACAAAATCCACTTTAAGGCCTTTCACTACTTATGCTCCCAGCTTTAAAGTTCTACATAGGTCTCTCAGCAACTCCACACTTAAACTTGTCATTAGGAAAGTACTTTGTTATTATTTCTTTCTGCAGCATTAGCTCCATTTTTTTCCAACCCCGTTTCCTGACTCAATACTTTCCATTTCTTCACATAATAACCAAATATATTATTACTCACTGTTTAAAATAGCAACTAAACTGATACGACAAATAACTTTCCCACCAATCCTGGTGTACTTTATGTCAAATTATTGATGCAAATGGAACCCAAAAATAGCTCAGATTCCTGGGATCCATCACTCAGCACATAAAATAAAAAAAATCTATTTCCCTATTTTCTTTAATTGTACCATATCTTCTAACTAGTTGTGTGGCTCTATTTACTCTATTTTTCTTAATAAGTGTCTTGAATAATATTGGTGATTTACCCTAGGGGAAGCTCTCTGTTCATTTCTACATGCTTCATGATCCTGTGTTTTCCTCTGATACTGCTCATAACAGTTGACCATTTTTAATCTCAATTTGACTAATATTACCATTATCTTCCATTCGCTTGGTCCAGATCTCTCTTTTCTTCCTTCAATCACTTCCTTCATGTCTAATAATATGGGCAATCCAACGTTGTTGACTTTTTTTGATATTCAGTGATGATGTGTCTTCCTTCGCCATTCTAAGAACCTTGTGTTGCTCTTATGTCCTTTCCAAGTGACTTGTTTCATTCTGCTCCACAATCATGTTTCATAACTTACCATTCTTTAGATATCTTCAGGTACATGTTTCAGCCCAGATCAGAAAATACTCCAATCATAACCTTGATTTTATTTTGTAAAATCTCTATTCATTCCAATTTCTAAGAATGCATAGTTTGTTAAAAATCTCAAGAAAATCCACATCTACAACAATTATTCTATTATCTACACACTCTTTTATTTCTCTAAAAGATTTCAATTAAATCAGACAAATTCTCCTCTAGCACTCATGCTGACAATCTCCATCTAGCCCAGACCTTCACTAGTTTCAATCCATGTTATGAACTCCAGGACTCTGAACTAGAAGATATAATGCGGCAGAAGGGGAATGAAGGGTGCTGGACAAGCAGTCAGGAGAGGGGGGAACGGGAGATGTAGAGGGATTAAAGGGGGAGGGGCCAAACTGCAACCAGGAGGAAGGAAGAATAAATTCACATCCACACACCAAGCTTGAGAAACCCAACCTGCAAACATTAAATTTATATCAGACTCTCTTCTATACTGTGATTCTCTGACTTAAATATTATGATGATGCTCTTGGTCTATTAAGGGGAATGACAGGTGTGGAATAAAGTCTGTTAAGATAAAAATGTGTGCAAGTAGATTAGCAATTGTTTGAGATCTGGAGGAAGAACACTACATTTTTAATATTCTTTCTCCACACACTCTCCTGTCCATTGTGAGGTCTTATAAATGTCTATGCACAATGTGGTAAGAACAATTAATCAATGATTAATCAATGATCAATCAATAAATCAATGATCAATGAGTGGGCTGCACGGTGGCACTGTGGTTAGCACTGCTGCCTCACAGCGCCAGAGACCCGGGTTCAATTCCCACCTCAGGTGACTGGAGTTTGCACATTCTCCCCGTGTCGGCATGGGTTTCCTCTGGGTGCTCCAGTTTCCTCCCACTGTCACAAAGATGTGCGGGTCAGGTGAATCAGCCATGCTAAATTGCCCGTAGTGTTAGATTAGGGGTATGGGTGGGTTGCGCTTTGGCAGGTCGGTGTGGACTTGTTGGGCCACACTGTAAGTAATCTAATCTAAGATTTACTATTCTTCCCCTCTATGTAAAGGCTGGAACATTCATTAGTGTATTTTGAGATAACTTAATCTTAGCCAAATCTTTGGAACGTGCTTCTCCATATTAACACCTCCGCCAGAGCAGACTGAACAACCAATCAATCGTCCAGTGCTATAAATAGCTGGTCCTCTAGAAATTTGGTATTCTTGCACCTGACCTGAGCAAGGCAAAACAAACCAGTACTGAAAGCCTAATATTGTTACTGTCCCTTCCACCTTTCTGTTCTGAATTCGTGAATTTGTGTTTCATCGGTCTTCTGAATCTTAATCCAATTTCTTAAAAATACAATTGTGATTGAATGCTTAACTCCAGTAGTGATTCTCCTAGGTTTTCTGTAGATCTCATTGTTAAAGTGTCCATCCTTCCCTCAGTCCTAAGTATGGGATGCATCTGCTTATCTCTGACAGGTTCCAACTCTTTTTTCACTGTATTTTACTTCAGTGCTAATAAAAGAAGTGTTCTTGTCCTGATTCAATCACCTAGAACCAGATTCAATGTGACGTCTATCCTTGATGGATCTGTGCTCATCAGGAAACTAATTTTGGATGCATTGTAAGAATCTTTCACCATTTTTCAAACTTTTGCCTTATTACAATATTTAGATGTTGAAGTGTTCAGGCCAAGTGTTCAGGATATAGGCCATGTGTAGGCAGATGGGATTAGTTTAAAATGGCATTGTCGTTAGTGCAGACTTGGTGAGCTGAAGGGCCTGTTGCTGTACTGTTCTCTGTTTGAATTGCAACAATTCATATTTGTACAGTGCCTTTAACATAACAAAACAATCAAAAAGACTTTATGGAAGCACCCAAAGCAAGAAAGACTGACATTGAGACACACAAGGAAATGTGAGGTCAATCACCAAATGTTTGGTCAAAGCTTTAGATTCTAATGAGGAGAACACAATAGAGAGAAACGAGCACCAATACCTCTGAGGTTTCTGGGGCTGAAGGACTGTGCATATATAGAGAGGGATGTGGCAACAAAGGGATTTGTAAACAACTTTTGAAAATGTTAAATCCCAGATGCTGTTTGACTGGGAGCCAATGTTGGTCAGTCATGTTGGATGAACAGAACTTGATGGAAATTGCAACATAGACAGCAGAGTTTTGGAAGGCCTCACATTTAAGGAAGGTACAATGTGGGAGTCCAGCCAAATGTGTGCTAGAGTGGTCAAGTCTAAAGATAGCAAACATTTATATGAAGGTTCCAGGAGTTGATAAGCTCAGGGAGACTGAAGCCAGGGAATGTTTGATGTTCAGAATCCCAGCTCATCCTAGGATCAAATGTAATATCAAGGTTGCAAACAGACTGGTGAAGTCTCAGTCCAATTGTCCACACTGACAACAATGAACAGTTTGAAGTTGAGACAATGGCTTCACTCCTGTAATTGAAGGAAATCTTTGCACATCTGGGTATTGGAAAAACAATCTGATTACTTATTGACAGCAGAAGTGATGTGAAGCTGGTGGTGAAGGAGAACTGGGTGTCATGAGAATACAAATGAAAGCTGATGCTGTGCTTTCAGATGTTGTCACCGAGTGGCAGCATGTACATAAGGAATAGAAGATCGTGGATACGTTGTTGGAAGATTAGCTACTGGAAGTGAAACTTTGGATAAAATTATGTAGATAGGAGTGAAACCAAGTGAGAGCAGTGGCACTCAGTTGGATGATAGTGGAAAGACATTGAAGAAAGATTGTGTGGCTAACCGTATCAAAGGCTGCAGACAGATTGAGGAAGATGAGGAAGGGAAATTTACTCTTGTCACCGACGCAAAGGATGTGATTTGCAACTCCCTTCCTTGTGCAAACCTCTCTCAATCACCAATCAATATTATCCTTGAAAATGTTTTTCATAATTTCCTCATAGGGCAGCTGTTTTTCGATATTGGATTTGTTGTCCTGTTCTGCACTGTCTTTAATTGCTGCACAATTATTTCCTTTTCTTCACTCGTGGGACATATATGTCACTGGCTGGATCATTAATTGGTCGAGATGTCCTTGAGAAGGTAGTGGTGAGCTGCTTTCTTGAACCACTGCATGTGGGAGTGCAATAATCAGGGCAATATACATTACTTTAGCTGTGGCCACTTTAGTATCTTGCAGAGTCACATCTCACCTGAGATGGTAACATATGTGTCACCGAGTCAGAAGATTATAGTTTCAAGTCATTACAGAGAATTGAACACAAAGTCAAGAGTTACAATGCATCAATGACAGTGTTGCAAAGTTATTTGTGTTGCTTTTTGGATCACATGTTAAACCAAGTCCTCATAACAATGTAAAAGATTCCACTGTACACTTTTTAAATAAAAAGCAGCCAGGTTTTCTTCAGTATGTTAGCCAATATAGTATCCCTCAGCTAAATATATGGTCATTATTATTTTGTTTTTTGGTAGGTGGTCCTCACCCTGAATAACTTCTCTTTTCAATCCTCCCACTTCCTCCAAACTAAAGGAGTTGCCATGGGCACCCGCATGGGCCCCAGCTATGCCTGCCTCTTCGTAGGATATGTGGAACAGTCCATCTTCCGCAACTACACTGGCACCACCCCCCACCTTTTCCTCCGCTACATCGATGACTGTATCGGCGCTGCCTCGTGCTCCCACGAGGAGGTTGAACAGTTCATCAACTTTACTAACACCTTCCATCCCGACCTGAAATTCACCTGGACTGTCTCAGACTCCTCCCTCCCCTTCCTAGACCTTTCCATTTCTATCTCGGGCGACCGACTCAACACAGACATCTATTATAAACCGACTGACTCCCACAGCTACCTGGACTACACCTCCTCCCACCCTGCCCCCTGTAAAAACGCCATCCCATATTCCCAATTCCTTCGTCTCCGCCGCATCTGCTCCCAGGAGGACCAATTCCAACACCGCACAGCCCAGATGGCCTCCTTCTTCAAGGACCGCAGATTCCCCCCAGACGTGATCGACGATGCCCTCCACCGCATCTCCTCCACTTCCCGCTCCTCCGCCCTTGAGCCCCGCTCCTCCAACCGCCACCAAGACAGAACCCCACTGGTTCTCACCTACCACCCCACCAACCTGCGCATACAACGTATTATCCGCCGCCATTTCCGCCACCTCCAAACGGACCCCACCACCAAGGATATATTTCCCTCCCCTCCCCTATCAGCGTTCCGCAAGGACCACTCCCTTCGTGACTCCCTTGTCAGATCCACACCCCCCACCAACCCAACCTCCACCCCCGGCACCTTCCCCTGCAACTGCAGGAAATGTAAAACTTGCGCCCACACCTCCACACTCACTTCCCTCCAAGGCCCCAAGGGATCCTTCCATATCCGTCACAAGTTCACCTGTACCTCCACACACATCATCTATTGCATCCGCTGCACCCGATGTGGCCTCCTCTATATTGGTGAGACAGGCCGCTTACTTGCGGAACGCTTCAGAGAACACCTCTGGGCCGCCCGAACCAACCAACCCAATCACCCCGTGGCTCAACACTTTAACTCCCCCTCCCACTCCACCGAGGACATGCAGGTCCTTGGACTCCTCCACCGGCAGAACACAACTACACGACGGCTGGAGGAGGAGCGCCTCATCTTCCGCCTGGGAACCCTCCAACCACAAGGTATGAATTCAGATTTCTCCAGCTTCCTCATTTCCCCTCCCCCCACCTTGTCTCAGTCGGTTCCCTCAACTCAGCACCGCCCTCCTAACCTGCAATCCTCTTCCTGACCTCTCCGCCCCCACCCCACTCCGGCCTATCACCCTCACCTTGACCTCCTTCCACCTATCCCACCTCCATCGCCCCTCCCCCTAGTCCCTCCTCCCTACCTTTTATCTCAGCCTGCTTGGCTCTCTCTCTCTTATTCCTGATGAAGGGCTTATGCTTGAAACGTCGAATTCTCTATTCCTGAGATGCTGCCTAACCTGCTGTGCTTTGACCAGCAACACATTTGCAGCTGTGATCTCCAGCATCTGCAGATCTCATTTTTTACTTTTGGTAGGAGAGCATTGCACATAAATTGGCTGCTGTGTTTCATATTAACCACACTTCACAAAGTTTGTAGTTGACAGAACAGCACTTTGGGCCATCCTAAAGTTGGGAAAAGTGAATTTAAATGCAATGTCTTTTTAAAAAAAACATATGAAGTCTATGCACTTGGCTCGACACCACACAATCCGGGTTGGTTTATTTGTTTATTAGTTTTAACCAAACGTACTTAGCACTGAGAGTGTGGCGCTGGAAAAGCACAGCAGGTCAGGCAGCTTCCATGGAAAGGGAGAATTGACATTTCGGGCATAAGCCCTTCATCAGGAATGACTCCTCAGATGCTGCCTGACCTGCTGTGCTTTTCCAGCACCCCACTCTCAACTCTGATCTCCAGCATCTGCAGTCCTCAATAGCACCACAAGAGAATTAAAATAGAAAACTGCTCTGAATGTTTAATTCTTTTGATTAAACAGCTTGCTCCTCAATTTTTCTTTTAAGCTTTCTGGAAAGGTTATAGACAAGAATACACAATTTTGATTCTTGCTCTGCCTGAACTGAACTTGCTATTAAGGCTATCATATCATGATCTTCCATTGAAATTTGCAGCATTAGTTCCCTAACTTTACTTCTAATGCTTTGCACATTTATACAAAGTCAAGCATATTAATATCAGGCAGTATCTTTTCCTTTTTAATGTTTTCCAATTTTTCTTCTTTGTCTTCCTTCTCCTACATCCAAAAAGTCACTGTATTCGGAACACTTTACCATAAAATCTTGAGAGACATGGCGTAAATGCAAGCCTTCCTTTTTGGGACCTTTTTGAAGTTGGGAAATGTGCTGTGAAACTATAGATCACTAAGTAAATTGTCAACATCAGCCAAAATCTATCAGTTAAATCAGTTGGGGGTGGCACAGTGGGGTGGCACGGTGGCTCAGTGGGGCAGCACGGTGGCTCAGTTGGGGCAACATGGTGGATTAGTGATTAGCACTGCTGCCTCACAGTGCCAGGGACTCAGGTTCAATTCCAGCCTCGGTGTGGAATTTGCACATTCTCCCCGTGTCTGCGTGAGTTTCCTCTGTGTGCTCCGGTTTCCTTCCATAGTCCAAAGATGTGCAGGCCAGGTGAATTGGCCATGCTAAATTGCCCAGAGTGTTAGATGCATTAGTCAGAGAGAAATGGGTCTGGGTGGGTTACTCTTCGAAGGATCAGTGTGGACTTGCTGGGCCGAAGGGCCTATTTCCACACTGTAGTGAATCTAATCTAAATCAACAGCCACACAAACTCACTCTGTTATAAGTAAAAACAGCCAAATTCATAACCTATCCACTATCTAAAATAGTCTCCATGATTTTGTCACAGTTTAATAATGTTCTCTTTATAGGCTTCACTATGGAACACTCAAATTTCAATCTACCTATCATTAACATTTTCAGTCTGTTTTTCTGTCATACCCTTCCCTGTTCCACTGATGTCACTAATACTGCTCCATGGAAATGGAAAGCTGAATCATTTCCAATCCTGCTCTGATACACTTGTAAAGAGCTGTTAGGAAGGCTGAACCAATGATAACTCTTCACATTAGATTAGATTATTTACACTATGGAAACAGGACCTTCAGCCCAACAAGTCTACACCAACTCTCCGAACAGCAACCCACCCAGATACATTCCCCTACCTTTACCCCTTCACCTAATACTACGGGCAATTTAGCATGGCCAATTCACCTAACCTGCATATTTTTGGACAGTGGGAGGAAACCAGAGCACCTGGAGGAAACGGGGAGAATGTGCAAACTCCACACAGACAGCTGCCTGAGAACCTGGGTCTCTGGCGCTGTGAGGCAGCAGTGCTAACCATTGTGCCACCGTGCCGCCCTCCTTGCTTCATCTCCCTGCACCAGTTACCATGGCACCTACTCAGTCCTTTCCTCAGGTGTTGCAGCAGCAAATAGGAACTGCATCAAGTGCAGGGGGGAGGTGGATTACAAGCCTAAGTCTCATCACTTCACAATGTTTGTGTTCTAGCCTGCTGCTGCTGCAACTCAATGAAGTTGTTCAGCAGACATCTGAAGGACAAGCCACACAGACGAGATTATAATTCTGTCCATGATCCACAATTCTGAATGCTGTTAGGAGTTTGAGAATTCTAGGGTTCAGTACAATTATAATCAGAACTGTCCAGTTACAACAATGGTTTAGTCTGCTGATCACACACAAACTGCCATTTGTGAAGGACCCCTTGTCAGAAGTGACTGATTAAAGAGCCCATTCTTCATTACAATCAGCTCAGTGAATAAAGTCCAGTTTACCTACTAGCTAATTTAAAGTACAGAACAAGTGACCTCTTAGTCAAGCACACTGAATTACTGAGTGTCAGCACAGTAGCCAATGTGCATAGTGTTAACGTTCAATACATGGTATTGAACTAAGAACAGATAAGCATTGTGTCCTGTGAGGAAAAGCAGCACCACAGCCAAAGGAAAGCGGCTTTAGTAGAATCTGACATTTATTATAATTTGACGTTGCTTTCATACTGCACTTTTGGCATCATTGCAGCATGCTCTTGGGCACTGCATAAATGACGAAAACACAGCTCAAATCACACAAATTTACATTGCAGCAATGTTGCTGGGACCATCTGGGAAAGGTGTAAGCAGGTGGGGGGTGGTGGACACAGCAGATGACTTTAACTTTAATATAGAATCATCTCTCGGTCTGTATTATAGTGAATTAATAATGATTCAACAGATTCTGGTCATGCACACTTGTGCAGAGCTGTAAAAGGATGAAAAGAGCAGTTGCACTGTAAATCTTGGAATTCCCTCTTCAACACTCCTGAATACACTGAAACAGCGTGCCAAGAAATTTCACAATGTGGCCCCTTTTCAGTGGTTGAAAAATCACAACTGAGAATGGGAAATCACTTGGTATTCATGTTGTAGGATATTGAGGCAAGACATCCAGACCAGATTTTTAAAAAAAATCACTGTCACATCAGCCTTTTACCGTTAGCCAAACCATTTCTCCCTTTTTGCTGTTGCACTCGTAGTCTACGTCTACATCATACAGATGCTCTTCACTAATAGCCTTTTGGGTGATCTCTCTGCCTCAACCCAGTTATGCCCTCAAACGACAGGATCTCACCTGCCAGCAGGAGAACCAGGTAAGAGCCTTGTATTATTTCAGAAAGCAGTGCCAAAGTAAATGCTAATTAAATTCCGAACTGGGCACAGACAGACCTTTCTGAGGAAAAAGGAACTCAGATGGGGGCAGGGAGGGGGTGTTGAATCCCAATGTCTGAAACCTCTCAAACATTGGAGGGAAGTGGTGGCAATCCGCCCATCAGCCATGGCAGGGTTTGTGAATGAGGTGTGGTACAAGGCTTGGAAAAGCATAGCCGGTTAGGCATCATCCAAGGGTCAGGAGAGTCAAAGTTTCTGGCATAAGCCCTTCATCAGGAATAACTCCTCAGATGCTGTCTGACCTGCTGTGATTTTCCAGCACCACACTCTTGACTCTGATCTCCAGCATCTGCAGTCCTCACTTTCTCCTATTGGTACAAGGGTAGGCAGCAAGGAGAGGTCACTTTCAGCTGGTTCCCTTTCCTGATGTTGGGCTGATCAATCAGTCACTGAATGTCTCTGAATTGGGGAACCCTCAATTGGGAACCTGCAAATGATCCTGACAAAGTAAGTTCCACAGGCTTTCTCATGGCCAATTTCGCACTGCCATGAGGCCCCCCGGTGGACCTTCATGGCTCATTTACAGGCTTTTATTGCAGGTAGGCTGGCAGTGAACCATACCACCATTGACTTAACCTGGGCAGAGGCTGGAAGGGGTCTCACCACTCCCACCCCCCTAACCCCCAGCATTAAACTCACCTCAGGAAGGCATTAAGTTCCGCCCTAAGTTCCATACTTCCAGAACGCTCGTCTTTTAAACTGCACTGACTCCCTTTGCTCTAATATATTGATTTCAAAATTCTCACAATTAATCATGATTTTTTTCAATGATTTCAGCTCTACCCTAACGACATAAACATTCCCTAATTTAGACTTCCAATAAGTCATCAGATTCTTGGATTCTTTTTAACCCTCTATTCCAACATCCTCAGCAACTCATTCACCGGGATCCTGCTCTTTGAAAGTCTATTTCCCATCTCCCTGACTTTTGAAGCCTCTTCCTTGCTTGTACTTTAGCTTCTAGATACATTCAGTATCCATGCTCCAGACAGCATCCTGTGGAATGCACTGAAATATCAATGTATAGATGAGGAGCAATATAAAAATATTAAATTTCAAGTTTGCAAGACTGATTGCAGTTTCACAGTGTCACATTTTGGTGATTACTGAAGTCCTGATTTGTTTTTTAAGGCATTCAGTCACGGGATGTGAGCATTACTTGCTGGGCCAGAAGTTATTGCCTCTCTGTCGTTGCGCTTAAGAAGGTGGCGGTGAGCTGGCTTCTTGAACTGCTGCAGTGTAATTGATGTAGATGGACCTACAATGGCATTCTGGAGGGTGTCCCTGGATTTTGACCCAGCAACACTGAAGGAATAATAATATATTTTCACGTCAGGATGGTGAATGGCTCGAAAGAGAAATTGCAGTCGATGACTTTCCCTTGTATCTGCTGTCCTTGTCTTTCTAGATGGTAGTGGTTTTGAAGATGCTGCCTTGATGAATTTCTGCAGTGCATCTTGTAGATGGTGCACACTGCTTCTGCCGCTGCTGAGGGTCAATGGGGGAGGAATAGAATGCTTGCAGATGTGGTGCCCTTCACATCGGCTGCTTCTCCTAAATGGTCCTAAACTTCTCGAGTGTTGTTGGAGTACACTCATTAAGGAAAGTGAAAACTATTCCATCACAAGTTTTGGTTTGTGACTTGTAGATGATGGACAGGTAATGGGAGTGAAAGCTGAGTTCGTAACTGCAAGATTTCTGGCATCTGACTTGTTGTTGTACCCACCATACTTATATGACTTGCCCAGTTTAGTTGCTTGTTAATGCTAAGTCCCCATTCTCAGGGGGCAATGGTGAGATTTTCTCTTGTCAGAAATGGTCATCATCTGGCATTGACGTGGTGTGAATATTACTTGCCATTGGTCAGCCTAAGCCTGAATATAACTGAGACTTATTTTATCATTTGCATATGGACTACTTCAACATCTGGGGAGTTGCAAGTAGTATTAAAAATAGTGCTAACAATAGAGCAGTCTTCAGTGAACATTCCCACTTCTGACGTTATGATGGAGGGAAGGTCATTGAATAAGCAGCTGGTGATGGGCCTAGGACACTACCCTGTGAAACTTCCAGAGATGCCCTGCAAACGACTGACCTCCAACCACAACCTTTGTTCGAGGTATGACTCCAAATGAACATTTAGCTAAAGTATAAACTATTCATTCATTTTTACCTCTGAGAAGAATGAAAACATATTGGACCTGATTGCAACTAATTGGGTTTTGAACTGACCTTTGCCAAGACTAGGCGAAAGTGGGGACTGCAGATGCTGGAGCTTAGAGTCAGGAATGTGGTGCTGAAAAAGCACAGGTCAGCCAACATCTGAGGAGCAAGAAAATCGATGTTTTGGGCAAAAGCCCTTCATCAGGAATGAGGCTGGGAGCCTTGGGGGTGGAGAGCTAAATGAGAAGGAGGTGGGTCTTGGGGGAAAGGTAGCTGAGAGTGCAATAGGTGGAGGAGGTGGCGGTAAAGTTGATAGATCGGAGAGGAGGATGCAGCGGATAGATGTGAAGGTAGATGGACAGATGGGACAGGTCATGAGGACAGTATTGAGCTGGAAGGTTGGAACTGGGATAAGGCAGGGAGAGGAGAATTAAGGGAACTGGTGAAATCCACATTGATGTCCTGCGGTTGGAGGGTCCTAAGATGGAAGATTAGGCATTCTTCCTCCAGGTGTCGGGTGATAAGGGAGTGGCAGTGGAGGAGTGCCAGGACCTGCAAGGCCTCAGCAGCGTGGGAGGAGGAGTTGAAGTGTTTAGCCACGGGATGGTGGGATTGATTTGTGCATGTGTTCCGGAGGTGTTCTCTGAAGTGCTCTGCAAGTACGCGTCCGGTCTCCCCAGTGTAGAGGAGACTGCATTGTTAAGACTGCCTACATTCAGCTTTTTCATACCCACACCTCAGTCCCTCGGCTTATCTTTATCCATGTTTCCATTATCTCTAGATTCAACTCTCATGGTTGGCATTTTATAACCATCTCAACCTTGAAGACAACTAAAACTCAACTGCCCTAATATCCTAAGTTTCATCAAGTCTTGTTCAATCATCAACTCTGTACTTGTTGACACAACGTAACCTTTGCTCCAGCAGCACCCGAACTTTAAGATTATCATCTTTCTGCTGGAATCACTTTGTGTTTTTACCCATCCTACCTCCAAATCCACCTTTCACCCAATTGCTCTTCAAATCCTGTAACTGCTCTCTTGCTCATTTGTACTTCCATTGCACCACCACTGGCAACCATGCCTTCAGCTGCCTCGTGCCTCCCTGTTTTCCTTTAGTCATTCCTTAAAAGCTACTGTCAGAGTATCTCAAATGATTTGGCATCAGATTTTGTCTGGTAACACTTGGGTGACAGGACTTGGGACATCTCACTATGTTAAGAGTGTTATGTACAAATGCAACACTTACAGATGATATTTCTGACAGATGCTGTTTGAACTTTCTGCATAGGGAAAGCAGCACAATCAGCACCATTTTCATACAGTTGGGAATCTTTGACAATTACTGAAAGAAGAGGTAAGGGAAAATTTGAGATATTATGTAAATCAATAATTTGCATATGTTAAGAATTTGCACATTGCAAGTTGGATTTTGGTTTCATCAAGATGTGGCTGGTTAGTAGCAAGGAAAATGACTTAGAATTATTTTCTGTAGCCTTAATCAGCATCACCTATTTACAAATTGCATTTAGCTTATGCTCCATTCTCTTTGCATTTTCCAAAGAACATGCTTCACACTCCGACTTAGAATATTCCTTACTGCAACACAGTTACATTTCCCTTGCAGCTTTTCTGAGTGCCTGGGTAAATATACAGCTTCACCACTTTACAGGTGGCATGACATTGATGATACTCAGATTAATGTAAGCCATTCTAACATTTTATGCAAATCCTTCGCGTACCAGCTGATGTCGAAGACAAGCTCTGAATGTGAAAGAAGGGTATGTTAATATAATTCACCATCCAAATCCTGTGCCACCACAAGAATAAACTTAATTTTACAACTAAGCCCTAGATTACATTCACAAGAAGAAAATCACAAGTTCAACAAGTTCACTCTGGTTCCTAGTGCACTGCGAAATGATTCAAGTGACTCCTCACTTGCACGTATCAAATGAATCATGTTTGGTTCCAGAGTTACTGATTTTACAATGAGACTCAGATTTCAGCAAGGCAGCTGTGCTGTGTGCAATGTGACAGCACAGAACAGAGTTACTGAGCTACGGGTAGTGTTTTTTGTTACACTTCCTTTCATAATCTTAAGAAAGAAAGGAAACATCAGTGAGACTCAGGGTGACCACAAGACATAGGAGTGGAAGTAAGGCCATTCGGCCCATCAAGTCCACTCCGCCATTTGATCATGACTGATGGGCATTTCAACTCCACTTACCCATATTCTCCCCGTAGCCCTTAATTCCATGTGACATCAAGAATTTATCAATCTCTGCCTTGAAGACATTTAGCGTCCCGGCCTCTACTGCACTCCATGGCAATGAATTCCACAGGCCCACCAATCTCTGGCTGAAGAACTGTCTCCGCATTTCTGTTCTGAATTGACCTCCTCTAATTTTAAGGCTGTGCCCACGGGTCCTAGTCTCCTCACCTAACAGAAACAATTAGCGTCCACTCTTTCCAAGCCATGTATTATCTTGTAAGTTTCTATTAGATCTCCCCTTAACCTTCTAAACTCCAATGAGTACAATCCCAGTATCCTCAGCCGTTCCTCGTATGTTAGACCTATCATTGCAGGGATCATCCGTGTGAATCTCCGCTGGACACGCTCCAGTGCCAGTATGTTCCTCCTGAGGTGTGGGACCCAAAACTGGACACAGTACTCCAAATGGGGTCTAACCAGAGCTTTATAAAGTCTCAGTAGCACATCGCTGCTTTTATATTTCACCTCTCTTGAGTTAAATGACAACATTGCATTCGCTTTTTTAATCACGGATTCAACCTGTAAGTTTACCTTTAGAGAATCCTCGACTAGCACTCCCAGATCCCTTTGTACTTTGGCTTTATGAATTTTCTCACCGTTTAGAAAGTAGTCCATGCTTGTATTCTTTTTTCCAAAGTGCAGGACCTCACATTTGCTCACATTGAACTTCATCTGCCATTTCCTGGACCATCCTCCCAAACTGTTTAGATCTTCTGCAGCCTCCCCACTTCCTCAGTACTACCTGCCTGTCCACCTATCTTCGTATCATCGGCAAACTTCGCTAGAATGTCCCCAGTCCCTTCATCCAGATCATTAATATATAAGGTGAACAGCTGCGACTCCAACACTGAACCTTGTCACCAGCTGCCATTCCGAAAAAGAACCTCTTATCCCAACTCTCTGCCTTCTGTCAGACAGCCAATCCTCAATCCATGACAGTATCTCACCTCGAACATCATGGGCCATCACCTTACTCAGCAGCCTCCCATGTGGCACCTTATCAAAGGCCTTTTGGAATTTTAGATAGACCACATCCACTGGGTTTCCCTGGTCTAACCTACTTGTCACCTCGTCAAAGAATTCTAACAGGTTTGTCAGGCACAACCTCCCCTTACTAAATCCATGTTGACTTGTTTTAATCTGACCCTGCTCTTCCAAGAATTTAGAATCCTCATCCTTAACGATGGATTATAGAATTTTACCAACAACCGAGGTTAGGCTAATTGGCCTATAATTTTCCATCTTTTGTCTTGACCCTTTCTTGAACAAGAGGGTTACAACAGAGATTTTCCAATCATCCGGGACTTTCCCTGACTCCAGTGACTTTTGAAAGATCTCAACCAACGCCTCCGCTCTTTCCTCAGCCACCTCGCTCAGAACTCTAGGATGTAGCCCATCGGGGCCAGGAGATTTGTCAATTTTAAGACCTTTTAGCTTTTCTAGCACTATCTCTTTTGTAATGGCAACCATACTCAACTCAGCCCCCTGACTCCCTTTAATTGTTGGGAGATTACGCATGTCTTCCACTATGAAGACTAATGCAAAGTACTTATTAAGTTCTCCAGCTATTTCCTTATCTCCCATTATTAGCCTTCCAGCATCAGTTTGAAGTGGCCCAATGTTGAGTTTTGTCTGTCGTTTGTTTCCTATGCGTTGAACGAAACTTTTACTATGATTTTTAATATTACTGGCTAGCCTTCCTTCATATTTGATCCTCTCCTTCCTTATTTCTCTCTTTGTTATCCTCTGTTTATTTTTGTAGCCTTCCCAATCTTCTGATTTTTTTGTAGCCTTCCCAATCTTCTGATTACAAATGCAGTGCAACGAAACCTGGCCTGGAGTCTACTGTGGGCATCAGTGATTTCTCACAATATGCAACAAAACATGTGAATTATCGAGACAGTGAGGGATCACCTTAGATTTCTGTGACCAGCTGTAATAAGTAGAAATGGTTACAGGATTCAGAATCTTGATATGTTGTGTGGAGCTGGCCAGTGTTAAAGAGGCACACTAAGAATGGAAAAGTTAGATGTAAGCACAGACTTCCGTTCCAGATCCAAGCTGAATGTGCAAGGCTGCTGACTGTAAATTGTGCAAGGTGATTAAAATAAGCTGATCAGACAGCTGGTAAGGGCACAGTCAGTGTTGCTTAATGCTACTTGAACTGCTAATTTATTGGAAGAGGGTGCAGACGTTAGACTGTATGCCAGTTTGTTAGATGACATCACTAACACAGACATCTGACAACAAAGCAAACATCACTAAAAAGGGATGCCAAGAAGATCTGTCAGCATGAAGAGTTTGCCAAAAAAAAATTGCCAGGCCTTTGAGTGGACAGAACATTTGACATATATTTGCCAAGCAACATTGTGTAACCTAGGAATAATGCTGGTAATGTCATAATACAGGGTTTAATGAGACCTTTAGAACCAAGAGGTATACAGTTACAAAGTTAACTGTTTCATATTGAACAATGTGTGTGTACTGTGCAATAGAATGATTCATATCACAAAATAATGAAACAGGTCTTATTTCCAATCCTACACACAATTCTCCCTGGTGCATTTCTTTGAGCTATTTCCTCTATCTCACTGATTCTCAGTTGTAATTCCTCATCTGTCAGGACTGTGAGACCTTAACCAGTCAACATTTTTTTAATGCTGCATTGTAATTCTAGTATGTGAGAAGAAAGATAATAAAGAAATTTACTTTGATGCTAGCAATTTGCTGAGGGCAGGGAGTCACTGAATCAGAAATCAATCCACAAGCCAAGTTTGGAAAGTATTTAAAAATGTGTTTCAAGAAACTGCTGAGTATGGAAGATTCTGGAGATATTGCAGATGAAATAATTAAATAAACAGGTGCAATATTGAGAATGTGCTATGGATAAGAATCCATTTAAAACAAATGTGCTGAATATAGGATTCCTTCTGCACAGAAAAAAAGACTAAATGAAGAGGTCTCTTTTCTTTGTGCACAGTAATAGGGCAAACATTCTCAAAGACACTTGCAGCTTCTTTCCCACAAACAATCTGCAGAGATGGTGTCAACTACAAACTAAATATAGACGATTTTTGAAAAGTTGACTGCTCAAAAGCACAAGTATACAAAAATGACAGTTCTAAAAGACTGTTATACAGGACTCAGAACATTAGCTGTTTCTGTCTCCACAGATGCTGCCGGACCTGTTAAGTTTGTCCAGCACTTCTATATGCCAAATAAGACAGTGAGGGACACTAGCTGGCTCACTAAGTGTGCCCCATGGAGTTGTGATGATTGATAAATAGTGGGACAGACTCTACCCGAGCTAGAACCTTGTAATCTACTGAGAGAAGTGGGAAAAGAAAACAGATAAAAGCCTAAACTTTCAATAACGGAGGGAAAATACGGATAATTCCACCTTTGGGCAATCAAAACTAACGTTAGATAGCACAGAAACTAGATTGATATTACAATTTTGTAATATTTCGTTCAGTTAAAGCCCCAGCTAGAGATAGATCCAGCTCATTCTTGAAGAAACATAATGAAGTAGGATTCACAGTCCTGGCACCTTTGAGGAAAATAACCACCTAACATTCAATCTAGTTTTATGCTTATATAACTTGTAAATGTGACCTCTGGTGCTACCTAACCTATCGAGTTGAATTAATTGAATCTTGTAAACACAATCTTGGTCCCATCATTGTTTTATGAGCCGAGATCAAATCACCTCTGAGGTTTTTTTTGAAATATAGTTTATTCTTTAATATTGAAGTATGGGTTTATTTGCTAAGGTGCCACAATATCGCTTACTTATGAACACATCACAAATCAACAGATGCTTCATTAAGTTCTTCTACAAAAACATGAAGGTTTATTTGTTTTATCGTGTATTGCCCTGTGAATACAATGTAAATCCATGCTTGCTTTAGTTATGATTTGGAGATGCTGGTGTTGGACTGGGGTGTACAAAGTTAAAAATCACACAACACCAGGTTATAGTCCAACAGGTTTAATTGGAAGCGTCGCTCCGAAAGCTAGTGTGTTTCCAATTAAACCTGTTGGACTATAACCTGGTGTTGTGTGATTTTTAACTTTGCTTTAGCTAAGCCTCATGTCTCTGGTCATGAACTTTTTGAGTGTGATGCTCTATAATTCTTTTGCAACAAACATTAGCACTGTTCCCTGTAGGCTGTGTGCATACTTAGTATTCAACTAGCCTCCAAGCACGACTCAAGTTTACAAAATGACCAAATCTATCCTTCCAAAATAAGATATATGCACTTAGCAGTTGAGCATCCTCTACAGTGCTAACTCTCACATTTACTTCTGTATCAACCTCAATCCCACAGATCATTTCCACAGTAGCTACATCTAGGTCATTAATGAAAATAATAAAGAGTAAAGACCATAGGATGAAACACTGAAGGTTACCATGGTAACTGGTCTCCAAGCAGATCTAAATCTATTTAAAACATTCTGTTTACAGCATTCAGCCAGTTCTCAATTCACCAGAACTGCTATTGGATTCCTCAAATTTCTGGAGAGATGCCACTTGAGAGGTATCTTATTAAAATCTTTTTGAAGCTTCAGGTCGAAAATGTTCATAGTGTTACCCCCATTTACTTAACCTATTGAGTTTACAGAACACTCCATAAGAAGTGACTTTGTTTTCAGGTATTTGAATGGATGCTCCTGGAAATAATTTCCTTATCAGAGTGGCTGTGTTGGGCGTCAATACGGTTAACTTTGAGTCACTCACTACTGAAGACATCTGATAAGCCTATAGTTACCTGGTTAAGTCTCATCACTTGAGTTAAAATGTGGAATGATGTGAGCATCCATCCATCTAAGTGCATAGTCCCCAGCTCCAGTGTGCAATTCAAGGTTTGAGCAAGGAGACCACCTAATACCTGTCCCATTTTATTGATATTATCACAGCATTTGACTAAGTGAGCAGGAAAGGTCTACTGGAGAAAATTGGCAGCTTGCTGATGCTTCTCAATAAAGTCTCCTCTTTGCATGATAACCTGACGGCTAGGGTCAGCTATAACAGAACAGTGCCAAACATTTCAAGATTCACAGCATGGTCATTGTGCCCTGGCACTGACACTCTTTGGCACATTCTTCTGTTGTTACATGTATTGAGGCCATCCAAAGAGGGATGTTTATTTATGAACCAGAATGGACAGAAAACTGTTTAGCCTTGCTCTCCTGACAATCATAACATGGGTTTGCTATATCTTCATCCAAGAAATACTCCAGCTGATAATATTTCAGTCAAATTCCACAAAGAACACCTTTAGCGGAAAAGGACAGATTATCTCCAACCTGTAAAATGTTAGTTTTGACCATTAGCATTTGGAAGATAAAGCTAATGGTCCTGGATATTATTGTATCACTAGATCTCACTGTTGACTATGTGATGCTGATGATTGTTGATAGCTGCACATATCTTAGCTCCACAATCACCAGAAATTAGTCACTTGATGCTAAAATTTACATGTGCATCACAAAAACTGAATCTGTTCTGACAAAGATGATGAATGGAACAATAATAACCCGAATGATAGCATCAATCTGTGATTCTACCAAGTCTGAACCCTCAGTGCATTCCTCTAAACTGGCGAGATTGGGACACCATATGCTAGGCAGGAGAAAAAGTTGAACAGTTTTAACCTTTACCATCTCCAACTTATCGAACTTGCAGGAGGCATATAGGTATTGCCATTGGAATAATGCAGTAATAATCTGGGCACCTGACTTTGAATGCCATCATTGCAGATGGTTGGAATTAGACTTTTTTAAGAATCTGGAAGGAAAAGTCCAATGACAACCATGAAACTATTGTTACAATACTCCACCTGGCTGACTAATTTCCTTTGGCAAAGGAAATCTGGCCGACATGTGACTCCAGACCCACATGTTTGATTGTTAACTGCCCTAGAAATTGCAAAAACTACTCCAAGTATCTGTTCATCTATATTTAGGCTTAGAGAGTGGTAGAACCTCTTGTGTATGATAAGGTTGAGAAATCCCCTGAATAGACTTTGACACAATTTGCGTTCACAGATGGGGTCTTCCCACTTTCAGAAATATATGTTCCAGTTGTGTGGTTCCTGTCTGAAAACACTCAAGATTTGCTGAATTCCTGATTTCGAAGTTGAAAGCTGTGGCACAATGGAGGAAGGTCTCTTGGCTCCTTCACAGCAGCCATCGTGGTGGTGGCCTGCAGTGGCTCAGTAGTTAGCACTGCTGCCTCAAAGTGACAGGAGCCACAGGTTTGATTCCATCCTGGGTGACAACCTGTGTGGAGTTTGCATATTCTTGACGTGTCTTTGTGGCTTCCCAACGGGTGCTCCAGTTTCCTCCCACAGTCTAAAGATGTATAGATTAGGTAGATTGACCATGCTAAATTGCCCATAGCATCCAGAGATGTATAGGTTAGGTGGATTAACCATGGGAAATGCAAGGTTATGGGTCTGGGTAGGATGACCTTCAAAGGGTTTTTGTGGACTCAATAAGGCAACTGGCCTGCTTCTACACTTTAGGTATTCTATAAAATAGTCTCGCAATATTAAACCACAAAGAAATAAAACCATTTATGCCAGTGACATTGACTTGGGCAGTGGAAATGGCAATGACAAACTCAGCTCTGTTGACACTGAAATCCTCCTTACTGGGGTTACCACCAAAAATTGGGAAAACTGTCTCACAGATTAGTCAAGCAGCAACCTGAAACAGTCAAAGTCATGAAATTGTACCATACAATGCCTCAAGAACCACTATCAACATCCCTGAATGTGTTCAGGAAGACAAAACCAGCTGAAATGGCAGCATGTTGGTATTCTGGTCAAGAGGGATATGCCCCAAGACTCCTCAACATTGACTCCAGACCCTGTAAACTGTGGCATGAGGTCAAATTAGCAAGAAGTCTTTTTGCTGTTTGTAGCTACCATTTCCCAACTTTCCTCAGGATGTGAATCAGCACTACTCCATTTTGAAGAAATAATTTTCGATGACAGAATGTATATGGATGAAGGACTTCAATGTCCATCACAAAGAGTAGCTCAGCAGCATCACTACTGACTGATCTAGTTGAGCAATAAAGCATACAGATGTCTGACTGGCTCAAGTTACATCAAGTTACCCTCCATCGTACTCTGTGGCACTGCCATTATGCAAAATAAGATAGATTTCAAAGCCTAGCAAATCATAAGGTGTTTAGGATAAGTAGCACAGTATAATTGTATTCAAACACAATTTGCAACCTCATAACCCATCATCTCCCTCACTGTACCCTTTCCATCAAGCCAGCAGATCAACCCTGGTTCAATGAAAAGTGAAAAAGGGCATGCTAGGAGTTGCAAGAGACACACCAAAAAGAAAATGTGGAGGCAACCCAGGTGCAGCTAAAATACAGGGATACTTACATGTCAAACAGCATAAGTAGTAACTGATAACAGAGCTAAGCCACGGCCAATGGCTTCCATCTGTTTTAATCTGCACTTAAAACAAGCCATTTTAAAATAATTCCACAGTGGATGATTTCCAGTTACCAAGCCACTCTTTCTTTACACATGAACAGTCCTTGACTAGTATTGCTTCTTACAGAGTCAAACACCAGAGTGACAGTATCTCTGACATTCAACCTTTATATGTCAGCCAGAGCTCCCTCACTGGACCAGGTTAACAGCCCAATCAGGAAACTCATATTCTCTGAGATCCACCTGACTGACTTCATGACAATCACCCTCCGAGTCTGAGGACATAGGCTGGTCCTTCCTCTCGGAGATCCTCCTGGGGTGTTTTAGCACTCGGTAAAATTCCTCTGATGTGGCATCCAATATGGGCAGCGTGTATTGCTCGGGAGCTTGCCTCTTACACCAGGATTTCTTTGGTAGAATTTCACTCTATCCTTCCGGTGGCAAAGCTATCATGTCCATCTCCGATTCTGAGGACACGTTAACACTTGGAGAGGGTGAAGCCATGGGCTCTGACAGCTTTCTGACAGTTCTGAAGGATGGGACTTGGTTTTGTTCCTGCACCATTCATGAATTTGTGACTCTCTTATGATCCACATGCTTGTTCAGGACCATCACACCAATCCAAATATTTTAGGCTCAAATTACTGCAGATGCTGGAATCTGTACTGAAAACAACAAATACTGGAGATTACAGCAGGTCAGGCAGCATCCATGGAGAGAGAACAAGCTAATATTGAGTCTTTCTGCCTCACCGGTCCTGACCTTGTGCCAACCATGTCTCTTACCCGTGCAGAGTCATTTCCATGACTTTTACACTAAACTTCATCCCCTGTATCAAACTCTCTCTCTCATTTGGCGAAGTCTTGAGTTCAGCACTGGAATTCCTGGTACCGTTCCAGCCTCCCCTCCCCCACCCGGTCTGGGAAGATCAGACTTAACCTGGTGCGGAGTCTTCTACCCATTAGCAACTCTGCTGGAGCTATCCCTATAGTTGCATGTGGAGTTTTCCTTTAATCAATTAAGATATGTTGCAGCTTGTAATCTCGCAAGGATGTAGGCTGCAAGGATGTAGGCCATTGGATGATGGATGGTGTGGAACTGACTTATGTATTGAATACCATTTGACTTTAAGAAATAATCAAACTCTCTGCTGGTAAACAGTGGCCTGTCAGCTGTGACCAATACTTCTGGGACTCCGTGTATTGCAAAACATGCGCACAAATTTTCTATCTTCATCCCAGTGTTTGACAAATGGACCTATACACGTCCAACCACTTTGAGGCTGCATAGAATAAGTGAGAACATTGAGCCAATGAAAGGACCCTGATAGTCGATTTGCAACTGAGTCCAACATTTACCCAACTATTCCCATGTTGATACTCTGGGCAATGCCCCACCAATTTTCCAGACCTGGCCACCAGGCATAACTCCTCACCAACATCTTCATTTCAGAGAGGCCTGGATAGGCAGGGTGGAGTTCAGCTAGTATTTGACAGTGACCTTTGCTTGGGACAGTCACTCTTGATCCTCATAACAATATGTTGTCCTCTACCATGAGTTAGTCTCTCTGGGCCCAAAAAGGTTTAAATCCTCAATCTTTAGTTTCCCACATTAATACTAGCAGTTTCAGTTCAGAAATTACTGGATCTTTCTGTGTCCAAAGTCTGATATTGTCAGCCGTGACTGGAAATGTGTCCAGAAAATCCAATATTGTTGGAGACTCTTCCATTGTGTTATATACCCTTTGCTCCACCATGTCGATGCTGACCAACAAACATCAAACTACAAATATAGTACTGACACTTGGTTCATTGCCTACTACATCCTGGCATTTTAAGTGTTCAATCAGATGCTTCTTAAATGTTGCTGGAGTAGTGTCCTCTGCCACCCTGTCAAGCAGCATGTTCCATTTATCATTCCCATTTAGGCAGGAAACCAAATTTGCTTGAATGAGGGAGTACAGAGGAGAATATTAGGAACAGTTCTGAAGAAGAATCACATTCAGCTCATAATATTAACTCTGTTTCTCTTCCCATAGGTGTTGTCAGACCTGCTGAGATATGAAGACCAACACCAGACATACCTCAAAAATGAGTTGCCAATTTGATGAAGCCAACACAGGACTACATCATGAAGAAACAGCTGAAGCATTTGAAATCGCCTTCAGTCTGGGATTAAATTTAAGACTAGGGTCCACATCACTACAAATGCTAATCATCAGCCATTCTAGTTCATCCCACATGATATCAATATACAACTGAACTCACTGGATACAGCAAAGGCTACAAACTCCAACAACATCCCAGCCGTACTACTGAAGAGTTGAGCTGGGGAACAAGCTGTGCCTCTAGCCAAGCTGCTCCAGTACAGTCACAACACTGGCATCTACCCGTAATGTGGAAAATTGGAAAGTGGAAAATTATGTCTTGTCAGGTCAAATCCAATTTGGCTAATTACAACCCTCTGAGCACACTCTCAATCATCAGCAAACTGATGGAAGTTGCTGTTGATACTATTAGAAAGCAGCACTTATTTACCAAGAACTCTCTCACTGACATTTACTTTGGGTTCTACTAGGACGAGCTGGCTCCACATACCATTGTAGTGCTGGTCCAAACATGGAAAAATAAATTGAATCCAAGCGGTGAGATGAAAGTGACTGCCATTAATATCAGGGCAGCATTTAATCAAATGTGATCCCAAGAGCCTTAGTAAAACTGAAGCCAGTGTCAATCAGGAGGAAATCTCTTTAACCAGCTTGAGTTGTACTGAACACAAAGGACAGTATTTATTTTTGTTAGAGGTCCAACACCCCCAGCTCAAGTTATTGTTATGGGATATCCTTGGGGAAATGTACACATCTAACCACATGTACACATCTAATGACTTTTTAAGCCAGAAGTAGTGATATTCACTACCATGGTACAGTATTGAGTTACACAAGTAACTCCTCAGAAATGAAGCCAGTCTTGCCTGCATGCAGCAAGACCTGAGCAATATTCAAGCTGGTGTTGATTAAGTGGTAAATAATATTCACACCATCTGAGTGCCAGGCAACTACTGACCGCAAGTGCCAGGTAATCAAAATGATTTCCTTTGACATCCAACAGAATTAACAGAGTTGAATCTCCCACCATAAACATCTTAGGGTTTACCCACTGTCACAAAGATAAATGTATTCACTGTAATTTATTGCTCATTCCTAAATGCCCTGGTGATGGTAGTAATTGTACTGGGTTACAACAGCAGGTCAGTGGTCAGTAACTCCACAGTGAATAATCTGTCTTCTGACTCCCCAGTGTCCACCATCTACAAGGCACAAACTAGGAGTCTGAATAAATACGCTCAATTTGTGTAGGATAATGGAGCTTAAAAAACACTCAAGAAACTGAACACCATTCAAAACCTGGTAGGTACTCCAACCATTGCTTTAATATTTCTCCTCCCACCACTAGCAGTAGTGTATAACAATAACAAGCTGCACTGCAGCAATTCACCACGGATCCTTCATCAGCACCTTGTGAACCCAGGGGTTCCATTATCTAGATAAACAAGGGCAGTAGATGCATTGCAACATCCACACATGCAAGTTCCCCTCAAATCAGAAAGCATCCTGACTTGAAACTGTATTATTGTTCCTTCATCATTGCTGGGTTGAAATCTGGAACATCTTTCTAAGAACATAAAACTAGGAGCAGAAGTAAACAATTCAGCTCCCAGTGCCCGATCTGTTATTGGATATGATCATAGCTGATCTCTTCTCGACCTCAACTCCACTTTCCTGCCTGCTCTCCTTAAGCCTTCAAACCATTAGTACTGAAAAATGTGTCTATCTCATTCTTAAATTTACTTAACTTCCCACACTCTGGAGTAGTGAATTCCATAGATTCACAACACTTTAGAGAAGTAATTTCTCCTCGTCTCTGTTTTGAATCTGCTACCCCTTATCCTAAAAATATGGTTTCACGATCTAGATTGTTCCATATGCGAAATTCACTTCTATGTCTGCTTTGACAATCCTGTTTAGCATCTGATGTACCTTAGCAGGAAATCCTCTGATCCTTCTAAATGCCAGAGAGGCCTAAACTGTTCAATCTCTCTTCATAACATAAACCCTTTTTTGGTACCAATCTAGTGAACTTCCTCTGAATTGCCTCCAATACAACTACATCCCTCCTCATGTAAGGGCTCCCCTAAATTGCGCACAAGTCTCATTGCAGTATTATGCATACACTTACATTAAGTGGCCTGCAGCAGTTCAAAATGGGAGCTCAGCACCACTGTCTTACATCAATGCTCACATCCCACTAGATTATATTAGATTAGATTACTTAGATTAGATTACTTACAGTGTGGAAACAGGCCCTTCGGCTCAACAAGTCCACACCGACCCGCCGAAGCGCAACCCACCCATACCCCTACATTTAACCCTTACCTAACACTACGGGCAATTTAGCATGGCCAATTCACCTGGCCCGCATCTTTGGACTGTGGGAGGAAACCGGAGCACCCGGAGGAAACCCACGCAGACACGGGGAGAACGTGCAAACTCCACACAGTCGATTGCCTGAGGTGAGAATTGAACCCGGGTCTCAGGCGCTGTGAGGCAGCAGTGCTAACCACTGTGCCACCGTGCCGCCTACTACAGATGAAATAAAATACTTAATTAATTTATCTGAGACCCTGACTGTAGAACACAAGCAGTTTAAAGACAACTATATGTGTTGATGCTGTTTGTAGATTTTTCAAAATGGATAGGCTATCATAGACCAGATGCTCTGCCTCATGCATATTAAGTGGATAGTGCATAAACTTTCCTTGATGTTTGGTGGAGCAGCACATGCAACATTTTTTGTGCAGGAGAAAAAAACGTTCAAATGAAAAGCTATTTTGTTCAATGCGCAACAGAATGACAGCATGGTCTGTCCACCAAAGACTGAACTGTGCTATTAAAAGATGAAGGAATGGTTAGAAAGGACTCTTTCATTTTACACCCATGGTATTGACCACATAATGATCTAAGGAATCATTAACAAGTTCCACTGCAGAGGTTCCAGTGCTACTCTACAGCAGGAAACACCTGTTCATAAGAATAAGCTGGCACTATTTCAGTGGGAGGTCAAATTTAAGCAGCTTTAAATTGAAATCCCAGGACGTATTCTTCTGTAACCTCACTGATTGCCATGATGACAGGAAAGAAATCATTAACAAAGCCAGCGTCAAGCTGCTAATAAAGCTTTATGAACTGAGACAGCTTGTGGACTATAGCGCCATACTGCATTCAACTATGCTGGGAGTTCAATATATCCTTCTGTCTTTATTGTCCAATATTTCAAACATTTGTATTCTCGGAATGGAGGAAGTGTAAATTCTTCGTTGGAGTAATGCTGACTCAACTGGAATCTTTTATTGTGAGCTGAATTTTCTGATCGCATTCAGATTCTCACTCCGCCCCTTCCTTTTCCACGAAACCAGACAGCTTCGCATTTCAGACAGGAGATTGTGATCAGGGGTCCTTCAGATATACAAACCATAACTGCATTCTAATAATTACCTCAACTGCGGAACTGTCAAGGGAAAGCAAACCATCTCCCTTTTTCACAGCAGTGAGCTACTGTATTCTGAAATCCAGAATTGCAGGGAGCCACTGACAATTGCTGTCAAACAATGAGTATGTAAGGTTAGTGGAATGTTGGAATAGGGTCATTAGGTCAGGGTGGGGGAATGATGTAAGTGGTTTAGAGGAGGTTTAGTTAAGAGTCTGTGAGTTTAGTATCAGTGTCAGTTAAATAGTTAGTTGTGAGTAGCCTAACTTCTCCTGAGTAGTTATTTACTTAATTTGGAATTTTAGAATAGAATTAGATTATGTTTCAAAATGAGACAGTCTAATTTGAGACAGGGATAATAAGTTTGAATAAGGGAAACTATGAAGGTGTCAAGGCACAAATTGACAGAGGTGGACTGGAAAGTTAGATTAAAAGTTATGACTGTACATAGGCATTGGATGGTCTTTAAAGAACTATTACATACCTTACATTAACTGTATATTCTTTCAAAGTGCAAAAACTCCCTGGACGTTCAGTCAATTTTGGTTAACAAAAGAAGTTCAGAATTATACAAGATTTAAAGAAAAAGCCTATGAAATTGTCAGAATTGGCAATAATTCTAAGGATTGGGAGGTTTATGAGATACAATAAAAAGAAGGACCAAGAAATCGATATGCAAAAGGAAAATCACAAATGAATGCAACCTCGCGAAAAAAAAAGACACAAAAATGGAAGATAGAAGCTTCTACGTATTCGTAAAAAGGACCAGTTGAATACCAGATTGGCTTGCAGGTAGGAGACAGAAGATGGTGGTGGAGGGTTACTTTTCAGACTGGAGGCCTTTGAACAGCAATATGCCACAAGGAGCGGTGCTGGGTCCACTGCTTTTACATAAATGATTTGCATGTGAAAATAGGAGGTATGGTTAATAAGTTTATAGATGAGTCCAAAATGGGTGGTGTAGTGGACAGAGAAGAAGGTTATCTCAGAGTACAGCAGTACCTTGATCAAGTGGACCAGTGGGCTGAGGAGTGGCAGATGGGAGTTTAATTTACATAAATATGAGATATTACATTTTGGTAAGGCAAATCAGGCAAGACTTATACAGTTAATTGTAGCACCCTGGGGATATTGCCAAACAAAGAGACCTAGAAGTGCAGGTGCAAAGTTCCTTGAAAGTGAAGTCGCAGGTAGATAAGGTGGTGAAGAAGGTATTTGACATGCTTGCCTTCATTGGTCAGTGCTTTGAGTACAGAAGTTGGGAGGTCATGTCATGGTTGTTGATTAGTCCACTTTTGGAATACTGCATTCAAATTTAGTTTCCCTGCTACAGGAAGGATGATGTTAAACTTGAGAGATTGACAAAGATGTTGCTGGCATGGGAGGATGTGAGCTATAGGGAGAGGCTGAATAGACAGGGGCTGTTTTCCCTGGAGTGTCAGAGGCTGAGAGGTGACCTTGTAGAGGTTTATAAAATCACGAGGGGCATGGATAGGGTGAACAGCGAAGGTCTTTTTCCCAGGGTAAGGGAGTCCAAATTTAGATGGCATAGGTTTAAGGTGAGAGCAAAGTGATTTAAAAGAGATCTAAGGGGAAACCTTTTTCAAGTAGAGAATGGTTCATGTTTGGAATGAACTACCAGAGGCAGTGGTGGAGGCGAGTACCATTGAAACATTTCAAAAGCATCTGGATGGGTATATGAATAGGAAAGGTTTAGAGGGAAATGGGCCAAATTCTGGCAAATTGGACGATGTTAGATTGGGATGTCTGGTCGGAATGGTTGAGTTGGCCTGTTTCTATGCTGTACAGCTCTATAACTCCATAATGACTGTGAGTCGATTACAGGCGAGTCAGGTGAATTTATAACAGTGAATAGTGAAATGGCAGAGACCCTAACTTATTACTTCCTGTCTGTTTTCACTGACAAAATACAGGAAATCTTTCAGAATCAGAGATCATAGTGATGAGAGAGAGTGTGGTGTTGACGGAAATTAGTACCATTAATAAGATTGGCCTGGAGAAATTAATAGCCTTAAAGATAATAAATCCCCAACACCTGATGGTTTACATCCCAGAGTGAAGGAGATGGTGATAGCGATAGTCAATGCACTGGTGATTATCTTCCAAAATTCTATACATTCTGGAATGATGCCTTTGGATTGGACGCATGATGTGGAGGAGCTGGTGTTGGACTGGGGTGGTCAACGTTAAAAATCACACAACACCAGGTTATCATCCAACAGGTTTATTTTGAAGCACTAGCTTTCAAAGTGCTGCTCCTTTTTCAGGTGGTTGTGGAGCAGAATCATAGGACACAGACTTTAACCCGCCAGGATTGCAGTGTCATGGCATGAAATATTAAACAAATTTAGCTTAAGTCTTTCATCTTTTAGATTGACCATGTTAGCTTTGGTTCCTTCATATGTAAATCCCAGAACCTTTTTAAAGTTACATTATCAAGATAGCTTTTGGCAATAAGTGTCACCTTAGCTCAGATAATGCATTGGACGTGTGAAGTTAAAGTCTGTCTGTGTCCCAGTGTTAGGTCAGATTGATTCTATTTCTAAAGTGGGAGTTACAGAATCTTACATGGATTTATGCAGTTTTGAATAAAAACAAAATGTAATTATGCAAGTACAAATTCACCCCACAAACTGATAGGTGTGTGTGTGAGTGTGTACATGTGGGTGGGTGTGTGTGTGGGGGGGTTGGGGGGGATGTGACAGTCTGTGAGAGACTGTGTGTCTGTGTATGAGTGTAAAGGGGTATAGGTCTGTGAGAGAGTGTGTGTGTGGATTTGGGATGTGTGTGTGTGAGCATACGAGAGTGTGTGTGTGTGTGTGTGTGTGTGTGTGTGTGTGTGTGTGTGTGTGTGTGTGTGTGTGTGTGTGTGTGTGTGTGTGTGTGTGTGTGAAGTGTGGTGGTGTCACCTGTAATGTGACACGAACCCAAGGTCCCAGTTGCGGCCATCCCCATGGGTACTGAACTTTGCTATCAGCCTCTGCTTGACCACTTTTTGTTGTTGCCTGCCCCAAAGTCCACCTTGGAGGATGGTCACCCAAAGGTCCGATGCTGAATATCCTGGACCACTGAAATGTTCTCCAACTGGGAGGGACCACTCCTCTCTGTTGACTGTTGTGTGGTGTCTATTCATCTGTTGTTGTAGTCTCTGCTTGGGCTCGCCAATGTATCATGCCTCAGGGCACCCTTGCCTGCAGCATATGAGATAGACATCATTGGTTGAGTCACATGAGTACCTGACACATACATGGTTGGTGGTATCCCCACGTGTAATGGTGGTATCTGAGTCAACACTCTGACAGGTCTTGCAGCGTCTGCCATGACAGGGTTGTATGGTGATGATCTGTTTAAGGTTTGACAGTTGTTTAAAAGCAAGAGGTGGAGGCATAGGAAAGGTCTTGGCGAGGTGCTCATCTTCATCGATAATGTGTTGTAGGCCACGAAGAACATGGCATAGGTTTTTCAGCTCCTGGGAAGTACTGGACAACGAAGGGTACCTTATTGGTTGCAGCCAGTGACTGTCTCCTGAGGAGGTCATTACGGTTTCTTGCTGTGGCATGTCAGAAATGGCGGTCGATGAGTTGAGCATCGTATCCCGTTCTTATGAGAGCATGTATGAGTACTTCTAAGTGTCCATCACATTCCTCCTCATCTGAACAGATCCTTTGTATGCATAGGGCTTGTCCATAGTCGATGGCTATTTTAATATGTTTCAGGAGGCAGCTAGAGAAGTGTAGCATGGGGAGGTTATCCGTGGGTTTGTGGTAGAGTGAGGTGCTGAGGTGTCCATTTTTGATGGAGATGCATGTGTCCAAGAATGAGACAGATATTAAAGAGTAGTCCATGGTGAGTTTGACGGTGGGATGAAACTCGTTGATATCACTGTGTAGTTGTTTCAGTGACTGCTTACCATGAGGAAGAAAATATCATCAATATACCTGATGTATAGTGTTGGTTGGAGGTCCTGTGCATTGACTGCCAGTTCCGACATGTCACAGCAAAAAACCGTAATGGCCTCCTCAGGAGACAGACATGAGCCGCAATTCATTGTTCAGTACTTTCCGGGAGCCGACAAACTACGCCATGTTTTTCTTGGCTGCCAACACATTATCGATGAGGATGAGCACCTTGCCAAAACCTACCCAACACCTCTCCTTCTCACCTTTAAATAACCGTCAAACCTGAAACAGATCATTGTTTGCAGCAAACTGCCTGGCCTTCAGGCCAACACCATGCAACCCTGTCACGGCAGATGCTGCAAGACAGATACCACCATTACACATGGGAACACCACCCACTATGTATGCAGCAGGTACTCATGTGACTCAGCCAATGTTGTCTATCTCTTACACTGAGGGCAAGGATGCCCTGAGGCATGTTACATTGGTGAGACCAAGCAGAAGCTATGGCAACGGATGAATGGACACTGCACAACAATCACCAGAACAGGGTTCTCCAACCTCGTTGGAGAACACTTCAGTGGTCTGGGACATTCGACCTCGAACCTTCAGGTGACCATCCACCAAGGCGGATTTCGGGACAGGCAACAACGAAAAGTGGTTAAGCAGAGGCTGATAGCCAAGTTCAGTACCCATGGGGATGGCCGCAACTAGAACCTTGGGTTCATGTCACACTACAGGTGACCCCACTACACTATACACACTCTCACAATCGCACGTGTGTACACACACACACACACACACACACACACTAACACACACACACACACACTCAGACACAAGTTCTCTCCCATATGCTCATAACACTCCCCACACCCACACACTTGCCCTCTCACAGATTTATACCCCTTTACACTCTCACAGACACACTCTCTCACAGACACTAACACCACTATGCCCCCCACCCCCACCTCACGTACACTCACATGCACACACTCGTTCGGTCTCCCCTGCACACACCCACACCCACACATACACATATAAGTTTGTGGGGTGAATTTGTATTTGCAGAATTATACTTTGTTTTACTCAAAAACTGCATAAATCCATGTAAGATTCTATTACTCCCATTTTAGAAATAAAATCAGTGTGACCTAACATTGGGACACGGACAGACTTTAACTTCACACCTTTAATGCATTATCTGAGCTGACGTGACACCCATTGTCAAAAACTATCTTGGAGATTAAAAATCACACAACACCAGGTTATAGTCCAACAGGTTTAATTGGGAACATTAGCTTCATTAGTTGGTTGGACCATAACCTGGTGTTGTGTGATTTTTAATTTTGTACACTCCAGTCCAACGCCGGCAACTCTCAATTATATCTTGAAAATGTAATTTTAAAAACTTGTGGGATTTACATATGAAGGAACCGAAGCTAACATGGTCATTCCAAAAGATAAAGACATAAGCTAAATTTGTTCAATATTACAATCCATGACACTGCAAACCTGTTGCTTTCTCATCTGTGTCTTATGATTCTGCTCCATAACTACCCGATGAAGAAGCAGCCCTCCGAAAGCTAGTGCTTCCAAATAAACTTGTTGGACTATTAACTGGTGATGTGTGATTTTTAACTTTGTGGATTTGATGCCAGCAAATGTCAGCCTGCTATTTAAGAAGGAACTAAGAGGGAAAAATGCAAACCTGCAAGCCTTACATCAATAGTGGAGAAAGCAGTATAATCTCTTAGAAAGGATTGGTTAAATAGAATGATAATGACCTGATTGGCCATAGCATGGATTTCTGATTGGGAAAGAGTGTTTGCCAAACTTGGCACATCAAATAGGAGAAAAGATAATGGCATGGATTAATGTTGGCTAACAGACAGAATATAGAGAATAGTTATAACTGGATCATTCTCATCTTGGCAGGTTGTGACTGACAGCTAGAACTCTGATTGGTTGAATTCACATTGCTTTCCACCCCTAGTATTTTGGTCCTGACCCCAGACTTTTAATGGATAAATATTCATGGATAAGAAAAGTTTGGAGGGATGTGGGCCAGTGCAGGCACATGAGACAAATTTCGTTTGGGATTATGGTCAGCATGGACTAGTTAGATGACAGGTTTATTTCTGTGCTGTATGATTCTGATCTATGACAAGCATTTTTGGAGCTATAGAACTTAGTGCGACCCATTCCTTGGATTGTAGAGTAACTGACTCCTGAGCAAGAATATGCCAACCAGTGCTTGACCATGGCCAATCTCTGGACTGGAATCAGAGGCTGACTTTCAGTGTTGTGATCCCATGACTGACAAATGCCTCTTTTGACTACAGTGTAGACTACTCCCTGAATACCTTGAAACATGGTAGGTTCTTGTTGCACATGTAATGTGTTTTCTGAATAAGATGGAGGCAGATGGGTCAGGTGTGAGATTGATGTAGTTCATGAGCATACAACAAGTTGTGTAACCCCTTCAATGAAGACTATTGACCATCAAGGCAAGATTCTTGGTTGTCTGACCAGCCTTATTGGGTGTCTTGAAAAACATTAAGTAGGTAAGTTCCCATGTTGAGATTTATCCCAGGATACTGAAGAGAGGAGATTGTTTGGGCCTTGGCAGAAATCTTTGTTTCTGCTTCATCCACAGGCAAGATCCTAGAAGCCTGGAAAATAACCAATGCTGTGTCTTTGTTTAAGAAAGGAAACATGGATAATCTCGGAAATTATTGACTGGTGAGCCTCACATCAGTTGTAGGAAAGTTACTGGATAAAATTCTTCAGGAGAAGATTTACTTGCATTTGCAAAGTACTTGACTTATTTGGGACAGTCAGCATGGCTTCATGCAGGAGAGGTGTTGTTTCACAATTTTCAATGATTGTTTTAAGCAACAGCCAAGGTTCTGGTATTGAGACTGGCTCTAATGAAATGAGGGGTACGTCGGGTTCCAAGAGCTCAATTGTGTTAGGGGATTCTCTAGTCCGAGGTACAGACAGACATTTCTGTGGCCAGCAGCGAAAAAGCAGAATGGTGTGTTGCTTCCCTGGTGTCAGGATCAAGGATGTCTCAGAAAGGGTGCAGAATGTTCTCAAGGGGCAGAAGAGTCAGCAAGAGATCATTGGAACCAACGACATAGGAAGGGAAAAGTTTGAGATTCCAAAGGGAGATTACAGAGAGTTAGGCAGGAATTTAAAAAGGAGGTCCTTGAGAGTAGTAATATCCGGATTACTCTTGGTGCTACGGGCTAGTGAGGGCAGGAATAGGAGGAGAGAGCAGATGAATGCATGGTTGAGGAGCTGGTGTATGGGAGAAGGATTCACATTTTTTGATCATTGGAATCTTTTTTGGAGTAGAAGTGACCTGTACAAGAAGGACGGTTTGCCCCTATATTGGAAGGGTACTAATATACTGGCTAGATTTGCTAGAGCTGCTTAGGAGGATTTAAACTAGTAAGGTGGGATCCAGGGAGATAGTGAGAAAAGAGATCAATCTGAGACTGGTACAGTTGAGAACAGAAGTGAATCAAACAGTCAGGGCAGGCAGGGACAAGGTAGGACTAATAAATTAAACTGCATTTATTTCAATGCAAGGGGCCTAACTGGGAAGGCAGATGAACTCAGGGCATGGTTAGGAACATGGGACTGGGATATTATAGCAATTACAGAAACATGGCTCAGGGATGGGCGAGACTGGCAGCTGAATGTTCCAGGATACAAATGCTACAGGAAGGATAGAAAGGGAGGTAAGAGAGGAGGGGGAGTGGCATTTTTGATAAGGGATAGCATTACAGCTGTGCTGAGGGAGGATATTCCCGGAAATACATCCAATAAAGTTATTTGGGTGGAACTGAGAAATATGAAAGGGATGATCACCTTATTGGGATTGTATTATAGACCTCCTAATAGTCAGAGGGAAATTGAGAAACAAATTTGTAAGGAGATCTCAGGTATCTGTAAGAATTATAGGGTGGTTATGGTAGGGGATTTTAACTTTCCAAACATAGACTGGGACTGCCATAGTGTTAAGGGTTTAGATGGAGAGGAATTTGTTAAGTGTATACAAGAAAAAATTCTCATTCAGTATATGGATGAACCTACTACAGAAGGTGCAAAACTTGACTTACACTTGGGAAATAAGGCAGGGCATGTGACTGAGGTATCAGTGGAGGAGCACTTTGGGGCCAGTCACCATAATTCTATTAGATTTAAAATAGTGATGGAAAGTAATAGATCAGACCTAAAAGTTGAAGTTCTAAGTTGGAGAAAAGCCAATTTTGATGGTATTAGGCAAGAACTTTCAAAAGCTGATTGGGGACAGATGTTTGCAGGTAAAGGGACGGCTGGAAAGTGGGAAACGTTCAGAAATGAGTACCGGGAATCCAGGGTGGATGAAAGGAAAGGCGAGTGGATTTAGTGAATGCTGGATGACTAAAGAAATTGAGAGTTTGGTTCAGAAAAAGAAGGAAGCATGTGTCAGGTGTAGACAGGATAGATCGAGTGAATCCTTAGAAGAGTATAAAGGCAGTAGGAGTATACTTAAGAGGGAGATCAGGAGGGAAAAAAGGGGACATGAGATAGCTTTGGCAAATAGAATTAAGGAGGATCCAAAGGGTTTTAACAAATACATTAAGGGCAAAAGGGTAACTAGGGAGAGAATAGGGCCCCTCAAAGATCAGTAAGACTGCCTTTGTGTGGAGTCGCAGAAAATGGGGGAGATACTAAACAAGTACTTTGCATCAGCATTTACTGTGGAAAAGGATATGGAAGATAAAGACTGTAGAGAAATAGATGGTGATACCTTACAAACTATCCATATTACAGAGGAGGAAGTGCTGGATGTCTTGAAATGCATAAAGGTGAATAAATCCCCAGGACCTGATCAGCTGTACCCTAGAACTCTGTGGGAAGCTACAGAAGTGATTGCTGGGCCTCTTGCTGAGATATTTGTATCATCGATAGTCACAGGTGAGGTACTGGAAGACTAGAGGTTGGCTAATGTAGTGCCACGATTTAAGAAGAGTGGTAAGGACAAGCCAGGGAACTATAAACAAGTGAGCCTGACGTTGGTGGTGGGCAAGTTGTTGGAGGGAATCCAGAGGGACAGGATGTACATGTATTTGGAAAGGCAAGGACTGATTAGGGATCGTCAACATGGCTTTATGGGTGGGAAAGCTTGTCTCACAAACTTGATTTAGTTTTTTGAAGAAGTAACAAAAGAGGATTGATGAGTGCAGAGTGGTAGATGTGATCTATATGGACTTCAGTAAGGCGTTCTACAAGGTTCCCCATGGGAGACTGATTAGCAAGGTTAGATCTCATGGAATACAGGGAGAACTAACCACTTGGATATGGAACTGGCTCAAAGGTAGAAGACAGAGAGTGGTAGTGGAGAGTTGTTTTTCAGACCGGTGGCCTGTGACCAGTGGAGTGTCACAAGGATCGGTGCTGGGCCCTCTACTTTTTGTCATTTACATAAATGATTTGGATGTGAGCATCAGAGGTATAGTTAGTAAATTTGCAGATGACACCAAAATTGGAGGTGCAGTGGAAAGTGAAGAAGGATACCTCAGACTACAATAGGATCTTGACCAAATGGGCCAATAGGCTGAGAAGTGGCAGATGGAGTTTAATTTAGATAAATGCGAGGTGCTGCATTTTGGGAAAGCAAATCTTAGCAGGATTTATACACTTAATGGTAAGGTCCTAGGGAGTGTTGCTGAACAAAGAGACCTTGGAGTGCAGGTTCATAGGTCCTTGAAAGTGGAGTCGCAGGTTGACAGGATAGTGAAGAAGGTGTTTGGTATGCTGTTTTTTATTGGTCAGAGTATTGAGTACAGGAGTTGGGAGGTCATGTTGCAGCTGTACAGGACATTGGTTAAGCCACTGTTAGAATATTGCATGCAATTCTGGTCTCCTTCCTATTGGAAAGATGTTATGAAACTTGAAAGGGTTCAGAAAGATTTATAAGGATGTTGCCAGGGTTAGAGAATTTGAGCAATAGGGAGAGGCTGAGCAGGGGCTGTTTTCCCTGGAGCATCGGAGGCTGAGGGGTGACCTTATAGAGGTTAACAAAATTATGAGGGGCATGGATAGGATAAATAGACAGTCTTTTCCCTGGGGTCAGAACAAGAGGGCATAGATTTAGGGTGAGAGGGGAGAGACATCAGAGGGTGGTACGTGCATGGAATTAGCTGCCAGAGGAAGTGGTAGAGGCTGATACAATTACAACATTTAAGAGGATGGGTATATGAATAGAAAGGGTTTGGAGGGATATGGGCCGGGTGCTGGCAGGTTGGACTAGATTGGGTTGGGATATCTGGTCGGCATGGACGGGTTGGACCGAAAGGTCTGTTTCCATGCTGTACATCTCTATGACTCTATGTCTAAGTTACAAACATAATTGATGAGGGTAGGGCAGAGGATATTGTCTACCCAGGCTTTATTAAAGAGTTTGACAAATTCCTTCATGATCGTCTGGTCTAGGAGATTAAGTTGCTTGGTATCCATGGTGAGTTGCTATGTTAGATACAAAATTTGCTTGGTCATAGAATACTGTGGATAATTGTGTAGGGGCTTTATTCTGACAGAGGGTCTGTGACCAATGGTGTTTTGCAGGGATTAGTTTGGGACCTTTGAGTTTGCAATGTATATTAATAATCTGGATAAAAATTAACTGGTCTGATTAATAAGTTTGCAGATGACATGAAAATTAGATTACTTACAGTGTGGAAACAGGCCCTTCAGCCCAACGAGTCCACACTAACCCACCCCGACCCATTCCCCTACAGCTAACACTACGGGCAATTTAGCATGGCCAATTCACCTAACCTGCACATTTTTGGAAACCAGAGCACCCTGAGAAAATCTACACAGACACGGGGAGAATGTGCAAACTCAGTCAGTCGCCTGAGGTGGGAATTGAACTTAGGTCTCTAGCGCTGTGAGGTAGCAGTGCTAACCACTGTGCCACCGTGCCGCCCATTATTAGAGCTGTGGCTCATAAGGAAGGTTATCAAAGCATACAGCACAATATAGATCTGTTGGAAAGCTGGATTGAGAAATCGTGTTTAATCCAGACAAGTGTAGTGATACATTTTATGAGATCAATTGCAAGAGGAGTATTGGCGTACAGGGGGGCACAGTGGTGCAAGTCCAACACTTCCTGGAAGTTGGAGGCTGAGGGGTGACCTGATAGAGATATATAAAATTATGAGAGACACGAATAATCAGAGTCTTTTTCCCAGGACGGAAATGTCAAATACTCGGGGGCATAGGTTTAAGGTATGAGATAAATAGTTTAAAGGAATGTGTGAGATAACTTTTTTTACATAAAGGGCGTTAAGTGCCTGGAATGCACCTCCAGGGGAGATGGTAAAAGCACATGATAGCAACATTTAAGAGGTATTTAGAATGATGCATAAAAAGGCAGGGAATGGAGTGATATGGACTGGGATTACAGAAGTCACTGTTTGTTGACCCCTATCTGTACTTTGTGCCCGAGCTACCAACACTGCCTCTCTTCCTCCCACCTAGCTGAGAGTGAAACAGACTGTTGGCAACCACGGTCTCTTATATAACTCTGGGACAAGTTCACAACCATATGCTCATTCAACAACTAGGTTAGCATATTCCCATCTACATAATATTCCTCAACTTGGCCCCTGTATCAACTCATCGACTGCCAAAACCTTCTTTCATGCTGTCATTACCTCTAAAATTGACCACTCCAACTCACTCCTAGGTGGCTTTTCATATTCTACCCATGGTAAACGCAGTTATCCGAAACTCTGCTGCCTGTGTCCTGACTCACACCACATTCCTTTTCCCCATAATCTCTATACTCGCCGAGTAATGTTGATTCCCACTCGGCAGCATCATGATTTTAAAATTTTCATCTTTTTTTAAATCATCAACGCCTCACTCTTTAGCTTCCAACCACGCAACTCTTCATAACATCTGCAATGCCTATTTCTGGCCACTTAAGCAACTTTGATTGTAATTGTTCCACTCTTGGTGGCATTTCTCCACTTGCCTAGATTTCAAACAAAAGCAAATTGCTGGAAGGGCTCAGCAGGTCTGGCAGCATCTGTGCAGAGAAATCAGAGTTAATGTTTCGGGTCCAGTGACCATTCTTCGGATTTAGGCCTGGATCTCAAACTTTGGAACTCCCTCCGTAATCTTCTCCACCTCACTTCCTTCTATAAGGCATTTGTTAAAATCAAAACCCTAAGTCACCTGACCCTCCTCACAGGGCTCAGTGAGGTAATTTTGAGATGAGAGTGCGAAGTATTTGACACTTTTCCTTGAGTCCACCTGAGGTGAATTATTATGTTATGGTGCTTTCGAAATATAAGTTATTATTGATGTTGAACTCCCTCATTTAGCCAGGAAGTAGAGTCTATAATGGGTTCAACAGTATTGATTTCAAAATATGAGACATTTAAATTTTTTTTAATCTGGACACAATGACAAGCACTTCAACGTCATCTTTGGCACAGATGTTAATGACACAAAAATCTTTAACAAAAGCTAAAACTCAGTTACAGCCAATAACCTTCACCCTACTGCTTGACATTTATACAATAATGCTTGAATATGTGGAGACTCTGTTGCCAAATTAAGGTTATGTTGAATAATTAAAATCACAGATAGAAAGCGATGATTGTCTCCTTAATCTGGTCTCTCACCAATGCAAAACTGCACACTGCACTATTAATGTTGTCTAAGATGATTGCACCAATGCCACAGACATCTGTTCTTCAGTAAATGATGTCTTGACATCAATATCTCACTACACAACGCGCTATTTGTTGATGCTTGATGTTGAGACATCCTGAAGGATAACATCAGTGTATTTTACTGTGTTTCTAGGTTAGTACAAATAGAACCTGGATCTTTCTTAGATCTGATGATCCAGCAATGTGCTCTCCAGCATTTTATAACAGACTGTGAACTCTGATATTACACAAGTTGGCTCACCTCACCTCAATATTGTCTTCAATGTTAGCAGTCTTTAACTTTTTTTGCTTTTCTACAGCTCGTGAAGTCATTTTGGTTTCATAAGTGATGCTCAAAAATAACTCATTCCCAAATCATTTATATGAAGGAAAAAACAGACCAACGTCTTAACACATTATAACCATCAACCTTGAAAAGGTTTATAAATGCCATGTCCACCGTGAGACTAAAATCTTTCTCTTTCACTTGCTACTATTTGTTCCTTCTAATTGCTAAGTAGTTCCAATAATTCATTTTAATAATGGTTATTAATGTAATTTGTTTTAATTCCGGATATATACTTCAGTCTTCAGACAGGGGAAAGTACCTTTACTCTGCTGATGCTATATGTTATAATGGCAATAAGGTGAAAATTATGCTAATGGCAATCAGAAAGGGAACTGAAACTATGGGCTGGATTTTATGAAACAGACAATCCTGGCCCACATGACCTTAAAGGTTAGGAACAATCTACACTCACTCTCAATGGCTTCCCTGCAGCAATTTAACACTGGGAGCAGCATTAACTGTTTCAAAGCAAGACATCGTGTTCTACCTCTGCAGGACACCCCAGCGTATAAAGTGATTCATGATTCGATAGCTTTGTAGTCCCACCAATATCAATGGGTCTCACCATGCGAGGGATTTCAAAGAAGTCTGAAGTTGGGTGCCTCACAGAAGATGACAGGGGTGAAACATAGGCCACTCAACTCCTCAAATCTGTTCCTCTACCGAGCTCAATATTCTCACCCCAATACTCCCCACTTCAGCTACGACAGCAATATCTACCTCCTTGTTGGAAACACAAAATGTATTGACCTCAACTGCTTTCTGTGGCAATGAATTCCACAGGCATACCAGCTACAGGGTTAAGAAGTTTCTCTTCAACTCAGTCCTAAAATGTTTATCCCTTATCCTTAAACTACGATCCCTTGGCGAGGGGTTTGAAATATGATTCAAGAGACCAGGTGGGGGACTGTTGATCCTGAGGTAATACATAGGGCACAGTGCCCTGTAAAAGAGGCTCCTTGCAGCAATCAGGCAGATCACTTGGGGAGTCAAAAGCTTCTCATGGGATGTTCCCCCCATTCCATCCTCATCCCACCACCACCACGACATGGATGAAATATCAATGCAGATAAAGCCCACAAGTGGCCATGAATTGACCATTTCAGGTTCTCAATAGGTCCAAAGGAAATGTAAAATCCAGCCGTTTATTTGCTGGACACTAAACTCATGGCAGCAAACTCTCTGCAAAATGATTCTGCCAGGTGAATCGGACAAATGCAGGAAAACAAACATTTTTACCATGCTATGTTAAGACAACAGGGGAATAAAATACAATCTGTAATATAAATATATCGCATTAATGACATTTCAAATGAGTACCTGTCACAAGGAAACTACACGTGCCAGCACCAGCCTCATTGATTATGCTGCAGTTGTAAACTCCATAGCTGTCTTTGGAAAGATTGTCCACTCTGATCTGTGTATAATCCTGTGATTCAAATCGCCCTGTTAGTAAAATCTTATTGCCCAGCTTCCATTCAAAGGTCAGCACACGAGTTGGGTAGGCTTTCAGTACTCTGCAGGTCATGGTAATGCTCCTGCCTTGACCCTGTCGAATCTCCAGAAATGTAGGCTCCACACTTGGTGGGTCTGCAAAATGGAAAGACAGGCTTGAGTCAATGTGTTCATTTTGTGATAAGGTTTCTTAATGGCAAACAGAAAACTTGTACAAAGTAACTATTTTTTTAAAAAATCAAAGCAGTATCTTGTGAAGTAATTGATGGAGATGGACAATTAGCAACGCAGCCAATTAAGACTTGTATCGGTAATGATACCCTTTAAATAATAAAACTGATTGAAAAGGAAGAAAACTTGCATTTTAGTAGCACCTTATCAGAATTGTTTACAAATATTTTAGAAACACTGGCCAGAATTTGTTGAAAAAAATGCCTTTAATCAATATACACTGTCATAAAACTGGATGTTGACCAGGACATAATGTTGAGGAAGAGATACCATATCAAGTTTTAGCAAGTTAAGCTAGACACATAGAGGGAGTCACAACAGGAAAACATTTTTGTCACAATGATCATAATTCAGTTAGCTTTAAGGAAGTTATGGAACAGAACAAAACTGAACAGGAGTTAGAATTCTACAACAACAAAAACAGAAATTACAGGAAAAGCTCAGTAGGTCTGACAGCATCTGTGAAGAGAAATCAGAGTTAACGTTTCAGGTCCGGTGTCTCTTTGTCAGAACTGATGGTAGCTAGGAAAATGCCAGTTTAAACAGAAGATAGGGTGGGGGAATAGGGTTAGAAGTAAATGATTGGTGGGGATAGAGCCCAAAGAGAGAGAAGAACAATTGGACAGACAAAAAAGTGGATAACGATCTGGCTGGGAGGGTGAATAGCTGTTCATCGAGTCTGTTAGTGGCTCAAAATAGGTTGTGTGTAATGGCAGACAAGGCCTGGTGTGTGGGGTTTGGGGCTAGGACAGGGGAAAGTTCAGGCCCTAAAATTATTGAACTCAACATTGAGTCTGGAAGGCTGCAGGGTCCCCAAGCAGAAAATAAGGTATTGTTCTTCCAGCTTGTGCTGAGCTTCACTGGAACACCGCAGCAAGCCTGAGACAGAGATTTTGGCCAGGGAACAGGGTGATGTGTTAAAGTGACATGCAACAGAAAACTCAGGGCCTTTTTGTGGGCGGAACTTAAATGTTCTGTGAAGCAGTCACCCAGTCTCTGCTTCAATTCCCAATGTAAAGAAGACCACATTGTTAGCAGTGATTGCAGGAGACCAGGTTGTCTGAAGTGTAGGAAAAGTATTGCTTCACCTGGAAGGTGTGTTTGGGCCCTTGGATACCAAGGAGGGAGAAGATGTATGGGCAGGTGTCTTACCTTCAGCAGTTGCAGGGGAAGATGCAATGGGGCTGTGGTGGGCTGCTGTGAGTGAAGGAAGAGTAGACCAGGGCGTCCCAAGGGAACAGTCTTGCAGTTTTTAGAATTCTACGTTGGACCAAGGCCAATTTTCTAAGCATAGATTGAAGAAAAGTGGACTGGAAACAGCTACTTGTAGGTGAATCAGAGGAGTGGGAGGCAGTCAAAGGGGAAATCAAAGGATTCAGAATAAATAGGCTGTCACAATAAAACAACATGAGACATACAAATTTAGGGCCCTCTGGGATGTTAAGCAGTGTACAGGATAAATCAGAAAAAGGAAGCTTATATGTGACATCAAGAACCGAATACAAGAGAAAGCAGGAATGAGTATAGATAATTTAGGGCTGAAACCAATAAAAAAAATCAGGAAAGCAACAAGGGAGCAAGAAAGAATATTGACAATCAAAATCAATATGAATACAAAGATGTTTTATTAATACTTTAAAAGTGAGAATATAATTGAGGAAAGAGTTAGGCTAGCAAAAGACTAATATGAAATCCATGTAGAGGCAGGGGACATAGAAATAAAAACAAAGAATTGTGCTTTATGTGTTTTTATTGTCACTGATGTGGGTTTAAGGCTTAAGGATATTTTGTGTCTGTCTTCACAAATAATGCGGACGATGCAGTTAATGTTTTTAAGGAGGAAGTGAGAGAATGAGTGGATGTGATTAATATTGGGCAAGAACACGTATTAATTGGATTAGCATAATCTGGTGCTGGATTAAATGTACACCCATCAATTAAAAGAAGTTCGGGAGGAAGTCTCAGAAAGTCTGACCATCATTTTCTCTTTTGTTTTGTTTTAAATCACCTGTGGTTAATTCCATTCTTTTTCTCAGTGAGACAGCAAATGAAAACAGCTTTGTGAACAGATTTTATTTTTATTTTAATTTCCACCACCAGGAAAACACGCCTGTGGCCAATTGATATTTGCAAGCAAAGCCTGTAAGAGCTATGATTCAGACAATATGAAAACAAACCCTTTGGTCCAACTAGTGTGCACCAATCATGTTCCCAACCAAACTGGTTCCACTTGTCTGCATTCGGTTCATTTCCTTCCAAGCCTTTCATATTCATGCATTTATCCTAAAATCTTTTATATGTCATAACTGCACCTGTATCCATCACTCCTCTGGCAATTCATTCCACATACTAACCACTCTCTGTGTAAAAAAGTTGCCGCTCATGACTTTTTAAAATTTTTGTCCTCTCACTTTAAAATTATTCCCCTTAGTTTTAAAGTCCCTTACCTGAGGGAAAAGATACTTGCTATTTACCTTATCTATGCTTCTCCTGATTTTAATAACCTCAAGAGTACCCCTCAACCCCCTACACTCCAGTGAAAAACTTACCAGCCTATAAAGCTTATATCTATTACTCAAAACTTCCATTTTCAGAAACATCCAAGTAAATCTTTTCTGAACCCTTTGCAATGTATAATATCCTTCCATAGCAGGATGATCAGAACTGTAAACAATACTCCAGATGAGACCAGATCAACATCCTGTACAACTCAACATATAATCTATAGTTAAAGGTCTGAGCAAAGAAGGCAAATATGCTAAATGCCTTCTTAACCACCCTGAATATCTGTGACACAAATTCCAAACAATTATATACCTGAACCCCTATGACTCTCTGTTCTATAATAACACCCAGGGCCCGATCATTAATTGTATTAGTCCTGCCCTGTTTGTTTCACCAAAATGCAATACCTTACATTTATCCAAATTGAACACCAACTGCCACTCTTTAGTCCACTGACTTAGATGATCAAGATCTCTGTAATTTTGGATAGCCCTCTTCACTGCCCAGCTTTAGACTAGTGCAGACATAATGTTCCAGTGGGCTTTGTCAACTTTCTATGATTCTATGAATTGCAAATTATCATAAGTCACCAGATCTAGAAACATAGAAAACTTTCTTCTTCAGAATCCCTACAGTGGAGAAACAAGCTGTTCGACCCAACAGGTCTACACTGATTCTCCGAAGACCAAGCCCCTCAGACTCACCCCCTACCCTGTATTTCCCACGGCTAATCCACCTAGCCTACACCTCCCTGGACACTATGCGCAATTTTGCATGGCCAATCCACTTTACCTGCACATTGTTGGACTGTGGGACGAAACTGGAGCACCTGAAGAAAACCCATGCAGACACAGGGAGAATGTGCAAACTCCACGCAGCAAGTTACCCGAGGCTGGAATTGAACCCGGGTCCCTGGCGCTGTGAGGCAGCAGTGCTAACTACTGAGCCACTGTGCCACCATTGGCATGAACAAATATAGGCCATTGGTCCTTTGAGACTGCTTTAATATTTAATATGATCATGGCTGATCATCCAACTCAGTAACCTTTTTTCACTTTCAACCCAGACCTTTTGATCCCTGAGAACGATATCTAATCCCTTCATGAAAACATAGATGTTTTGGTCACAACCATTTTCTGTGGCAGAAAACTCCACAGGCTCACCACTCTTTTGATGAAGAAATTTCTCATATCTCAATCCTAAGTGACTTACCTCCTACACTTAGACTGTGACCCCAGTACTGGACTTCCCATTCATCAGGGACATCCTTCTTGCATTGACCCTCTATTCTTTCGGGTTTTCTATAAGATTCTTCTCAACTCCAGTGAATATTAGTCCTAACCGATCCAATCTCCCTTCATCTGTCCATTCTTTGCTCACAAGAATCAGTCTGGTGAAACTTTGTGGCACTCCTTCTTGAGGCAAGATCCCTGAGATAAGGAGACCAAATTGCACACAGATGTGGTTGCACCAAGATCCTGTACAATTGCATTCCTGCTCCAGTACACGAATCCTCTCACCATGAGGCCAACATACTATTTGCCTTCCTCACCACCTGCTGCATCTGCCTGCTTACTTTCATAGTGACAAGGACATCAAAATCTTTTTCAAGTCTCCCCTTTCCCAATCTATGGCCGTTCAAATAATACTCTGCCTCCTTATTTTTGCTACCAAAGTGGATAACCTTAGACTTATCTTACAGATTTGATTTGATTTGATTTACCGAAGAACAGTGAAAAGCTTTATTTATGAGCTGTACAGGCAGATCATAGTAAAAGGGTACCAATCAAAGGTTGTAAAAAAAATCTAGACAGAGGCATATAGGCTATGTTGTGTGTGCTAGGTGAGATCAACGTGAACAGATTAGCATTTTTTGAGGTTAGAGAGTCTATTCTTGAACATCTACCGAGCATTTGCTCACTCACTCAACTTGTCCAAATCACATTAAAGCATCTCAATATCCTCATCATAGGTCACCCTCTCCCCCCACTTTGTGCCACCTGTAAACTTGGAAAGACACATGCACCATTTCAGTGTTAACGTTACAAACATGGCACGCCATATCAACTTCTCTGAATTTCACACAAATGGAATTTCACATTAATGACCTATTCGAGAGTTATGTCTAATGGTGAACAGAATGAATACTCTTTTTAAAATGTATTAAATGTTTCTGATTTTCATTCATGTTTGGGCTGAGAAAGCAAACAATGTAAAGTTTGGTGTCTCATCTTTTTCAGCAACAAATCATTGGAAATTTTTACAACGTCAAAGCTCAAATTGGATATTTTTTCCTACTTTTCTTTCAATCTCTTGTTTTTTTTTCTTGTCTAAAACAATCTCTTTTCTTAACTTTTACTTGTCTTTTTGAACCTAATTTAACAACAAATACATTTCCTTTAATTCACTCTCCTCCCGTTTTATTTCTCAACGTTTACATTTCATTGATTATAGTGATATGTCATTGGTTCCATTGCACACCAACTGTTCCAGATTCTCTGCTTCCTACATTCACCATCATCAGCTTACAATGTAAGCAAGATAAATGGCAAATAAAATTGAGATTGAAAGGTGCAGGGAAGTCTACCTAACTCAGCATATCCCAAGATGACACACACTATCAAATTCCAGCCAGTGAGGTAGTCAGTTACTGTGCTGTAAGTAAATAAATACAACAATTTTAGGCAAAACAAAATTTTCAAAACAGAAATGAAGCTGGGTGAGAATTGATGACCAGAATGCTGACAGTTTAATTTTTGTAATATTTAAAATGGAGTCAAGTCCCAGATCAGACTTGCATCAGCATTCATTTGAAGGACAGTACTTTTGACATACACTGGACTGCTCAAAAATTAGATCATGCCTTCAGATCTTGGTATGAGGCTTGAATTCAATCCTCAAACGCAAAGGTGTGTGCCTAATGGTGGTTCCAAACTTTTGCATCGACACACTTCAATGAGACAAGTAATTCCACAGCACACCCACATGTTTCAGCTGTACTGATTGCTCATAAACATTACATTTTCTTGTATTCATTATGGTTACACCCACTTGTTTCAGTATTGAGCAATTTACACAATGGTCCATAGACGATTGTCTGTAAGATCTGGGATGAGGAGGGATAGAAACACACACTGAGAAGCCAGACCCTCAGTGAAGATTTGCAGCAAAACTCACAACAGAAGACCATGCTGTAAGTCAATGAGAGTCAGAGAAAATCCATCCTGACCTGAGAGACATATCTTTGTTGAAGAGAGCTAGCTTTCCATCAGAAAGGAAATGATTCCAGCTTAAACACATTGATAATTGTGGGTAATATCCTTCCTCGAATAGATAGAGCTAGATAAAAGGTAAATGCCGTGAGAATTAGGGAAATGCTCATTTGGTATTCAATTAATGAATACTTTGTTCATACAAGTTGAACCACAAGCTGAATTTTGTACCCTATGGTCCATCCCGCCAACAAAAGCACTCAGAGTCATAGAGATATACAGCATGGAAACAGATCCTTCAGTCCAATCTGTCCATGCTGACCAGATATCCCAACCCAATCTAGTCCCACTGGCCAGCACCCGATCCGTATCCCTCCAAACCTTTCCTATTCATATACCCATCCAGATGCCTTTTAAATGTTGTAATTGTACTAGCTTCTACCAGTTCCTCTGGCAGCTCATTCTACACATGCACCACCCTGTGCATGAAAAAGTTGCCCCTTAGGTCTCTTTTATATCTTTCCTGTCTCACCCTAAACCTCCGCCCTCTAGTTCTGGACTCCCCGACCCCATGAAAATACCTTGTCTATTTACCCTGTCCATGTCCCTCATGATTTTATAAACCTCTATAAGGTCACCCCTCAGCCTCCAACGCTCCAGGGAATACAGCCCCAGCCTGTTCAGCCTTTCCCTTTTGCTCAGATCCTCCTACCCTGGCAACATCCTTGTAAATCTTTTCTGAACCCTTTCAAGTTTCACAACTTCCTTCCAATAGGAAGGAAACCAGATTTGTACGCAATATTCCAACAGTGGCCTAACCAATGTCCCGTAAAGCTGCAACATGACCTCCCAACTCCTGTACTCAATACTGCCCAATAAAGGAAAGCATACCAAACGCCTTCTTCACTATCCTATCTACCTGTAACTCCACTTTCAAGGAGCTATGAACCTGCACTCCAAGATCTCTTTGTTCAGCAACATTGCCTAGGACCTTACCATTAAGTGTATTAGTCCTGCTAAGAATTGCTGACCCAAAATGCAGCACCTCACATTTATCTGAATTAAACTCCATCTGCCACTTCTCAGCTCATTGGCCCATCTGATCAAGATCCGATTGTACTCTGAGGTAACCTTCTTCACTGTCCACTGCACCTCCAATTTTGGTGTCATCTGCAAATTTACTAACTATACTTCTTAAGCTCACATCCAAAATGATGAAAAGTAGAGGACCCAGCACCGATTCTTGTGGCACTCCACTGGTCACAGGCCTCCAAGCTGAAAAACAACCCTCCACCGCCACCCTCCGTCTTCTACGTTCAAGCTAGTTCTGTATCCAAATGGCAAGTTCTCCATCTATTCCATGAGATCTAACCTTGCTAAACGGTCTCCCATGAGGAACCTCGTCAAATGCCTTACTGTAGTCCATGTAGATCACGTCTACTGCTCTGCTCTCAACAATCCTCTTTGTTAAAAAAAACTCAATCAAGTTTGTGAGATATGATTTCCCTCACACAAAGCCATGCTGACTATTCCTAATCCTTGCCTTTTCAAATATATGTACATCCTTGTCCCTCAGCGTTCCCTCCAATAACTTGCCCACCACTGACATCAGGCTCACTGGTCTATAGTTCCCACCACTGTGTCTTAACAACAACAATTTCAATTGTGTTTCAGGAAAGAGGCATGTCGTGCATGATACTTAAACAAAACTTTGTGCTGAGTTTACAATACAACATTGCTATTTTCCATTATATCTCATTTTCATATGTCAACCTGTCAGTAATAAGAATGGTTAAATCTTCCACAATGACTCACTTCCATGATCAAGAATATTTTCATAGAATGGAATAGAATCATAGAATTGTGACGATGCTGTGGCTTTAAGAGGTTACATTGTCAGTTTTTTTTGAAGAAAGGTTGGAAGGCAGTAGGGAAAAGCAGTCTACCGACACCACTGGAGCAAACAGCTCATGAGGCAAATGTGAGGACTGTAGATGCTGTAAATCAGAGTTTCGATTAGAGAGGAGCAGGAAAATCGACATTTCGGGCAAAAGCCCTTAATCAAGAATGAGGCAGGCAGCCTCTGGGGTGGAGCGATTTTTATCTCTTCACCCTGGAGGCTCCCTGCCTCATTCCTGATGAAGGGCTTTTGCTCGAAACGTCAATTTTCCTGCTCCTTGGAGGCTGCTTGACCTGCTGTGCTTTTCCAGCACCACTCAAATTGAAACAACTCATGAGGCCTTGGGTTTGTTTTAAAGGTGGAACAATGGAGGCAGCCTAGCTGGGTGTGGCCATCTCTCACAGACCAGGCTTTCTCGGCTTTTTGTAGATTTTAGATTTAGCTTTAAGCTGTTGCTGTTGTGGATTTGAAAAGTAGAAGCTATCTTTTTCCTCTCTCGGTTACAGCTAGGAGCTGTGGTTTCTATCTGCTGCGGGTTACCTGTGAGACAGATCTATTTTGTTGAATTTTCCTTTTTGCCAAGGGGTAGTTTATGGGATCTAACTATATTGGAACAGTTAATTAGTAATAGTTACTATATCTATTATTCTGTTAAGTTTTCCAATAGAGTTGTTATTCTAAGTTCCTCTTTCTTTGATTGCATTTTAACTAGAGTGTTTAAATAAGTTGTTTTGCTTCATGTTAGTAGTTTGACAAGTTGATTGCATCTGGAACATGACATTTCACATTTGACTTTAACATAAATAATAGTTAGGGTTCAGGATACCTTCTTAAAATATTCTAATGGGGTCTTGTTTGGTCCATAACAGAATACCTGTATTGCAGGTACAGGCCAGTCAGCCCAACGAGTCTGCACTGACTCTTCAAAGTGCATCTAACCCAGGCACATCCCTATCCTTGTAATCCCATATTTACAGTGGCTAACCCACCTAGCCTGCACTTCCCTGAAAATACTAAGCTAATGTGCACATCTTTGGACTGTGGGAGGAAACCAGAGTAAAGCAATGTTAACCGATTCTACATTTTGCGGGTGCTTTACATCTGCTGTGATTTTAAATTGACTCTGTTATGTAACTGCTTGTCATGGTCTAGACTTTTCAATGGCTAGACAGTCATTTCTAAAGTATAGATGCAGTTGTCACTGTAGACCCTGCAGAATCACGAATAGCAGGCTCCGAAGGAATTGCATGGGAAATTGGAGATTCCACTGGGCAATTCTTCCGCAACTAGAATCCTCTGCAAGTATCCATTGGAGAATTTGGGGCCCTCTGCTACAGTAAAATGAATAGTTCTAATGGTTAAATGACACGCAAATTCGTGAAGCGTTCCATTTTTTTTTTTGGCGGCACGGTGGCACAGTGGTTAGCACTGCTGCCTCACAGCGCCTGAGACCCGGGTTCAATTCCCGACTCAGGCGACTGACTGTGTGGAGTTTGCACGTTCTCCCCGTGTCTGTGTGGGTTTCCTCCGGGTGCTCCGGTTTCCTCCCACAGTCCAAAGATGTGCAGGTCAGGTGAATTGGCCATGCTAAATTGCCCGTAGTGTTAGGTAATGGGTAAATGTAGGGGTATGGGTGGGTTGCGCTTCAGCGGGTCAGTGTGGACTTGTTGGGCCGAAGGGCCTGTTTCCACATGTAAGTAATCTAATCTAAACTATTAAATAATTGGTCTAACTCCTGAGTAACTATTAAATTGACATGCCAAACTTCTGACACACCTCTCCAAGACCTTGACATGTCACACCCCTCCTGTACTCCCAGGACCTGATACTGGAAGTCAACACGATGACTTAGTGACTGACTGTGCATGTGCAGACTTGATATGGTAAAATAATTTCAAATTCAGCACACATGCATGTGTGCATGCAGAGATGTGAGTGGTGTCAGCAAATCTTGGCTTATTCCCCTGGATATTTTGCCCATTATTTTAGATCTATATCTTCTGGGAATCAACTCTCCCACCAGTGCAAACAACTTCTTTCCATGTGGAAAAGAAGAGACAGATAATAATTTCAAAAGTAGATTGGATGGTCACTTAAGAGAAATAAACTTGCACAATTATAGGGATAGAGCCCAGGAAGGGGACTGACTGCTTCCCTGAGAGTCACCATGGATTCAATGCCTGATTGTGCCATAGTTGACACCATCACATACCTTCCTCAGATCAAATGCCTCTTTTAAATCTTTGCTTCAATTTAATCTGCTCTGACAACAATCTGGCCATTCCGCTTTCTGCATGATACATGCATACAAGAACTTGTTTTTCTTCACCAGAGTGCTGAATTTGAAGTCAGTCATGTTAATTAGCTTTACAATTTTATTCTGTCAGCTACATGGAAACATGACAACAATAAAATAATTTCCATTTATATGACTTTTAATGTATTAAAATAGTCCAAAGCAATTACAAAGATGAAAAAGGAAAGATTTGCATCTATATAATGCCTTTCACTGACTTAAAACATCTCAAAGTACTTTACAACTAATTAAATGTTTTCAAAGTGTTGTCACTGCTGTAAGGTAGGGAATACGGCAGCCAAATTGCACATGGCTAGCTCCCACAAGAGCAATGCGATAATGACCAAATAATTTATTTTACTGGTGTTGTTTAACGGATAAACATTAGCCACAATATCAATGTTAACTCCCTTACAATAACAACAAATGTTGTTGGAGAAACTCAACAGGTTTGGCAGCATCTGTGAAGGGAGAAACAGAGTTAACATTTCAAGTCCAATATTTCTTCTTCAGAACCACAGATGCCACTAGACCTACAGAGTATCTCCAGCACTTTCTGTTTTATTTCAGATCTCTGGCAACTGTAGTATTTGCTTTTACTTGAAGGACAAATCCCTTGTTCTTTTTCAAAACATGTAACTTGTAGGTGCTTACACGCGCCAGACAGAGCAGACAAGTTTACAATTTAATTTCGCATCAAAAGACATCATCTCTGACAATGCACCAACCCCTCTGTACTGCACAGGAAAGATGAAGCTAATGAGAAATTGAAAATCACAAAATTATTACAACGCATGCCATTCAATATATCATGTCTGTGCCTGACCTCCGAATGAGCAATGAATCTTGTACCATTCTGTTGCCTTCTCCCCGTAACCCAGCACATGCTTTCTTTTGAAATAAAAATCCAATATCCTGTCGAATACCCCAATTGAATGTGACTCTATCAACTCTCAGGCAACTCATTCTCAACTTTAACAGTCTGATGAATGTAAAAGTTTCTCATGCTTTTTCCATTCCTTTTTATCGACTTATCTCAAGTCTGTGCCCTGTCATTCCCAAATCCTTCCACCAATAGGAGCAATTATTCTTTATATACTTTGTTAATACCTATTCGGATTAATAATATTGTTTTTAGTTGATAAGCTATTTAGTGCCACACCACATATTTATGAACTATGTTGTGGTTTGAAATAAATGGATTGTAACAATATGGATATAAAATTGGCTGGGAGATGAAGAGCTGAGAATATGGCTAATGTATGTTTCAAACTGGAAGAAGGTTTGTAGTGGAGTTCTCTGTGTAATTGGGATCCTCAATCTCCTGATTTACATTAATGAGATAGAGACCTCAGTGTACACAGGAAAGTTTCAAAATTTGTGGATCATGCTAAATTTGGAAGCATTGTGAATCGTCAGAAAGATACTAGAGAACTTCAAAATATAGGCATCTTGGTGATATGGGCGGAAAGTTGATAAATGAAGTTCAATTAAAAAAGATTGTACAAAATGATGAATATTGGTAGAGAGATAAACCTCTATAAAATTCACATGAATTCCAAAAATTCCCCACCTCTAAGTGAAGATACTCCTCCATATCTCAGTCGTAACTCACCTAATTCTTATTCAGAGACTATTACCCATTGGACTTCCTTTGAATTTTGACTTTATGTGCTTCAATGAAATTATTCGTCATTTTTCTAAACTCGAGATAAAAAATGGACCAGCCTCCTCTTGTTTTTCTCACAGGGCAATTCTGCCATCCCAGTGATCAGTCTGGCAAAACTTCATTGCACTCTCACTGGCAAAGGGAAATTAAAACGCTGCTAAATACTGCAGACATAGTCTTACCAAGTTTCTAAATAATTGCAGCAAAATTTCTTTACTCCATTACACAAATCTCTTTGTAATAAAGGCTGATGTACCACTCGCCTTCCTAATTGCTTGCCACAGCATGTTTAATGGCTCATAAGCAAGGAAATCAAGGTTCCTTTGAGTATCAATATTTTTCAATACCTCACTGTTACATAACCTGTATTTCTACTATTTGATAAATTTCCTGTCCATAAATTAATGTTGGTTCTGCACAACCTGATCATTATTTTCTAAAAGTCCAGTTATCACTGATATTAGGCTAGCATGTTTCATGTTTTCTCTCTTGCCCTTTCTATAATAATGGGATTAAAATTACTGCAGTAGATTTTGAAACTATAGAAATTTGGAAAATGATCACCAATAAATCCAATATCCCTACAGCCACCTCTTTCAACATTCTGGCATGTCAATCAGCTGGTACATAAGAACTATTATCTTTAAGTTACATTAACTTTTCCAGTACTACTTTCCTTTCACTAATACTAATTTCTTTTGGATCCTTATTCTTGCTAGTCTCTTGGTTCCCTAATATTCCCCTTTTTTTGTTTCATTTTCCTTAATGTAGACAAGCATAGATGACGAGTTTACTTTTTCCTGTCATTTCCTGATTCACTGTTATAAACTCTCTTGTCACTACCAAGACTGGGTTCAAATATTTCTTTGCTAATCTTTTCCTTTTTACACACCCATTAAAAATTTTACAATCTATTTTAAGTGTCTCATTAGTTTACTTTCATATTTTTTTTAAATCTCAGTTTCTTATTTATCTTTTCCTGAATTCTAAATTGCCCTACCCCTCAAGCTTACTACTTTTTTATGAAACTTTGTAAGCTTCAAATACAATCTTCAGCTTTAGTGGGGATTGGATGAAGCGTCATTGTACCTGAAACATTAACTCTGCTTTCTGTCCACAGATACCCTGCCAGACCTGCTGAATCTCTCCAGCAATTTTTGTTTTTATTGGCAGTTGCTCGTTTATAATTGTTAAATTACATTTTGAAAACTAACTTCTCCACTGGAAATACCATGGAATTTCTGATAATTCTTTCAAGAATAATTTATTTTTCAAATTATAATTAAAATTGTTTTAGCCATTGTGCTATGAATACAAATCATATTATTGCTTGTTTCAGTGTTGAGCAATTTGCATATTGTTCAAATTTGTACTGATTTGGAATTGATCATTGAAGGTGAGTAATGATTAATTACTTTTTCTACTCAAAGGAATATAAATTTGTTGCAAACCACATATTTACTATTTAAATGCTAGCCATTGCCTGTCGACCATCTTATCTTTCAAAGCAGTTTCGTGATCTACTACAGCTAACCTGTCCCCCTCCTGCCTTCATGGTTTTCTTTGTTCAGATTTAAGACCTTGGTCTCGATTCAACTACATGTTCAAACTTGATGTACCGTTCTATCATATTATGGTCACTTTTCCCTCGACACTCCTTTACATTTACATTATTAATTAGCCCATTCTCATGGCAAATATTGGATCTCAAGACAGTCACTTTCTATTTGGTTCCTTAACATACTTTCCTAGAAAACCATCTTGTTTACATCTTTTTTACATCTTGTTTACATACCAGGAATTCATTCTCCACAGCATGTCCTAATTTAGGCCATACCCAACAATTCCATTACTATTTCGGACCTATAAATAACTATTGCCAATGTTTTCTGTCTTTTACTCTTCCTTAGCAGCACCCAAACTGATTCTTTATCTTATCTGTCTTACTAATTTATTGCTCTAATCCTTTATTAACAGCAATACAGAGCTCCATTTTTCTTTTTGTCTATCCTTCTGAAACGATTAATATCCTTAAACATTCAGTTCCCAGCCTTGGTCACTGGGTGTCTTTTTGAAAACCTGTGAAGCATGTGGAGAAAACCAACTAAGAAGCAACATTCTGACCAAATTAATTTAATCAAATTGTGAATAGGAAGCATTGAACTGCCTCCTAGTCTTGGTCTGCCAACAGCCGATTTTTTTCTGTATTTTTGTTTGTGCACATGCAATTGAGGGAGTGAGAGTGAGTGAGTGATGTGGGAGAGTTTATAAAGAGTTTACATTTTTAACTTACAATGTTAAATGCCAATGGTTTACAACACAATGGTTTAGTTAAACTCTAATTACAATAAATTGTAATTCTTGTTAAATGCAGAAACCTGGCTCATATTTTTGATCACATTTGCTCTGAACATCAGGTAAATTGGGGAATTTTGTGTACTTATTTTCTTTGTGTATTTTTATCTTTAATATTTTTGATGACTCCAACAAAGCAAAGCTTGCTTTCCAGTCCATTGCCTCAGTGAGATGTGACAACATATTCCATACAATCCGTTGTTCCATTAAATTTGTCATTGGTTCATTCATTATTGACTGCAAATGTCTGCCTGTGCAGCAATTTCAAACACCGAACTGCAGATTATCAGTGCACCCCTGCTCAGTGCATTAGTCAAATACTAATCCTTCAGTGAGGACATTCTCGCACATCAGCTACAGAAGCCTTGATCAATGACTACACAGTAATACTGCAATATCAATTTTAAAATAAAAACACGGAAATTATTGCATTATTTTGGAGGCTATAAACCCATTATACAAAACATTTGTAGGCTGCAAACTCATTTGGAATTCATTGGGGCCCATTATTCTCAGCTCCAAGTTTAAACGTTCAGTGTTTCTGCTTTATCTCCCTGATTGTCATTCATCATTTCCTTGGATGGGTTTGCAATACTTTTATTTGTTTATTAACTTTTGCATTCATGTCCATTCAAATTTATCCTAATATCTGTAAAAAGTGGATACTGGGTGAATACCTATCAAGGATGTCTGGGGAGAGTGGAGGAGGCATTGGGAGCCTGAAAGAGCCTGAGAGATATTATACACAACGTTATGATAGGGCAATTGGGGCTGGTGACAGAGTGAGGTGTGAGAGTTTGAGGGGCTGATGTTCACAATTAGAATGGGACTGATGTCCCAGTAAATAGAGGCAGGTGATCCAGATTATGGGCCTATCCCATCCACCACAGCCCATTAACACTTCAACCCTACCTCCAGAGGCAGTGAGCCTCACTCCACCCAATCCGTAAGCCCTCAAAAGAAAACAAAAATGGCAGGCAACAGCCTTTTTAATGGAGATAGGTATGTCAAGTCAGGAAGTTGACTAACTTGACTTTCCCATCTCCTTCACTTTAAGGATATGGAGTATGTTAGTTTAGACTGAGTTGAGGAGAAATTTCTTCACCGAGAGAGTGGTAATTCTGTGGAACTCTCTGCCATAGAAAGAGATTGGGGACAAAACATCGAACGTTTTCAAGAGGGAGTTAGACATACTTCTTCGGGCTGAAGGAATCTAAAGGTATGAGGTGAAAGCAGGAACAGGATACAGAGTTGGATGATCAGTCATAATCATATTGAATAGTGTAGCAGGTTCAAAAGGCCAAATGGCCTACTCCTGTTCCTGTTCTCCATATTTCTATGTTAAGAGAATCAGCATGACATAAGAATAAGCTTTTGCTGCACATTGTCTGTGGTTCTTCTCCTTAAATAAAGATGTTTAAAGTTATAGACTTAATTCTTTGATTTGTTTTGGGAAAGCTGCAGTCGCTGATTTTTATTTGCCTCAGTGAGGAGAAAATGATTTTGTGAGGTGGCAAATAAAGAGCAGCTCTCCAGTTCTTGTAAATTATAGCAGAACTTTCAATCGTGCAAACGTGACATCAGTCAAAGCTGCTGCAGGCCTGGATAAGTTATGAAGCTCTTCCACACAAGTGGAAGAAGGCCTTGACCTTATCATCAAGGTTAGATATTCTGTTTATTCTATGGTTGAGGGATTCTTAGCTAAAACATAAACACAGGTTTAAATGATTTGTGGAACGCTGCCCATCTCCACCAAGATTTGATTGTAATTTCACAGAGATAAATAGCTCTTTTTCATTTCCCATGCTTTAAATTAAATATTGATCGAGTGAACAGTAAATTATAGTATGTTTATAGAATAACCATAAATTTCACATGGGTCAGCTCAAAGGGTATCTACCAATGGAGTCAGTTTTAAATATGATACAATAGTGAATTTGTCTGTCTCTGGGAGTTAGACAGTTCATCCAATGCCTGACTGTGTGATAGTCATGGAGCTAAAAATAGAAAGCTCCTGTAGTCCCTGATGGGCAAGGACATCTTCCTGTAGTGGCTTCAAAAAATCATTTCTAGGATGCAGGTGTTGCTGGCTAGCCCAGTATTATTGGCCATCGCTGACTGTCCTGGATACTGGATAAGATGGTGTTGAACTGCCATTTGGAATCACTGTGGATCTTAGGGAGCAGAGGAGCTGTTAGGAGGGGAGTTCCAGGACTCTGATCCAGGGACAGTGAGGGCATAAAGATACAGTTCCAAGTCAGGATAATGTGTGGCTTGTAAAAAACTAACACATTCCCAAACATCTGCTGCCCTTGCCTTTCTACTGGTTGAGGTTATGCATTTTAAAGGTGCTGTCAAAAAGCCTTGTGAGTTCCTATAATGCATCTTCTAGATGGTACATGAGGGTCACTGTGCATCAGTGTTAAAATATCTGAATGTTGAATGTATTAGTTGAGGTGTCAATCAAGTGGGATGCTAAGGCTTGGATGGTGTCAAGATTCTTGACTTGTTGGATCTGTGCTTGTTCAGTAGGTTTCAGTAATCTGATTCCTGATACCCTTTCAATAAAGAATTGACCCCACATTTATGACAAATCCAGTCAAAATATTAGAAGATAGCCTTGACTAAGGGATATGTTTGTTTGGTTCCTGGTGTGCATTTTTAAAATAATAGCAAATCCACACAGTAATCTTTATTTGGATGAAACTTTTTACAGATTGCACACTGACACCATATTCAAACAATGAACGTCGTTACAGTCACTGAACATTATTACCAATATGTAGCTTACCTAGGACTAATGGATTCTTGGCATTTGGTTACTCACTATCTTTGTTTTATATGAAAATTGCACCAAGTAAAGACATCATTCATCACAACATGTCCTTTTTTTTTCTCCTTCATATGAACAGTAATCCTGTGTCCAATATTTTTACTTTTGCCAATAGAAATTGATCATTTTATTCCTATCCCTTATTAAGTACTCGATCCTGAATCCATACTGTTATAGCAACCCCAATCCCTAAATTTTATTTTATGTTGTGCCCTTGTGAGTAGTGAAATAACTCCATAGAGGCCAGTATCCTGTCACCAAGTCACCATTTATTTACACATGCATAGTACTTGACAGTGGTCTAGTTTCTTCAGAGCCAGCTCTCAGAGGGAACAGAGCCTCTGAACTCCTGTTTATATCTATCAGCCAGGGCTCCCAAATTGGACCAGATTAACAGTCCCAATCAGGGAACTCATTTTCTATGAAGTCCATCTGGCTGATCTCATTATTATCACTATATCCCTTCTCCTCTAAGTCCAGGGACATTAGCTTATTCTGTTTGTTGTAACATCTCCTTGGCAGTTTTCACACTGGGTCCAATTCCTCCGACTTAACCTTAGATACGGATGGTGTATCGCAAGCTGTAGCCTGTTTTGTGCCCAGAACGTCTCAGAAGAAATTCATCCTCTCCTTTGGGTAGTAAAAGCATTGAGGCTGCGATATCTGCCATGTCTATCTCAGATTCCAAAGTTTCTTCAATGCTAGGTGGAGGGGGAGGACCCAAGGGTTCTGACAGCCTTTCCTGCTATTTTAAGGGCTGCATATATTTTGTTTCTACCCCATTTGCAAGTTTGCCGCTTTCATGTGGTTTAGAGGCTTGTTCCTGACCACCTCACCTACCTGAACTTTATACGTCACTGGACCTGACTTCACATTGACCATGCCTCTTACCTATGCAAGGTCCTTCCCATGGTTACTCCACCAAACCTTGTCCCCTGAAGTAATCTGTCTCTCTTGTTTAAAGGAGTCTAGTGTCTGGCATTGGCATTCCAGATGCTGTTTTGAACCTACCTTCCAGAGCCAGGAAGGTCAGATTTAACCTGATGTGAAGCCTTCTCCCCATCAGCAGTCCTGCTGGAGCTACCCCTGTAGTTGCGATCGTGGAGGGGGGGGGGGGGGGGTATGTGTGTAATGTCTAATAATCAACTAAGAACCAGGATTGCTTGGTATCGAGTGAACCTTAGTCTGTTTCCTTAAGCGTGCCTTCAAAGTTTGTACTGCAGTTTCTGCCAGACTATCGGATGAAAAAGGGTATAGAGCTGTCCTTATAAACAGAAGGCAATTTGAGTTTAGGAGGTATTCGAATTCCCTGTTGATGAATGGTAGCATGTTATCTGTGACCAACATTTTTGCAAGTCTGAGTATTTAAAACAATATGCACAGTTTTTCTATCATTCCCCGTGTTTGATGAATGAACTCTATGCACAGCCAGCCACTTTGAGTGGGCATCCACAATGACTAAGATTTTTGAAGCATAACCAAGTCTAGGGTTTACTTAGCTATTCCCATGAACATGGATGAGCTGCTGGTGGTAATTTTTGTTCTGGTTGGCATTCTGGCCAATGCCCCACCAATGTAACTATGCCTGCACTGAATCCTGGCCACCAGACATAACTGCCTACTAGCATCTTCATTTTGGACACCCCTGGATGACTCCAGTGGAGTTCAGCCAGTATTTAGTGACAACCTTTGCTTGGATAATAAAATGCCATCCTCTACGGTGATCTGGTCTTGCCAGTCCAGAAAGGTTTCAATTTTGGTTGTGATGACCCTTTTCTTTTCCCCATCACTACTGTTTTAGTTTTGCCAGGACTGGACCTTTTGGCATCCACAGTCTGATGTTGTGACTGGAAAAGTGTCGAGAAAGTTCGAAACCATGATGGACTCCTCCATTAACGGAACAAATGGTCAAGTTTCCGCCAGCAGGAGGTAGCTCAAGGCATCTGCATTTTCTGGTTAGCCCTCCCCTCCCACATGGTGTTCCAACTTATAATTACACACTCTGAGAATAAGGGGCCATGGCTGAATTTGATCTGAGGTTATAGGCAGCACAGTCTTCTTTGAGTAGATGTAGTAGGAGTTTTTGGGCCGTTACTTTTACAAATTTGCATCCAAGACATTATTGGTGGAACTTTCTCACCTCAAAGATGACCGCCAAATCTTTCTTCTCTATCGGGACATATTTTCACTCTGCATCAGCCAAAATACAGGAAGTAAACACTATTGAGTGTTCCCCTCTATTGGGCCATCTGTAAGCGAACACCATCCTAAAACCATATGGACAGCATGTTAGCACCAGATCTTGCTTAGGATCATGGTATGCCAACACCTTAGATGATGATACCTGCTTCTTCATTTGCCTAAAGGCAATGTCTTGGCAATGAGACCATTTCAAAGGCCGACCCTTTTTCAATAATAGATTTAAGGGTGTCAGGATGGATGCCAGGTATAATAATCAGTACGACCAGTGCTGCCTATTCCTCAAAGTGTTCTAGTTTGATGATTACTTCACTTCCTGGCCTCCTGATTTCTGCCTCTACCTTTTGCCCATAAGGCAAATGGCACTGTGCGGGCCTTGCAGAATCATGGAATTACTTCCTGGTCAACATGCAAGGTGGCCTTGACTGCTTTGATAGTCCAGAGACTTTCCTGAAAAACTTCCATGTGTTTAATTAGGACTTCACTCAGGCAGCTATTTTCTAATCGAAAAATGTTGAGCCAAACAAGTCAAATTGTCCTCAACCAATTTCACACCATCAGGCTTTAGCATGAGCTTTTTACAACAGTGGTAACTGAATCAGCTCTTAATGAGACCAAAAACCAAGTTGTACCCTTAATTTGTAAATTTACCCTGGTATTGGTTCTCAGACTAACTGAGGTCTTACACAAACTTAAGGGTTGGAGTCCAGAGTGAATTTTGCAAAAGACAGGTTCTGCAATCATTGAAACAGCTACACTGGTATTGACCTCCATTAGATCTGGGTAACATTTAGCCAGATGTTTATTTTGATTCTTTCTGATGTGGGTGTTACTAAGCAGTTTATCTGTTCCAAATCAGTTGGAGGTGGACTTTCCTGAATACTGGCCTATGTGTTCCCTTACTCGATTCAGGACTGGTAGAACACTTCTGCTATCTTGAGTCCAAATTCTGGCAGCAATTATAATGGCTTGCTATCCAGGACGCTGACAAAAATGCTTGGCTGAGGCTTAGCTTCGTTTTGGAGTTTTGCTGTGGGCTGACCTAGAGTCCCTCTGTTCAGGATATGTCCTGAGTGATGCTATGCAATTGCCTTCACTCAAGTGGTGTTCCCCAAGCTCATTCAGACTGGCGAGGGTGTCCACTTCTATTGGCATATCCTACAACTCATATACTCCACTTGTCATATTTTTGAACAACAAAGCCAGGTGTAGAGCCTGATTGAAGTCTGGGTTTCAGCTAGTAGGTGCTTCTGCATGGTTACATCAATAATCCCACATACCACAGTCTGTAGGCATCTCATTAAGATTTAAACCAAAGTCACATTCCCCTGCCAGTCATCTTGGCCTTGTCAAAGATCTCGACGTAGATCCTCCTGGTCTCAAACTGTTGAGTAAAAGCGAGAGCAACTTAGAATTAGAGGCAGTTTCGGGTCGTAATATTGCTTAACCAAATCTGTCAGCCAGGGCTTCCTGATTAGACCACATTAACGGTTCCAATCAGGAACTCAAATCCTATGACGTCCACATGGTTGACTGTAAGCAGCACTAGCCAAATGCTTTTCAAAAATTAAAGTAAATTTGGATGTATTTCTAAGGTTGCACAACATCAAGGGCCAAAGGGCCTGTACTGAACTATAATGTTCTACATTCTATGGTCTATGTTGGTTTGCTTGCTGAGCTGGAAGGTTAGGTTTCAGATGTTTCATCACCATACTAAGTAACATCATCAGTCAGCCTCCGGTGAAGTACTGGTGTTATGTCCTGCTTTCTATTTATGTGTTTAGGTTTTCTTGGGTTGGTAATGACATTTCTGGTGTAAGTTATGTCATTCCGTAGGCTGGTGATGTCATTTCCTGTTCTTTTCCTCAGGGGGTGGTAGATGGGGGTCCAAATTGATGTGTTTGTTGATAGTTCCAGTTGGAATGCTATACTTCTAGGAATTCTTGTGCATGTCTCTGTTTGACTTGTTCTAGGATGGATGTGTTGTACCAGGCAAGGTGGTGTCCTCCCTCATCTGTATGTAAGGATTCTTATGATTACATGAGTGGGTCATGTCATTTTGTGGCTAGTTGATGTTCATGTATCTTGGTGGCTAGTTTTTTTACCTGTTTGTGCAATGTAGTGTTTGTTATAGTTCTTGCAAGGTATTGTCTATGTGACATTTGTTTCACTTGTTGTCTGTATAGTGTCTTTCAAGTTCATTAGCTCCTGTTTCAGTGCATTGGGTTTGTGGGCTACTATGGTGCCAAGAGGTCTGAGTAGTCTGGCAGTCAGTTCTGAGGTAGATGTAGGGGAGAGTGGCTAGAGTTTCTGGATGCATTTTGTGTGCTTGTTTAGGCTTGTTGCTGAGAAATTGATGGACTGTGTTCAGTGGATACCTGTTCTTTATGAATAACTGTACAGGTGATTTTTCTCTGCTCTTTGTAGTTCCTCTGTGCTGCAGCATGTGGAGGCTCATTGAAATAATGTTCTAATGTAGCTTTGTTTGTGGGCGTTGACTTGATTGCTTCTGTAGTTCAGTATTTGGTCAGTATGTGTTGGTTTTCTGGGTTGAATTTCCCCATTGACTGTTTACTCTACTGTGACATCTAGGAATGGCAGTTTGTTGTTGCTTTCCTCCTCTTTTGTGAAGTTTATGCCAATAAAATCTGATTGAAGATTTGTAGCTCGGGTATCCGTTGTTGTGGTTCTGCTCGCCGAGCTGTAAGTTTTTGCTACAAACGTTTCGTTCCCTGGCTAGGGAACATCATCAGTGCGGTGGGAGCCTCGTGTGAAGCGCTGCTTTGATGTTTCTTCCGGTATTTATATTGGTTTGTTCTTGCCGCTTCCGGGTGTCAGTTTCAGCTGCAGTGATTTGTATCTGGGGTCCAGGTCGATGTGTCTGTTGATGGATGTTCTTGCCGTTTCCGGGTGTCAGTTTCAGCTGTAGTGGTTTGTATATGGTGTCCAGGTCAATGTGTCTATTGATGGAGTTTGGGGATGAATGCCATGCTTCTAGGAATTCTCTGGCTGTTCTCTGTCTGGCTTGTCCTATGATAGTGGTGTTTTCCCAGTCAAATTCATGTTGCTGGTTGTCTGAGTGTATGGCTACTAGAGATAGCTGGTCGTGTCGTTTTGTGGCTAGCTGATGTTCGTGGATGCGGATTTGTTCCTAGCCAGGGAACGAAACGTTTGCAGCAAAAACTTACAGCTCGGCGAGCAGAACCACAATTATGCCAATAAGGATATTATTGTTGGTCTTGAAGGTTTCCTCTAACTTGTATCATTTAGTGATGACAAAAGTGTCATCCATGTCGTGGACCCAAAGTTTGGGTTGGATGGTCGGCAGAGCAATTTGTTCAAGCTCTGCATACACTGCAGCAAATGATATCACCAACCCAAGGAAACCTAAATACACAAATAGAAAGTGGGACATAACACCACCGTTTCACTGGAGGCTCACTGATGATGTTAACTAATATGGTGACGAAACATCTAAAACTGAATCTTGCAGCTCAGCGAGCAAAGCTACATCCAGAATCTCAATCTGAGCTGCAAATTTTCTCAAAATTCAGTAAAATACATTTACGTTTGCTGGTTCCCCCTTATCTATTATGAATATTCTTCAAAAACTCAAACAAAGTTTTCACTTCCCTTTCAATGTTTTAGTTCTATTTCGTCTGTTCCCTATCATGGATAAACACTTGTTTCTATTTCCACAGCACAATCTTAGTTTTGAATACCACATCACATCACTACAATACTTTCCTGTTCTAACTGAAAGAATCCAACTTTTGCAAGGCTTTCTTTGTATCTATCGTTCCCATATTTGGCAGCGTTGTCCTGAAACTGCATTGTAACATCTTTATTACTTCAATATTTCTGGTTTTCAAAACTGCACAACTGCATACAGCTCTGTTCAGGTTTATATAAATTTAACAGTCCATCTAAACTTTTATTTTTTACACCACTTTCCAGAGAATCAAGTGTTGATTGAGATTTTCTCGATAGTCTGTTGTCACAGTAGTTTTGGGATTAAGTACAAACCTGTCTGAACGTGTGTTGGAATTACTGTTAAATCTGAAGCAGCTGCACAATGGAACAGCATTTGACAGGGTTTGGAAGCAATGGTGTAAGATCATTAATATCTGGGTCTAATATGGAGGAGGATGAGTAAAACTGAATTGCTAGTTTTCCCATTCCACACAATGTGAAACCATTCAAAAATTATATCATGGGCCTTGACTTGTTGAAGTGCAAAGGCAAAAAACTCAGGATCCAAACAGTTCAAAATATTTTGTCCAAACAGGGTCCATCTCTATTCAACAGTAAATGCTAAAAATAATTCCACAGCTACCCTTTCACATTCAACAGTTTCTCCAAATCTGACAAATTGACTAATTGTGTTTTAGAAAAGAAGATAAATGCAGGCACTGAAGCAAACTCCCATCACGACGGGCTCTATTCCAAACCATTAGCAATCAATTGCATGCACTTGTCACTTGGCTCATTTACCAATAACTGTAAATCAGTTACAAAGTTGCAGAGGGAGGAGAAAAATACAAAGGAAAGTTCTCATGTATAGAGTAACGATTACTACCTTTGCAATATCCTAAACTCTGGATGAATGGCAGTAAATGCAACAGATTTGCCCCATTTGGATTCATTGCACTGCTACCAAATCACTTATTAAGACGCTGGCAGTTCAGGAAGATGAGGACGTGCAAGGAGTAATATATTGTCTGATGTTGACTACTGGAAAAACATGAGCTTGTACACAGAATTGATCTCCTCAGAGATCCAATCCAGTATGATCCACTATACCAAGTTCAAGAAATAACAACACCTGTGTTTTGTGTACGAGAACCTGCTGTTAATACAGTAGAACATTTTTCAGTCAGCTTCTCTCACTATGACATTAGCCCAATGGTGCGCATCACGCAACCTGTGGAGCTAATGTCAATCATTAAGGCCTCTGGAGGCGTTGGGACTCAGTAGGTATCACTGCTGTCAGGAATCTCTAAGTTCAAATCTCACTCCAGGATACTTTTGCAAGAGTGTTCATGTTGCAGTTCAACAGTTGATAAACAACCCACTAAGAAATCCAACATATCCACATTACTAACTAAAGGGGAAAAGTGGTGTAAAAAAGTCAAACAAATAAATAATTAATTAGCTTTCCTAAGTCTCACTGCCGGAAACAATAGAATTTTACAGCACATTCATCCCATTTGTCTGTGTCAGTCCTTTGAAACAGACATCCAGCTTGTCCCAGGCCTCTGTTCTTTATGTTTAGCCCCACAAATTCACCTCTACTTTGAGTTTTTACCCAAACCCCTTTTGAAAATTATATTTTAATTTCCTTCACCATACATCAAATTAGGTGGTAAAGTGGACAGTGAAGAAGTTTATTTAAGATTACAAAGGGATCTTGATCAACTGGATCAATGGGCTGAGGAGTGGCAGATGGAACCTAATTTGGATAAATGCAATGAATTGCATTTTGATAAAACAAACAAGGGGCAGGTCTTATACAACTAATGTCAGGCCCCTGGGTGTGTTGTAGAACAGGAAGACATAGGGGTTCAGGTACATAGTTCTTTGAAATTTGCATCGCAGGTAGATCGAGTAGTTAAGAAGGTGTTAAGCATGCTTGCCTTTATTGCTCAGATCTTTGAGTATAGGTGCTGGGAAGTCACGTTGAGATTATACAGGACATTGGTGTAGTCACTTCTGAGGGGCTGTGTGCAGTTCTGGTCGCCCTGTTATAGGAAGGATATTATGAAACTGGAAGAGGTTCAGAAATGTTGCGAGGAATGGAAGGCTTGAGTTAATCAGATAGACGGGATAGACTGGGACCTTTTTCATTGGAGGGTAGGAGGTTCAGGGGTGACCTTATAGAGGTTATTTAAATAATGAGGGGCATATATAAGGTCAGGACCAAAGATCTCTTCTCTAGGGTGGGAGAGTTCAAAACTAGGGCCATATTTTTAAAGGTGAGAGGAGAAAGATTTAAAAAGGACATGAGGGGTAACTCTTTTACACAGGGAGTGGTTAGTCTGTGGAATGAACTGCCAGAGGGAGTAGTGGATCCACGTACAGTTATGACGTTTATAAGACATTTGGACAGGTACATGAATAGGAAAGGTTTACAGGGATATGGGCCAAATGCAGGTAGGTGGGATTAGTTTAGTTTGGGAACATGGTCAACAAGGACAACTTGAGCCAAAGGGTCTGTTTCCATGCTGTACGACTCTATGGCTCTGTGACTCTATCAGACCTAATCAGCAAGATCCAAATTTAATTCAAACTTGTAACATAAATAGAACTGCTTATCACACCTGTAACTGACTTCTCAATCTCTTTCTTAATACCAACAGCTGTTGCTGTTTTAACATCAGGATTCTTTTTAAGTATCAGTTTTATTTTAGCAAAGCATTTTAATGGACAGTCAAAAAACTCATTTACTTAAATTCAGAGAGAAACAAAGCTGCAGGGTGATCATCATTTCAATGGGGGGGAAGAAAAACGGTTATCATTTCAGCTCTGACTTGTCATTGTCATTGTCACAGCTTTGGTAAAGAGGTACAAAAAAAATTTATTCAGCTCACTTTCAGTCGCTGATTAATCCAGCGAGGATTTTCAGCTATTCATATTTTTTATTTTGGATATTTAATATTCACCATTTTCTTTTATTGCTACATACATTAGAGAGATCACAAGTATTTTTATTATATATGTATGTTAGCATATACTTGTGGGAATATTGAACAAGGGAGTGAAGAATAATGTTTGAATAATATGTTGCTTCAAAGTAAGGCTGTGATCCTTTTCATGCAAGGTATTCTGATTATCTCTCCAAAGGATTCTGGAGAAAGCAATAAAAGTTCAAGCATAGGTTGTGTCAATTTCTGAAATGTTACTGACACCCCATTACATTCAGATACGGCCTTTTTGACAATATCTTACTTTTAAAACACATTCCTCTGTTCTTGTGTTGTCAAGGTGTCTGGGAGTTGAGCAAGTGCTGCTGATGTCAAATTTCCTGCTCAACAGCACAGGTTCATTTCTGTATTCTTTCACAGTGCTCAAAAATTTTATTATATACCTGGTGTATCCTGAAAGTGCCTTCCTTGTATTTTATGCTCAACTCCATCCATCAATCAGTCGATATTGGAGTTCAAATCACTAAATCTAGAAAAATGCTTATCCACAAAAGTATTCTTTGTATTTTGGGCTTCTTTCATTTCAAACCTTCCAAACTCACCAGGCTGTTAGAACTGTCTCTTTAATGGACATTTCTGTCACTGTTCAGTTTCTGAGGTGGAGCTGTGCAATGTGAAGCTAATTACTTCTCACACCTTTATCAAGGTCACACAGGCAGAAACTCTCCTTCATTTATCAAAATGTTTATTTCTGCATCACAGCAGATTACAATCATACATTATTGTACAATGTCACTCACACAAACAAAGGATAAAACATGACTTGTTACCTAAATCTGTCTGGACAACAACCAGTGGGTGGAATTTAAGCATTGAATAATGTGCTCAATGTTTATCCACGTAGCATAAAACCAATTTGTAACAGTTGAGTGTAAACTTTGAATAAGATGAGGAATTTTAATCCCACATGCCTGGTAAATTTCAGGGTGCATGTATCGTACTACATCTTGAACATTAAAATTGAAATTATTCTGTCAGCTGCTCTCACCTTCATCTACTTTCTGTCTGGCAAGCCAATCTCTTCCATCGTTTCCACCTTGCTTGGCCCTGGAAATTGTACCATTTCCTCTAATCTCCCCAACACCTTACACTTGATATGTTCTAATCAATCTGTTTAGAGTTATCATTTCACACCTCTGGAGCAAGTGAAGCTTCAACCCAGGCCTCCTGGGTTCAAAGGTGTGGCTATTACCACCCCACCACAAGAACCCTCAAACAGCCCAATCCATCCTGTTTATTTTCTAATTAACTTGTTCTGAGACTTTTTTTTTGAAAAACTGGGACTTGAACTCAGAACATCTGACTCATTATTAGCTTATGACACAAGCTAGTAGCTCACACTGAGCTTATCTCCTGTATTAGAATAACTTGTTTCGGTGATTCAGTTAAAATGTTGGTCATTTGTCCTGGCTCCCTTATCAGCTATCATCATAATCAGCTTTCTTTCATTAAGCACTGTTCCTGCCTGATTATTGATAGATCTACTTTGAAGATCAGAGGAAACAAATATGTAGAAGATAGACAGAGAAGCATAGCGATGAGTAGGAAGTTTATCATAGTGAAAGGAGACACAGTCCTCTCAAGCTCATAACCAGCCAGGGTCAGAGAACTAACCAGGAATAACTAACTAAGCTCATAAAGGCAGTATGATGTATTTAACTAATCTTTGTTTTCAACAAATGGGCAGCACGGTGGCTCAGTGGTCAGCACTGCTGCCTCACAGCGCCAGGGACCCGGGTTCAATTCCTGCCTCGGGTAACTGTCAGTGCGGAGTTTGCACAGGCGTCTGTGTGGGTTTCCTCCGGGTGATCCAGTTTCCTTCCACAGTCCAAAGATGTGCAGGTTAGGTGAATTGGCTGTGTTAAATAAACCATAGTTTTAGGTGCATTAGTTAGGGGTAAATATAGAGTAAGGGTGTGGGTGGGTTACTCTTCAGAGGGTTGGTGTGGATTTATTGGGCTGTAGGGCCTGTTTCTATATGGTAGGGAATCTAATCTAATCTACAAAAAAAAGAGGGACATAAAGTTATTTGGATTATGTTACACCTTGATTGCAACTTAATCTGCATGAGTGTCTCTCTGAAGTACTTCAGTCCACTGATTAAAGAAGGGAGATACAGGCCTGAGGTATTGCCATTGGGTTTTGGGGACTTAGCCAATAATGTAACCAAGTTGCTGGTGCCAGTCAGGCCTGAATAGACAACTCATTTAGTTCAGTCAGCTGATTTTGGACAGCGCGCCTCTTAAATAAGTGTAAGAGGTTCAAGTGAGCAGCGTGTTGGGAAATGAGTCAAAACTAGGAAATTAAACAGTCATGGCTTCAACTAACAGAAGTGCTGAGGTGTTGGAAGGGCATTTCTGCTGCTCCCAGATTCACATGACTTTTAAACAAAAGTGACATTAAGGATTTGAAAGCTAAAACTGTTCCATTGTGGGTATCCCAATTTCAGGAAGGTGATCTAAAATAAACATGAAATTATAAAAGGAGCCCAATGCCTGAGAACCATTCAGGACCAAAAAAGCAGCCAATGTTTTTTTCTGGAAATATTAGGGGAGCATGAGGGGCTTGGATAGAAAAGAAGGGCCTGTACTACTCCTAGCCTGGACTCCTGGCTGTACCCTGGGCAGAGTAGGCTGTGCCCCTGACCAGCTGCGTTTAAACTAAATAGCGGTGGGGAGAGGACAAACTGGAAGTTGAAGAAGGAAGTTAAAGGGGAAGTCAGCACAAGAGAAGTCAAGAAAGGCAAAGGAATCAATGGAGCAGAACACTCAAAAAAGGATGATGCCATAAGGTCAAGTGAAATAGAAATTGATAGGAAGGGTGAGGGGAGTAACAAATTAAAAATATTATATATGAATGCACGAAACATTAGAAATAAGGTGGATGAGCTGGTGGCTCATTTGGAAATTGGTGGTTACGATGTTGTGCGGATAACAGACATGGCTTCAAGTGGACAGGACACGTATATTCAAGGCTATATGTGCTATTGTAAGGACAGGCTGACTGGCAGAGGGGGTAGTTGGCCCTGTTGGTAAGGAATGATATTCAGTCCCTAGCACGGGAGGGATCTAGAATCAGGGGATGCAGAATCAGTATGGAAAGAGCTGAGAAATTCTAAGGGTAGAAAGACCCTCTTGGGAGTTATCTACAGGCCCCCAAACAGTAGCCTGGACGTAGTGTGTAAGTTGAATAAGGAGCTGAAATTGGCCTGTCACAAAGATATTACTACAGTTGTTATGGAGGATTTCAACATGCAGGTAGACTGGGAGAATCAGGATGGCACTAGACCCCAAGAAAGGGAGTTTGTGGAGTGTCTCTGAGACAGATTCTTAGAACAGCTTGTGCTGGACCCTACCAGGGAGAAAGCAAATCTGGATCTGGTGTTGTGCAATGAACCAGATTTGATCAGGGACCTCAAAGTGAAGGAGCCATTAGGAGGTGGTGATCACAATACAATAAGCTTTAATCTGCAGTTTGAAAGGGAGAGGGTAGAATCAGAAGTGACAATATTTCAGTTGAATAAGGGGAACTATGGAATTATGAGGGAGGAGCTGGCCAAAGTTCAATGGTGCAATACCCTAGCAGGGATGGCAGTGGAACAACAATGGCAGGTATTTCTGGGCATAATGCAGAAGATGCAGGATCAGTTCATTCCAAAAAGGAAGAAAGATCCTAAAGGGAAGCAGGGGTGGTTGTGGCTGATGAGGGAAGTTAAGGACCATATAAAGACAAAAGTGAAAAAATATAACATAGCAAAGATGAGTGGGAAATTGGAGGACTGGGAAGCTTTTAAAGAACAACAGAGGATAACTAAAAATACACAAAGAAAGAATAAGGCGCGAAGGTAAACTGGCCAAAAATATAAAGGAGGATAGTAAAGGCTTTTTTAGGTATGTGAAAAGAAAAAAATGGTTAAAACTAAAATTGAACCCTTGAAGACAGAAACAGGTGAATTTTATTACGGGGAACAAAGAAATGGCTGAAGAGCTGAAGAGAAGAAATGGGGAAGACACGAGCAATCTCCCAGATGTAATAGTGGCTGAAGGACCTGAACTGAAGGGAATTTATATTAGGCAGGAAATGGTGTTGGACAGACTGTTAGGTCTGAAGGCTGATAAGTCCCTGGGACCTGATGGTCTGCATCCCAGGGTACTGAAGGAGGTGGCTCTAGAAATCGTGAATGAATTGGTGATCATTTTCCAATGTTCTATAGATTCAGGATCAGTTCCTGCGGATTGAAGGGTGGCTAATGTTGTCCCACTTTTTAAGAAAGGAGGGAGAGAGAAAACAGAGAATTATAGACCAGTTAGTCTGATCTCAGTGGTGGCAGTAATGCTGGAGTCAATTATAAAGGACGAAATTACGACACATATGGATAGCAGTAACAGGATAGGTCAGAGTCAGCATGGATTTATGAAGGGGAAATCATGCTTGACTAATCTTCTGGAATTTTTTTGAGGATGTAACTCTGAAGGTGGACAAGGGAGATCCAGTGGATGTAGTATACCTGGACTTTCAGAAAGCCTTTGATAAAGTCCCAAATAGGAGGTTAGTGACCAAAATTAGGGTACATGGTATTAGGGACAAAATGTTGATATGGTTTGAAAATTAGTTGGCTGACAGGAAACAAAGAATAGTGATAAATGGCTCCCTTTTGGAATGGCAGGCGGTGACTTGTGGTGTGCCACAGGGACCAGTGCTGGGACCACAGCTTTTTACAATGTACATTAATGATATAGAAAAAGGTATTAAAAGTAATATTATCAAATTTGCTGATGACACAAAGCTGGGTGGCAGGGTAAATGTGCGAAGGATGTTAGGAGAATACAGGGTGACCTGGACAGGCTAGGTGAGTGGACGGATGCATGGCAGATGCAGTTTAATGTGGATAAATGTGTGGTTAGCCACGTTGGTGGCAAGAACAGGAAAGCAGGTTACTACCTAAATGGAGTCAAGTTAGGTAAAGGGGCAGTACAACAAGATCTAGGTGTTCTTGTATATCAGTCAATGAAAGCCAGCATGCAGGTACAGCAGGCAGTGAAGAAAGCTAATAGTATGCTGGCCTTCATAACAAGAGGAATTGAGTATGGAAGCAAAAAGGTCATTCTGCAGCTGTACAGGGCCCTGGTGAGACCACACCTGGAATATTGTGCGCAGTTTGGTCTCCAAATTTGAGGAAAGACATTTTGGCTATTGAGGGAGTGCAGCGTAGGTTCACGAGGTCAATTCCCGGAATGGTGGGTCTACCTTATGCTGAAAGATTGGAGTGACTGGGCTTTTATACACTTGAGTTTAGAAGGCTGAGAGGGGACCTGATTGAGACATACAAGATTATTAAAGGATTGGACACTCTGGAGGCAGGAAGCATGTTTCTGCTGATAGGTGAGTCCTGAACCAGAGGACACAGTTTAAAAATAAGTGGTAGGCCACTTAAAAGAGAGTTGAGGAGAAACTTCTTCACCCAGAGAGTGGTGGGTGCATGGAATGCTCTGCCCCAGAAAGCTGTGGAGGCCAAGTCTCTGGATACTTTCAAGAAAGAGTTGGATAGAGCTCTTAAGGAAAGTGGAGTCAAGGGTTATGGGGATAAGGTAGGAACAAGATACTGATTGAGGATGACCTGCCCTGATCATAATGAATGGCGGTGCTGGCTCGAAGGGCAGAATGACCTACTCCTGCACCTATTGTCTATTGTCCATTGTCTATTGTCAAACCTCCTGGAGCCTTGGGAACCACTATTGGGCCATAAAATCAGAATATCTCCACTGCTCCTCACCCCAACCACCACCATTATTCTAGGGCCTGGGTGCAGTTGACACTTGAAGATAAAGTTCCCTATTTCACTTGAGGCAAAATGATGACAACGTCAATCCCATAATACCCCATTGAGATTATAAATGGCTCATTTTGTGACAACATACACATTGGTATTCCTTTCGGCCAAAGTGCAAAGAAATTTGTAATGCATAATCATTCAAACTATCAGGGGCTTAGCTGAGGGTGGGTGTTGTGTGTAAAACAGACCTCAATGGAAGAAAGATTCAAACCTAAGGAAATGTTGGATTTGAGTTTAAATTACAATTTTTGAGAGTGTCAATTAGGAGGGTTCCATAAAAACAATCTACTGTGGATACTGAGAGCCTGAAATTAAAAAAACTGAAAATGCTGGAGAAACTCGACAAGTCTGGCAGCATATATGGAGAGAAAAACAAAGTTTCGAGTGCAACTTTTCAGAACCGGAGAACTCTAAAGGAGAATTTCATTAAGGATTGAGGGAAGACTGTTAAGTTTAAATAGTGTCCATATCACAAAGTAACAATGCCTAAGAGTACTTATAACCAGTTGACCTTGTGTGACTTGTACTTGGGAATTGAATTCAAATGTTATCTTTCAGTGAAGCAAGGGCAGGTGCCGAAGTAATTTAACTCCATGTTTAAGATTTGATTTTTTGTTTTAACTCATTATAAACTTGGTATCAGAATAGCGTGTACACACAGAATACCGAGAAGATTTGGATCGGCTTTTTGGATGAGATGTGAATTGAGAGTGCAGGTGCGATCTTAGTTTAAATATAAAAGCTCCACTGACACGATGCAAAAAGGGCAATATGGCATTCTTTCCAATGTTATGGCCAGTAATTATCTAGTCCCTAACAAGTGTCTGCAAATGGTACCCTGTTTCGTGAAACTGACTGTGACACTTTCAACTGTACAATTGTTACTACACTAGAAAAGGTATCTAATTGATTGCAAAATGCTTTGAGTTATTCTATGATCAAAGAAGACAATCTATAAATGCCAGTCTTTCTTTCTTACAATGTGATCAGTTTGCTCAGGTAACATCTAATATAAATGAGGATAATAGAAAAATTCTCTTTTATGATCAGATATTTGTCAACCTCCTGAAGCATGGTGGATCGCAACTTAACACCTACAAATGTAGACATGGAGTGAAATCAGATTAAAGACAAGAGAATAATTAGGCCAAAATGTTCACATCAGGTTCCCAGCTTCAAGTTCTAAATTCTGTTTTGATTTTTACACTTCTATTGTAAATTCTTCCACAAATATTTATAATGGAAACTCCCGACGTACACTTCTCATCAGATTATATCATCGTCTGTCTCCCAATGCTTTCTTCATCATGCCTTCTCCAGTTTTCCATCTTCTCTCTTTATTTCTCTCAAGTCCCCTTTCTATCTTATTCGCCTCAAACTTCCAATCTCCTTTCCACCTTTCTCTCAGATGATTTGATTGTTCTCAAAATTCAGATTTTTTTAATAAGGCAAATTATCAAATTTCAATGTAGGAAACAAAAGAAGAACCAATTTATAGGGTATTCTACCGAGGTGGCTTTTACACTGGCTGACCTCATCTCACTAAGTAATGCTTTCAATAAGAATCACTTATACAAAGGTGGATGTTTTTGTTGATGTTTCTTGAATTTTTTAAAGGATACTCTAAATCCAAGTGTAGTCATTAGGTGTTCCATGTAGTTAAACTTCAGCATGAATAAAAAAATTCCGATTTATTTCTCAGCCTTTCAATCCATTACTACTTTTCCATATTTGAAGTTAATGCAACACAAAAGATTTCAAGTGTGAAGGCAGGAACCTCTCCATTATTCTTAAAAAAAATAAGTGTGAAATTCACCATTCTAAAATTCAGTGACTAGCTTTTCTTCGAATAAACTTAACAGAAGTTTTGAGCTGAAACCATAGTAGAAGTTAAAGAATAATATCAATAAATATAGCTGACACATCCTGGAAAATGTATTACTCTGCAACTGCCTGAACTGTACAATCCTGAGAGAAAAGATCAAGAGATCCTGGGCTGGCTTTTGTACTGGGAAATGTGGCTACAGTGTTTCTGCTGTCAATATAAACATCAGTGATGCACCTACATGGCACTCAGTGACCCTCAGGCCTTTGAATGGTCAGCACCTTATCAAAGAGCAAGTCTGGCCTTTGAATATGATCCATGTAGGTATCATCTACATAGGTAGAAAGCGGGATAGAAATGTAAGGCAGGATTTCAGGGAGCTAGGGTGGAAGCTGAGAGCTAGAATAAACAGAGTTGTTATCTCTGGTTTGTTACCTGTGCCATGTGATAGCGAGGCAAGGAATAGGCAGCAATATCAACTGAACACATGACTGAAGGGATGGTTCAGGAGGGAGGGTTTCAGGCGCATGGATGAGTGAGGCTTATTCTGGGGGGAACCTCTACAAACATGACGGTCTTCACTTGAACCAGAAGGGTACCAATATCCTGGGTGGGAAATTTGCTGGTGCTATTCAGGTGGGTTTAAAAAAGCTCAGTAGGGGGATAGTTCCAGTGCACAGGAGAATGAGAATAGGGAGGGCATGGACAGGATTTCACAGCCACAGGAATGTTCTGGCAGACAGAAGCTGGTTTGAAGTTTGTCTGCTTCAACACCAGAAGTATCTGAAATAAGGGATGTGAGCTTGCAGCATGCATAGGTACCTGGGACTTCGATGTTGTGGCCATTTCAGAGTCATGGATAAAGCAGGGTCAAGAATGGATGTTGTAGGATCCAAGGTTTAGATCTTGCATTAAGAAAGGGAAGTAAGTAAAAGAGGGGGAGGTGTAGTCTTGTTAGTCAAGGACAATATAACGGTGGCTGAAAGAACATTTGACTTGGACTTGTCTACTGAGGTGGTATGGGTTGAGGTTAGAAACAAGAGAGGAGCGGTCACATTGTTGGGAGTTTTTTATTGGCCTCTGCAGAGTTCCAGGGATGTGGAGGAGAGGATCAGCAAATTGATTCTGGGTAGGAGTGAAAATAACAGGGTGGTCATTATGGGGACTTTAACTTACCCAACATTGACTGGAAATGCTATAAATTTAATATGTCGGATGGATCAGTTTTTATCCAATGTGAATAGGAGGGTTTCCTGACACAGTATGTCAAAGGGCCAACAAGAGGGAAGGCCACACTGGATCTGATGCTTGGTAATGAAGCAGGCCAGGTGTTTGATTTAGTGGTGGGTGAGTACTTTTGAAAGAATGATCATAATTCAGTTATGTTTATATTAGCGATGGAAAGGAATAGGTACATGCCACAGGGCAAGAGTTATAGATGGAGGAAGAGCAATTATAATGCAGTTAGGCAAGACTTCGGATGCATAGAATGGGGTAGCAAAATGCTGGGGATGGGGAAAATTGAAATGTGGAGCTAGTTTAAGGAACAGATATTGCATGTCCTTGATAGGTATGTCCCTGTCAGGCAGGGAGGATGTGATAAGGTAAGGGAACCGTGGTTTATGAAAGAAATTGCATCTCTTGTTAAGAGGAAGAAGGAGGCTTATGTGATGATGAGACAAGATGGTTCAGATGAGATGATGGAGAGATACAGATTAGCGCGGAAGGATTTAAAGAGAGAGTTAAGAAGAGCAAAGAGAGGACATGAGCAGTCTTTAGCAAATAGAATAAAGGAGAACACTAAAGCTTTCTATAGGTATGTGAGGAATAAAAGGATGACTAGGGTAGGAATAGGGCCAGTCAAAGGCAGATGTGGGAAGTTGGGTGTGGACCCTGTGGAGATTGGAGACGTGCTAAACAAAAAGGAGAATATTATAGAGGAGAAGAATGAGGTACGGGATCTTAGACTAGAAAGGATCGAGGTTAGTTACGAAGAGGTGTTATCAATTCTGGAAGGAGTGAAAGTAGACAAATCCCTGGGCCAGATGGGATTTATCTGAGGATTCTCTGGGAAGCTAGGTAGGAGATATTGGAGCCTTTGGCCTTGATATTTGAGTTGTCATTGTCTACGGGTTTAGTACCAGAGGACTGGAGGATTGCAAATGTGTGCGTTTGTTCAAAAAGGGCAGTAGAGATGACCCAGGAAATTATAGACCAGTGGGCCTTACATCTGTTGTAGGAAAAGTTTTGGAAAGGATTATAAGAGTTAGGATTTATAATCATCCAGGAAACAAGTTGATTACAGATAGTCAATATGGTTTTGTAATGTGCAGGTCCTGTCTCACAAATCTCTAAGTTTTTTGAGAAGGTGACCAAGTCTGTAGATGAGGGTAGAGCAGTTGACGTGGTATACATAGGCTTCAGTAAAGCCTTTGATAAGGTTCCACATGGAAGGCTGTTGGAGAAAATGCAGAGGGATGGGATTTAGGGTGATTTAGCAGTTTAGATTAGGAACTGGCTTTTTGTAAGAAGGCAGCGAGTGGTGATTAATGGAAAATATTCAGCCTGCAGTCCAGTTACTGGTGGTGTGCCACAAGGATCTGTTTTGGGACTACTGCTGCTAATTATTTTTATAAATGACTGAGGCACAGGCATAGGTGGATGGATTAGTAAGTTTGCAGATGATACTAAAGTTGGTGGAGTAGTGGACAGTGTGGAAGAATGTTGCAGGTTGCAGGGAGTCTTGGACAAACTGCAGGATTGGGCTGAGAGATGGCAAATGGAGTTCAATGCAGATAAATGTGAGGTGCCCACATTGATAGTGCTGTTAAGAAGGCACACGATGTGTTAGGTTTTATTGGTAAAGAGATTGCGTTCCAGAGCTGTAATGTCATGCTGCAATTATAAAAAATGCTTGTGCAGCTGCACTTGGAATATTATGTACAGTTCTGGTCGCCCCATCACAGGAAGGATGTGGAAGCATCGGAAAAGGTGCAGAGGAGATTTACCAGAATGTTGCCTTGTCTGGAGGGAAGGTCTTACGAGGAAAGGCTGAGAGCTTTGGGTCTGTTCTCATTGGAAGGAAGAAGGCTAAGAGAGAATTTGATAGAGACATAAAAGATGATCAAGTGATTAGATAGAGTAGAAAGTGAAAGGATGATGATGTCAGCTTGTACGAGAGGGCATTACTACAAATTAAGGGTGATAGATGTATGATAGATTTCAGAGGCAGATTCTTTACACAGAGAGTGAAAAGGGTGTGGAATGCCCTACATGCCAATGTAGTTAACTCAGCCACATTAGGTACATTTAACCAATCCTTGGAAAAGCACATGGGTGATGATGGGATAGTGTAGGGGGATGAGCTTAGGTTGATTCACAGGTTGGTGCAATGTTGAGGGCCGAAGGGCTGTTTTACGCTATTCTGTTCTATGTTCCACCAACTAGTCCCAGCAATGCTATTTGGAATTATGGCCAATTCTGAAATTGCACCTTGTTACAAAAAGACATTGATGACAGAGCCTCGATTCTCTGTCCGTCTGGGGTCTTGCCTGGGTCAAGTTGGCAAGTCTCAGAAACAGATTTTTTTTTTAAAATGGGGATGCTGAGGCTACACTTGACAAGTCTTGGAGGAAAGGAAACCTCATATCATGGAGAGGGAATACCTTGAAAGTGTCCTCTATTGTGTATTTGGGAACACAAATCTCTGCTCCCATCAGAATCATCTGGCATCCTAAATACTTAATGTGAACCTCCCAATTATGGGAAAATCCCAAAGGTGGTAGGAGGAGTGCCTTATATGACCACATACCTAAGAGCCTCAACTGAACCATAGGTGAGCATCTGATGCCTGTTTGTCATGGATAAAAGCCCTATGAAGGCGATGAAGTGACAGTGCTATAGCAGTTTTACAACCCTTCCTCTCTGTCATCCCAGCCTCAGGGAAAGTGTAAAGCTTAGAAAATCATCTCAGCTGAGAATTAACACTAAGTGAAGCCCATACCTTCAGTAAAGACTGAGCATTTCAGGTATAAGCAATCTTAATTTTAATCAAAAAAATGAAATTACTTAAAAGCAGTTCAATGAACAAATCTAATTCCTGCTATTGTGAATAAAATGCAGTTTTTAAAAAGTGTTAAATTTATTTAAAGCCTTAATTATTGAAATCACTAGTGCTTAAAAGGGGGGGAAGCTCTTAAAAATTAAAAAAGAGAACATTTAAGAGTTGTGAAAAATTTGTGAATGTACAACAGAATCAGAATTATGATTTTATCCAAGCGTTTTCTGATAAATGTGCAAAATATTGGAAATGATAATGACAAAAGCTGATGTGACATGTCTGTCAGAAACATAACAATAGTAAGACAAGTGAGAAAAACAGAAAGGCATGTCTGCACAGACATTACGAATTTAAAGTTATTATGGACAGACTGTTAATTACACTAATAGATTAGCATAACAACAAATGAATTAATCAATACTATTTTAAACAATGGTTTGTGCTAATTCATCAAAATACAGGATGACTCCAATTTTCCAAAGGCATTAGAATGAATATAACCTGGATTTTCACTCAAGTCAGGAGCACAAACGTCAAGAAAATTTCTGACTCCACAAACCCAACCAGGGAGGAAATGGTTGGAACATCTATCAAATGTTCTTAAAAGAAGTAGATGCAAAACATAAAGGGGCATTGGTCAAAATGTTCCAGAAAATACTGGATTCTGGGAGCATTCCAGCACACTGGAAAATCATTAATGTGGTGTCCCTGTTCAAGAAGAGAGGGAGATAGAAAGCAGGAAACCTTTGTCTTCCACTCTCCCAAGGAGTCCCTGCACCTAGTCAAAGGACACCCTATATATCCAACTAGGCCCCAGACTTATCCAAATGGGCCCTTTGCCTCTCCAAGAAACTTCAATACATTTAGACACATTGAAAAGTATAAAGGAGAGTGGAAGAATTAAGTGCCCTCTGGGATTATTAAGAACAGACATGGATAAACTCATTGAAACTGTAATGTTCATGATAACTGTCAAAGGTTTCAATCTCCTGCCCTTTAATTTAAAAAAAAAGTCATGTCTTAGAATATCATTAATGCAAATTGTATCTACTGGAAGGCAGCTGCCTCTGTATAAAACATGTCCAAAATACGATCTGCCTTCAATCTCCTCAATGTCATGGTAGATGCTGGATACAGAAGCTGAAAATGTGTTGCTGGTCAAAGCACAGCAGGCCAGGCAGCATCTCAGGAATAGAGAATTTGACGTTTCGAGCATAAGCCCTTCATCAGGAATGAGAGAGAGTAGCCAGGCAGGCTAAGATAAAAGGTAGGGAGGAGGGACTTGGGGGAGGGGCGATGGAGGTGGGATAGGTGGAAGGAGGTCAAGGTGAGGGTGATAGGCCGGAGTGGGGTGGGGGTGGAGAGGTCAGGAAGAAGATTGCAGGTTAGGAGGGCGGTGCTGAGTTGAGGGAACCGACTGAGACAAGGTGGGGGGAGGGGAAATGAGGAAACTGGAGAAATCTGAATTCATACCTTGTGGTTGGAGGGTTCCCAGGCGGAAGATGAGGCGCTCCTCCTCCAGCCGTCGTGTTGTTATGTTCTGCCGGGGGAGGAGTCCAAGGACCTGCATGTCCTCAGTGGAGTGGGAGGGAGAGTTAAAGTGTTGAGCCACGGGGTGGTTGGGTTGGTTGGTCCGGGCGTCCCTGAGGTGTTCTCTGAAGCGTTCCGCAAGTAAGCGGCCTGTCTCACCAATATAGAGGAGGCCACATCGGGTGCAGCGGATGCAATAGATGATGTGTGTGGAGGTACAGGTGAACTTGTGGCGGATATGGAAGGATCCCTTGGGGCCTTGGAGGGAAGTGAGTGTGGAGGTGTGGGCGCAAGTTTTACATTTCCTGCGGTTGCAGGGGAAGGTGCCGGGGGTGGAGGTTGGGTTGGTGGGGGGTGTGGATCTGACGAGGGAGTCACAAAGGGAGTGGTCCTTGCGGAACGCTGATAGGGGAGGGGAGGGAAATATATCCTTGGTGGTGGGGTCCGTTTGGAGGTGGCGGAAATGACGGCGGATGATACGTTGTATGCGGAGGTTGGTGGGGTGGTAGGTGAGAACCAGTGGGGTTCTGTCTTGGTGGCGGTTGGAGGAGCGGGGCTCAAGGGCGGAGGAGCGGGAAGTGGAGGAGATGCGGTGGAGGGCATCGTCGATCACGTCTGGGGGGAATCTGCGGTCCTTGAAGAAGGAGGCCATCTGGGCTGTGCGGTGTTGGAACTGGTCCTCCTGGGAGCAGATGCGGCGGAGACGAAGGAATTGGGAATATGGGATGGCGTTTTTGCAGGGGGCAGGGTGGGAGGAGGTGTAGTCCAGGTAGCTGTGGGAGTCAGTCGGTTTATAATAGATGTCTGTGTTGAGTCGGTCGCCCGAGTTAGAAATGGAGAGGTCTAGGAAGGGGAGGGAGGAGTCTGAGACAGTCCAGGTGAATTTCAGGTCGGGATGGAAGGTGTTAGTAAAGTTGATGAACTGTTCAACCTCCTCGTGGGAGCACGGGGCAGCGCCGATGCAGTCATCGATGTAGCGGAGGAAAAGGTGGGGGGTGGTGCCAGTGTAGTTGCGGAAGATGGACTGTTCCACATATCCTACGAAGAGGCAGGCATAGCTGGGGCCCATGCGGGTGCCCATGGCAACTCCTTTAGTTTGGAGGAAGTGGGAGGATTGAAAAGAGAAGTTATTCAGGGTGAGGACCAGTTCAGTCAGTCGAAGGAGGGTGTCAGTGGAAGGGTACTGGTTGGTGCGGCGGGAAAGGAAGAAGCGGAGGGCTTTGAGTCCTTCGTGATGGGGGATGGAGGTGTACAGGGACTGGATGTCCATAGTGAAAATAAGTCGTTGGGGACCGGGGAAGCGAAAATCCTGGAGGAGGTGGAGGGCGTGGGTGGTGTCCCGAACGTAGGTGGGGAGTTCTTGGACTAAAGGGGACAGGACCGTGTCGAGGTATTGGAAGATGAGTTCGGTGGGGCAGGAGCAGGGTGAGACAATGGGTCGGCTGGGGCAGGCAGGTTTGTGGATTTTGGGCAGGAGGTAGAAACGGGCGGTGCGGGGTTGTGGGACTGAGGTTGGAGGCGGTGGATGGGAGATCCCCTGAGGTGGTGAGGTCATGGATGGTCTGGGAGATGATGGTTTGGTGGTGGGAGGTGGGGTCGTGGTCAAGGGGGCAATAAGAGGAGGCGTCCGCGAGCTGGCGTTTGGCTTCAGCCGTATAAAGGTCAGTGCGCCAAACTACCACCGCGCGAGCCCCGCTCCTCCAACCGCCACCAAGACAGAACCCCACTGGTTCTCACCCACCACCCCACCAACCTCCGCATACAACGTATCATCCGCCGTCATTTCCGCCACCTCCAAACGGACCCCACCACCAAGGATATATTTCCCTCCCCTCCCCTATCAGCGTTCCGCAAGGACCACTCCCTTTGTGACTCCCTCGTCAGATCCACACCCCCCACCAACCCAACCTCCACCCCCGGCACCTTCCCCTGCAACCGCAGGAAATGTAAAACTTGCGCCCACACCTCCACACTCACTTCCCTCCAAGGCCCCAAGGGATCCTTCCATATCCGCCACAAGTTCACCTGTACCTCCACACACATCATCTATTGCATCCGCTGCACCCGATGTGGCCTCCTCTATATTGGTGAGACAGGCCGCTTACTTGCGGAACGCTTCAGAGAACACCTCAGGGACGCCCGGACCAACCAACCCAACCACCCCGTGGCTCAACACTTTAACTCTCCCTCCCACTCCACTGAGGACATGCAGGTCCTTGGACTCCTCCCCCGGCAGAACATAACAACACGACGGCTGGAGGAGGAGCGCCTCATCTTCCGCCTGGGAACCCTCCAACCACAAGGTATGAATTCAGATTTCTCCAGTTTCCTCGTTTCCCCTCCCCCCACCTTGTCTCAGTCGATTCCCTCAACTCAGCACCGCCCTCCTAACCTGCAATCTTCTTCCTGACCTCTCCACCCCCACCCCACTCCGGCCTATCACCCTCACCTTGACCTCCTTCCACCTATCCCACCTCCATCGCCCCTCCCCCAAGTCCCTCCTCCCTACCTTTTATCTTAGCCTGCTTGGCTACTCTCTCTCATTCCTGATGAAGGGCTTATGCTCGAAACGTCAAATTCTCTATTCCTGAGATGCTGCCTGGCCTGCTGTGCTTTGACCAGCAACACATTTTCAGCTGTGATCTCCAGCATCTGCAGACCTCATTTTTTACTCGCTGGATACAGAAGCACTATTTTGGCCATATCAGAAGTCTCCTCCCTGTGAAAATTCAGGTTTATGTTTTATACCCTCTTTTTGTATTTTTGAAAATGTTTGTTGCTTCATTAGATTAGATTAGACTTACAGTGTGGAAACAGGCCCTTCGGCCCAACAAGTCCACACCGACCCGCCGAAGCGCAACCCACCCATTCCCCTACATTTACCCCTTGCCTAACACTACGGGCAATTTAGCATGGCCAATTCACCTGACCCGCACATCTTTGTGACTGTGGGAGGAAACCGGAGCACCCGGAGGAAACCCACGCAGACACGGGGAGAACGTGCAAACTCCACACAGTCAGTCGCCTGAGTCGGGAATTGAACCCGGGTCTACAGGCGCTGTGAGGCAGCAGTGCTAACCACTGTGCCACCGTGCCGCCCAAATTTTCTGGTTAGAGACAGATAATGAAGTGAGTCTAGATTAGACCTGCACATCCACCAATGTAATTGATTGTATCCGTTGCTTCCAATGTGGTATCCTTTACATTGAGAAGGCTAGACGCCTTCTTGCAGAGCGCTTTAGGGAACATCTCCGAGACACCCGCACCAATTAACCCAACTGCCCAACATTTCAACTGTCTCTCCCACTCTGCCAAGGACATGCAGGTCATGGGCCTCCTCCACTGTCACTACCTCACCACACGATGCCTGGAGGAAGAACGCCTCATCTTCTGCCTTGGAACCCTTCAGTCACAGGGCATCAATGTGGACTTCACCAGTTTCCTCATTTCCCCTCCCCCCACCTTACCCCAGTTCCAACCTTCCAGTTCAGCACCATCCTCATGACCTGTCCTACCTGCCAATCTTCCTTCCCACCTATCCACTCCAACCTCCTCTCTGATCTATTACCTTCATCCCCACCTCAATCCATCTATTGTACTCTTGGCTACCTTCTGCCCAGCCTCACCCCGCTCCCGTTTATCTCTCCACCATGGAGGCTCCCTGCCTTCATTCCTGATGAAGGGCTTTTGCCCAAAACGTAGATTTTCCTGTTCGTCGGATGCTGCCTGACCTGCTGTGCTTTTCCAGCACCACTCTAATCTAGACTCTGATGTTCAGCATCTGCAGTCCTCACTTTTGCCACAGATAATGAGGATACCATAAGTTTATTTTATAATACAAATAGAAACTATGTTGGATCTTCAACATGGTAACATTATGTTAAGTATATGTCTTGTATCAACACAGAAGTTTAGCAACAAGAGCCTGTAGAATGAAGACTGTAGTCACATATATTAGAAATGCAGCAAATAGTTTTTTTTCAATCTGAGGCAATGTCTCAACAAATTATCAAGACACACCCTTCTACATTATAGGATGTTGTGTGTAACTTCCATGCCAATTATACAATTGGTAGGAGGGTAAAAAGCATGAGTGTGGAATTTTACAAATGCTGAATTGTAGATTGGAGTCCCTGCAAGTTAAATGTGATGATTCAGCCTCTTTGCAGTTGATGAAGTGCCTGCCACCAAGCAATACCTGACAAGGCAATATGGAGAAATCAAAGGGAAAACTGTACAAGTTTGCCTTCATCTGGTCCTGGTACTACTTTGTGAAAAAATTAGTAATCTAAAGAAGATTTGCACAGCTCATTCAGTCATTTCCACGCTTTAATCTAGAGGAATATGTGCAGAGCTAATAATGTTTCTGAGTTACAATATTCATTAACGATTGTTCAAAATGTTCTATTTAATGGAATCTATTGAACACCATACAAAACAGACTTTCAGCCACAACACTAAAAGGTTTTGTCATAAAATTGGGAAGTAAAAATAACAGGGATTGATTCAGGCAAATCATCTAACAAAACAGAGTGTATCCTTCTGAGAACGAGCTCCAACTGGTATGTCAATGTCATGTTGCAACTTTCACTGCAACTGAGCCCGTGACATCTGATGCAGGAACACTAGCACAGCATGAAAGAAAATGTTTTATTTTCCCACTCAGTCTTCATCACCATCAAAAATACACAGAAGCGACATATATTAATTGCACAACCTACAGCAATATGCCACAGAAAGACTGCAAATTCTATTGAGCGAAGGGAAACCCAAAGTAAAAATAGTTCTGGATGTTGATAACTGATGATCAGCCTTAAGTATTGCAATCTGATTAATTAAACTGACAAAAACTTTATCTAGATCACATCAGTAGACTTAGGACAATCTAAATCAACAGCAATCACTTGCATTATATTAACTGCTGTGCTTGCAGCTCATTGGTATATACATTTTAGATTAAGATTAAATCATTGGGTATAAATTGCAAGACAAAAATGCAAGAAGAAATCTCACAGCACTTCAAGCAAATTTGTGAAAAATATAATTTCCCTTTGTGTCTCTTCTGATGTGTTACCCTACAATCATCAAAGGGCACAGGCTATCCACAGAAAAATTCTTAATTTGACAGATAGTTCCTAACTGTGTTGAGCAAACTGCTATATTATGAACACTGAATTCAAATTTTCAAATTATCGACTGGGATTTGAACTCATGGTCTCTGTCTTATTAGTCCATAGGTCATACAGCTGATAACATAACATACCGTGCCTAAAAGTTTGGGTGTTTTATTGCTGCCCAGGAAGGTGGGGGGGCCTACAGGAATATGACAAGGTTGAGGAGCAGGAGGCAGTGGAGTGGGAGATCAGCAGAGAATGGACCCCGGGATAAAGGGAGTCAGTAAGGTTGGAGAGATGACAAGTGCAGAGGTGGCAGCAGAAAAGGAAGTAAGAGTAGCGACAGCAAACAAAGGAGGGAAATGATTTAGAGAAAGAGACTAAGGCATCCATGCTAGCTCATTTTTAACCAAGGACACATTTTTCAACTCTCACTGTAGTGACCATCAGCAGAGGTAACCACAACAAAGAAGACTTTAAAATATTTATAAAGTCTACATTGAATTAACATTTGCTGCATTTTAAACTATATTAAAGTAATTCATTGTAGGTAGCCTTGTTTATTAACTAATATGCTATTTTACATTTTACAGTAAAAATGAGATATAGCAATATCTGAACTAGTAAGGTTCTGAACTCGTAATCTAAAGGCCCGGAATAAGCATCTCAAGATGTTGAAATCTATATTCTCCTAGTACAGGTTCACAATCCTTTATCCATAATTCTGAAATCCAAAAAACAACTGGGCTCAAGGATTTCGGATAAAGAATTGTGTACATGTATCTGCTTGTGATATGCTCTGCGTTGGCTTTCACGTGCCTCTTTATAATGTTTGTATGTTACAAAGTAACTGGATCTGTTGCTCTCTTGGGATAGGGTTATTTTTCTTCTCTCAGAATCTGAGTACCTTTCTGGTTTTTGTTTCAGGCACAATTTGAATGGATTTCTCCAAAATTAAATCTTGTTTGTGTATTAAATAAAACTGACAAAGACTCATCAATAATCTCCATTGTGACAGTTTTCTGGTTACCTTCTTGCAGGGAGAAATGAGTCCCGGTGTAGCGCAACTTATCTTGGTGCAGCTGAATGCTAGTGAAGAATGGACTAAAGGATTGGAGTGAAGTGGAACAATTGTTGGACTGGGGCCTGGCCCAGGCGGTCAGACTATGTGCTGAGATGTTACTATTTGAAATTCTTTACTGGACTGTAATATCAATCCTTTTACTATGTTATAACTATTTTGTTTCTAACGTCTTTTTTAAACACTGCAAGTAATGCTGGTACTTTTCCTTTTATTCCTCTTTTGTATCCAAGATTTGAATCTAAGATGGTGCCATTAAAGGCAGCCATTGTAAAAACTTTTCACTGTACTGCTGTACTTCTATACTGGAGTCCATGTGACAATAAAGGATATTCTATTCTATTTATAGTGAGAATTAATGAAATTGAAATTCCTCTGAATGGCAAAATCTTCTGTTAAATTTGAATTGATTTGCCACATGTACCTAGGTACAGTGAAAAGTTTTGTTTTGTGGCAGTACAGGCAGCTCACACCACACAAAGATAACAGGGTGATTCTACAGAGTGAGAAATAAAATGTTACTCCTCCAAAAAAGGTGCACAAAAAGCAAAATTAATATTTGATTTGAAAATTGAAACACTCTTGACCATCTCCACCTCAGCACCATTGATGTTGCTCATTGAAGAAATATATGTGGTCTCAGACTGAAGTAATTATCAAATGCTTTGAAATCTTTATCACAAAACTTTATCTTAAATATATATTTATTTTTATATTCTGGCATCACCTAAGGACCTGTCCAACTAAAAATGATAGAGGATAAACCACTATAGAGTTTTAAGAAGAGACACTTGTCCTACATAACAAGGTGCAGTTAATTTCATAAAGCTATAGGTATAATTAACATCAACCAGTTATGCATTATACAATTGTCAGGAGTTAAATATGTTACATATGTTTTATTCAAGACATAGTACAAAATGAACTGTTCCTCTACGAAATGGCAATGCAACATAATCAGATCAGATGGTGTTCATTATAGCTTAGCACTAATTCTCTCACATCCATTAACTTTAGCAACAAAGAAGAAAGATAAATAGAAGGATATGTTGATAGGGTTAGAGAGGAATTACCTATTTCTGAACTGTGACTTATACATATTTATATGCAGCTGTATAAGGAATACTTGTTTTATGACAAATTCCAAGACTTAACACTGAATTTAATTCTGTGGGTAAAAACATGACTGCAGATGCTGGAAACCAGAGTCTAGATTAGAGTAGTGCTGGAAAAGCACAGCAGTTCAGGCAGCTTCCAAGGAGCAGTAAAATCGATGTTTCAGGCAAAAGCCCTTCATCAGGGATAAAGGCAGAGACCCTGAAGGAGAGATAATTGAGAGGAGGGTGGGGTGGGGAGAAAGTAGCATAGAGTACAATAGGTGAGTGGGGGTGGGGATGAAGGTGGAGGGGGAGGATGGAATGGATAGGTGGAAAAGAAGATAGGCAGGTAGGACAAGTCATGGGGACAGTGCTGAGCTGGAAGTTTGGAACTGGAGTGAGGTGGGGGAAGGGGAAATGAAGTCCACATTGATGCCCTGGGGTTGAAGTGTTCCGAGGCGGAAGATGAGGCGTTCTTCTTCCAGGCGTCCGGTGGTGAGGGAGTGGTGGTGAAGGAGGTGCAGGACCTCCATGTCCTCGGCAGAGTGGGAGGGGGAGTTGAAATGTTTGGCCACTGGGCAGTGTGGTTGATTGGTACGGGTGTCCCAGAGATGTTCCCTAAAGCACTCTGCTAGGAGGAGTCCAGTCTCCCCAATGTAGAGGAGACCGTATTGGGAGCAATGGATACAATAAATGATATTGGTGGATGTGCAGGTAAAACTTTGAGGGATGTGGAAGGCTCCTTTCGGGCCTTGGATGAGGTGAGGGAAGAGGTGTGGGCTCAGGTTTTGCAATTCCTGCGGTGGCAGGGGAAGGTACCAGGATGGGAGGGTGGGTTGTAGGGGAGCGTGGGCCTGACCAGGTAGTCACAGAGGGAACGGTCTTTGCAGAAGGCGGAAAGGGGTGGGGAGGAAAATATATCCCTGGTGGTGGAGACCGTTTGGAGGTGGGGGAAATGTCAGTGGATAATTTGGTTTATGCAAAGGGTGGTAGGATAGAAGGTGAGCACCAGGAGCATTCTGTCCTTGTTACAGTTGGAGGGATGGGGTCTGAGGGCGGAGGTGCAGGATGTGGACGAAGCACATTGGAGGGCATCTTTAACCACGGGGGAAGAGAAATTGCGGTCTTTAAAGAAGGTGGCCATCTGGTGTGTTCTGTGGAGGAACTGGTCCTCCTGAGAGCAGATATGGCGGAGGCGGAGGAATTTGGAATATGGGATGGCATTTTTGCAGGAGGTAGGATGGGAAGAGGTGTAATCCAGGTATTTGTGGGAGTCGGTGGGTTTGTAAAATATATCAGTGTCAAGTCGGTCGTCATTAATGGAGATGGAGAGGTCCAGGAAGGGGAGGGAGGTGTCAGAGATGGTCCAGGTAAACTTAAGGTCAGGGTGGAATGTGTTGGTGAAGTTGATGAATTGGTCAACCTCCTCGCGAGAGCATGAGGTGCCGCCAATGCAGTCATCAATGTAGCGGAGGAAGAGGTGGGAGTGGTGCCGGTGTAATTACGGAAGACGGACTGTTCCAATTATCTATTTTTCTATCAGTCAGGGCATCTGACTCAGGAAATATATTGCTAGCTGTAAGCTTTGAACATGAATGTGATAGAAGATGAATTAACAAGGTGTGCAGAGAATAAACTTTAATTGTTTTAGATCTTAAACACTGAGGCAAAATTAATATTCAAAAACACAACTGATAATTGAACGTTGATTTTACTGCTCCTCGGATGCTGCCTGAACCACTGGATTTAATTCCAACAATTCTTCCCAGCTCATCCTTGGCTCCTCCAGTTCAGAAGTGAGGAAATATGGTCCCTCAAGGTAATCCAGTTAATTCCACAAAATTATATCTGGCTACTGTCAGAATTGCAGGTCAGATGTAGTTGAAAACTTACACGATCCATGCTCAGCTTTTCCAAAACAAAAAAACACTTTCATATTTTGCCCTTTTCTCTAACTTAAAATTAGCAGGAGACACACATAATCAAATAATTATTCATATAATCAATCATTTATCTCCTCTGATCCTGGTATTGAAGGGGGCAACATTGCTTATTATTCAATATATATGTTAATATCTTGCTTTTCTGTTCAGTCAAATCCACATGGAGCAGGGTGTTCCAAATGCCTGAAGATGGTGTCACTTAGAGAAAACTTCTGTACTAAAACTTATGTCTTATTTTATTTTTTTACTCCAGTTGTATCAAAGCATATTCCTTCAGTATCTTTTTGTTTGCTTCTACCAAACTTTCAGTTTCTGCCGAGCATTGAGTTTTTGATATTCATTTTGCCTCAATGTTTAAAATCTAAAACAATTAAAGTTTATTCTTTGCGCACCTTGTTAATTCAACTTTGATTGCGTTCATGTTCAAAGCTTACAGCTAGCAATATATTTCCTGAGTCAGATGCCCTGACTGATAGAAAAATAGATAATTGGAACCAGTTAAATTACCATTTTAGAAATATAACGAAGTTGAACAATCGCTAAAAGTGCAGTTATCTCTGCCCTGTTACTTTGCTTCTTAATGTAAATTTTGATCTATTTTATTTTTGTTTTCAAAAATTCCAAAAAGATACTAGATCACAAATATTTCCAAGCATTTGCTTCCTCAACACTATTGCTACCAGGGACAAGGTTGTAGTGTCGCCAAGACTCTCCAACCAAAAGCAAAGGGAACTTATTCTCCTGGCAATTTAAAGTTGAAAGTGCCCTTGCACTATTTCCCTGACTACAGATCCAAATGATTAGTTTGAATTATATACCTAGTAATTGTTACTAATGCTGGCATGATGCTGCCAAAATACTCTTAAAGGCATTTCGATTGGTAGACAATCTGTGTTAGTTTGCTGCAGGAACTGTAGCAGAGGGAATGGAAGCTAGGGTGGTTGTATGCTCTTCATGCAGGATATCGGAGGTAAAGGTCACCACTCGTGCCCCTGCTGACATCACCAGTGATAAGTGCACCCAACTCCAGCTCCTCACATACTATGTTAGGGAACTGGAGGTAGATGAACTTTGGATCATTCAGGAGACTGAGGGGGTGGTAGAGTGGAGTTATAGGGAGGTAGTCACACCTAAGTTACAGGATAAAGATGGCTGGGTGACCATCAGGAGAATGAAAGGGAATCAACAGACAGTGCAGGGAACGCCTGTGGCTGTTCCCCTCAAGAATAAGTGTATTGTTTTGGATACTCGTAGGGTGAGGGATGGGGGTACTTATCAGAGGAAAGCCAGAGTGGCCAGATCTCTTGCACTGAGCCTGGCTCTGTAGCTCAGAAGGGAAGAGGGGAGAGTAGGAGAACAATACTGATAGTAGGTTCAATGGTGAGAGGAGCAGATAGAGGATTGTGTGGACGCGAACAAGACTCCTGGATGGTATATTGCCTCCTGGGTGCCAGGGTCAGGGGTGTTATGGACTGAGTCTAAGGATTCATAAAGGGGAGGGGGAGCAACCAAAAGTTGTGGTACATATCAGTACCAATGGCATAGCTAGAAAAAGGGATGAGGACCTGAAAAGTGAATATAGGGAGTTAGATTAGCAGAGTAGTAATCTCAGAATTGCTACTGGTACCATAGGCTAGTGAGGCAAGGAACAGAGAGCGAGTGCAGCTGAATGCATGACTGCAGAGATGGTGTATCAGGGAAACCTGCAAATATGTGGATATTTGGGATACTTTCTGGGAAAGGTGAGACCTGTACAAGAAGGATGGGTTTCACCTGAAGTGGAGGTTTGCAGGTGCTATTTGGGAGGGTTTAAACTAGATTGTCAGGGATGGGAATGGGAGCTGTGGATTAGATGATTGAGTAGGCAATGAAAAGCTAGATACAGTGTGCAGAGAGTCTGTGAGGAGAAATAGACAGTTGATATGGCAAACTTGCACTCAGTATGATAGGTTGTTTCTATTTTAATGCAAAGTTAAAAATCACATAAGTACTAGTCTTCGGAGTGCTGTTCCTTCACCATGTAGTTCTGACATCAGGTAGCTCCTATGACTCCAGGCCTAAGTTCCCTGCACAATCTCAGATTGGCCCTAGCCTCACTCTGGCCATCCTCTTGTTCCTACAGAAGTGTAGGATTAGATTACCTACAGTATGGAAACCGGCCCCTCGGCCCAACAAATCTACACCGACTCTCCAAAGAGCAACCCACCCAGACTCATTCTCCTACATTTACCCCCGACTAATGTACCTAACACTATGGGTGATTTTAGCATGGCCAATTCACCAGTCTGCACAGTTTTGGACTGTGGGAGGAAACCCACGCAGACACAGGGAGAATGTGCAAACTCCACACAGTTGCCTGAGGCAAGAATTGAACCCAGGTCTCTGGTGCCGTGAGGTAGCAGTGCTAACCACTGTGCCACCTGAATGTCTTAGCGTTTTCCTGAATCTTACCTGTTCAAGCTTTCTCATGCCCCATTCCAGCTCTCCTAAACCCATTCTTCAGTTTCCTTCTTCCTCTTGACTATATGTTCCACACCCCTTGTCACCCAAGTTTCTTTCAACTTACCATTCCTTCCTTGCTTCAGTGGGACAACCTATCCAGCACTCACAAGTGCTCCCTAAACAACTTCACATTTCTATTTTGCATTCCCTGAGAATATCTGTTCCCAATTTAGGTGCCCCAGTTCCTGCCTAACAGCATTGTAGTTCCCCACCCCCCCCATTTAAATGCTTTCCCATATTCTAGATTTGAGGGGTGCTGTCAGGCAGCATCCGAGGAGCAGGAAAATCCGATGTTTCAGGCAAAATCCCTTCATCAGGAATTCCTACTCCTCGGATGCTGCCTGACCTGCTGTGCTTTTCCAGACTTTGGTTTCCAGCATCTGCAGTCCTCATTTTTGCCTACTTTCCCATACTGCCTGCACTTATCCTTCTCCATGAGTACAGTAAAGGTCAAGGAATTGTGATCACTATCATCAAAATGCTCTCCCACCAAGCAATCTGACACCTGGTGTGGTTTGTTGTCAAGCACCAAATCCAATATGGCCTTCCCTCTAGTCGGCCTATCTACATACTGCCTGAACACACCTGACAAAAACTTCTCCATCCAAACTATTTGAACAAAGGAGGTTTCAATCAAGATTAGGGAAGTTAAAGTCACCCTGATAACAACCCTGTTACTTCCGCATATCTCCAAAATCTGTCTCCCAATCTGATCCTTCGTGTCTCTGTTGCTATGGGGGGGCCTGTAGAAAACTCAAAATAATGTGTCTGCTCCTTTCCTGTTTCTGACTTCCACCCATACTGACTCTGTAAGCAAACCGTTCTCAATGACCTCCCTGTTCTATTATCCTTGATTAGCTTTGCCACTCCTTCACCTCTTTTACCTCCCTCCTTATTCCTTTTGAAACATCTAAACCTTGGAACATCCAGCAACCATTCCTGCCTATGTGATATCCAAGTCTCTGCAATGGCTAAGAACTGATCCATGCTCTGAGTCTGTCACCTTTTTTTTCCTGATACTTCTTGCATTAAAATAGACAACTCAACTTATCACATTGACTGCCCCATCAAGTGCCTATCCCTCCTCACAGACTCTCACAGACTTAGGCCGGTTGATTTAATTTTTGGCTCTTTGTGGGGTGTTTTAGCACCAGATCAGATGCCTCAAACTCTGCCTGTGATGCGGGTGAAGTGTCAGACACATTAGCTCTCCTCTTGTGCCAAGAGCATCTCGTAAGAAATTCATTTTCCTCTTCAAGCATCAAGACAGCCACATCCGTCACGTCTATCCCAGATTCCAAAGTATCTTCAATGATTGATGGAGAGAGAGAACCCACGGGTTCCAGAAAGACTGTCAAGGAACTCGGCACATTTTGATTGGAGTATTTGCAAAATTGTGGCTATCGTATGGTCCATGTGTTTGTTCAGGACCAATGGACCCACCCAAACTTTATAGTTCACTAGACCTGACCTTCAATTGACCATGCCTCTTGCCCATGCTGGGTCGTTCTTATGGTTCCTACCAAACGTCATTTACTTCATGAAATGACTCTGTTAATCAGCAGTCTTGTGTCCAGCATTGGCATTCCTGATGCTGCTTCATCACCACATCCACCCACCAAGTCTGGGAAGATCGGCTTTAACACAGATCAAAGTCTCCTCCTCATTAGCAACTCTGCTGGAGCTATGCATGTCACTGTAGGAGGGGTGGTCCTATAATCAAATAGGAACTGGGACAGTTTTGTATCTCATGAAGCTGTAGGCTGTTTCTTTAAGCCTGCCTTTAAAGTTTGGACCTCTCTTTCTGCCAGACCATTGGATGACGAATGGTATGGAGCTGTCCTTATGGATCACAAACCATTTGATTTCAGGTAATACTCAACTTCCCTGTTAGTAAATGATGGCCCATTATCTGCGTCCAATTCTTCAGGAGTCTGAGTACTATAAAAGGTGCACATAGTTTTTTCCATTGTTTGACGAATGAACTCCATGCCCATCTAGTCACATTGAGCGGGCACCCACAATGACCGAGAACATTATGCCCATGAACTGACCTACAGAATCAACATGTAATGGAGTCCAGGGTTTAACTGGCCATTCCTATGGATATGGGAAAGCTGCTGGCAGGAGTTTTTGTCCTTGTTGGCTCTCTGAGCATGCCCCCACCAATTCAATGTCTGCATCCAATCTTGACCAAAGATATTAATTCATTTTGGAAACTCCTGAATGACCCAGATAAAATTCAGTCAGTAACTGGAGGTGACCTTTCCTGTGGACAATTACTCTTGCACCCCCCATGGTAATATATGCCATCCTGAAATGAAATCTGGTCTCTCCAGATCCAAAAAACATTTGTTTCACTTTGGTTAGGACCAGATCCTTTTGCATCCAAAGTCTGATATTGGCAGCTCTGACTAGAAGCATGTCCAGAAAATGTAAAACTATCATGGACTTGTCCAGTGGCGGTACCACCAGTGATGTCTCTGCCATTGGGGAATGGCTCAATGATTCGGCATTTGCTGCTTGGCCTCCTGGACAGTGCTCCAACTTGTAATTAGACACATATAGCATGAGACCCCATGGCTGAATTCAGTTCGAAGCTATGCGTAACACTGCCGTCTTCTCTTTAAGTAAACCGAGCAGGGCCCTTTGGTCCATTATTATTATAACTTGATTTTTGTAAAAGTACCTGTGGAACTTCATGGGTCCAAATATGACCGCCAAACCATCCTTCGCTATCTGGACATATTTGCACACAGCATTAGCCAAAATCTAGCATGCATTCGCTATTGTACATTCCTCTCCATTGGACCACCTAGAGGATAATACCACCTGGCACCATATGGGGAGGCATTACACATCAATACCAGATCTCACATAGGATCATAGCATGCCAACAACACCTTCAAGGATGATAGCTGTTTCTTCACGTCCTTATGAACTATGTCTGCAACCATTTCCAAGGTTGACCCTTCTTTAAGAGTTGATACAGAGGAGCCAGGATGGAGGCCAGGTTATGGATGAACTTTCAATAATAATTCACCAATCCAAGGGAAGACCTAAGCTCTGGTACAGACTGGGGAGCTGGAATGAGGCTTGTGGGCAGGGGCTTGAGAGATAAATGGGAGGGGGTGGGCTCGGGGGAAGGTCTCTCTGGGACACCCGCACCAACCAACCCCACCGACCCATGGCTGAACACTTCAACTCACCCTCCCATTCCACCAAGGACATGCAGGTCCTGAGCTTCTTCCATTGCCAACTTTAACCACCCGATGTCTGGAGGAAGAACCCTGCAACCACATGGGATTTCACCAGTTTCCTCATTTCCCCTCCCCCCACCTTCTCCCAGTCCCAAGCTTCCAACTTGGCACTGGCCTCTTGACCTGTCAATCGTCATTCCCACCTATCTGCCCCACCCTCCTCTCCGACCTATTATCTGCTCACCCCATCTTCATCTCCCTCTTGCATTCTCAGCTATCCTTCCCCTATCTCCAAATCCCTCCCATTTATCTCTCAGCGCCCCGGCCCACAAGCCTCATTCCTGATGAAGGGTTTATGCCTGAAACGTCGATTCTTCTGCTTCTCGGATGCTGCCTCACCAGTTGCACTTTTCCAGCACCACACTCTTGACAACAGATGTAACTTAGTCTTGTTGACTCTGTAGCCCAAGTATGTCACTGGGGGTATCTGGAGCACATGTTTTTCCCTTTTAAAGAATATGCCAACCTGGGAGACATAACTAAGGACTATGTCCAAGGCTCTCTAATTGCTCCTTTTTGGTCTTCCCAGTTATTCACATATCATCTAGATAAATGGCAAAATGGACTTTATAAAATATTTTCTACTGCCTGCTGAAAGATTGCACAGGCTAATGATATACTAAATGGCAATTTCATATATTAGTACAAATCCTTATGGGTATTAATCATAATGTCTTTTTGGGCATCCTCATCTAACCACAACTGTCAAGGTTACATGGCTCATGTCCAGCTTTGTGAAGGACAGCCTCCCAAGATGCCTAACACTCTGCTTATATCTGTCAGTCAGGATTGTACCAGATTAACAGCCCCATTTAGGGAACTCATAATCATGAGGTCCAGCTGAGTGGCCTCATTACAATCACTACAGTCCCAGAATCCACTGCACTGTGTGATTGTGAATTTACATGCTCTTCTTTAAAATACTGTCATAGGATCATTTACACCCACTTGAAAAGCCAGAAAGGACCTTGGTTTAACACCTCATCTAAAAGATTGCACTTCTCACAATGCTGTACTCCTTAATATTACGCTGGAATGCTAACTGTGGTTTTTTTAAATGTACTGCAGGCCAGATCACAGGAGCAACGGTCTGTACCCTGAAGAGTGAGTGAGTGTGTGTGTGTGTGTGTGTGTGTGTGTACACTGTTGAAATAGGCTGTCATGGCTCACTCTTTGACCCATGTAGACTTGAGTGAGATTTCTGTCATTAAGCTGAGCTTACAGATATTTATATCGAATGTTGAGCTTCAAATCATGAGCTTTGAATTCATGAGCCATCTTCATATGCTGTCAATCGCGTAAACATTTCTCGGTCAAAGGAAATGTAGTTGTAATGGATAAAATATAACATAAGCATCATTTTAAAGAGGAAACTTAAATCTTCCATATTTATCATCTGCATGATGGGCAAATGAACACGGAGATGAAGATAAGCATCATTTTTATCTGTTGTATGGACTTCTGAAAAATACTTATTTAGACAACACATAATGTAATATCAGTTATTGTATTAATGTGGACATTTTGACACAATAATATAACCAAAAATGTCATAGTTTTAGAGTGTCAGATCAGGGTCCATCTGATTATCATTGAGGTCCATAGTGCCCCATTCCTCAGATAATAAACACTAGATAGCGTAAGTAGAAAGTGAGGGACCAATACAATGTGCTAGTTATCAAGGCAGCATCCTGTGCAACATAGGAACCTTCTGCAATTTTGCTAAAAGCTTCAACAGCACACCATTCACTCAGCAGTCATTTGGAATAAATAGCAATGGTGAGGTTACATAGGTTCTTGTCATTCTTTTTCAAGATGGTTCATTTCTGTCAAATGGTCCACATCTATTTGAACTTCAAAGGCCAATGCTATGAGTCATAAAAGGTTGGTAGTAAGCAGGGAACCAACAGTCCTTCTTTCATGCATTTTACGCCTGTTGTGCGTCAAGTGGGATTAACAAGAAATGACACTAAAATATTTAAAAGTGAACTTTACTGTACAATTCTCATGATAGACAAGCACAGTTATCAAAAAAAAGTCAACAGCAGGGAAATAGTAACATTGAACAGAGAACAATACAGCACAAAACACTTCAGCTCACCATGTCTGTGTCAACACATTGCCATTCTAAACTAATCCCGTCTGCCTGTATGTGGTCCATATCACATATTTCCCTGCCTGTTCATGTGTATATATAAGTGCTTTTAAAACATTGCTATCATACCTTGCTTCTTCCACATCTCCCAGCAGCATGTTTCAGGCACCTACCATATCTGTGTAAAAAGCTTGCCTCGCAAATCCCTTTCAAACTTCTCCTTCTCCTTACTATCTAAGCCCCTTCCTATTTGACATTTCCGTTTTGGGAAAAAAGACTCCAATTATCCACCTATCCATGCCTTTTTTACATGCTTCTCTTGGGTTGCAACTTAGACTCCAAAACTCTAGCAAAGGTTTGTCCACCTCTCTTTATAACAAATACACTCCAAACCAGGCAACATCCTGGTAAACCTCTTCCATACCTTCTCCAAAGTCTTCCTATAGTGTGGCGATCAGAACTGCACACAATACTCCAATGTGGTCTAACTGAAGACTTATATAGCTGCAATATGACTTGCTAACTTTTATACTTAATGTCCCGACTGATAATAAAGGCAAGCATTCCGTATGCCTTCTTTATCACCTTGTCCACTTGCGCTATCACTTTGAGGGACAGAAGTCACACAACACCAGATTATACTCCAACAGGTTTATTTGCAATCACAAGCTTTCAGCTGACAAAGGAGCAGTGCTTCAAATTAAATCTATTGGACTACAGTCTGGGGTCATGTGACTTCTGACTTTGTCCACCGCAGTCCAATACTGCCATTTCCACTTCCAGGGAGCTACGGACTTGCGCTCCAAGGTCCACCTGTATATCAGTGCTCCTAAGGATCCCACCATTTACTATATTTTCTTCTTGCATTTGACTAGCTAAGATGTATCACCTTACACTTATCTGGATTAAACTTGATCTGCCATTTCTCCATCCATCTAATCTATACCTTGCTGTCCTTTAACATCCTTCCTCACTATCAACAATTCCACCAATATTCATGTCAGCTGCAAACTTACTAATCAGGCCACTGACACTTTCATCCAAGTCATTTATATATATATTACAAGCAACAGAAGTCCCACCAGTGGTCACAGATATTCAGTCAGAAAAACACCTGTCCATAACAATCCTCAGTCTTCTATAACCAAGCCAGTTTTGTATTTAACTTGCCAATTCACCATGAATTCCAAACGACTTAATCATCTGGATCAGTCCATCATCATGGACCTTGACAAATGCTTTAGTAAAGTCCATGTAGACAACATCCACTGCACTGCCCTCATTAATCATCTTTGTTTCTTGCTCAAAAAACTCACATTTGTGATAGAAGACTTCTCCCACATAAAGCCACGTTTACTATCTCTAATAAGCCCATTATTTTCCAAATGCAAATAAATCCTGATCTTAAGAATCTTCTCCAATAATTTCCCTACTTTTGATTTCAGGTTCACTGGCCGATAATTTCTGGATTAAACCCTCCTGAGTGGCTCTCGCAAACCTCCCTGCCACAATATTAGTGCCCCTCCAATTTAGATGCAACCCGTCCTCCTTCTACACGTCCTTCCTGCCCTAGAAGAGAGTCTAATGATGCACATATCTGAATCCCTCCATCCTATACCAGCTCTTAAGCCATACATTCAATTGTATTAGCTTCCTATTTCTATCCTCACAGGCACATGTGTACAGGGAGTAATCCTAAGATTATAAGGTGAGAGTCCTGTTTTTCAATATCCTACCTAACTCCCTAAATCTCCATGGCATGACCTTATCTCTGTTTCTGCCTTTGTTGTTAGTAACAATAGGGACCACAATCTCTGGCTGTTCACCTTTCACTTTCAGAATATCCTGTGCCCGTTCAGAGACATCCTTGCCCCTGGCACCAGGGAGACAGCGCATCATCCTGTAACATTATGGCTACCTCTTTTGACTGATTTACCAGAGACCTGGAATAATTCTCTTCGAAGTCTTTTGATCCTTTATCTCATACCTGACCACTCAGAAAACAAAAGAAGAAAAACAAATCTCCCTCAAAATTCCTGGAGGCAATGATGTGTAAATAACAAGCAAGTGTCTTTCATGAACCAGTGGAAGTCTTATATCTGTTAAAGAAACATTTAGTGAAAGGAGAAACATAGTGATAAAATGTTCCCATTTGTGAAAGGATTGAAAATGAAAGGGCACAAATCTAAAGGAATCAAAGAATCGAAAGTGATACAAAGACAAACGTTTTCAGATAATGAATGGTTAGGGTCTGTAATGCACTGCCTGACAGTATGTTGGAATCAGGATCTATCAACGTATTTATAAGGGAATCAGGTGGTTATTTGAAAAGGAAGGAAGCACAGAGTTATGGAGGAAGGCAGGAGAATGAGACTACATGTGAAGCACATTGAAAAAGCTGGCACAGATGTGATGAGGCATTGCAACTTCGATGACCCAGTGAAAAAGTTTTCTCACTTTCAATTCCCTATCAGGTGCTCTATTATATAGTAAGTGTGATTCAATAGAGGGACCTGTCTTTTTAATGGTAAGTTGACCTAACATTAACCAGCCTTCTGTGATTGCAGCACACATTACTCTGCTTTTCCAATGGTTAGCACTGCTGCCTTACAGTGTCAAGGACCTGGGTTCAATTCTAGCCTTGGGTCACTGTCTATGTGGAGTTTACGCATTCTCCCCATGTCTGCGTGGGTTTCCTCCGGGTGCTCTGGTTTCCTACCACAGTCCAAAGATGTGCAGGTCAGATGAATTGGCCATGCTAAATTACCAATAGTGTTAGCTGCATTAATCAGAGGGAATGGTTCTGTGTGGGTTACTCTTCGGAGGGTCGGTGTGGACTTGTTGGGCCGAACGGCCTGTTTCCACATTGTATGGAATCTAATTTAATGAAAGCATCATGATGCAATGAACATGGTAAAAAGTATGCTATCTGCTGCCATGTTTTTGTGCCCATATTTAAATTGACCACTATATCTGGCAGTAAGAAAATAATCTGCTTCTGAAGCTGGAAAAATGGGTTGCAGCTGTCCTGCCATCAACTGACTGACAGGCACTCCACTTTAAAATGGAAATAGATACCCTGTTCAACAGTGGAACCGAAAGGCTTTATCATGACCTTTGCTGCATTATGAGTGCTTGGCTGAGTTTCAAAAGATCCAGTTCTACAAGTGGTTTTTTACAGAACAGAATTTTTATTATGTGTAAAGAGAAAGTGAGGACTGCAGAAGCTGGAGATCAGAGTTGAGAGTGTGGTGCTGGAAAAGCACAGCAGGTCAGGCAGCATCAAAGGAACAGGAAAATCGATGTTTCAAGCATTCTCTTGCTCCTCGGATGCTGCCTGACTTGCTATGTTTTTCCAGCACCACTCTCTTGATTGTGCATAAAGAGTCTATTTGTCTGAATTGTCATTCTCAGTACAGAAATAACCTGAAGTATCTGAACGAGATGGGGGGGTGTATTTTGTTCCAATAACTTGGGCAAAGTCTTAGAGAGAATTGTAAGGGATAGGATTTATGAACATCTGGATAGGAATAATGTGATCAAGGATAGTCAGCATGGTTTTGTGAAGGGCAGGTCGTGCCTCACAAACCTTATTGAATTCTTTGAGAAGGTGACTAAGGAGGTGGACTAAGTGGTAGATGTGGTGTATATGGATTTTAGTAAGGCGTTTGATAAGGTTCCCCATGGTAGGCTACTGCAAAAAATATGGAGGTATGGCATTGAGGGTGAGTTGGAGGTTTGGATTAGGAATTGGCTAGCTGGAAGAAGACAGAGGGTAGTAGTTGATGGTAAAGGTTCATCTTGGAGTGCAGTTACTAGCGGTGTTCCGCAAGGATCTGTTTTGGGACCATTGCTGTTTGTCATTTTTATAAATGACCTGGAGGAGGGGCTAGAAGGTTGGGTGAGCAAGTTTGCGGATGATACAAAAGTCGGTGGAGTTATTGACAGTGAAGAAGGATGTGGCAGGTTACAGCGGGATATAGATAAGCTGCAGAGCTGGACAGAAAGGTGGCAAATGGAGTTCAATGGAAGTAAGTGTGATGTGATTCACTTTGGTAAGAGTAACAAGAAGATGGGGTACTGGGCTAATGGTCGGATACTTGGTAGCGTGGATGAGCAGAGGGATCTTGGTGTCCATGTACACAGATCTCTGAAAGTTGCCACCCAGGTAAATAGTGCTGTGAAGAAGGCATATGGTGTACTGGCTTTAATTGGTAGAGGAATTGAGTTCCGGAGTCCTGAGGTCATGTTGCAGTTGTATAAGACTCTGGTGCGGCCGAATCTGGAGTATTGTGTGCAGTTTTGGTCGCCATACTATAGGAAGGATGTGGAGACACTGGAACGGGTGCAGAGAAGGTTTACCAGGATGTTGCCTGGTATGGTAGGAAGATCGTATGAGGAAAGGCTGAGGCACTTGGGGCTGTTTTCATTGGAGAAAAGAAGGTTTAGGGGTGACTTGATAGAGGTGTACAAGATGATTAGGGGTTTAGATAGGGTTGACCATGAGAACCTTTTTCCACATATGGAGTCAGCTATTATGAGGGGGCATAGCTTTAAATTAAGGGGTGGTAGGTATAGGACAGATGTTAGGAGTAGATTCTTTACTCAACAAGTCGTGAGTTCATGGAATGCCCTGCCAGTAGCAGTGGTGGACTCTCCCTCTTTATGGGCATTTAAACGGGCATTGGATAGACATATGGAGGATAGTGGGCTCGTGTAGGTTAGGTGGGCTTGGATCGGCGCAACATCGCAGGCCGAAGGGCCTGTACTGCGCTGTATTTTTCTATGTTCTATGTTCTATTAAAAAAGCATGCTTCCAGAGTTCTTACTTCATTTTATTGATAAAATGTGTACATACACTGGACATTGCTTAAAGATTCATGATATTTCACAAATAAAATCACTTTTTGGCTAGAATTTGACTAAATTCTGTGAAATTTTTCATTGACAGTTTCCTCAGTTTTAACCCGTCCTTGACAGCAGCTGGCATTTTTCTGTTCGGTGTCTGCCCGCCATCCAAAAAGCAACGGAAATGAAAATTGCAAGTGCATTTTTTGACTTAAATCTCTGGAGAATGAGCTGAGGACAAAAATTGTTGGGTTTGCAAAACGGAGTGAGTCAATGTTGAGAGGGAACCTTGCTGTTCGGGTGCACAGCTCGGGCTTGTACATATGTTGTTCTTGTATGTTCACAGTCACAAACCTTTGTCCTTGGGGGGAGTAAGTATTGGAGATTCTTTTAATAAAAAGTGTAAGACTTAACTCTAAAGTCATGTCTTGAATATATATTTGAAGTTAATTATTTATTAAAGCATACTTGCATCTATATTCCTGTTCAAATTTACAAAATGATGTATTAAATGGATGAGGAATAGAATTTTCCTACTTCATTGAAATGAATTTACAGGGACCTTGAGATCTTGTTCGGATCATCTGAAATTCGGATAATTGATGTTCGAATAACTGAGGTTGTTCTGTATTACGATTTAGTGCCAATATCCTGTATTTTCATCATAATCCTGCACATTCAAATAATCATCACACAGTCTTGCATGTTCTGATTGAACCTGCCTCCTCCACACTTAGCAGTATACACCCAGCCAATACTTTCCAAACCCTCACTACTCACTGTGTGAAAAAAGTCTTCTCGCCTTCTTTATTTCGTTTGCAAAATACTTCATAATTGCGGCCTTTGTTTCAGAGTCCTTTCATGAGCTGAACATTTTCTCCCTACTAACTCTGTCCAGATCACTGATTTGGAAAACTTTATCAAATCTCCTCTTAGCCTGCTCCTCTCCAGAGGGAATAGGTTCCAACTCCTCCAATCCAACCTCATCACTGAAGTTTCTCATCTTTGGAACAATTCTCATAAATTTCTTTTGTGCTGTTATTCATTCAATAACATCCTTCCTAAAATTTGGTATGCAGAATTGGACACAATATTCCAGCTGAGGTCTAACCAATGCCCTGCATAAAATGAGCAAAACTTACCTACTCTTGTATTCTATGTCCCTATTAATGAAGTTTCAAAAACTATAAGCATTATAAACAATTCTCGCTACCTGTCCTGCCAATTTCACTGACTCATGCATCAATACTCCCATATCTCTGACCTCTATCTTGTATAGTTTCAGCAGAATCTCCCTATTTTTATATTCCATTTCTTTTAAAACAAAGGTCAACATTGCATTTTGCTTCAATATTAACCCAGTTGAAAATGGACGCGAGCTTTTTGAAATTCATGGCCAAAGACCCCAAATCCCAATATTCTGTAGCTTTCTGTCATCTTTTCCTATTAAACAATACTTAGCTCCTCTATTTTTCCTGCCATAGCCTCACATTTCCGCACATGGTAAATACTATTCAGTGTTATATCTGCCAACTTTTTGCCTGCTCATTTAATATGTCTGTAGTCTTCTGCAGACCCGCTGTGCTATCCTCTGTGTCTGTCTGACTTTGTGTCAGAATAAGGGTTAGAATCAAGGAAGATTGGATTTAAATCATTAACATTAATTTTAGCTGTAGGTAGAGGCTGGACAAACCTGGATTGATTTTGCTTGATGTTTGGAGACTGAGGAAGTATATAAAGTACCTGACAGAAGTATATTAAATTATGAGAAGCATGGATAGGGTGGACAGTCAGAGTCTCTTTTCTTGGTTGGAAGTGTCAAATATAAGGGGACACAGGTTTAAGGTGAGACAGGGTGTGTTTAAAAGAGATGTGTGAGAAAACATTTTTATACAGATGGTGGCCCATGCCTGGAATGCATTGCCAGGGAGGTGATTGAAACAAATATGAACATTTATGAAACATTTAAACAGATACACAAACAGGCAGGGAATAAAGGGATATGGACCATATGCAGACTGACGGGATTAGTTTAGAATGGCATCATGGTGTTGCAGACATGATTGGCTAAAGGGCCTGTTCCTGTGCTGTACTGCTCAATATTCTATCTGCCAACTTTTTGCTTGTCTACTTAACATGTCTATATTCTTCTGCAGACATGTTGTGCAATCCTCACCACTTGCCTTTCCCATATTTTGGTGTTATTCACAAACTTGGTTACAGTACATTTACTTTCCTTATCCAGGCTATTAATATACATTGTCAACAATTATGGCCCTAGCATTTATCCCTGGGGCACATCACTAGTTACTGATTCTATCCAGAAAATGCTCCCCACCCCCTACCTCTCCCTCTATCCAGACTCTGTCTGCTGTTAGTTAGTTAATCATCTAAACATGCTAATATACCACCTCCAATACAATGGGCTTTTAAATACCATATGCGTAGGACCTGATCAAACAACTTGTGCTGAATTACTCTATTTAAGTCAATGTATCATTTAAATTCATTTTTAGTAGAGGTATTTAGGTTATTTGTTGAACTATTCAATCCCTTTATTTTACATGGAATAACAAAGGGCTGACTTGTGTCAGAGTCATAGATTCATAGAGATGTACAGCATGGAAACAGACCCTTCAGTTCGAAAAGGAGACATCCTAATTATGTATAAAATGCATCCATTCAACATCCAGAACCTGCAGAAGGAATATTCTGAGTAAGATTTTGGGTAGTCTTGCAACAAGTGTTGGAGGTTTACACCTTCATGTTGAATACACTGGCATCTTCAGCAAAGACATCAAACTAGTCAATAATACATCATTATATGTTTGACAGGCTCACCACTTCCAAAGTCTGGTTTTCCATATGTCCTACGGATTAGGTTCATTAGAAAATATTCAAAGAGGATCAAATGCATGAAGTTTTACATTACATTACACATTTTGTTGAGCCCAAATATCATTTTGGTGCAGCTCGCTCTTCTGTTTATCATACAACGATCCTCAGATCAAGGCTTTACCTGTCTCAGTGCAACAACTGGAGCTTATTTGCTAAGTCATTTTGGACTAGCAACATCCTCGCCACCTTTATAAATATCTTCAAAACTTCAATTTTCAACAGATCTATTATTCTTTATTTGATGATTGCTCAATCTATTTTCTCCAACAAATTTTGTGACATTAACAACGCTACATTTGCTATTTGTAGAATACTGAAACTACAGATGGTGACACTAGGAGACTAGCTTCCTTGAGATTCCCACCTTTCTTGTATGCCTTGAAAATATTTTCACCAGTTGCTTCCCTCAATGTAGGTCAAATATTATTACTGAGCTAATAAGCTGACTTCTTTCAATAGAAGAGATTTTACAACTTATCCTAAACTGCTATAACCTATATCACAGACAGTGGAGTTAGTCATTGAGGTTAAATGAAAAGGAAGAATGCAAATGTTAAAACTCTGAAATGCAAAGAGACTGGATAGAAATAGATGATCACCAATTGTGAAGTGAAAAAGCATGTTAAAATTTTGAGGAAAGAAGATTCTAGAAAAGGGTTAAATGAGTGATGGTTATTCAGGGAATCATTGGTCATAGAATCCCTAGAGCACATGAAGAGGTCATTCAGCCCTTCGGGTCTATACTGACTCTCTAAAAAGCATCCCACCCTATCCCCATAACCTTGCATTTACCGTAACTAACCCACCTAGCCTGCATCCCTGGATACCATAGGCAATGTAGCGTGGTTAATCCAACTGAAAGTCACATCTTTGGACCATCGGCAGAAACCAGAACACATCGTGGAAACTCACGCAAGCACAGGGAGAACATGCAAACCTCACCCAGTCACCAGAGGCTGCAATCAAATCCAAGTCCCTAGTGCTGTGAGGCAGCAGTGCTAACCACTGAGCCACCGTGCCACCCCTGAAATCGAGGATATTACCAAGTTGAAAGAAATGAAACACATACAAAATGGCAAAAATTATGTGTTGAGGGTGATAATAAAGGTGGAGTTAAGGGTGGAAATGATATTGTAAAGATTAGTAGTAAGATTGAGAAAGTTTGAAAAAGCAACAAAAGATGACTAAACAAAAGAACGTAAACTTTAAAAGGTAAATTGGCATGTTATATGAGAAAGGAAAGCAAGAATAAAAGCAAAATATTTGCTTGTTTGATCCAAGGCATGGAGGGATTTTCTGGTAAGTTTTGCATAGGTTAGAAGAACGCGAGATGATCTTATTAAAATACGTAAGATGCTTAGAGAATGTGGCAAGATGGTTTCTATGAGATTATATCCCTTTTGGGACTATCTTGGACCAGAGAATGTAATCTCAGAGCAAGGGGTACCCATACAAACCAGAGATGATGAAGGAATTTCTTTTCTCAAAGGGTAGTGAACCTAAAAAGAATTATTCCAGATTGCCATCAAAACTGAGCTGTTTAGTATATTCTAGGCTGAGATAAACAGATTCTTAATCAGTAAGGGAATCGAGGGGAAAAGGCAGGAAAGTGGAATTGAAGATGATAAAATCACCCACAATCTCGGTGAACAGTAAATCCTCGAATCCCTACAGTGTGGAAAGAGTCCATGCAGCCCATTGAGTCCACACTGACCCGCCAAAGAGCATCTCATGCAAACCCTCCACCATCATTGTAATCCCACACTTTTTTAGCATGGCCAAACTTTCTAACATGCATATCTTTGGACTGAGAGCAAACTGGAGCACCCAGCAGAAATCCACACAGAAATGAGAAGAATGTGTAAACTCCACACAGATAGTCACCCAAGACTGGATTTGAACCTAGGTCACAGGTGCTAAGCAAGCAGGGTTAATCACTGAGCTACTGTGCCACCATCATTGTCCATGGTGAAGCAGACTTGATTGGCTGAATGGCCTACTTCAGCTCCAATGTCTTATGGTCTTAGTGTTTGAGGTGTGACCATTCAATGGAAACCCTGTTGACAAAGATTTCTGACTGACACCAACACTGATTAATTTGGCATATTCAGTGTTTAAGAAAGCTAACCTTGGGGTACCCGCATAATTCTGCCAATGATTGGTTATTGCTCATCAATCAAATAGAGAATTTGTGACTCCATAGCAAAGTGAATCCCCAATGAAACCTGCATTTGCTGACAGTTGGAGATGGGGAACAGAGCATCAATTCTGGTGTACAATTCTGGTCGCCCCATTACAGGAAGAATGTGGAGGCATTGGAAAAGGTGCAGAGGCAATTTACCAAGATGTTGTCTAGTCTGGAGGGAAGGTCTTATGAGGAAAGGTTGAGAAACTTGGGTATGTTCTCATTGGAAAGAAGAAGGCTAAAAGGGGATTTGATAGAGACATACAAGATGATCAGAGGATTAGATAGGGTAGACAGTGGAAGTCTTTTTCCTAGGATGATGACTTTAGCATGTACGAGGGGGCATAACTACAAATTGAGGGGTGATAGATTTAAGACAGATGTCAAAGGCAGGTTCTTTACTCAGAGAGCAGTAAGGGCGTGGAATGCCCTACCTGTTAATATAGTTAACTCAGCCACATTAGGGAGATTTAAACAATCCTTGGATAAACACATGGATGATGATGGGGTAGTGTGGGGGGTTGGGCTCAAATGAGTTCATAGATCAGGGCAACATCAAGGGCCAAAGGGCCTGTTCTAAACATAGAACAATACAGTGTAATGAAAAGCAAAAGGTCTTCTCCAAGAATTCCACATGAGTGGAGCAGACTGCTGGTGAGTGAGAGACACATTTGTAAGGAGATGAAATTTAGCATTACCATGAAACTTGAACAACTATTCCTGCAGTGGTATTTTCAATCTTTTGGAGATTGCAGTGCTGAGAGACTATAATGCATTATTATATTTCCTCTGTCTCTATGCCTTTGTGTTTCTCTATTGCACTATTTTGTAATTTAATGCTCCAGGAGTTTCTGGAACAGCATAACAAGCAACAGCAGCTGGAGTACAGCAAAGCACATCTGAATTGCTGGTGCACCCCACAACCACATCAGCTTCCATGCTTTGTAAATGGGTCCGGTCACCAGTTTGGAGTGAAGAGGTGACAATCAGTGCTCACCCGGAAAAGAACACTGAATGAGGGGGAACTGGGTGTGAGAGGAATGTGACAAAGGGCACTGTTTGCACGACCTGTATCTGTGAATCTTGGCTTGAATTCCTTAGAGACAATGTCCCAGATGCCACCATCATCATCCCTAAATATATCCTGTCTCACTTCCACCTCAAAGGTAGCAGGTATATGGGAACACCACCACCTGCACGTTCCTTCCAAGTCAGAACCATCCTGGCTAGGAAATATGTCACCTTTCCTTCACTGTCGCTGGGTCAAAATCCTGGAACTCCCTCCCTCGGGTCATTGTGGGCTAACCTACAGGATGTGGACTACAGCAGTTCAAGAAGGCAGCTCACCACCACCTTCTCAAGGACAACTAGGGATGGGCAATAAACACTGGCCAGGCAGCAATGCCCACATCAAACATATGAATAAACAAATGAAAAAAGCTGCTGTGAAAAGGAGCTGGAAGTTTATTGGAGGAAGCTTGTGGCTGAAATTACTACCAAATATAATCCTATTTAAATTTTCCAAGAGCTCCATTAGGTCTATCATTGGTGTTTCTTCTATTCAATGCATATTTTCTATTTCACATTAACCACTATTTGACTTTCAATTCATGTTTATCAATGAAGCCAAAATCAACATAAATTCAAATGAAGCTGAAATCTTGCCCATTGATTTCCTAGTCTGGTCTGTTCTTTTGGTTTATTGGTCTCCAGACAGTCATGACAATACTAAAATGCACAGATACTACTAGGACTGTGTCCTGATCCCTATTTTGATAGCTACTTTCTTCTCCATGAACCTGAGCTTTATGTTCCTATTGAATAATAAATTTCTTTACTATCTCAATGAAATTCTTGTAAGTCATTTTGTGGTGATTATTATTGAAGATTATTGTTATATTTGTATTTTTGAATCGATGTCAAAGATCTATATAAAAACTTAGCAGGCATTACATTGGGCCTTTACCATTGCTTCTATGTCAGTTATGAAATTCATAATAATTGTGTTAAATGTCAAAGCTTGGGCAGAACCTGAGATGGTGCAAGAATCTATTTTTCAATGTAAGAAAATTGAACTAATTTGGGAACATTTAATCTCTCAAATCATAATGTTTGATACTTCTGATGTCCAATGTAACATTGTAAAAACAGCAATATCCTCTGAAAAGCTACATATACATTTTGAAGACTCATCGGTAAATCATTAGTAATTGTTTCACACTGGAGATCTGATTGTTTCATACTACCCAACAAAAGGAACATCAATTGTTGTTTTTACAACTTTACATTGGACATCAGGAGAATCAAACATTTTGCTACCAAAAACTGTTTGCAAGTACATGATGGATTTTTTATCTTTTGTATAAACACCCTCATCAATTTCCCAATTGTGCCCTATTATTGCATTTACCCACAAGAATAAAAGGTGATTGTTGGCTATGATGTGTCTTGGAAGGTCATGAAGGATGTGAAATACACCATATAAGTGCACAGTTTATTTTTAGTTAATGTTTTATTACCTTGAACAGAGAAATAGCACTCCTATACCATAAAGTAACATAGAGAAAAGTTAAAATACAAATTTGTGCAATGAATTAAGAGACATATGTTAATTTTATCCTTATCTCTCACATTTATCATCAGAATTCAAGGAAAACCATTCTTATATGTTTCTGTTTTAACGACATGAGCTGCAAATTTAGAAAGCAAGGGGAAGTTTGTTTTTTTTAGTCTTGTTTACAAGACCATTTCATTCTGTTTATCATGTGTCACTTTGATAGTGTAACTTGAAGTAAGACTGTGAAGGATTCACTACATAAAGGTTACTGCTCCTTTTCTGCTGTGATTGCATATTGAAGAAAAGCGTTTGCCTTAAAGCTATAGTCTCAGTGCCAGTTATGCTTGCATTAAGGTTTGTCTTTGTCAGAGTAAGATGGTCCTGTTGCTTCCTCAAGAGATGTCACAACAGGCCTTAATTAGAAACAGTTGCAAAAGGGCAACAGGCACATCAAAGTTGTGATCTGTTCGAGCACTACTCTTCTGAGATCTTTAACTCAAAGATGTAAATGGCTTCTGGCATTTCAGAAGTGAGAGCAATTAAAATAGACAGCAAACCACCACAGTGCTGACAGAAGAGATCACACAGTGAAGACTGCAAACTTCAGGGTAGATAATGGACCATAGAATTTTGGTGAAAAATGCAGAGTAGGGAGAAAGTAGCAGAGTTTGAAAACTGTACCAAATATCCAGAGAAATGAATAACCTTTTAATTTTATTGATTAAAAAGCACAGAAATAAAATACTTACATTATGATATTTGTCTGACTTCCAACTTTGCCTGTGCCAACCACAGGAGCATTAGCTGTTTGTACTGTCCTTTGCATTTGAATGGAATTTGAGTTTCAGATTGCTTTCTGGTAGGGATGAGTACTAACACATTGGTTCTGCCCTCAGAAGGTTACTAACATTGCACCGAGAACACCAATGAATATAATGCTTCAGTTTCATAGGACACCCAAGTATGAAGAATGAATCATTGTCTGAATTTCAGCAGATCCCGAAAAGTAGAAAGTAAAGCAATCTTGGCACCCAGAAGTTTTCAGCGAAGAGGTTAAATAAAATCAACATGATAAACACCCAAAAATGAACTATATGAAGTTTTTCACACAAGTGCTTTAGCAAATCTCACATTATTTATTGGTCTCCAACCAGAGCACTGAATAATAATTTATGTAAAAACAGTCATGTGAAAACTGTTGCCATAGGGATAAAACAGCTCTGCTAACCTGCACATGTTGGTATTTAGAACACTCTTAAAATAGATAAGTTTGAAGCACTGGCAGAAGAGCCAGTTCTCCGGTGCATTGCTTGGAATACAGATCGCTCATTTTGGAAGTGACTTACTCATGTAATCTCTCCTCTTAATCCTGCACACAGGTGAAAACAATGTTAATTAGGGGCTCTCAAGCAGTAATTCGTCATGAACTGTTCAACCTGAAAGTAATAGTCATCCTGTCATTCCACACAAAGGAGAAGTTTATCATTTGAATTGCAAAGCAGTGAAGTGCAGTGAGAGTGCAAGAATCATCTGCAGTTGAACACAAGTCAAGTTGTCAAACACAGAAATGCTTTGAGAGGCAAATTTTACAGTGCTAGCCTGGCTGCTTTTACCCTACTACCCTCTATTATCTTAAACAAGCAAATAATCTCATTTGAGAGAGAGCGTGCTGCTTCAGTATTCAAAGGCTGACCTTCAGTTTGACCTGACCTATAAGGAAATTACATCCAACTTTACTCATTGCATGGCTTTACCTATCTTGCTGTAATCCTAGGGAAATGAAAGGGAATATTATGGTTTTGGACACAATTTCCATTTAAAACGTTAACACAATGTTCCATAATCCATAGTATATAAGGGTTTCATGGCAAGCATTCATATTTTCCTCACTTTGCTGGAACCACAGGAATCTATTTGCATGACTTCAATCTGTTGTTTTAGTGACAGTTCTTCAATTCAGTGGATCTCACTCCCCTAATCCCTTTCAATAGCCCCTGTATTAGCATTTAACCAAATTTCTCTTAAAAAATCTCTGCCTGAACCATTTATGTGTAAAAACATTGCACATTGCAATTATCTCTATTCTCAGTCCCTATTCTCAGTCTTTGGCTGATCATTTTAAATTGATTCCTCATGTAAACATAATCAGTTTTCTCCATGGAAACCTTTCATGAATTGAAAAGCTGTATTCACTTTCTTTTTAGCTTTCTTTGTTCAGTGAGGGTAGTTTCAGCATCCTGGGTCTTTCTTTCGAATTATTATGTCACATGCTTGGCATTATCATCCCCTACAGTTTTAACATTGTTATAATTGATGTTAAAGCACCTCACGTACTCGTCGTTGTGACGTAACCAGCACTTTATATAAATACAATATTGCTTTAGTTTTTGAGCTCTATACGATATCTATTAAACTAAAAATGTATTGCCTGTCCACTTTCAAAGGATTTTATATTTAAGCCTTAAGTCTATTTGTTTATTCATACTATTTAGTAACTTTTCACTTAGTGCATTCTTATAATCTTTGTGTTTTGCCAAAAATACGTTGCCTAAAATTTATCTAAGTGAAATGGAATTTGATTTTAGTCTTCGATTTCAATGAATCTGCCTTTTTTTTGTAGTGTCATTGTTTGCTAAAGTTTCTACTTTCTTGTCAATAGCAGATGTTGAGATAGTGGTCTGTATGTTAATCCACATAGGTTTGGGTATTTACTGGCTTTTTGGCAGAAATCCAATTTCACCCTCCATTTTCAACTCTGCATTTTTCCTCAGTCCTTTTGCAAGTCAGTTGTTCCAATATGTAAAATACAGACACACACACATACAGACACACACCCTCTGCTGAGGCTGGGATCGCTGTTTTCAATCAAGGAGGAAAAGTGAGGCGGCACAGTGGTTAGTGCTGCTGCCTCACAGCACCAGGGACTTGGGTTTGATTCCTGCCTCAGGCAAGTGTCTGTGTGGGTTTTCTCCAGGAGCTCCGGTTTCCTCCCACAATCTGAGAGGAGCAGGTCAGGTGAATTGGCCATGCTAAATTGTCCATAGTGTTAAGTGAATTAGTCAGAGGAGTTACTCTTCGGAGGGTTGGTGTGGACTTCTTGGGCCAAAGGACCTGTTTCCACATTGTTGGGAATCTAATCTAAAAAAAATTAAATCTCCACTCGTGTACCAATTTTGTTTCATTGCTTAAGGTTTTGGAAACCTATTGAAACATTCCATTTTTTGAGAGTCAGTGAAGAAAATGGAAAGCCTGCTGAGCAGTCAGGAGCATTCTGGAAGGTAAGTGTGAAGTTCAAAGTTTAGGAGAAGATTTGTAGCTCGGGTGCTCATTATTGTGCTTCTGTTCGCCGAGCTGGGAATTTGTGTTGCAGACGTTTCATCCCCTGTCTAGGTGACATCCTCAGTGCTTGGGAGCCTCCTTTGATCTTCCTCCGGCATTTGTAGTGGTTTGAATCTTCCGCTTCCGATGGTCAGTTCCAGCTGTCCGCTGCAGTGGTCGGTATATTGGGTCCAGGTCAATGTGCTTATTGATTGAATCTGTGGATGTGCAATCAATAAGCACATCGACCTGGACCCAATATACCGATCACTGCAGCGGACAGCTGGAACTGACAACCGGAAGCGGCAGATTCAAACCACTACAAATGCCGGAGGAAAGATCACAGAAGTGCTTCACAGGAGGCTCCCAAGCACTGAGGATGTCACCTAGACAGGGGATGAAATGTCTGCAACACAAATTCCCAACTTGGTGTACAGAACCACAACAATAAGTGTGAAGTGCTTTCAAATCTTCAAATGTCATTATTTGCTGCAAAATCACAAAGTAAATGTGCTTTTCCAGCTGAGGTTCATAATGGACATTTGACCTTTGAAGGCAAGTGCATCCTTACATTGAGCAACCCTGTGTATTTGTTCTCATGCATCATATTACAATTCTGATGGAGAAAACACCATAATGTGTGAAAAGTGTTACTTGTGAACATATGAATTAGAAGCATGAGGCCATTCAGCCTTCTAAGCATGTTCTGCCACTCAAAGGCTTCATGGCTAATTGTATCAAATCTCAATTTTGCCTACCCCTCACAACCTTTCATGATCTACCTTGTAAAAAGAACTTATTGACCTATGCCTTAAAAATATTGAAAAACTTTATTTCCACTGGCTTTTGAGGAAAAAGTTCCGACCCTCTGCAAGAAAAATTCTCCCCATCTCTATCATAATTGGGCAACTCCTTAATTTAAAACAGTGGCCACTGGTTCTCGAGATTCTCGTGAGAGAGAGCATCCTTTCCACATCCTCTCTGTCAAGACCCTTCAGAATCTTATATGTTCCAATCAAATCACCTCCAAAACGTAGTGAATGAGAACCTTGCTCATCATTCCACATAAGACAATACACCCATTCTTGGTCTAGTAAACTTTTTCTGAACATTTATATCATTCTAGTGCATTTATATCATTCCACAACTAAAGAGAATACTACTGTACACAATATCCAAAGGGGATCTCACCGATGTCTTGTTTAATTGAAGCACAAGCTTTCCACCTTTGTATTCCATTCCCCTCACAATAAACAAAACATTCTATTCATATTCCTAATTACTTAATGTACTTGTAGACTAAGCTTTCGTTATTCATGCACTGGGACACCCAGATCATTCTGTAACACAGAGCTTTGTACTTCTCACCATGTCGCTAAAATGTTTTTTTCTTTTCATTCCTATTGAAATTGGCATTTGTACCATATCTCATGTTATACTCCATGTGCCAAATTGTTGTCCATTCATTTAACCTTCACTTCTTTGAATCCAGGTGAAGCATCCTTTCGTCCCCTCTTCAATTTACATTCCTGTTTATTTTTGTGTCATCAACAAATTTAGCCACCATATCTTCAGTCCCTTCATCAAAGCCACTTGTAAAAATTATAAAATGTTGAGGTCCCAGCACTAATTCTTGTGGCATCATTACATTTTGCCAACCAGAACATGACTCATTATTGCCAATCTTTTCCTGTTAACCAGCCAGTCTTCTATCCATGCTAGTATATTACCTCAAACTTGTAGTCACTGCAACAACTTTTTGATGCGGAACTTCATCAAAAGTTTTCTGAAAATCGAAGTACTGCACTTGCACTAATTCTCCTTTATCCACAACACACATTACTTCCTCAAAGAACTCTAATAAATGCTTAAATGTGATATTCCTTTCGAAAGAAAACAGAATCATTCCTCCATTTTCCCTGGCTTCCTGACTTTCCAAATTATCAAGTACACCTCAATGTTCAGATCTCAATCTACGTCATTCAGTAGCCACATGTCATTGTGGCTAGTTGATTATACTTATTCATTTTTATTTTCATTACCAATTCAATGTTTTATATCAAATGCTGCATTTGTTCAGAGACACAGCCTTTGGTTTGGTCAATTTATTGTTTTTGTAATCTCCAAGGTGTATCTGTTGATTTACACTGACTGATTACTTTAAGCCTTTCTGAGGCCCCTGCTGTAACTTCTGTAATCACAATGTCTCCAATCTGGCATACAACAATATTTAAGCTAACTGACCTGTGGTTTCCTGCTCTGTTTTCCTTTTAAAATAAAGGACTAACACTCACTATATTCCAACCTAATGGAGCTTTCCAGAATCTAAGATATTTTGGAAATTTAAAACCAACATCTCAATTTTCTCAATAGCCACTTGCTTTAAGACCCTCAGATGAAGTCTAACATGACCTCAAGAGACTTGTCAGCCTGTAGCTACAATCATTTGCTTAGAAATACTTCCCTGAAAATTGTAATGTTGAGGTCCTGCCCTCTTTCATTTGCTGATTCAAACTATTGCTGAGATATTTCCTGTGTCACCTGCAGTGAAAACTGATGCAAAATGCTGATTCAATCCATCTGCCATCTGCTTATTTTCCATTATTAATTCCCCAGATATACTTGCTATAGGAATAGCAAGGTCTTTGTAAACTCTTTTCATTTTCAAATATATATTACCTGTTTTTCATTTTTCCAGATAGTGTTCTCACATATCGACGTTTTTCCTCCTTTTAGTCACTTTTGCTGTTTTATGTTGTGTCCAAACTTCTGACTTGTCACACATCTTTGTGTAATTATTTTCTTTTTAATTAAGCTTGAGATTATCTTTAATTCTTTTATTTAACACAGAGTCCACCTTTGGAATTTTTCTTTCTCTTTGGAATTATCTATCATGTGTATTCTGTATGGTCTCCCGAAATGTCAGACATCGCTGGTGATATATCCCTTAAGCTAAAAAAAATGAAAGAATTGCAGTTGCTGCAAATTGGAAATAAAAAGAGAAATTGCTGTAGGAACTCAACAGGTCTGGCAGCATCTGTGCAGAGAAAACAGGGTTAATGTGACCTTTCTTCCTAACTGATTGTAGCTAGGAAAAGGAAAAGATATACGTTGAAGATGAAGTGGGATGTGCGGGGCTGACTGAATGAAAGGTAGACATGGAGCCCAGAGAGAGAAAACAGAAATTGGGCAGACAAAGACATTGTTAAAGGTCGACATGGGAGAATCAATAGCTGCTATTGGCTGACCTTTACCCATTCCTTGTCTCTCCCATCTATCATAATTTAAGTTATACTTGGCCATTCTGTATTTGCTACCAAATTGGATAACTTCGCAATTCAATGTTATCCTGAATCTGGCATGTATTTGCCAATTCATTCAACTTGTATGAATTACTTTGAACCCTTTTTACATCCTCTTGACCACTCTCAATTCCTCCTGGGTTTGTGTCGTCAGTAAACTTTAAAATAGTACATTTGATTCCCTCATTCAAATCATTGATATAAATTGTGAAATTGCTGTGAATGTAAATTTCTACCGTATTATGATCACTGTTAGCTAGCTAATCATATAAGCACTGTAACCTTTGCTTTGAGATAATTAGTTAATACCAAATGAAGTGCAGTCTGTTCTCTGGTTCGCTCCAGAACATGCTGTTCTTAGGAAGTAACCCAGAAATAGGGTATGAACTCCTCATTTAGGCCACCGTTGCCCATCTAATTTTTCAGGTTATATACAAATTAAAATATTCCATGATTGTCACCATGTTTATCCGGCAAACTCACATTGTTCCTTATTTATGCTCCAACATACCATATGGTTACCATGAAATGGGTGGGGGTATTGCGAGAGGGGTTTGGGTGTTGGTTATAAATACGTTTTACAAGTTAGCTCATTTTATTTTATCAATTCTCATCTCTGTCCAAACCACTTGTACATTATTTCTTAGTTCACTCCTTGTTATTGTGCTGGTACCATGATTAGTTAACAGAATCATTCCTCCATTTTCCCTGGCTTCCTGACTTTCCAAATTATCAAGTACACCTCAATGTTCAGATCTCAATCTACGTCATTCAGTAGCCACATGTCATTGTGGCTAGTTGATTATACTTATTCATTTTTATTTTCATTAACAATTCAATGTTTTGTATCAAATGCTGCATTTGTTCAGAGACACAGCCTTTGGTTTGGTCAATTTATTGTTTTTGTAATCTCCAAGGTGTATCTGTTGATTTACACTTACACCCATTCTCTCTCTATTTCTTCCAGCCACAATTTGTTTATCATTTCCCAGATTTATTGCATTCTCCTTTAATTTGTCTCTACTCTTTGATTTACCACATCTTTCTAAATTTAATTCCTTACCCCATGACTTGGTTTAAAATCTTTTCCACTTCCCTCATTGTGTGACTTGCTAGAACATGGTATGGTTCAGGAGTCGATTAACCCAATGATATCACCCTTACCTTGCCCAGTACTGACACCAGTGCTTCAGAAATTGAAATAATTTTGACCACATCAGTCTTTGAGTCTAATCTTATTGTCCAGGGACACAAAATGTCCTGAAAGTCTCTGCTGTTAGTTTTCTCTGCAGTTTATGTAAATGGCTTTGATACTTGACACAATCTTACTGCCTGTTTTCTTATAATGATTTGCAAGCACTCTGCTTTGAAGTTGAAATAAACACCTTCTGTCCTCCCTTCCCAGGGAGAAGACTATTGTTTGGACAGCTGTGGCTATTCTGAATGCTGTTGAGTTTCAAGTGCATGTGGGTTTCAGCACAGTAGGTGTCCCATTCATCCAAGAATAAATAACTATTTCACAAAGGTCTTGTCCATCTGTTGCCTTTATTCATCTAGACAGGAAAGGTTATAGATTTTAATATGTGGTTGAAGACGCCTTCATGAATTGGAATCACCAACATTTACAGTACAGAAGGAAGCCAATTGATCCATCATGTCTGTACTGGCTCCCGAAAGAGCTACCCAGGTAGTCCCTCCATGCATCCCTACCTCCATAGTCCTCTAATTTTATCAATTTAAAATGCAGATCTAGCTCCCTTTTGAAACCTCCAGTGAAATCTGCCTCCATCCATTCTCCTAGGCAGTACATTCTGAATCCTAACAACTCTCTGAGTAAAGATGTTCTCCTCATCTCAATCCTAGCTCTCTTGCTGACAATCTTGAAAGTGTGACCCCTAGTTACTGACACAACAATTAGTGGAAACAGAATATCCTTCTTTATCCTGTCAAAATTGTTCTTAATTTTTAACATCTCAATAAGGTCACCCTCCCTGATCCAAGGAGAATACATCCTATTTCTCTAAACTTTCCTGGTATCTAAAATCCTTCATTCCTGGTGTCATTTTAGTAAATCTTGTCTGAACTCTCTCCAGTTGCTACATTGCATTTGGTAGATGGTACACACAATACGCTACTAGTGAAGGAAGTGAATGTTGAATGTGGGTGGAGCACTAATCAAGTGGGCTGTTTCATCCTAATTGTTTTGAGCTTCCTGAGTGTTGCTGTAGTGGAGACCATCCCATCACACTTTTGACTTGGACCTTGTAGTTAGTGAATAGGCTTTGGAGAACCTGGAGATAAGTTCCTCATTGCCAAATATCTAGGCTCTGGCCTCCTCTTATAGTTATATTCTATGTCGGTTGTCTAGTAAAGTTAGCTTTGCAATCAATGAAGTACTTTTTATAGTCAAAGTCATAATGTAGAAAACAGCACCTATTTTGCACACAACTGGGTCCCATGAACAGCAACATCTGTTTTCCTGATTAGATGCTCAATTGGCTTCACCGCGTTAATTGGACATAATTTCAAACAATGTTGAGAGATGGATACCTGTTAACAAAAAGTTTTTTTATTATAACATCACTTTTAACTTGATCTGCTTCTACCTTGACAACCTGAATCTCCGGACAGCCAACTAAATGTCCCACTTTACCATATCTACTTAACTCTATATTTCGATGAATGAAGTGCATTATAGGGGTCTAACAAACTTTGCATGAGTTAGGCTGGCCAAGACATTTAGGCCAGTGTGCCTGAGCAGAATATTGAAGCCAAGTTGGATAATACATCATCACTATTAGGAATACTATGTGATAACCTCACGCTGTCACCACAGGAACAGACTCTGCAAGCAGAGCCAATCAATGAAAGTCGATAAAATAAAATGTATTTTTTGTTGTACATTTAAACTAAAATATCCACCGGCTTTACGTCAATGTCAAAAACAAAATGGCCAAAGAGAAAGACAAAATCAACTGTAAAACAGAGCAGCCACAATACATACCATTAGTCTTTAAGTGATTTGAATAATACATTATGGTTTATTTCAACTGAATGAAATCCAGTAGCTAAAAATTTGTTGTTAGAACATCTTGAAGGGCAGTTAGAAAGTGTGCAATGAAATCTGCAGGAGTTTAAGTAGTTTATTATTTTTTAATTCCATAATGTTTTAAAATTCCACTGGTACAACATTTCCTCTTGTGAGAGAGAGAAGGGGAAGTATTGACCTGGGGATATTATCACTGGACAGTTAATCCAGAGACTCAGGTAATGTCCTGGGAATCTGGGTTTGAGTGCTGCCATGGCAGATGGTAGAATTTGAATCCAATAGAAGTCTGAAATTAAGAGTCTAATGTTGACCACGAATCGATTGTCAGGAAAATCCCATCTGGTTCACTAATGCCTTTTAGGGAAGGAATTTGCCATCCTTGCCTGGTCTGACCTATGTGTGACTCCAGACCCACAGCAATGTGGTTGACTCTTAACTGCCCTCTGGGCAATTCAATATGGGCAATTAATGCTGGCCTAACCAGCGACACTCTCATATAGTGAATGAACAAAGTTGTACAATAGCAGTGCTGGCAACACTAGACAAAGCTACCCAGACTTATCTTTGCAACAGCCTTGGTTCCAAAGAGCTTTCTCATCAGTGAGTCAAGAGGATGTGAACTGAGTCAGATTCCGTAAATGAGCATAGGATCTCGGCTTATCATTCGACACAGCAGTAAAGGTAGACTGTGTTATCAGAAATGTTAAACTGGGGCATAAAACTGGCCCCTCAGGTCGACAAAAAATGGATTCTAACAGCTCTATTCTGAGAAGACCTAGAGAGTTCTCCCAAAATGTCCTGGCCAACATTTATTCCCCAATCAAGTTGATCACTGCAGGTTATTGGTGGTTGATCTCCATGCCTTTTGTGGGTCAATGCTGTAAAAACTGGCTGCTGAATTTGGCTACATTTCAATACTGATGACACTTCAAAAGTGTTAAATTAGCTGGAAAGTGAGAGTTGGGAAATCATGACTCTGTGAAAAGCATGACATAATTACATGTTCTTTCTTTGTCTGACATTTTTAACAGTCACCTATATATATGAGGTGTTCTGCACTGAAAGTATGCTTCTAGCTGAATGCAGCAAGCTGTAACTATCATATTATTTACCAACAACTGGGAACCATTTTCTTCTTTTACTAATTTTTGCTATCACTTTTTCTTTCTTTCCTTTGCCTACAACAGAAGCCACATAATAAATGCATTTTTTAAAAATTAATTCTTCTTGGCAGTGAGAGCAACACTGGGAAAGCCAGCAATTGTTACCCATCCCAAACCACCTTTAACTGAATGGTTTGTTAGACCCACTGCAGAGTGCAGTTAAGAGTCAACATCATCAATGTAGTTCTGGAATCACATATAAAGCTGACTGGAATAAGGACAGCAGATCCACTTCCCTAAAATACAGTAGTAAATATTTACAGCAAGCGATGACTGATCACCATCACTTATAATTCCAGATTTATTAACTAAATTCAAATTTTACCATTTGTCACATTGGGATTTAAAACCATGAATGAAATCTTCCCATCTCCTGAAAACTATGGGCTGCAATGAGGAAGTTGGGAAAATCACTAGAGGTCGATGAGGAGCTTTCATGATGTCATGAGCAAAATCTTCAAATTTCCAACCAAGATTTGAACAGTGAGATGAGATTCTTACCACTGAGCTACTTGGATGCAATTGCAGGCATTCACATATCATTATAATTTAATGTTACCTCATTAATATGCAGTTTCCCATTCTCCTCCTGTAGGATAGGAACTGGACACTGACAATTCCTGATGTGAAAGTCAGAATAGGTCCCTGGCAACTCTAACATGCCACATCCTTCAGCTTGGACAGCAAAATCTCAGGGCATGCTCCAAGGGCAGCAACCACATGCAACTTCCATCCATGGACGATGTCATCTGACATGTACCGGCCTCATTGCATCATGACAATCTCTGATCCACTTACAGTATAGATATGCCCTTTAATACTGCACTTGAAAGCACACTATCACATTTCATTGGAATGCTGCTACCAGAAGAACAGTTTGCAATGAGGGATAGGCACTCAAATCATGGATTGCATCATGCTGCATCTCAAAGCTGCTCACTCACTCTCTCTGCACTTGGTGTTTACTTCAATACTCACAGCAATTTTGCCATGACTTTTGACATCTTGCCCCTTTATCTGGAAGTTAAAGCCATATGACCCTTCAGTCTTGCCTTTCTGTTCTGTGCAGATACAAAGTCAGGCAGCTTGTCATGGCTACCAGCCACCAAGAGGGCGGGCATATTGTGATAAAACACCATGCTATGTCAATCTCTCACCTACAGCATGTGATAGTAGCTTAAACAACAAATACATTGCAGGTGCATCAACTAAATGGTCACGTCTCAAAGTCTAAGAGGAGTAGTCCTCAACCAGTTGTACTTTATTCATTCATGGGATGTGGGCATCACTAGTCAGACCAACATTCATTACCCATACCTAATTGTCCGGGGTAGTTAGAAATGCTGTGAGGCTGGAGGGTCACATGTAAACTAGACAGAGTTAATTTCTTTCCTTAAAGGATATTAATGAATCAGATGAGTTTTAATGACAATTGACAGTGATTACATGGGCACCTTTAGGCTTGCCTTTTGTTCCAGAGTCTTATTGAATTCACCATCTGCCATGATGGGAGGATTCCTGATGAAGGGCTTATGCTCGAAACGTCGAATTCCCTATTCCTGAGATGCTGCCTAACCTGCTGTGCTTTAACCAGCAACACATTTTCAGTTGAAACTCATGTCCCAGAACATTAACTTGTGTTTCTGGATTACCAACCTCGCAACAATAACACCAGCCACCACCGCCCCTTATTCAAACAGGGCTTCCATCATTCACGGGGTCTTGATACAATAAGTCATGGGCATTATTCAACTTTAGTCAGGGGCTTGGAGATGATCAGTTGACCACTTCAGGTAAACATGATCAGGCAGTGAATATTACTTTGATCCAGAGAGTTGGCTTCAGTCAGCCTTCAGGATCCATTGCAATCAATCAGAAGATTTTTAATAGGTCAGTGAGGGTGCAACACCAAGATCAGTTGGAGTCTGGTCAGTTATCAAAGTCTTGTAACAAGTCATGTTGAACAATACAGACAATCTGGAAATTGTTGAACACTGGAAAGTGTTTTGGATGTAGGTTTGCTCGCTGAGCTGGACAATTCATTTCCAGATGTTTTGTTACCCTACTAGGTAACATCTTCAGTGTGCCTCAGGCAAAGCAATGCTGAAAATTCCTGCTTTCTATTTATATGTTTGGGTTTCTTTGGGTTGGCGATGTCATTTCCGGTGGTGAAGTCACTTCCTGTTCCTTTTCTCAGGGGGTGGTAGGTAGGGTCTAACTTGATATGTGACATCACCAACCCAAAGAAACCCAAACATATAAATAGAAAGCAGGAATTTTCAGCATTGCTTCACCTGAGGCCCACTGAAGACGTTACCTAGTAGGGTAACAAAACATCTGGAAATGAACCTTCCTGTTCAGTGAGCAAACCTACATCCAAAACCTCAACCTGAGCTACAAAACTTCTCAAAACACACTGGAAAGAGTACCAGTAACTTGGGGAGGGCTGTATAGTGGGATGAGGCTAAGGACAAATATGTTGTGGTGGCTTGGATCCTAAACAGCAATAGATGTGAAACTGTGCATTTATATGTGTCAGCCCTGCCTCCTATGTGCGCTAAGAAGCATTGGTTTGTGGTTGTTCTTTCACTGAAGAGCAGCTCTGGACTGCCAACACTTGGCTGGGTTCATGGCTGGGCTTCAAATATATTTCTGCTTCCAAGTCTTATAGTTCTATGGTCTGCTCCTACAGCCATAGTATTTCTATGTCTGGCCCAATTCCTTTTTTCATCAATGATATCATCCCTCGATGTTGACAGTGAAAGATTGAGAGATAGCCATGCTATTGAATGCCAAGGGGGAAGATTGAATTTCTTCTGTTTGAGCTAGTCAATATTTCACAAATGTTGTATGAATGCTACTTGTTACTTAACTGCCTAAGCTTGGATATTGTCCAAATCTTGCATGTAGACATGGACTGCTTCAATGTCTTAGGTGTTGATAATAGTGCTGAACATTATGCAATCAGGCCTAGGACATCTTGTACACGACAGTCCCATTAAATAGAGCTGTGCTGTTGATCTAGATAGATAGAGTGAAGTTTGTTATGATTAAGAATTCAAGTACAGAAAGGGCATAGATCAGCAATATTTGACTGTTTTATGGCTCTGAATCAGTCTTATAGTTAGTCCCATAGATTGAAGAAGTGAAGGCAGATATTTTACTTTTGTAAAAACAAGAATCAATCAAGCAACAGATCGGATTTGCTGTCTTTATACATTTAAGTCATTCACCAGCTATAAATCTCATGCATTAAAGTATTTTGAAAGGGCTTGACTTCTGAGAGTTTGGATCTTACATTCAGGTATATGAATTTTTGAATGGTAATTGGTAGTGCTTTCTCTGGCGGTTCTCAGAGCATGACAAAATATTATGGGGGAGGGATCTATTCAGCTCATTCTAATTTATTTATCCAGAAAGCTCTGAATTATGAAATGCAATTTGTTTTTCAAATTATTTCAAGGATTTAGCCTTAGTTGTCTATGGAGAAAGCTGTTCCACCTTCAGTCATTGAATGAAGAAGAATTTCTTGATATTCATCACAAAATTACTAGTTTGAAATTGCACTGGTGGTCCTCCTTGTTTAAATTTAATTTAAAGACATATTCCATGTTTACTTTCTCCATGCACTAAACAATTTGTAAAATGTATAAGATCAACTTTCAAACATTTTGTTCTGGGTTTGAAAGGTAAAGGGAAAAGTATTGACTTTGGCTGCTTCGTATAAATGAAGCCACCATTCCAATTAAAATAGAAAGAAATTTATATTGAGAAGATAAAGAAAGAGTTGGTAGGAGAAAGGGTGGAATAAAGTAGAGAATGGGAATAGAAGATTAAATCAGAGTTTGGGATTACTCTCAAGATTTATTTGGACATTATCAACACCACTTCCAGCTTTGTTTGACAGGAATTAGTTAAAGAGTTCAAACTTCCAAAATCATAATGTGGGAACAATCATCAAATGAATTCATAAAAGCTGGGACTATGGCAATGTTAGGACTGTGTCTTTTTGTTTTGTTTTAATACTATGGACTGAAATGAGAAAGCTGTTTTAAAATCAGCATTTAAAAGGGTGGCTGTATGTTTTGAAAGTAAGTAACCTGACACCCATGCCAAATATCATGTAAATAACTCTGTGAACAAGCAGTCACCAAAGTTTTAGTTACAGGCAAGTTAAAGCTATTGGGGTGTACAGACACAGCTCTGGTTGGCAACAAGATGTTGGTCCATGGACTAATGACCAGCTATTGATGACACAAACTTTTGCCTGTCAACAACAATATAATCTCAGGTAACTGAACAGTGTGGAGCTGGGAACAAGTTAGAGAGAGAGTGAGAACTAATCAGTTCTTACCAAGCTCAGGAGTGATATCTCAGTTTTCTACAGTTAAAATGAATTTTAAATCTGAAGAAAACCAGTTCATATTTACTGCAAGTGTTGTTGTTAGCTGTGACCTTTAACTGAGAAGTCAGGGAACCAGTGACATTGTATCTCTTTCCAACTAATGGAAGCATCCAGCGAAAGACCTCTAAAGCCATGTGCTCACTAGGAGAAGAATCACAAGGATCATCTTAACAACAGAACCTGGGAACAAAGGAGACTGAACTATCTTTCCTGTTTTTACTCTCTGTTCATAACTTTATATTTCTTAGTCTGTTTGTCTGTCTGTAAGTTACAAAGGAGATGTTTCTAATTAATAGCACTAGATGGCAACAGTTTAAACTATTTACCTGTAACTAGAGTCTAATAAATCATAATTCTTGCTCAACCCAAAACCTGGTTCATGCTTTCTGTCAACCTAAGTCTTAGTTAATTAGATTAGATTAGATTAGACTTACAGTGTGGAAACAGGCCCTTCGGCCCAACAAGTCCACACCGACCCGCCGAAGCGCAACCCACCCATACCTCTACATATTACCCCTTACCTAACACTACGGGCAATTTAGCTTGGCCAATTCACCTGACCCGCACATCTTTGGACTGTGGGAGGAAACCGGAGCACCCGGAGGAAACCCACGCAGACACAGGGAGAACATGTGTCAGGTAAACTGGGGATCTGTGTGTACTTTATAAAATCTTCAGTTTTTATGGTAACACCAGGAATAGTGAGGCATGATTCCCAGTGCACTACCCTAGTGAGGTGTATTTGATAATAAATTATATAAATTACAATAACTTACCTCCTATGTTTTTCTTTTCAAATAGTGTTTAATAAGTATCTTCTAGCTGCCTAGAAGATCCTATTTCTGCTTCGCATGGATTTTAATGCAGGGTCCATTATAGTGTTGATTCAGAATAAGTACTTTTCATATTAGCTGCAGGTACGCTTAAATGTAATTTTATGCTCACATTTCTTACAGCAAGGAAAGATTATACCCAGAAGCATGCCACAACATTCTAACACTCCATAATATCTATGGACAAATTGGTGACAAATTGCAAAGTAAAAAATAAAATATTTTGTCAGCTAATTCTATAGTGTGTAGTATTTAAGGCTTTAAGTTGACCAAACACTTCATGCTGATAGTACAATCTGCCCTCAGTTCCACAATACAATAATACTATCAAATCTCAATAGCCTTTGAGTGGAAAACAACATTTTCAGAGAAGTTGTAGTCTCCACAAAGTGAAATCTATCCTTGAGAAATAGAAGTGAATATTCTGCAATACTGTCAGCTTTTTAATTATAGCAAGTGGAAATCCATGGAGAATTAATTAGAAAGTACACCAAATCTCATTCTACTGCCTACATAATTTGAGTTTCATCTTTTGAACTCTTGTTCTCTGCTCACACACAAAGATGAGAATGAATTTTGCATTGTGGAAAGAGGCTAAAGAGAATGCAAAACCTATATTGTGTTTTCCTCATGTCATCGGCAGGGGTCAACAACTCCAGTAATATTGGAGAAAATTGAAACGTATTTAGAATTTAGATAGTTAACACCAGAAATGGTCTTCTGAGAAGAGTGCAAAAATGAAAGAGTTGAATGGCCTGATGGTGTGTTTCATAGTATCCACAGAATGACACTTTTGGCAAAATGACTCACTGATTTGTATTATCTTTTTTTAAAAAAAAGATAAATGACTTTGAATCTATTATAAACATTTGCCTTTACAAAGCATTGTACCCCATTTTTTTGTGTCATCCTATCAATATCCATTGAAACAAATGGATAATTTGTTGTCTGAATTTTATCAGTCTCAGCCTATAACTTGGGAACACATTTGTCTCAGATACATTCAAATCATTCAGATGTACATACTGTTCTCAGTGCACTATCATACACTACAGTCACCTATTTCTCCAAATATTCCCTTCTCTCAATGTGAGGGAAATTACATGAGAGCTGAAAATGTGCTGCAGGAAAAGCGCAGCATATCAAGCAGCATCCAAGGAGCAGGAGTATCGACGTTTCGGCATGAGCTGTTCTTCAGGAATCAATTACATGAGAGCCAGTTTCTCATAGCAGTTCCAACCAAAATAGTTGCTGTGAAATGAATTGCTTTCACATTGGCATGATTTTGAGTTGGGCACTCAGTTCTTTGTAATAATATTGCTATGTCAACCCAATATTTTCAAGTAATTAAAAGTTTGAAGGTACACCATGAAAAATGGCTTCTACCAGTTAGCAAATTAATGAAAAGAGGGCATTGATTACCACTCTAAAGACAAAGGAGAGAATTAGAAGAATCTATTCACGGAGAGACATGACAAAATGATACTTCTTTTGTACAAATGGCTATTTAGGCTGAGAATGTAAAATATGCTGTTGGTGAAAAGGAAATTGCGTATGTATTTCACAGGGAGAAAAGAAAAAGAAGATAATACAATATAAGGGAAAATCACAGAAATAAGATTAAAACAGCAAAATCTTGTTTCAAGAACAATCACTTGGATCAACGTAAGAAATTCTGGAAAATGTCAGCAGGTATGACAGCATCCATGGAGATAAAACAGAGTTAACATTTTGGGCCCAGTGACCCTTCTTCAGGAAAAAGGTGTTTTTAATGTAGAAGATAGAGTGGGAGATGGGGGTGGGGTGTGAGGTGGAAATGGTTGGTAGAGATACAACCCAAAGAGAGAGAAGGACAATTGGACAGACAAAGGAGTGGATAATGATCAGCCTTGGAGAATGAATAGCTACTTACAGGGACTATTTATGGCTAACAATAGGTTGTGTGTTTTAGCAGACCACATCATAACAAGGCCTGGCATATGGGGGTTGGGGAAAGGACATGAGGGAAGGTGCCTCAAGATCTAAAATTGTTGAACTCGATATTGGGTCCTAAAGGCTGTAGAGTTCCCAAGTGGTAAATGAGATGCTGTTCTTCCAGCTTGTTCTTCCTTGAACACTGCTGCAAGACAGATGGAGATATTGGTCAGGGAACACAGTAGTGTTTGAAATGGCAGGAAATTGGAAGCTCAGCATCTTTTTTGCGGGCAGAACACAGGTGGTGCAAAGTGGTAACCCAGTCTATGCTTCATTTTCCCAATGTAGAGGAGACCACGGTACAGTCGACTAGAATGAGTGAAGTGCAGGTAAAATGTTGCTTCACCTGGAAGGTGCCTTTGAACCCTTGGATACTGAGGGGGGGAGGAAGTAAACAGGCATGTAATACATTCCTGCAGTTGCAAGGGATGGTGCTGTTGGGCTACAGGAGGGAGAGTGTTGGGAGTGAGGGAGGAGTAGACGGACAGTCTAGAGGAAATAGCGGTCCAAACATTGAAAGCAGGTTTAAAGAAGCAGTCTACTGTATCAATTGAGACCAAACTGTCCTAGTTCCTATTTGATTGTAGGACCATCACACAGGCAACAACAGGAATAGCTCCAGCAGAGTTGCTGATGGGGGGGAAGGCACCTCACCACGTTAAACATGATATTCCAGACCTGGAGAGGTGGGTGAAATGGCAGCAGGAACGTTAATCCCAGTCACATACTGCCTCTAAGCAAGAAGGACAATTTAAATCAGGGGATGCAGTTTGTGCCAGGACAATGGAAATGGCCTAGTGTGTGTACAAGGCAAGGTGAATGCGAGGTCAGGTCCCATACCTTACAAAGTTTGGGTAGAGGATGCAGTTTGGAACAAACACATTGATCACCTGAAAGCTATTACTTCACAAACAGGGCAGGAGCAAAACATACCTGGCCTCTCAGAACAGCCAGAAACCCTGCCTGAAAGCACAGCCGTACCCCCTCCACCTAGTGTTGAGGAAATCTCAGAGTCCGAAATGGATCCAGCTTCGATACCATTATCACTGGAAGAAGAGGAGAAAACCCCTGAGATGCTCTGGACGCAAGAGGTGGGCTACTGTCCATACACATTGCCCTTCTCAGAGTCTGAATCAGTGGTACTGGACTTGGGGCAAAACCATTGCAGGAAAAGCTACAAGACTAGGCCTACATCCCCGGAAATTGTTGAGGTGGGGGGGTGGGGGGGGGGGGGGGCAGTGGGAGGAGAGTGTTGCGTTTGGAGCCAGGATGAGAGTGTAGTGCTGGAAAAGCACAGCAGGTCAGGCAGCATCCCAAAGAGCAGGAGAATCGACATTTTGGACATAAACCCTTCATCAGGAATGACTGATGAGGGGCTTATGCCTGAAAATTTGCTTCTCCTGCTCCTTGGATGCTGTCTGACCTGCTGTGCTTTTCCAGCACCACACTCTCGATTCTGATCTCCAGCATCTGCAGTCCTCACTTTCTCCTTTGGAGCCAGGTCGACCTTGTTGAGTACAAGGTCAGTGAATGGAGTTGTCAACCTGGGCCAATCAGGCCCTGGCTGACCAACATAACCAGGAGATAGGTTTTCAGAGAGAAGTGGGCACCGCAGGGTGTGAAGTGTTTTATTTTCCCTTCTGATTTTATTTTGATTTGATCTCTGCCCTCCTCTTCACCTTTTTAGGTCACTCAGGCAGTGCCCTGTGTTCAGAAGGGTACTACTGGTCATTGGCCACTCAGGTGTTTCTTTTCTTCCTGGTGGTGGAATATGAATAATGATTTCTGCACTCAATGTTTCTTCACTATTTCCTACAACTGCACACACTCAGCAGGGGAGAAATAAGCACTACTGCTGTTTGCTGGTGGTGTGAGACTTTACAAAAAGAAAAAAATATACAGATGAGAATCTCCTCAGCTCAGGCAACTGACTCTGAGATGTGAGCTGCTCACAGCCAGTGTCCTGTGCACAAGTAAACAAAGGGTGACTGGGTGATAGGACACCAGCCTCTGTGCAGTCCTTTCAATGCCTTGTCTCATCAATCATATTTTGTTACTATTTGCTGAATCTAGAATTTGAAGGCAAATGTTACACAGATTTTTCACTGTTGCTACTTTCAAGTCAGTCAGATTCAATAATCACATTAACCTTAACTTTCTAGCTCTGTATTACAAGCTTGTGTCTTCCTTCCAATGCAGTCAGTGATATGTGTTGGCAAATGACAACAAATCATTCAAATTCAAATTCAAACATCTCCCAACACATCTACCATTGGAAATTATCCATTTGTCTTCTCTATGAAGATGTTTCAAGACTCAGTTTGACTCAGGCAGTAGCACGTTCGTGCCACAATCTGAACATTTGGGTTCAACTAGCTCCACATAGATATTTGTAAATGTAATTACACCAGATATTTCTAGGCAGAAAAATGTATTGAATCATTGTTAAAAGGGCTATGTTTCATATAAAACATCAAACTGATGGCCTGTTTGTTGGTAAAGATGGGCTTACATCAGTCAGCTTTTTGCAACATGGAGATTGGAATTCTAACATTGTCCTAGCTAACTTTCAGACCTCAGCCAAGAAACTACATTTTTATTTCATTATACTTGAGCCTTTGAGGTGTACAAGTTAATTGCCACGTTCACCTACAAAATAACAGTGATCACACTTCAAATATATTTAATTGGTTCTGAAGCACTTTTTAATATTCTGAAACTGTCAAGTGTGCAGTTTGATTTTAAGTTGTAAAGTTAAACTGCTCCAGTTAGAAATGTTAGAAATTGTAAGAGTTTGAGACAACTGAATCATTTTGTGCAACAAAACATCATTCCCAATTCTTACTTGTACAGTCCCCAAAACTGTAACTATTGGGCTGAGAAGTGGCAGATGGAGTTTAATTCAAATAAATGTGAGGTGTTGTATTTTGGGAAAGCAAATTTTAGCAGGATGTATACACTTAATGGTAAAATCCTAGAGTGTGTCCTGAATAAAGAGACCTTGGAGTGCAGGTTCAAAGCTCCTTGAAAGTGGAGTCGCAGGTTGACAGGATAATGAAGAAGGCGTTTGATATGCTTTCTTTTTATTGGTCAGAGTATTGAGTACAGGAGTTGGGAGGTCATGTTGCAGCTGTACAGGACATTGGTTAGGCCACTGTTAGAATATTGCATGCAGTTCTGGTCTCCTTCCTATTGGAAAGATGTTGTGAAACTTGAAAGGGTTCAGAAAAGATTTACAAGGATGTTGGAGGATTTAAGCTATCGGGAGAGGCTGAACAGGCTGGGGCTGTTTTCCCTAGAGCGTTGGACCTAAAAGAGGTTGACAAAATTATGAGGAGCATGGATAGGGTAAATAGGCAAAAGTCTTTTTCCTGGGGTCAGGGAGTCCTGAACTAGTGGGCATAGGTTTAAGGTGAGAGGGGAAAGATATAAAAGAGATCTAAGGGGCAACTTTTTCACACAGAGGGTGGTACGGATATGGAATATGCTGCCAGAGGAAGTGGTGGAAGCTGGTACAATTGCAATATTTAAGAGGCATTTGGATGGGTATATGAATAGGAAGGGTTTGGAGGGTGCTGGCAGGTGGGACTAGATTGGGTTGGGATATTTGGTCAGCATGGACGGGTTGGACCGAAGGGTCTGTTTCCATGCTGTACATCTCTTGACTCTATATACATTGACTGTTAACTGTTTCAAAGCTTGAACCTGAACCCCACTCACTCTTCTCTAACTTGGTTTTACCAAAAACTTTAAAAATAAACATTTGGTATTCTCTGCACATTTACTGAACCATTAAAATCTCATTTGAATTACGACAAACATTCTTGTATTGCTGTACTGTATGACTGAACAATATTCTTGGATTTATAGGCCATTCCAGAACAATATTTGATTTGCTTCATTAAGTATCCACTTGCATTAATGAAACTTTGCAATGTTTAATCTTATAATTACTGCCAAATAGAAAGTCATTGTATGCATTTAAACAACAAGTTATCATTATCCTCAGGATATCCTCATTATGTTTTTGAGTCATCAAATTGTTTTGAAGAACATCAAAACAAGTTAAGATATGAACTTCCACATACACCACCAACTTCAGGTTCCTCTTCAAGGCCACTCATCATCCTGCCTTGGAAATATATCATCGTTCCTTCACTGTCACTGGGTCAAATTCTGGAATTCCCTCCCTAATGGCATTGTGGGCCAACCCACAGCAGATAGACTGCAGCAGTTCAAGAAGGTAGCTCGCCTAAACCTTCTCAAGGGCAACTAGGGACAGGCAATAAATGCATCCCACAAATGAACAAATAAAACAAAAACACTGCTCACACATCTCCAGTCAGAAAAACATCCTTCTATTGGTATTCTCTGTTTTCTATGATTGTGCCAGTTTTTTTTAAATCCATCTTATCAGCTCAATGTTACTTTACCTTCTGTATCAGCCTACCATGAGTGATCGTGTCAAAGGCCTTGTTAAAGTCCACACAGACAACATCTACCACTCTGCCCTCAGCAATCATGTTTCTCACTTCCTCAAAAAACTCAATCAAGTTTCTGAGTTATGACCTTCCACCCCACAAAGTCATATGGCCTATTACCAATAAGTCCATATTTTTCGAAGTGTAAGTAAATCCTGTTCCTAAGAATCTTCTCCAATAATTTTCCTGCCACTGTTATGAGGCCCACCAACCTGTAATTTTCCAGATTATCATTTCTTAAACAAAGGAACAATGTTGGCTATTCTCCAGTCCTCTGGGACCTCTCCTGTGACTAAAGAGGTACAAAGGCCCAGCGATTTCTTCTCTCACCTCCCTCAGTTTTCTGGGATGGATTCCATCAGATTCTGACGACTTGTCTACTTTGAAGCTTTTTAAAACACCCAACACCTCCTGCTATTTATATCAACATTCCCCTCTCTCAACTCACTATCCATCAAGTCCTTCTTCTGGGTGAACACTGATGCAAAGTATTTATTAAGGACCTCACATACTTCCTTTGGCTCCACATGTAAATTTCCTCCCTTCTCCTTGAGTGGATCTATCTTTTCCCAAGCTACCCCTTGCTCCTTATGTACATATAAAATGCCTTCGGATTTTATGAGTTCCTTTTTGTCAAGTATATTTCATGGCACTTTTAACCTTCCCAACACCTTGTTTAAGTTTTTTCTGGCTTTCATGATACCTTTCAAGGGCTCTGAGATTTTTTTTTGTTTTCCAAAACCTTATGCATGCCTCCTTTTTCTTTCTGATGATGCTTACAATTTCTTGTCATCCAAGGTTTCAGAATCTTGTTATCCTTATCCTTTATCTTCACATAAACATGTTGGCCCTGAATTTTAATCAGCTAGCTTTTAAAATATTCCCATGTGACAGATGTGATTTGAAAACTTACCTTGAGTGCTGGGGCCCTCCATGTTTGTTTCAGCAGCAGGAAGGGCGGGAGTGTCGACTGGGGGCTGATGGGAAGGTGAATCACTGACTTTAAAACTTGCTGTGCGAATAGTGCAAGCTGGGCAGGAGTGGATATGGGACTGCTGAGTAAGTGAAGTAATATATTTAGGTTGTTGCATTACCCAAAACACTACTTAGTTAGTGTCTCCCACCCATCCTCCTCCTCTAACCAAAAAAAGGGTTCAGTGCACCAGATTGATAAGGTAACTTTTTTTTATTTTTTATTTTTCCACAGTCTCTTTGGGAATTTAGAATAGTGGAAGTGGAAGTTAGGGCAGTTTTAAGTTCCTCTTGCAGAATTGGGAGGTAAGGGTCATCAGTAGTGTCCCTGCTGACTGCAGCTATGGGAAGTGCACCCAACTCCAGCTCCTTGAAAACCACATTAGGAACTGTTGCTGGAACTGATTGAATTTTGGATCATTCGTAAGGTGGTGGGGGTTATTGAGAGGAGATACGGGGAGATAGTCGTACCTCAGGTGCAAGAAAGAGACAGATGGGTTACTGTCAGGGGTAGAAAAGGATCCGGCAGACAGTGCAGTGATCCCCTGTGGTCGTTCCCCTCAATGTGTACCATTTTGGATTCTGCTGGGGGGGAATGATCGACCAGGGTTAAGCAATGGGGTACAGGTCTCTGGCACAGAGTCAGTCCCTGTTCCTCAGAAGGGAAGGGGGAGGAAGTGAGCAGGTGATTAGACATTGGGGATGCCATAATTAGGGGAACAGATAGGAGTTTCTGTGGGGATGAGAGAGACTTATGGTTGGTATGCTGCCTGCCAGGTGTGAGAGTTCGTGATGTCTTGGATCATGTTTTCGCGATCCTTGATGGGGAGAGGGAGTAGTTCCAAGTCATGGTCCACATAAGTACCAACAACATAGGTAGGAAAAGGGATGGCAATTTAAGACAGAAATTCAGAGAGCTTGGGTGGAAGCTTAGTGCTGGAACAAACAGAGTTGTTATCTCTGGTTTGTTGCCTGTGCCATGTGCTATTAAGGAATAGGGAGAGAGAGAGAAGTTGAACACGTGGCTACAAGGATGGTGTAGGAGGGAAGGATTCAAATACCTGGATAATTGGGGCTCTTTCTGGATGGGTGGGACCTCTACAAACAGGATAGTCTTTAACTGAACCAAAAGGGTACCAATATCCTGGAGGGAGTTGGGGGGAATTTAGTAATGTTCTTTGGGAGGGTTTAAACTAATTCAGAAGGCAGATGGGAACCTAATTTGTAGTTCCAGTCATGCAACAGCTGTACGAAACTCTGGTGCAGCTGCACTTGGAGTATTGTGTACAGTTCTGGTTACCGCATTACAGGAAGGATGTGGAAGTGTTGGAAAGGGTTCAGAGGAGATTTACTAGGATGTTGCCTTGTATGGAGGAAAGGTCTTATGAGGAAAGTCTGAGGGACATGAGGCTGTTTTCATTAGAGAGAAGAAAGATGAGAGGTATAAGATAATCAGAGGATTAGATAGGCTGGACAGTGAGAGCCTTTTTCCTCAGATGGCTAGCACGAGGGTACATAGCTTTAAATTGAGGGATGATAGATGTAGGACAGATATCAGAGATAGTTTCTTTACTCAGAGAGTAGTTGGAGTGTGGAAAGCACTGCCTGCAACAGTAGTACACTGGCATTTAAATGATCATTGGATAAGTATGGATGAGAATGGAATAATGTAGGATAGATAGGCTCAGTGTGGTCAGTGCAACATCGAAGGCTGAATGGCCTGTACTGTGCTGTAATGTTCTATGTTCTGTGTGGATTTACCCTCAAACAGCCAATCCCAATCTACTTTTCCCAGTTCCTGCCTAATAATGTCATAGTTAGTCTTCCCTCACTTACCTGCTTTACCAGCCGTCATATTCCTCACATTAAAACAAATGCACTTCAGACTGCCAGTCCCTGTATTCAGTAACTACTCTCTGTTCTTCCTCTTACCCTTACTGGCCTTAGTCCTGAACTCCTCTCTTGTCATTTCACTTGCTGACCTACTGCTTTGGTTCCCACCTCTCTACCAAATGAGCTAGAATAATACAGCAGCTTGTGCACAGAGGTAATGGGCCAGGCCTGTGAGGTGCTGTTGTAGGTAATACAGTGCAACCTGCGTGGTATGTCCTGCAGCTTCTTTCAGCAGCAAGAACAAGTGAACTCCTTTGACCTTAACATTGTCAAACTTCTTGAGCGTTGTTGCTGATGCAGATGAAGGGTGAATATTTCACTTTGCTTCTGATTTGAATCTCATAAATAGATTCATAGAGTCATAGAGATGAACAACACAGAAACAGAAACAGGCACTTCAGTACAACTCATTCATGCTGACTAGATATCCTAAATTAATCGATTAGTTGGCCCATATCCCTTTCCTATTCATATATCCATCCAAATGCCTTTTAAATGTTCCAATTGTACTAGCATCCACCACTTCCACTGGCAGTTCATCCCATACACATATCATTCTCTGCATGAAAAGGTTGCCTCTTAGCTCCCTTCTAAATCTTTCACCACTCACCTTAAACCTTTGCCTTCTAGTTTTGGACTCACCCACCACAGGGAAAAGACCTTGCCTATTTACCCTATCCATACACCTTATAAATCTCTATAAGATCATCCCTCAGCCTGTGATACTCCAGGGAAAATAGCTCCAACCTAGAGAGATTGAGGAATTGTTCAGTCAGCACCTATCAATTCAATGCCCTCTATCATGTCATTGAGGAGGAAAAGGGCAGGAGATGCATGTGAATACCACCCCTTGCAAGTCCCTCTCCATATCTCACGCAACCTTGGCTTTTGTGCTCTCCTCCAGTGTCACTAGGTCAAATGTCAGAACTTGTCTCCTAACAGTAATGTGGGTGTCACCGCATAGCGAGAAAGCAGCTGATGATGACCTGTACTGGTTAATTAATGCTAACATTGCTATTCATGAATGAATAAAAGAAAAGAATCTCATTTTAGCCTGATGATAATACTTATGGCGCGACTCTATTCCTTTCTAAAAATTAGAAATGCATGAGTTACATTTCAACAGTTGAGCCTCTCTCAGAAGAGTTTTCTGAAGGCAGTCCACTTTCTCCTTCACTTTCATCAAAATTCCCAAATGCTTCTATTCATTTTGAGGTATCTAATGTCTGCTGTCAAAGCATTAACCTTCTCAATAATACTTCCACAAATGTCTGTCATCTTTATGTGCTCCCTTGGTGGCCCAGCTGTCCAATTTGCAGGAGCAGTCATGATTCCATAGTCCTCTCTTCTAATAGAAAATGAAAGTAAAAAGCCTCCTTCTCTGTGACTAAATTAGCATATTTGTCCACGTACATCAACTGGTTATTTAATCGTAAGAACTCTGGAAACATAATTTTTAAAAAATCTTTATCCTCGATAGAAATGTGGCATTTATATCTTGGCCTAAATTTAGGCTTTGTTTTTAAAAAGATATTCTCAATCCTCTACTCACCTCAAGTAAATCTGACTATCTTCCATTTATACTTCTATCCACCTATTCCCATCTTATACTCCAAAATGTAAAACACATAATTAACTTTGTGTAAATTAAAATAAGTGGCCACATTTTAGAGCTTATAGTCAGTTATGTCAGCAGTTAAGTCTTTGAATAAAGCACAGTTGATTTCTGGAACCAATTAACAAGATGACATATTTAAAGAAAAATAATGAAAAGAATTAAGATTGGTTAAACACAAGAATATTTGAGAATTAAAACTTAAAAAGGCAGGACATGGTCAAGTATGCCTTTCATTTGCCTGCGTTTTAAATGCAAAGATTTCCAATTTGATATCATTGGCTGCTAACTCAAAATTAATTTTCTTAATTAATGTATTAATAATTCCAGTTGATTATTGCCAAAGTAACACATCATTTATGGATGACATTATTTGCTTTCTCTCAATATAATCTAAGTTTTAAATATACATCCATCTTAAAAGTGTTCAGAATCAATAGGCTTGAGCCTTTAAATTACAAGTACTTGCATCTTCTGCCTGAATAAAAACAGTACTTGTATTTAAATCACATAAAGAAAGGTCTTAAAGGAAGGTCAGCAACTAAACATGGTATGTTTCACTGCCCAGTGGGAGATTTACCAGTAATTTCATTAAAGAGAACAAGAGAATTGCCATGGAATCTTGTCTTAAACAGATTAGCTTTCATGTTTAAAATAAAAATATGAACAGAACAGCACACTACACTACACATGATACTCGTTTGTCATTTTATAGTACATGAGCATTGCTGAAAAGAGACACATTTTGTCCAAGTGTTTCATCTTGTAGTCATCAAGATGGTTTGAAAACATTTCAATTAAGGGAAAATCCAAAATTTATACTGTCTGAGGTGACTGGCTGACAAGTAAAGTCTGAATAGTAGAGGCATTGCCATGGCAAATGTATCAATTAATGATGACTAAAGGTCAAAGTCAACTGCAATGTACTGTTTAAATTCTGATTGGTAAAGGCTTTGCACTGAGAAATGAACCAGTGAATGAGTATTGCCTACTTTGTTAAATTGAAACAGGTGTGGTGCGAGTTCATGGTGTTTGCAAAGAACAGAGCCCTAAGTTTTAATATATGCAACTTGTAATACACGCAATAGCATGACACTGTGAGCCCAACTGACAATCCTCAATCCCTTCACATGCTTGGGATTACCCAGCAAATATTGTTCAATTGTGGGATCACATTTAATGTTGGATGTTTGGCAAGCCTGGGTTGGTTGGGTGTAGTCAGTACCTTGCTTGTTGCAAACAGCCAAATACATATATTGTTTGATACATCATCCACGTTAGGATATACGGTTCTCATGACATGACATCAACACCGAAGCAATATGTGCAAAATCCTCTTTTTTACAGACAGGAAAAACATATACATATATTGTGTCTGCTTCAACTACACAAAATTTGGCGTTGGCTATTTGTTGGCTCATTTTTCAGGGCATTGCCTTGACCAGAGTCAACCTGCCTGGTTTAAATTTTAATAGAAGCCTGATAATTAACAGTTAGTCATCATTACATGATGAGTTTATGTGGCATTAAATAAATCACTATCCAATTGCCAACTAATCAATTATCTTCTCTCATACAGTATAAATATTGGTTTTCCCTTAAATTAGTATTCTTGTGAATGGTCCTAATGTGTACAAAAGGATGAACTTGAATAAAGGGTGGCACAGTGGTTAGCATTGCTGCCTCACAGCACCAGGGTCTCAAGTTTGATTCCAGCCTCGGGCGACTATCTGTGTGGAGTTTGCACATTCTCTCTGTGTCTACATGGGTTTCCTCCAGGTACTCTGGTTTCCACCCACAGTCCAAAGATGTGCAGGTCAGGTGAATTGGCCATGCTAAATTGCCCATAGTGATAGGTGTATTAGTCAGAGGAAAATGGGTCTGGGTGGGTTACTCTTCGGAGGGTCGGTGTGGACTGGTTGGGCCAAAGGGCCTGTTTCCACACTGTAGGGAATTTAATCTCTAAAATTTGTCATTTTTCAACAATACCAATTTGTATGCAAAGAGTGCCATGAGAAGGTGTTGATTTCTATAAAAATATAATGCATGAAAAATTCCTCACCACAGACAGTGGAGGAAATGAAACTAAGCAAAAAATGAGCTCATTGTGCTCTCTAGTACTTCCTTCCAGTTGCGGCCCTCATCTTAATTGGTTGCACTCTTACTGCAAGGTCAGAAGATCATCGGTTCAAATTCACACTCTCGAGGCTTGAACCATTGATGTTAACGCTCCATTGGAAAGGCTGGGAGTTTTTCAGTAGAGAGTGGGAGATTGAGAGGTGACCATGTAAATGTTTATAAAATCATAAGGGGGCATAAAGAAGGTAAATAGTAGATGTCTTTTCCCTAGGGTTGGGAATTTCAAGACAAAGGGCGCATATTTAAAGTGAGAAGAGAAAGATTAAAAAAAACATGAGGGGCAACGTTTTTACACAGAGTGGTTTTTGTGTGGAATGAACTGCCAGAAGAACTGGTGGATGCAGCGACAGTTACATATGACACTAATTGAAGAAGAAATAATGATTTTCTGTTTGGTGACATAGCAAATATATATTCTTCAACCAATATAACAAAGCAGATGTATCTGATCATTGTCACATGACTCGGAATTTCTTGTGTCCAGTTTGACCGACATATTCCCAACATGAAAACAGATACTGCCATTCAAAAGGCTGGAAGTTGTCAATGACACTGTTTAAAAGCAGGGCATCATTCCATTCACAGAACCGTGTGCAAGCATCATTAGAAGCCCAAGGTATTTTCGAATAGAACTGAAAGACTCCAGTTAGATATTCTAAAAACCTAATTTTATATTTACTTTTTAACAATACTGTTTGAACAATTATTTGGGTACTCTAAAGAAGACAGTAACAATGTGTCACAGTAAAAAAATTGATAAAATAACTAAAAATACTAATCATAATTTTACCCACTATTCAGAATCTTCCTTTGGTGCCCTGCTAAAGGGATGACATCAATACACTTCACTTTTAAAAACAAAATACATAAATGTTTAGAAAATAGGAACAGGGTTAGGCCATCTGGTCCTTTGAACTTGGAGAAAGTGAGGACTGCAGATGCTGGATATCAGGGTCAAAAAGTGTGGTGCTAGTAAAGCACAGCCGGTCAGGCAGTATCCAAAGAGCAGGAGTTGACGTTTCAAGCATTAGCCCTTCATCAGGATATAATCTTGGCTGATCATCCAATTCTCTGTTCCTTCTTACTCCCATATCCTTTGATTACATTAGCCCTAAGAACAATGTCTATCTCCTCCCTGAATAGTTGGAGGAAAGTTGGAACACAAGGTTAGCATGAAAATTCTCGAGATCTGACTGTAACTTTTACAAGATTCCATTCTTGACATAAGGCTTTGTTTGGTGGGAATGTGGATTTGAGCAGGAGGCAGAGAGGTCAGTATACCCTGATGCTGGTAAATTAATTTATTTGGGCATAGTGACCCCTCCACTTAATTTGTTAGTTCACACTTCTGTCCCCTGAATCTCAGAACTTTTTTTCACATTCACAATAGCTGCAATCTTGAGATTACCCAACATCTTTTGTAGTCCTGGTCACCAAAAGTGCAACATTCTATGTATTTTTAAATCCAATGACTGAACAAAACTAGTGCAGCTCACATCTTTAAGAATGAATGCTATTTCTCTCATGAAAAAAATGAACATAACATTTTAGTTGACAAAAATGGTGCCACTTTACTCTGAAAGCAATGGAAATTTTAAGACGATCATCAGTGATGAATATTTTACTTATCAACAAACTTTTAAACTATCAATGGCAAATGGAATTATGTAAGACAATAGATTAGTTATAACCTCAACAATTTCTCAACATTGAAAACTTGCTTTTACAGCCATCATTTCTCTCACACTCCAGTAAGTATACAACTGTAAACACATGTGAATTACAGCATGATAAAGATTCTTCATCCAGTTTTGACTGTTCTCCATGTCCATATGAAAGGAAAAAATTAATGCTCTCTTTTCAAAACAAATTAATGAATTTTATAAGATTTTAATTTATATTGCTTGTAAAATATTATTCATACTTGTAACTCTGGCAATAAATGTCTGGGCAAAATACCATCTATTAGTTCACATTTAGTAAGTTGCAGAATAAATATTGGTCATAGAACTGACCGCAGCATAAGTAACTCGCAACATTCTGTGACAGTTCATGATTCTACAAGAAATGCTCGCAATGCATAAGTAAGTGCACTCTGAGCTGTAGAGTTGATCCTCCAAAAATCAACATGCTCAGGGAGACAGCGGGCTGACTGAAAATATTTGCAGGGCTTGGAGGGGATTCATTTCAGTAGGGATTTCCATAACCTATCTCTCTTCATTTTAGTTCCTCTTACTCCTATGACAGCTTTTTTGAATGGAAGATGATGTATTGAATGTAGGTGTTAGAATTCAGTCTAATCACCTTCAAACTTTTTTTATTCATTAAATAATTTTTACAGCACAAGTCTCAGCTTGAAATGAGGTGTGACTTCATCCATCTGGCTCTGATACTGCATTCAGCCAGTGGAAGGCGGTTGAGTGATTTCCTTTCATAAATACCATTGGCAAAAAATGAGTCAGAGCAGCCAAACACGGACAGTTTGAGACAGCAATGCCTTCAATTTCACTCCCCAGCGGGAACACTGAGTCAAGACAATTCCTGGCTCCATTAACTCAAGCTAGGGAGAAAATGTCCTAGTACTTTGTATTTCTGCTCTGAAGGTAAGATTTTTTTAATAGGAAATCATAGCAGTGGGTGGCACAGTGGCACAGTGGTTAGCACTACTGCCTCACAGTGCCAGAGACCCGGGTTCAATTCCTGCCTCAGGCAACTGTCCGTGTGGAGTTTGCACGTTCTCCCAGCGTCTGCGTGGGTTTCCTCAGGGTGCTTTGGTTTCCTCCCACAATCCAAAAATGTGCAGGTTAGGTGAATTGGCCATGCTAAATTGCCCATAGTGTTAGGTGAAGGAGTAAATGTAAGGGAATGGGTCTGGGTGGGTTGCTGTTTGGAAGGTCGGTGTGGACTTGTTGGGCCAAAGGGCCTGTTTCCACACCGGAAGTAATCTAATCTTTCCAAAAGGATTTAACCTTTCACTTACTTGCTGTGATTAGTTACAAGCTGCATTGGTGTGATGGTATCATTAGAAGACTATGAGGAAGATCCAGATGGTGGGCTTTACACCTTTGAGATCCTAAGCTGTTCTCCTATCCAGTCTGTAGAATATCATCATAGTGGGTGGTGTTTAATGGACCCCTTAGTATTAACTCTTTCTTACTCTTTCGCCAGCATGCAACATCACCGACACCATGAAAATACAGCCCACGAATTGAGGTCTGTCCAACTAAAAGATTTCAATTCCTCATCTAAGGGAATCTATGGTAGCATGAGCTTCATTGAGTTCAATCTACAGCCATTCGTGATTTCTACAAACCAAAGGATACCCATAGATGCTGAGAAATTATCATTCCTGCCTTCCTTCCCTTTCAGATCAAGGTAGGATTGGGGACTGATAGAGTAGGATGGCATTTTCAGAATTGCCAAGATATGAAAGCTTCCATTTGAATAACTTGATTACCACAAAATGGATCCATACACTCTTCAAATAGGCCATGGCAGATGTCTTGCTGTCCATCTGCAGGTGAAATGTAATGCCTCATGCTTTTAGGAAAGCCCTCCATAAGGAAGGTCTGCATCCTTTTTTTTAATCACTCAGTAAGACAAGCATTTCCCTCGCCAGACTAATCCCATGCTGCTTATTTCACATTGTGATCTGCAATTCACTAAGTAAATTTGACAACAATATTGTAACTTGGAAGGATTTGATATCACATAGGTAAGAACTCATCACCCTGAGTAGAGTTATTGTTGTGCTGAAAGATTTCTGCAACAAAGACTGAAGGAGGTGGAATAAATCATTGATTGTGTTCTCGCTGAAGTGGAAGCTGCAATGGCAGATCTCCCCTGACATTCCCAGTAGAGCCCACTGTAGTAAGGGCAAGTATATGCATAACATCTCAAGTGTAAACAAATATATCTCTTTTGTCTCCTCTTCCGTATCCAAATCTAACAAGGTCAGTTGAATCCTCAATGGGATCTGTGCTGAGCCTATTTGGCTGCTGTAAGTAAAAGAGCAGCCAAGAGCAAGACTGCTATTTGAAAGAAAAGGTGGAGAAGAAAATACTGAACTACAAGAAGTAAGCCCTAAGGAGTAAGAACAATGAAAGCAATGATCTCATCACAGAGAAAGGAAACCAACATTTCTTCTGTTATTTAACTCAGGCTTCTTGAAAGCTGAGAAACTATTGGATTTAAAATATTCACAGCATAATGAATCAGGCAAGGTCCTGCTTGTCAGTCTCCCACAATATGTAAGGAGGCTCCCAGAACAAATTACAAGATTGGCTCAAGTAAAGATGGCTTTAGGACATCAGCAATTGTACATTTATGAGGTTTAAACAAAGCAAAAGAAAAAATTCTCACTGAAATCTGCTCTGTACTTTGTATTTCTTGGAATGGATTTTACAACGTAAGGCATATTAAAAATTGAGAAGGATCCCTGATTGCAGGTTCCTAATCATGCTGTGCTTAATGAATATGAATGATGGTTAATCGAGCAAACATTTTCATACAGAAGGCAGAAGTAAGTGTTTGCCAATTTTCATGAGCTGTTTTCCTTTTAACCTGATATATGTCTATCATAACTTCATGAATGGTCTATAAGGGGATCCTTGGACCTAACTTGACAGCGATTAAATGATCATATTTTGCAGTTTGTCTTTTTGGTTATAGATTTTTTAAATTGTTTTGTTTTCTTCTTTCATGTAATGTAGGTATCACTGGCAAGGCCACCATCTTGACTGCTATAAAACTAAGTGACAGAGGGTGGTTGAGTCAATGACATTACTCTAGGTCCAGAATCGCCTGTAGGGCAGACTTTCTTTCCAAAAGAAGATTAATGAAACAGATTTATTGTTAATAATGTGGTTACCATCATTAGACTAGCGTAATATTTGAAATGTAATAACTGAATCTTAATGGTGGGATTTGAACCCATATCCCCAAAGTATTTGCCTGCACAAATCTAGTAGTGGTATCACTCCTCCAACTCTCCAAATGTTTTTGGCTGCATCCATATTGTATATAACAAAGAGCACGAGATCTGAGTTATGATGCTGTTCAGATGGTCGGTGTTGCAAATGTGTTGCTGGTCAAAGCACAGCAGGTTAGGCAGCATCTCAGGAATAGAGAATTCGACGTTTCGAGCATAAGCCCTTCATCAGGAATAAGAGAGAGAGAGCCAAGCAGGCTGAGATAAAAGGTAGGGAGGAGGGACTAGGGGGAGGGGCGATGGAGGTGGGATAGGTGGAAGGAGGTCAAGGTGAGGGTGATAGGCCGGAGTGGGGTGGGGGCGGAGAGGTCAGGAAGAGGATTGCAGGTTAGGAGGGCGGTGCTGAGTTGAGGGAACCGACTGAGACAAGGTGGGGGGAGGGGAAATGAGGAAACTGGAGAAATCTGAATTCATACCTTGTGGTTGGAGGGTTCCCAGGCGGAAGATGAGGCGCTCCTCCTCCAGCCGTCGTGTAGTTGTGTTCTGCCGGTGGAGGAGTCCAAGGACCTGCATGTCCTCGGTGGAGTGGGAGGGGGAGTTAAAGTGTTGAGCCACGGGGTGATTGGGTTGGTTGGTTCGGGCGGCCCAGAGGTGTTCTCTGAAGCGTTCCGCAAGTAAGCGGCCTGTCTCACCAATATAGAGGAGGCCACATCGGGTGCAACGGATGCAATAGATGATGTGTGTGGAGGTACAGGTGAACTTGTGACGGATATGGAAGGATCCCTTGGGGCCTTGGAGGGAAGTGAGTGTGGAGGTGTGGGCGCAAGTTTTACATTTCCTGCGGTTGCGGGGGAAGGTGCCGGGGGTGGAGGTTGGGTTGGTGGGGGGTGTGGATCTGACGAGGGAGTCACGAAGGGAGTGGTCCTTGCGGAACGCTGATAGGGGAGGGGAGGGAAATATATCCTTGGTGGTGGGGTCCGTTTGGAGGTGGCGGAAATGGCGGCGGATAATACGTTGTATGCGCAGGTTGGTGGGGTGGTAGGTGAGAACCAGTGGGGTTCTGTCTTGGTGGCGGTTGGAGGAGCGGGGCTCAAGGGCGGAGGAGCGGGAAGTGGAGGAGATGCGGTGGAGGGCATCGTCGATCACGTCTGGGGGGAATCTGCGGTCCTTGAAGAAGGAGGCCATCTGGGCTGTGCGGTGTTGGAATTGGTCCTCCTGGGAGCAGATGCGGCGGAGACGAAGGAATTGGGAATATGGGATGGCGTTTTTACAGGGTCCTCCTGGGAGCAGATGCGACAGATGGTCGGTGTAGTCTTGAAGGGCTGAACAGCGTCTATCCGCACTGTCAGGGTTCTACGACTGTGGGATGTTGGGCGAGGTTAAGGCTTAGGGGAGTTAACCATGGGAATTTGGGATGGGGGAGTGATCATTATCCAGAGTCAGGGATCTATGAGAAATGCAAAGTTCACTCCTCATGCAAGAAATTAGGGGATTGCCACTCCTCAGAAAATCCAGACCATCATTATTTTAAAAATGCCCACATATCTCACTGTGTTTTCTGTAGTCAGACATTTGTGACCACAATAGCTCTATGCTGAAAATGTGTTGCTGGGAAAGCGCAGCAGGTCAGGCAGCATCCAAGGAATAGGAGATTCGACGTTTCGGGCATAAGCCCTTCTTCAGAAATCAATGATTCCTGAAGAAGGGCTTATGCCCGAAACGTCGAATCTCCTGTTCCTTGGATGCTGCCTGACCTGCTGCGCTTTTCCTGCAACACATTTTCAGCTCTGATCTCCAGCATCTGCAGACCTCACTTTCTCCCCACAATAGCTCTATCTCAGCTTGCTAACACCAGGCCTTGACCCAGTCAAGCTACACATCTCTCATACCTGCCATGATAACAGAAGTCCTGGGAACACTGACAGAGACAAGAAGTAGACAGGACTTAGATGGAAAAGTAAGTACAATGTATTTGTTTTTTTAAAGATATGATACAGAATGATAGAATTGTAGAATTTTAGAGTATAGAAGGAGGCCATTTAATCCATTATTTCTGCACCGGCTTCCAAAAGAGCAACCCATCTCATCCCATTCTCCTGTCTTATCCCTATGGCCTGCTAACTTCATCAATTTCAAATACATATCCAACTCTTTTTAGAAACCTCTTATGGAATCTGCCTCCACTACTCTCCCAGGCTGCGCATTCCAAATCCTAACAAATTCCTAAGAAGTTGCTCTTCATCTCACTCCTGGCTCTCTGACAACCCTGAAATTCCGACCCCCTAGTTCCTGACATACCAACTAATGGAAACAGAATATCCATTACAATCCTGTCAAAATTGTCCATAATTTTGAACACTTCAGGATGGCTACCTCTTACTTAATCTTTTCTGCTCCAAGGAGAACACATTCAATTTCTCTAATCTCACCTTGTATCTAAAATTCTTTATTCCTTAGATCATTCTAGTTAATCTCCTTTGAATTTTCACCAGGGCTTTAACATTCTTCCTTAAATGTGATGCCCAGAACTGAATACAATACTCCAAATGTGGTTTGACCTACCCTATACTTCAATTTATAAACCCAAGCATCCTATAAGCCTTCTTTACAACTATTTCAACTTGCCTGGCCACCTTCCGAGAATTATGAGCCCTGATGTCCCTGTGCTCCTATACATCCCTCAAGTTTTTACCATCGAGTCTGTATTGTCTTTCCATGTTTCTTTTACTAAAATCCACTACCTCACATTTCCCTGCATTGAAATTCATCTGCTAGGTGTCTGCCCAAGGAAATATTCCTTGATGTCATTCAGCATCATCTTCACAGTTCACTTTTATTCTAAGCTTAATATCATTTGCAAATTTAGGGATTTTGCCCTCAACACCCATTTCCAAATTGTTAATATAAATCAGAAAAAGCAAAGTTCCAAAACCAATCCCTGGGGAACACTATTTTCAACTCATCTCCAATCTGATAAACACCCTTCTATACCTACATTCTGCTTCCTTTCTTTTAGCCAACTTCTAATCCATGCTGCCAAGGACCTACCAATCCCAAACATTTTTAATTTCCTAACCAACCTGCCATATGGTATTGTATCAAGTTCTTTCTGAAAGTCCAAATATACAACATATGTAGCTCGACATACTCTTCATCATCTCATCAAGGAATTCATTTAAATTTGTCAGACATGAACTACCCTTGAAAAAGCAACATCGACTGTCTCGTGTTAACTTATTTTTCTCTAACTCTAAAATTACCTTACCCAATAATAACCTCCATAGTTTTCTCACTACTGATGTCAAACTGACCATTCTGTAGTTTCCTGGGATATCCTTTGCCTCTTTCTAAAACAACAATGTCACAGTTGCAGTCCTCCAGTCCAATGGTACTAATTCTGTGTTCAGAGAGGCTGAGAAAATTTCTGTCAATGGCTTCACCATTTGTTCCCTTACCTCTCTCGATAATCTAGGATGCATGCCATCCAGGCCTGGTGACTTCTCTACCTGCTAGGTGTTTATAGCACCTCTTCTTTTAACTATCATTACACTGCTCAGTTGCTCAACACCCATTTTTTAAACCAGGCCATTATCACCATTTTCTGATTTGGTAAAGACTGAAGCAAAATATTCATTTAATACCTTTTGCTGCAGTGAGCAACTTACCCTGCTTGTTTTTCATGGGCCCCATTCCACCTTCACTAATCTTTTACTATTGATATGCTTGAAGCACATTTTACTATTTGCTTTAGCCTGCCATCCTTTCCTCATGCTTCCTCGTAGCCTTCCTTATTCCAGCCTTAGCTTCTTCCTTGCTTTTGACTTACACTTTCTGATTGATTTACATTGTTATTAATATTCCAGTATTCATCACATGTCTCCTTTTGCTTCTTTGTTTTCTCACCAATATCCTTATTCATCCAGGGTACTCTAGCTTTGATTCCTCATATTTATTTCTCATAGGTATGTATCTATCTTGTTCCTGAGCCAAAGAACTGCAGATGCTGGAAATCAGGTCTGGCAGCTTGTGTGGAGAGAAGGCAGAATTAACTCTTTGGATTCAGGACCCCTTTGAACACTGCTTTCTCTCCACCATAAGACCTGCTGAGTTTTTCCAGCAACTTCTGTTTCGTCCTTATTCATCTCTTTTGAAATTCTCCCATTTTGCATCTATTGTTTTGCTCAACAAAATGCTTTTCCAATCAACATGCTCCAGTTCAACTTTTAGACTCTAAAAATCTGCCCTTTTCCAGTATCAACTTTATAGTTCTTTTAATTTGTTTTATTAGTTCTTTTCAATATTTAATGTTATTTTTATTTACAAATTGTAAGTTTATAGATAAAATAGATAACATCTATTTTAATGATTTAATCTCACTGGCATTTAATAACAAAATGCAATTAGCTTTTCTTTATTTTTTTTCACTTATTCACCGTATGTTGGTGATCCTGCCTGGGCCATTACTTAATTTTCCAAGAGACATGATAATCAGCTGCCTTCATGAACTGCTGCAGTTCTTGGTTTGTAGGGACACCCACAGCATTGTTAGGGAGGGGATTCCAGGATTTTGACCCAGTAACAGTAAAGGCATTGCAGTGTAGTTTTGGGTAAGCATGGTGCATGACTTGCAAAGGAGTTGTAAGTGGGTGGTTTGTCCTTGTAACTCTTGTCGATGTCCAGCTAGATGGGAGAGATCATGGGTTTGGAAAGTGCTACCTTAGGAGCCTTGCTGAATTGTGAAAACACTTCTTGAGATGATGCATGCTGCTGTCAGTGTACATATGTAGTGATGGCAGTAAATGTTGACGTTGATGAATGGTGCACCAGTCAAGTAGGCTTTGTTCTGAATGGTTTCGACCTTCTTGAGTATTGTTAGAGTTGCACGTAACCAGGCGAATGGTGAGAATTCCATCAAACTTCTGACTTGTGCTTTGTAGATGGTGGGCAGGCATTGAGGAAACAAAAGGCTTATTACTCACTGCAAAGTTTCTAGTCCCCTGACACATTTCTTTTAACATTCATTGTTAGTTCATGAGTACTAATAAATGGTTGTGAATGACTGAGGTAAGGGAGTGGATGGCGGGGGGGAGAAGGAGAGTGATGAAGTACATGGGTGAGGAGTAAGGCTACATCATGATTCAGTTGAGGACTGGTCAGGGTAGGTGTGATGTTGGAGTTAGTAGGGGTTATCAGGGTAGGTCAGTGAGACTGAGTGGAGAGTGGGAGGGGAGTAGAGCTAAGTCATGGATGTCAGTTCAGCCCTTACCCAGAGCAGGTTCCACTCCTTCAGCTTTTCCTTTGTAACTATTAGCTAAATCAGAACAGTCTGAAGTCTTCAACCTTAACTTAAAGTCAGGAACTGTCTGAAAGGATAATTGTTCATCAGGAGCTTCAGCTTCCTGGTCATTCCCTTCAGAGTCAACTAGGAAAGGAATTCTGCTGGGTCCAGACATGCAATGCTAGTTTATAGCTCATCAGCAACTCCATTCCTATCAGAGCATCTGAGCTGATTGCTATTGTATTTGATGAGCTCGCTCTTTAAACACATTGTGGCTTTTATCTCAAACAATTCATTTTACCGGTCATAGAGCAGAGCTTTCCAAAATGTTCTCATTGTGACAAAAAATTGGTGCTGAAAAACTGCTGTGATCCAGACCTGGTAGATTACTGGGACTGGAAAGGGGTCGGGGTGGGGATGTTGGTGAAAGTGGAGAGATGTGAGGGCAGGGCATGGGACTGTTTAGACTGCACAGCCTTTAAGTAAAAAGCACTTACTTTATCAGTGGGTTTTATAGGATAGGGATCAGGGCTTGAAAACCAACCAATTACGCCCTATATGCACCATTAAAATGAAGATGAGTTTTTAAAGAACTTTGCTATTCTTAGCACTCTGTCAGAGCTCTGTGTCAGCTCCCTTGGAGTTCACAATCACAAAACTTTGGCTAATGACACTCACCTACTGGGAAGCCCTGCTAACAGATTCTACAAAACTGAAATCATACAGGAGGCTGCATTACCACTGCTTGGAAAATATACTGTTATCCTTGTGTCTCTGCAGTGGCCAGGCAATTGAATATTAATGGCCACAAAATCTAGGTAAGTGAATATTAATGAGCCCAAGAGCTGTTGCAATTGAATATTAATATTCAATGTGACTACATGCATATAATAGGACTATAGGTCTTTAAACCATCACTGTGCTGATGCTTCACTGCAATCTGACAAGCTAACACAATCTGATGAGCAAGAGATGTCCAGGAAATTTCACACAAAGCTGAGCATGTCTAGGAGCAGTGGGGAGTTAGAGGTAATCACCTGAAGCAGAACTTATTTTCTGGAGAATTCAAAGGCAATACATAACACAACTGCTTCATTTACAAGTGAAAAACTGCAAGTGAAGGTCGCTGTTGTCCAACTTCTCTTGAGTGCAGTTAGGAAGTGGCACAGCTTTGCAAATCATTTGTGGCAATTAGGCGTTACTTACTTGAAGATGATGATATTCCACACTTACACAGCTCCTGAATCAGGCTTGTTTAGTCAATAGCAATTGGCAAAATAGTGTTTTTACAAGATTATCAGAATACGTTCAATAAGAATTTAATTTTCCCTTCAAAATATTGACTTCTTTCTCCATGAGAGTTCTTTCAGTTAAGAGCAGAGAGTACTTATGCTAATGAATAAAAGTTTTAACTAAGTATTTGGGGCAATCTACTCAATTACTTTAGGGACACGATAATCGCACTGACTTAAATTTTCATTCATTTGTTGCACCCAAACATCATTTAGTGACCGTTCACTGAACGGGAAGGTCTTCGTCATGATGAACTTTGCACTGGGACCTTACCACTCAGCTTGAGATAACCATGGAAACAGGTACCTAAACAAGTTAGATAGCATTGCACAGACTACCAATAAGACATATTCTCATGCTTCCTGCTGTTAATTGTGTCTGCTTCAGTTAATTGGAACCTTGAAACAATTCTATACACATCTGAAAACCATTAAACCTCACTTCATATCAAAATGATATTAAACACTCCAAGCTTAACCAAGTGAAAGATATACCTATGGGAAAGGGTACTCAGTCCAACCTTTTATCCGAAATACCGAAATCCAAAAAGTTCCAAAATCCGAAGATGTTTTTGTGAAGTTTTTATCTCACTAACAAGGTTGCTTGGCATGCAAACAGTTAACCCAACTCCACACCCACTCGATGCATGTCACTCAGATGTGACATGGAGGGGCTGTGGCTCAGCACTGGCAGGGCCCATTACTCACACCGAGTCTGCTATCTGGTAAGATATTTTAAAAATTTCACCGTTGAGCTGTCACTTATTCCGAAATTCGAAAAATTCCGAATTTCATAAACCAGCTGGTTCCAAATGTTTCGGATAAAGGATTGAGTACCTGTACCTACAAAGCAAATTAAAACTCTACCTAGCACTTCAGGAATCATTTCGAAGTTTCTTAAATGCAGAGATGATTTTCCATGTGTTGTCCATCTGCATAGCAGGAACATGTTTTTTTTAACCAAAGTAAACAGCTGAAATTTGCTAGAAATATAATGGTCTGTGATCCAGGCACATTCTTTCCAAAGCAAAATCAATTTATGCAGTGTGCCAATAATCTCAACACTGTACCTCAGATAGGGCCTGACCAAGTTTCCAATTAAATGCAACAGTCAATCCTTTGTTTTGAATTGCCCGGTCATTAATTGGTCACCGAAGGGCTTCAATTGGTGGTTGGGTCAAAGGTTGACCACGGACCAACCTAGATCAATACTTGGATTACATTAAGATACACCACAAAACGAAGCTATGGGGACATGATTTGAACTGAAGAGCCCAGTGGAAAAAAATGGTGAAATCTGGATGGAATTGTTACTTTAGGCAAAGAATATAAAGAATAAATCTAAGTAACAAAGATAAGTTCTGTGTATTTGTTCTGCAGATATATGGTCTTCTGTCAAAGCCACAACCAAATTAAATCATCTCATAAGTCATTTCTTTGAACTGCACTGCAAAACAAATGGTGCGGTTTTGCATTGGAGAAGGCATATACCTGATCAAATTCCTAATCTAATGCATGGTCTTGACTGAATTCCTGATACTGTGTGAACCTAAACCTCAGCCTCGGATTTATACTAATTCCTAAGAGGACTCCTGGGATGTTTACCTCTATTATAATCTCATGTCTGTAGATTTGCAACTTATTTTACAATTCTCAATGGGTGCAATTTACTTTGGCACAATTGCTTGTCAAAAATCCCATCAGTTATTTTGTCATATCTATTTCCATTTTCTCAATACAATCCTGACTGTAAACACATTCCTGCATGTTTTATCAATCAATATTGTAGTGGAGTGAGTTATATTTTTATTTGGTTTTGCATCTGTGTTTCAGACAGCCCTTGTCAGTGATCTCTGACTATGCCCTGAATAGTGTTTACAGTTGTCTTTATGTATAGGTAAGCTTGATGATGTGCTTTGAGTTATCCTTCTCTGAATTCCTTTATCTATTAGTTCTTTCCTTTTTCTATTCTCATGTTTAAGACCTCTGAAACAAGGCCGAGTTTAGTATTTCAATGTCAAATATACTTACTAATAATAAATGAACCAGTAACTTAATCGCAGAATTATTTCACAGAGCTGGTAAATTAACCTTATAAATTTATAAAATGAACAACTTGTTACTCTGCATTAAACAAAATAATCAATCTCCTTATGAGGAAATGTCATCCTTTTTCCACTCATCTCTGGGTGTAGTTAAAGCCTCAGCTAACACTTGCTTTGTACCAAATTAATTAAGCTCAAAGTCTCTCATAAATTCAGTTCAGTTGAAAGCTTAAGCCTGATTAATACTTCCACGGAGTGTTATGGTACAATGGTCATGATCCTACTTCTGGTCTAAATGGTCTGGGTTCAAGTCAATGACCTTGGCATTTAATGGTGTTACCATCACTGAATTCCCCCACTATCAATATCCTGGAGTTGTCATTGACCAGAAACTCAACGGGACTCACCACACAAACACAGTGGCTGCAAGGGTAGGTCAGAGGCTAGGAACACTCAACACCTGAGTCCCCAAAGACAACAAGGCACAAGTCATGAGAGTTATAGAATATTTCCCACTTATCTGGATGAATCCAGCAACACTCAAGAAGCTTGACACAATCCAGGATAAAGCAGCCCGCTTGTTTGGCATGACATCCACAATCATTCACTTCCTCCACCACCAACACTCAGTAGCAGTAGTGTCTACTACCTGCAAGATGCATTGCAGAAATTCACTAAAGATCTTCAGACAGCACCTTCCAAACCCATGACCACTTCCATCTAGAAGGACAAGGGCAGCAGATATATGGGAACACCACCACCTTCAAGTTCCCCTCCAAGCTACTTACCATCCTGACCTTGGAAATATATTGCATTTCCTTCACTGTTGCTGGGTCAAATTCTTGGAATTCCCTCCCAATGGCATTGTAGATCAAGCTGTAGTATGTGGACTGCAACTATTCAAGAAGGCAGCTCGCCACCATCTTCTCAAGGGCAATAAATACTGGCCACCCAATGATGCCCACATCCCACAAATGAGTTAAAAAATGTTGCAACAGCCTCAGACCAGGCTGATAATATGACCAATCAGGCAATTTGAATTTTTTTTTTAAAAAACATGGTTGACCTCAGGAATAAACACTTTCTGAAACTGTTTTCATGGTTCTGTGGATTTAACTCATTTTCTGGTGAATTTGAGCTAAGTCAAGTGATCAATGTTTCTGCTGAGGATATGGAGCACCATTCAAAAGTTATTTTACTTCCCCAGGGAAGAGTTCTGTTCAAATTTTCTAACAATAGACATCAAACACACACCAATGGTGGTGTATCGCCCCCTGCAGTGAAAAGCTTCCTCTACTCTTCTCAAATGCTTCATCACAAATACGAAGGAGAATCCTTTGCGTCAATTTCCTAATCAGCAACTCGATCACCACTATGTGTTAGTTTGCCCATTATTGCCAAATGAGGAACAAATTTGCATAAAGCTTTCTCAACTAAATTGAGACTGCCCAAGTTCTCTTTACAAATGCCCTTGACATCCAAAAGACACAAGTGATCATCAACAGAAAGAGCTGGATAAAAATCTAAGACACTGAGGAAGATGCAGGATATATTCTGAACTATCGAGTTGAAGAGTCTTTAAAATCATTTTCCATACTTTTACAGCGGAGAAAAAGATTCAAAGAAATGAGCAGAGTATTTTGTTTCAAGGAGATGGAAATCTAGGGTGAATCTTAAATTTTATTCAGCAGTTTTCAATTGCACTGAATTTCATGAAGAATTTCTTATCATGAAGTCAAGCAAGCTTCTCACCGTATCTTAGGACCATCACTGGCATTGTGAAGTTGTCCTGCTTGGTGATAGACTATTATTTTGAAGATGTCAGAGGAGAGAAAAATGGCACCATGGTTCTTTGATATGGACATGGTAGGTAGATTGATAAAGAGGAGAGGCATTCCAGTTGGACTGGCAAGGAGGTCACCAGGAGACCCTGGCAGCCTGGTCAAAGGTCGCTGCCTGGGTCAGTGCTGCATTTACAGTTTGGAAGAATGGACAGCACTGTGGAAAGGAAGTCTTTGGTTTCCCAGGGTAGGTGTCATGCTCATGTGGAAAGGTGTCTCAGGAACCTATTCATAGGAATTGGTGACTATAGGCTGGAAAAAAGGGCAGGACAATTGTGAAGGGGAACAACTGTATGAGGGGCATTCATTAAAGCATAAATAGGGTAATGTGGGAACACAATTTGTCCAAGTATGTCCAGATTAGTTCCTTATTGGATTTGTTTAATCTCGCTGAATCTTGTGTAGGTTTGTTAAATTGTAATCTGAACTCATTCTAACATCCTGTGCCATAATTAGTTTGTCTACTCTGAGCATGCTAGTGAAGTAGCTTTGGTGATGTTATCTTACTATCTTTGTGACAAGGTAACTGGACTATTGCATGGAGCATTTTCTCCACTAAGATTAAAGATTCATTAGAGTTTACTCATTTGCAGGAAAATCACATGATTGTCATCAGTCAGAGGTCTTGGTAATGTAACTATAGACCACATATCTAAAGCTACCTTTCTAATATAAAATTCCCTTGATAGTCTCTTCTCATTTTCTATTAGTGTGAAACTTTATTACAGCAAAAATAATCTCTGTTGAGAAACTCCTCTTAAAAATTGTGACAAAACAGTATGTCTTGAGACAAAAAACTATGCTAGATATTTGCATATGCTGTGTCTTTTGAGATATAAGAGTAATCTTGAATTCTTTGCAGGATTCTACGTGAACTCATTCTAACTAAATTTGGCAGTTGGCATGGCAGTGAAAGTATAAAACATTAAACCATTGATCTTAACAGTGCAATCTGCCAGTTGTTGCATACTAAATGAAGAACAGCTTCAACCTGTGCTAAACTCTTTGTTAAATAAAATCCTCAGGCAGAACCTAATAGGGGCTATGGTGAGAGAGCTAGGAAAATTAAATGAGAAATAGAGTGACTTGTTGCATTTACAATCAGAGTTCTGAGCGTTGAGATGAGATTCTCAGGAGGCAGCAGCAAGGTGCCTATTAAGGAGGATTATTGCTTGCTAACAGCCTCATTGATGATGAATCGCACCTCACTAATATGTACTTTCCTATTCTACCACTCACTGTGAAGACAGCAGATGTCACTAATTCAGAACATGCAAGTCAGAGCGGTACCTGACAACATCAGCTCACCACTTGCTCCTCTAATCTGCTATCTTCGACACCCGGCAACAACATTTCGGGGACCACTCCAAGGCACCACCCACACGCACCCCATATTCATGGATGTTGGCATCCAAAATCTGCCTGCCTCTCAGAATCCTCATGATAAGTCTCTAGTCCACTCACATCCTCGTTCTCTACTTTAAAGCTTCACTTTGAGTTGCACTGGCAGCTACCATTGGAATGATACTGCAAAGCCAGTCAGCTCATGGATTGGATCAGTCTACATCTCTGGGCAGTTCATTCACTCCTGAATGAATGAGTAGGCAGTGCAGAGTGTGTGCAGGGTTGGTGGTGCTGCCTATTGGGATGGGCAAAAGGGGATAAAGGTAAGTATTGTCCTCAATAATGAGAGTGATCGAGCTTGAGCTTTGGAGGGAAGTAAGTACAGCAGCAAACGTAGAGTTAGTGCAGTTTCAGAGAGAATATGGTTGCTCTTATCTTGGTCGTTGGCTTTCTTGCTACACTGCTGAATATTCCTCCAGAGAGCTTGGACTGCACTGACACTTTTGTAAGTGCCAGATCGGTTAGAAGGGACTGCTGTTTTGCGAGTCCTAGTATCATCCATCCACCAAGACTTAGAACATAGAACATTGCAGCGCAGTACAGGATCTTCGGCTCTTGATGTTGCACCGCCCTGCCGTACCAATCTGAAGCCCATCCCACCTACTCTATTCCATGTACGTCCATATGCCTATCCAATGATGACTTAAATGCACTTAAACTTGACGAATCTACTACTGTTGCAGGCAAGGCATTCCATACCCTTACTACTCTCTGAGTAAAGAAACTACCTCTGACGTCTGTCTTACACCTATCTCCCCTCACTTTAAAGTTGTGTCCACTCGTGTTTGTCGTCCCCATACTTGGAAAACTGCTCTTCCTGTGCACCCTATCTAACCCTCTGATTATCTTGTATGTCTCTGTTAAGTCAACTCTCAACCTTCTTCTCTCTAACAAGAACAGCCTCAAGAGCCTCAGCCTTTCCTCATAATACATTCCTTCCATACTAGGCAACATCCTAGTAAATCTCCTCTGCACCCTTTCCAAAGATTCCACATCCTTCTATTAATGCAGTGACCAGAACTGTACACAATACTCCAAGTGTGGCCGTACCAGAGCTTTGTACAGCTGCAGCATAACCTCCGGTTCCGGAACTCAATCCCTCTATTAATAAAGGCCAAAACACTGTATGCCTTCTTAACAACTCTGTCAATCTGGGATCTGTGAACATGGACACTGAGATCTCTCTGCTCATCTGCACTCCCAAGAATCTTACCATTAGCCCAATACTTTGCATTCCGATTACTCCATCCAAAGTGTATCACCTCACACTTGTACACATTAAACTTCAATTGCCACCTCTCAGCCCAGCTCTGCATCCTATCTGTGTCTCTCTGTAACCTACTGCACCCTTCGTCACTATCCACAACTCCACCGACCTTAATGTCATCCGCAAACATACTAACCCACCATTCTAACCCCTACCCAGATCATTTATAAAAATGATGAACAGCAGTGGACCCAACACCAACCCTTGCGGGACACCGCTAGTAACTGGACACCAAGATGAACATGTTCCATCAACTACAACCCTCTGTTTTCTTTCAGCAAGCCAATTACTGATCCAAACTGCTATGTCTCCCACAATCCCATTCCTCCGCATTTTGTAAAAGAGCCGACTGAGGGGAACATTATCAAATGCCTTGCTGAAATCCATATACACCACAACAACCAGTTTACTCTCATCTACCTGTTTGGTCACTTTGTCAAAAAATTCAATAAGATTCATCAGGCATGACCTACCCTTCACAAAACTGTGCTGACTGTCCCTGATCAGATTATTCTTTTCTAGATGGTTATAAATCCTATGTCTTATAACCTTTTCCAACACTTTAGCAACAACTGAAGTGAGACACACTGGTCTGTAATTACCAGGTTTGTCTCTACTACCATTTTTGAACATTTGCTATCCTCTAGTCCTCAGGCACTATTCATGTAGACAATGATGATTTGAAGATCAATGCCAAAGGCTCGGCAATCTCTTCCCTTTCTTTTCCAGAGGATCCTAAGATAGATCCCATCCAGCCCCAGGGGACTTGTCTATTTTCACACTCTGCAGTATTTCTAATACCTCTTCCTTGTGAACCTCAATCTCTTCTAGTCTAGATGCAAGTATCTCTGTATCTTCCTCGCCAACATTTTCATTTTCTAGAGTGAACACTGTCGAAAAATATTTATTTAATGTTTCCCCTTTCTCCTCTGACTCCACACACAACTTCCCACTATTATCCTTGATTGGCCCTAATTTAACTCTCGAGTAAAAAATGAGGTCTGCAGATGCTGGAGATCACAGCTGCAAATGTGTTGCTGGTCAAAGCACAGCAGGTTAGGCAGCATCTCAGGAATAGAGAATTCGACGTTTCGAGCATAAGCCCTTCATCAGGAATAAGCCCTCGTCGTCATTCTTTTATTCCTGACATACCTATAGAAAGCCTTAGGGTTAACCCTGATCCTATCCGCTAACAACTTCTTATGTCTCCTCCTGGCTCTTCTGAGCTCTCTTTTTAGGTCTTTCCTGACTTCCTTATAACCCTCAAGCACCCTAACTGAGTTTTCACATTTTGTCCTGACATAAGCCTTCTTCTTCTTCTTGCCCAGGGATTCCACTTCCTTAGTAAACCATGGCTCACGCGTTCTATATCTTCCTCCCTGCCCGACAGGTACATACTTATCTAGGACACACAGGAGCTTTTCCTTGAATAAGCTCCACATTTTTAATGGGCTCATCCCCTGCAGTTTCCTTCCCCATTCTATGCTTCCTAAATCTTTCCTAACTGCATCGTAATTTCCCTTCCCCCACCTGTAACTCTTGCTCGGTGGAGTACACCTATCCCTTTCCACACTAAAGTAAACCTGACAGAATTGTGATCGCTGTCTCCAAAATGCTCACCTACTTCCAAATCTAACACTTGGCCAGGCTCATTACCCAGTACTAAATCTAAAGTGGCTCCGCCCCTTGTAGGCCTGTCTACATACTGTGTCAGGAAGCCCTCCTGCACACACTGGACAAAAACTGACCCATCTATAGTACTTGTACTGTAGTGATCCCAGTCAATAGTTGGATAATTGAAGTCTCCCATGACAATTACCCTGCCTCTCTCACTCCTTTCGAGAATCATCTTTGCTATCCTTTCCTCTACATCTCTGGGACTATTCAGAGGCCTATAGAAAACTCCTAGCATGGTGACTTCTCCTTTCCTGTTTCTAATCGCAGCCCACACTACCTCAGTTAATGAGTCCCCAAACGTCCTTTCTACAACTGTAATTTTTGTCCCTGATCAACAATGCCACACCTCCCCCTCTTTTACCATCTTCTCTGTTCTTAATGAAACATCTGAATCCCGGAACCTGCAACAGCCATTCCTGTCCCTGCTTTATCCATGTCTCCATAATGGCCACAACATCGAAGTCCCAGGTACCAACCCACGTTGCCAGTTCACACACTTTATTTTGGATGCTCCTCACGTTGAAGTACACACACTTCAAACCAGGTTCTCGCTTTCCAGTGTCAGATACTTGATTTTGGAACTCCCTACTCTCATCCTCTTCTGTACCTGTCCAACAATTTTGATTCCCATCCCTCTGCTGTATTAGTTTAAATCCACCTTAATAGCTTTAATGGATTCCCTACCCAGGATATTGGTACCCCTCTGGTTTAGATGAAGACCATCCTGCTTGTAGTGATCCCACCTACCCCAGAAAGAGCTCCAATTATCCAAAAGCCTGAAACCCTCCCTCCTGCACCATCCCTGTAGCCATGTGTTAAATTCCTTCCTCTCCCTATTCCTCACCTCACTAGCACATGGCTCAGAGAGCAAACCAGAGAAAACAACTCTGTTTGTCCTAGCTCTAAGCTTCCATCCTAGCTCCCTGAATTTCTGCCTCAAGTCCCCATCTCTCTTCCGACCTATGTCGTTGGTGCCAATGTGGACCATGACTTGGGGCTGCTCTCCCACCCCCACCTCCAAGGATCCCAAAAACACGATCAGAGACATCACAGACCCTGGCACCCAGGAGGCAACACACCAACCGTGAGTCTCTCTTGTCCCCACAGAACCTCCTATCTGTCCCCCTAACTATCGAGTCCCCAATGACTACTGCTCTGCTCCTCTTCCCCCTTCCCTTCTAAGCAGCAGGTGCCCCACTGCTTTCCCCTGGTAAGTCATCCCCCCCAAAAGTATCCAAAACGGTATACTTATTGTTGAGGGGAATGGCCACAGGGGATCCCTGCACTGCCTGCCGGTTCCCTTTCTGTCCCCTAACTGTCACCCATCTGTCATTTTCTTTTATCTGGGGAATGACTACCTCTCTGTAAGTCCTGTCAATAACATCCCCCCCCCGCCTCCCGAATGATCCGAAGTTCATCCAACTCCAGCTCCAGTTTCCAAACGGGGTTTTCGAGGAGCTGGAGGAACCTTATCAACAAGCAAGATTCCATTTGCCTCTTTTCTGTTATGCCTGGGGCAAATGTTAGTTACTGCGCAGGGCTGCTCTGGGTTGACAGTGCTTGTCTAAGTAATAATGGCCTTTTAAAGATGGCACCAGGACCACAGGTGACAATCTATTTTGAGATATCCTGATATGACAAGTTCTGCTGGGTTTGGTATGTTGTACAAGGGTGAGCTAGTATTAGACGAGTGCATCACCATGAGACAGGAGCTAATTAGTGAGGCAACTTTGGCCAAGGGACAAGAAATCGGGCTAGGCCATGGAGAGAGAAACACTGACATGACAAGATTCAGTCCATTAGAGAAAATGAGGACTGCAGATGCTGGAGAGCAGAATCAAGAGTGTGGTGCTGGAAAAGCACAGCAAGTCAGGCATCCAAAGAGCAGGAGAATCGACATGTTGGGCATAAGTTTGGATGCTGCCTGGCCTGCTGTGCTTTTCCAAGATTCGGCCCATTATAAATACTCTTACAAATTGCACACTGAGTTGTTTTTCCCCAACGTTACACACCAAGCTCACAGAAATGCAGATTTGATCATTTCATAATCCGGAATTTGGATGTGACCCTCAAAGTGTGAAAAAATACAAATCTGCCAGTTTTCCCATGATCATTTGTCACATAATCATTAGCAAAGATTTACCAGATTGACACTTGGGATGACAGGACTCAAATATAACGAGAGATTGGATTGGTTAAGACAATGTTCACTCCTGTTTAGAAGAATGAGAAAGGAACCCCTTAAAATTCTAACGGAGTAAACCCAGGAAGGATGTTCCCAATCGCTGGGGAGTTCCAGTACCAAAACTCACTGTCCGTTTAGGATTGAAACAAGGAACGATCTTTTCATCCAGAGAATAGCCAGCATGTGGCCACCAAAAGCAATTGAGGCTAACACATTGAATGTTTTCAAGAGGTTAGATGTAGTTTTTAGGGCTGAAGGGATCAAAGCATATGGGGAGTAAGTGGGAACTGGTTACGGAGTTGGATGATCAGTCTTAATCACATTAAAAATGATCCAAAGGGCTTAATGACCTACATTTGCTCCTATTTTCTACACTTCCATATTAAAGTGATCTAAGGCATTGTCGGTGAGTGACACTTCCACATAAAAATTACGGAAGTCAATGCTACAATATAAGCACTCAGCTTCCAGACCTTCCAGATCTGAGGTGAGTGTGCTCTTGACATCAAAGCAGCATTTGGTTAAGTGTGACATGATGGAACTCTCAAGAATCTACAAGGGTCTCTCTTGAGTGCAGGTAAAAACATTATTTAAAACATGGGAAGACACAAGTACTTATCAGCAAAGAAATATCTGGGTGGACGTGGTTGGGGTAGCTGAGAGATGCTTCAAGAGAACATTATTACATCTTTCATACATTAATGACTTAGGTTGAAAAATCTAAAGAAAATAGCTCAGCCCTCCTTGGGCTAACAAATTAAAGGGGGTAATGATATTGGCAAAAGCAATGCAGAATCTATAGAATCGATTAGACTAAAATCTTGCAAGTTTAATTAAGGAAACATTGCAGAAACCTTGACTTCTCAGCCCAGAAAGATACACCTGAAGTATGATCTTAAAGAAGTATAGAAGATTATAAAATGAAAACTATAGCTAAAATTTGCTTCAAATTATATTCCAAAGAGGTACATAAGGAAACAGGTTCAATGTAGTAATTTTAGGATTGCACCTCAAATTCTTATTTAACCAACTAATACATGGAATGTATTCTGAGAAAGAATATTACAATGTGGAAATGGATGGGAGATTGAAATCATTTCAAGGCTATTTTGTTACAACAATGTGGAGAGCTCTCAGTCATTCTGGATGCTTGAATAATAATAGTGCGAATGGTTTTCTCCAACTATAATAATCTTGTCTTGTCATGTCTGCTCACACTTAAAAGAAAATGTAGAACTATACATGTTGTTCTGCAAATACAACATTGAGAACATATTTTAGAACCATTGCACATTTTCTCTTCTTCATCATTTTTTAAGTCTCAATTTGGAAATAACTTCATCCATTGCCAATGGTTACTTCAATAACATGAGAAAAAACAACAGTGGACTGTACTTTTAGGAATATCACATACTGCTCACATTTTGTCTGCTTGGTTAATGGGTGCCAATGACACATGTTGCATGACATGTGCCTGATGGCAAGTCATAGAAGCAGTTACCTGTTCTGGGAGTGATACAATGATGAATTGCTTGATGTGATGAATTGACATCTTCAGTTGTGTGTCTGGAAGTACCAAGTGGTACAAAGGTTAGGTGCAGAGGCAATATGCCAGACACACTGCTGTTAATACCTTTCTGCATAATTTCAGGAGTGGACACTTGTCTCAGATCCCATTCTGGTCAAAGTGCAGCATCCTTTAAAAGACCCTTCAGAATATCAAGAAAGTTAGAGTTTATAGAGATGTACAGTACAGAAACTGACCCTTCGGTCCAACTCGTCATGCTGACAAGATATCCTAACCTAATCTAGTCCCATTTGCCAGCACTTGGCCCATATTCTTCAAAATCCTTCCTTTTCATATACCTATCCAGATGCCTAATTAATGTTGTAATTGCTGAAAATGTGTTGCTGGAAAAACACAGTAGGCCAGGCAGCATCCAAGGAGCAGGAGAATTAACGTTTCGAGCGTGAGCCTTTCTTCAGGAATCATGAGCCCTCCTGAAGAAGGGCTCATGCCCAAAACGTCAATTCTCCTGCTCCTTGGATGCTGCCTGACCTGCTGCGCTTTTCCAGCAACACATTTTCAGCTTTGATTTCCAGCATTTGCAGTCCTCACTTTCTCCCAAAAATGTTGTAATTGTACTACCCTCCACCACTTCCTCTGGCAGCTCATTCCATGCACGCACCACCTTCTGCATGAAAAATTTGTTACTTATGCCCCTTTTAAATTTTTTCCCTCTCACCCTAAACCTATGCCCTCTAGTTCTGGATTCCCCTACCCCAGAGAAAAGGCCTTGTCTATTTACCCTATCCAAGCCTCTCATTATTTTATCGACCTCCATAAACTCACCCCTCATCCCGTGACGCACCAGGGAAAACAGCACCAGCCAATACAGTCTCTCCCTATAGATCAAATCCTTCAACCCTGGCAACATCGTTGTAAATCTTCTCTGAACCCTTTTCAAGTTTCACAACATCCTTCTGATAGGTAGGAGACCAGAAATGCAAACAAATTCCAAAAGTGACCTAACAAATGTCCTGTATGGCTGCAACATGACCTCCCAAGGTGGGCAGATTTGTGCTGCAATTATTGATTATGAAAATCTGCACATGCATTTTCTTATTGCATCAAACTAAGACTGACTGTCCTTCTCAAGTATACTGCACTGATTAATGGGGAACCAAGACACACCCAAGATGCAAGGCTTTGAGACGAAAGGACACCTATTTTATTAAATATCTCCTAATAGGAACAACATACATGTACAGGTATTCTGTAAAGGGAAGTGATGCTTTCTATCATTATCAGCAGTCATGAATAGCAGAGTTGAAACCTTGAAGACTACGGTATCTTAGGACCTAATTCTATCTTTCATGTCCTAGCACTGACCCTTCACACCCAACCCTACCCCGACACTCCTGTTAGACACCCTATTTTGATTAGCAGCTGTATCATCAAATGCAGGATAAACTGATGGTCAGCCATCTGTTTCTCCAGATAGTCTCATTTTGAATGCTTGGCTGAGCTCCAAGATGAAGAAATGAACTTAAAAATGTAAGGGTTGCTAGCAGACGTGGGATAGGGGAGGGAGAGGAATGGATTCTTATCTTTGTTTGATTGATAGAATTATAAGCCTATCAAAAATTCATCTTAACTTGACATGCTCTTTCAATGTGTAATTGTTTCTTCATAGAAAATTAAATTACCCAGGGTCAGTGAGAGTTTTTAGGAGTAATTATAAATAGTCATATTTCAAGCAAGTACCATCACATTTCCAGAGGTAGTTAGGGATGGGCAATAAATACTAGCCATTCCAATAATGTTTTACTCTTCAGAATAAACAAATGAAACAAAATACCAATCATTTTTCTTTGATCCATGCAGCTTGTTGTTAAGCTACATGCCTTTTGTGAAGTACACACAAAAACCTTACAGGAGTATCATTTGTAAGCAATTTGTTGCACTGTATGGTATGTTCTAAATCATTGCAGCATAGTAAAGTTATACACTTCAGAGGAAACCTTGTTCAGTTTGCTGTTAAAAATCCAGTCACACTTCATTCAACTTTCCGGATGATTTATACCACAAAGCTAACAGAGTATCTGCGCAAGCTTTTCTCAGTTCAGTTACTTTTACTTAATTGTAGTCAGTTATTGGGGGTGGGGGTGGGAGTGGGGGGTGGGGGCGGTGGGGAGGTGAAGGTGGGCTACAACAGTGTAGCCGATCGAGTAGTGGAGAATCATTGATTTCATTTATCTGTCCAGATTCTAGAAATTACAACCAATGTCAGAAAAATACTTGCACACTGTGACGGTTTTCTCATCACTGTTATTGCAAAATCCAGGCCACTAAAATAAATAATTGAAAAAATTGCAAACATTTTAATAACAAATTTATGAACCTCTGTAGATTTAAATAGTTGGCTTGTTGTGCATTGCTGAAAAAAAGGCATATTTTGTCAAAGTTTTAGTTTTGCGCTCATCAGAACATTTGCATGAATACCAGTTTAAACAGGAACAATATTTTGTTCTGTATGAGAGGAGAGTGCTGTTTGATTGGCATGTAGAACTTGATTGATAGAGGCATTGCCAAGTGGAGTGAACTACTTAGATGATAAGTGACAATTAACTTCGAAAGCTTGGTAGTTAAATGTCTGTCATCATCTGACTGGTGCATTGCCCATGGAAATAGCTCTTCCAATCAGGGTCAACTTGCCAACATACCTACACTCCTTTTTTCATATAGTGTAAAATGTTGTTTCCATTTCCATTGATGCTTTTTGGGTTCAGATGAATGCAAGGTATAAAGTTTCAACTAGCGGCCATTTTCACCAATACTTGTAAGATTTTGAATTGTGCCTTTGGATCGAAACTTGCAGATATGAGTCTATTAAGAAAGTCAGGGAGAAACACGTTAATTTGAATCACCAGAATAATATCTTGGCTGAAATTATTAACATTTGAGAATACATTACATCAACATAATTTATATTTCTTTCAATTTAGAAAAGGATTGAATAGAATAGATAGAGAAAAACTATGTCACTGGTGGGGAATCTAAACTGAATTCATATTATCTTAAAATTAGAGCTTGGTCACTGGATACCGAAATCAGGAGGTACTGGCTTCATTCAGATAATAGAGAAATTCTGGAACTCTGCTTCTGCAAAATGCTATGGATGTTGGATCAGGAGAACTTTTTAAGATTTAAGAACATTGTGGGATTATGTAACAAATGCAGATATGTGGAATTGAGGTGCAGGTCTGATAGAATGATGAAAGAGCTCGAGGGATCCTATGGCTTATATTTTCTCCTGTATTCTTAAAAATTATGAATCAAGCCAAAGTGGCCTGAGGGTATTTTTCAACTTCAAAGTTCTTTAATAATGCAATTGGTCTAAAATCTGTAACTTTACACAGGTCACTGGATGGAAAAATACAGCTGAAATTTTGAAGTGCTTTTAATAATAGCCACAGGATTATCTCCCGTGTTGTACTGGATTTTAATGTCTTCCTCCATTTTGAAATCCACAGTACATGTGAGAAGAGCTCTCTTAAAATCAAGAGCAGATTAGCTGCAATATTTATGCCAACTGTAAATATTCATGAGGTAAAGTTTAAACAGGACTAAGAATTCTGCCCAAATGTATGAACACTAGTGAATGTCATACTCTATAATACTGAGCTTACAATGACAGCACCTAAGGAGAGAAAAATGTATATTGTTTACTTATAGAAAATAGATTTTCTCTATTGATTACTCAAAAGTGAAAGATAATTGTGGAAAGCTAAATATAGAACAGTACAGCCCCAGAAGCATTTCAACCAATGGTCTGTTAATGCCAGTAAAAAGCTTAAAGTGTAATAATCCAATGAATGCAACAGTGATTTGAGAATCTGACTATTGTTAAACAGATGTTATCACTTCACAGCAAGATAGCAACCATAGTAACAGAGCAGCTTTGAACAGCATCACCAGTATCCCCGTTAATCCATCACCAAGGCCAGTGATTTATGACTTGCTTGGGAAAAACAGATGGAATTAGAGAATTCAATTCACAAGACCACAAGAAAACATCCAGAGTCCCATTAAAGAAAATAAGAATTTGACTTAATTAGTCAGTGTGAATTGGTGGCCCTGTCCATTTAATATTCAGGAAGGATGTTAAAGTTGAGCAATGCAATTAGAAGGAATTATTGACGCATTTCAAATATAGAAGACCAAGCCCTGATCACAGTTTTCAAAATTATCAGAAGTTTCAATGGTTTACATTTGTAGATGAGACCAGAGCAAGAAGCATGGATATTGTGAACAAAACAAAAGCATATTTTTCTGCTTTACCAGAGACTTGTGAAAATGCAACATTCGTTAGAAAAATAAACAGTTGAAGTGAATAACAGTGATTCAAGGGAAGGCAGGAGTGGCACAATGAGAAGAACAGAGAAAGACAACTAGGTTGGGATGGGGCTCATGTGGAGTCGAGAGCATAATTCTAGTGTACCTCATAAGGTTCCCCACAGTAGGCTCATTCATAAAGTCAGGAAGTATGGGATACAGGGAGATTTGGCTATCTGGATTCAGAATTGGCTGGCTGACAGAAGGCAGACAATGGTTGTAGATGGAAAGTATCCTGCCTAGAGGTCAGTGTTGAGTGGGGTCCCGCAGGGCTCTGTCCTTGGGCCTCTGCTCTTTGTAGTTTTTATAAATGACTTGGATGAGGAGGTTGAGGAGTGGTTTAGTAAATTTGCAGATGACACAAAGGTTGGAGGTGGTGTCAATAGTATAGCGGGCTACTGCAGGCTGCAGCGCAACATAAAGAGGATGCAGAGCTGGGCTGACAAATGGCAGATGGAGTCCAACCTGGATAAATATAAAGTGATGCATTTTGGAAGATTGAACTCAAATGCTGAATATAGGATTAAAGACAGGATTCTTGGCAGTGTGGAGGAACAGAGGGATCTGGGTGTGAAAGTACATCAATCTCTCAAAGTTGCCACCCAAGTGGATAGGGTTGTTAAGAAAACAAATGGTGTTTTGGCTTTCATTAATGGGGGATCGAGTTTAAGAGTTGCGAGGTTTTGCTGCGGCTCTACAAGTCCCTGATGAGGCAACACTTGGAATATTGTGTCCAGTTCTGGTCGCCCTACTTTGGGAAAGATACAGAGGCTTTGGAGAGGGTGCAAGGAAGGTTTACCAGGATACTGCCTGGACTGGAGGGCTTGCAGTATGAAGGCAGGTTGGACTTTTCTCTTTGGGGAGAAGGAAGAAGAGAGGAGAGGAGACCTGATCGAGGTGTACAAAATAATGAGTGGAATAGACAGAGTCAATAGCCAGAGACTTTCCCCCAGGGCAGGATTGACTGGTACGAGGAGGCATAGTTTGAAGATATTAGGAGGAAGGTATAAAGGAGACATGAGAGGTAGGTTCTTTATCCAGAGAGTTGTGAATGCATGGAATGCGTTGCCAGCTGAGGTGGTGGAAGTAGAGTCATTGAGGACATTTAAGCGACTGCTGGACATGCACATGGATAGCAGTGAGTTAAGGGGTATATAGGTTAAGTTACTGTATTTTACATTAGGATTAAACCTCTGCACTACATTGTGGGCCAAAGGGCCTGTTCTGTGCTGTACTTTTCTATGTTCTATGCTGTAATTCCAATATAATAGCACATAAAGATGATCAGGTCAGTAACTGGTGAGCACCGACTAACTCAAATTTGCTAAATTTCAATTCTCCATATGGACTTACTCAACTCTTACTCTTACTCAACTCTTACTCAGTCTCCTATCCCTTGCCCTGGTTCAATTGTCACTTCCACCCATAAGACAAACCCCTCATCTCTGGAATGAATTTAGTGAACTGTCTCTGAACTGCCAGTAATACAATTACACCCCTTCTCAAGTAAGGGGACCAGAATTATATCCAATCATCAGAGTGTGGACAGTCTAGTGCAGTTGCAGCAACACTTCCCCTACTTTTATACTATACTCTTTTAGCAATAAACGGCAAAATTCCATTTGCTTTCCTTATTACTTGCTTTACTGCATACTAGTTTTTCTTTGTGATTCATGTACAAGGACACCCAGATTCATCTGCAGCAAAGCACTCTGAACTTTCTCCCCATTTTGATAAAGAGTTATCTTTCTATTACCCAGCTAGAATGGACAACTTCACACTTATGTGTTAAATTTCATCTGTATAATTTTGGCCCATTCACCTGACCCATCCAGATTCATTTTTAAATTCCTTATTTCTTCATTGCAACTCACCATACCAACTATTTCAGTGCTATCTGCAAATTTGGTTATGGTACTTTCTATTCCCACATCCAAGCCATTAATATAGATTGTAAATAGTTGGGGGCTGAGGACCAAACCCTGTGGACACCCTCTAGTTATGTTTTGCGAACCAGAAAAAAAAGATTGATTGATCCTGACTTTCTGCTTTCTGTTGATTAGCCAATCCTCGACCAAGCTAATGAATTAACCCTAACCCTATGTGGTCTTACTTTGTGTATTAACCTTTTATGCGGCACCTTATGAAATGCCTTCATAAATTCAGATATACAACATCCACAAGATCCCTGATATGCACATTGCTTGTTACATAATTGACCCTTCATAAAACTATGCTGACTCTGATGGATTGTATTTTGGGTTTCCAAATATCTTGTTATTATTTCCTTAATAATGGATTCTAAAATTACCCAACAACACATGTTTAACTAACTGGTCTGTAGCTTTCTTCTTTCCACATCCCTCCCTTTTAATGCTATGTTTGCATTTTTCCAATCCACTGGAACCTTTCTCACATCCAGGAAATTTTAGAATATTGTAACCAATTGATCTATTGTTTCTGCTTCTATTCCCATTAATGCCGCAATAAATTGGCCATCATTTCCTGGGGATAAGTCAACCTTCAATCCTAATAGGTTGATCATTACTTCTTCCCAAGTGATGCTGCTTGTTCTAAGTTCCTCCCTTTCTATAACATCTGCATCACATAGAGTCATAGAGTCATAGAGATGTACAGCATGGAAACAGACCCTTCAATCCAAGCCATCCATGCCGACCAGATATCCCAACGCAATATAGTCCCACCTGCCAGCACCTGGCCCATATCCCTCCAAACCCTTCCTATTCATATACCCATCCAAACGTCTCTTAAATGTTGCAATTGCACCAGCCTCCATCACTTCCTCTGGCAGCACATTCAATTACTTGTTACTTTTGGGATGGTAATACAGTTAAAAGCTAAGTTATAAAAAAATGAAACAAAATACTGGTTTGGTGAGTCCGCCTTTTTTGCCTTCCCCACTATTAACTTCCTTGTCTCATCCTCCAAGGAACCAGCATTCACTTCAACTACTCTGTTTCCTTTTATAGACGTATAGAAGCTGTTGATATCAGTTTTTATACTTGCACGAGTTTTCTTCCATAATTTACCTTTGCTTTCTTTAAAAAAGATTTAGTCACTCCTTGTTGATCTTTAAAAGTTTCTCAAACTTCCACGGGTCTTTGCAATATAATATGCATTCAAGTTTGTTTTTATAGTATCTTTAACTTCCTTGCTTAACCATTAATATTTGTCCCCCTTTCTGGATTATGTTTTAGCTGGGAGCAGTTGAGTATCTCTGTAAATATCTGTCACTGCTCATCAACTATCCTATCTTTTAGTCTTCGTGTTCAGTCCAGTAGGGCCAGATGAAACTCATACATATGTAATTAGGTTTACCCAATTCCTGAACTCTGTGGCATTCCAGTTTCTTGTCTTCCAATTGATTTTGGAATTCTGCATGCTGTGATCACTCTTCCCTCGAGGATTCTTTCTTATGAGGTCATTAATAAGACCAAGCCCACAGTGAAAATCAAGCAAACTCAAAGCAACAGTTGAACAACCACACTGTGACTAAGAATCAACTACTATTAACTTTACATTCACAATCTACATCCTCAGTGACTGTCTAATTTCAATGAGAGTGCACAACTTTACAGTGACAGCCTATTAAACTGTGGCAAGAATCTGCTAATGAAGCATAGTGGAGCCAAGGGTAAGCATTGAGCAAGATATATGTCTGTGCTTTTTGAAGCTATCTCCTCACATCGAGAGAAGTGCTGCAATAAATTTCAAATATTTTTTGATAACAATTTAAAAAATGTTGTTGGGCATCCATGGAATTTTATAACATTTGAGGGGGAAATCTCAGAAGTTTGAGGACCCATTGAAAGATTGGACCATTCTCAATATGGAAGTGACAGGAAGGACACATAGCACATGCTGTAGTTTGGTCGGTTCATCGCTGAAATATTCAGATATTCTCTTTAAATGTTAATTGCCCCTAACAGGATCATTAACAGTATTAAGTCTCACTAATGCTCAAATATTATTAACTGTTATCAGTGTGGAGTCACTTTTGAGCAATTAAATGCAATGCCCAAAGGAGACCATAAATGTATCAAAAAGGTGAATTATCAACTTTCAGTAATGTTAATCTTTAATAGGCATTATCTATCCCACAGATATCATCTGACATTCTGAAATTAAAGCAGTTATAAACGTTATCCTTCTAAACATCTAAGTTAAAGCTTTTCAACAGAAGACAATATACCTGAATTCAATGTGCGAGATCATCTCAGCTGTACCCAGGTATCAGTATTTCTCAAGTAATGAAATAAATTGGTCTCTGATTACATTATCATATGAAACACACACAGAACCTGGCCTGATTATAACAATTAAAACCAATGAATAGAAGCACTGGTGTCACTTTCACACATGAATACATTAGTTAGGATCTCTCAAATAAGTTTCCTAATATTTTAATTCCCTCTGTAAACAGTACATCTTTTTTCCCATTATTGACATAATAAGTAACTGTTTTAAGCTGTAACATGGTTGAGTCCAGACAACATCAGCGAACACAATAACTATTTGTGTTGCGTTACTACTATAACTATACACAATAAAGTATTTCAGTAAAATGGACATTCTACATTTTTATCTGGTGTCTGAGTTGTGTTTCACCGAGAGTAGGAGACATTTTGGTGAACAATGTAATGTGCACAAATTACTTAACTTCTGCATTGCTGAAAAAAGACACAGTTTGTCGAAGGGGAACAGTCCACTTGCAACTAACCAGTACTCCCCTGTCATACAGTATTTTCCCCTTTATTGTCTTTCCCTTTCTTGTAAATTGTCCTGATGAGTAAAGATAAAAAAAACTTTGACAAAGGGCGTTTTGTTTTCAGCGATACTCAAATTCTGCACTACAAAACATGTGTACTTTATTCTTAGTTTCTATGTATTTTTATCATGAGATATGGTGCTACTCAAAATAACATCTGTATATTCTACAATATAACATATTTCTAAATATCCATTCTAATATTTCTAACTTAAAACACACTCTTGCATCTATTTCTTCAGTAATTTTTAATTAAAATACGTAATTGGAATATTCTGGACAATTATGACTCCACAAAGTTGTATTATGTTGCATTTTCTCATTAAATTTGGATAATGATATTAAGGGGTATGACCATTCCTGCACTAATATTAAGAGATCATTTACTAAGGTCCTGAATTAGCCATTTATACTCGAACAAGGGACTCATAGTTCAAATGGTGGTTAAAGTTAGAATTTTGATTTAAATCAAATCAAGCTTAAATCCAAAATTTGCTTCACTCATCACCACAATTGCAGAGAAAATTATTTGGTAAAAAAGTAAATACCATTTGGACATGGTTGACAAGGACTGGCAGAAGGTCAATTAGGAGTTTTCCAAAATTCATGTAAAGAAATATTCATACATAAGAATATGAGACTGTGCATTTCTATCATTCAATAAACTACGCAGGATAGTCGAGCACCAAACACGAGGGCCGCAAATGCTTTGGAATATTATTATGCACAAGATCTCGTCCAGCACTATTCTTATCTGTGTTGCAACACCCAGGGATATTGCTCCTTAAATTGAGCTCTGCTTTTCCTACAGACATACCAAATACACAAGTTCTTTTTCTAAGACCTCCATTTATTTGACTTTCAGATAGAAAGTTGATAGAAAGTATGGACCAGGTTTCCATATTGAATAGGAATGATGTTGAATTACAAGTAATTACTCTACAGGTAAACAGATATAAACCATTGGTATGTAACACGACTGACTAAATCTGTAATCAATTGATTAACTCCCCTTACACATTAACACACACACACAAACTGACAAATAAGGAAAATAAATTATTGTCAAAGGTAAAACAAATTGATAGACCATTCAATGCTCTTTGCTTCCAGATTGCAGTGTTGAGATGATCCTTTGTTGCTGGCCAGACCTGTTGTTCAGATGTCTTTCTCTGGAAGCTTCTACTGGTTTGTAATTAGTACAGACTGATTGATTCACTTTGAAATCACAACTCAAAAGGCACAATTTACAACATCTCTTGAACTTACTGTAACTGGTTTTCTGCAGGTTTAAATTTGAGTTTTGACCGCAGAGAACAGGAAGGTTCTGGGCTGAGAGAAGATTGTTAAACTTTGTAAATGCTCTCTCTCTCTGTCTCTGTTTCTCTGTAACTTGTTTTCAGCTTCAGGCTGCTCAACCACTCAAGAATAAATCACACTGTTTTTGGCAAGCAAAAGGTCATTGATAACTGCCATTAGCCCAAAGTCCAGTCAACTTCTTGTTACTACCAAGAGCTGCATTAGTACACACTCATGCTCCAGATTTCCTGCAGTCTGAACTTCAATTTCTGCTTGATCAAACAATTGTTTCCAGCCTCTGCAAAGGTTTCAGATGACTTGCTTTCACAACTCCAGACAATCTTTCAAATGATGTTCTTTCATAAACAATTTTTTTTTGCCATTTCAGTTTCCAGTTTGCAGAAACACAAATATAACAAGACACAGCCCTGACACTTGGATCTATATCACTGCTCCTTCACTGTCACTGAATCAAAATCCAAGAAATTCCTCCTGCACAGCATTTTGCATCCTCCTCCACTTCAAGGACTAAAATGTTTCAAAAAGAATGCCACTATCACCTTTCAAGGGCAGTCAGAGACAGGCAGTATATGCTGCTTATGCAATGTTGCCAAATTAACATGAATTAATTTTTTTAAAAAACTCATAGTATCGATGCACTGGTGTTTCACTTCATCTTGGACAGCAGTATAAATAGGCAGTGGAGAAACATGATTTGATTTCCCTTCCCATTTACCAGCTCACTGAGAGAGAATGAGTGTGAACTGTCCTGTGCTACTTATTGATCCTGCTTCTAAATAAAGGTGCTTTCATAAGTCTTCAGGTTTGGGATGTTTCCATTTTGAAAATATTACCTAGAATTACACATTTATTAAGCTACATGGTTATGGCTTCATGTGGTCTTTCGTGAATGGTAGAGTCATAGAGTGGTACAGCACAGGAACAGACCCTTCAGTATAGCTCTTCCATGCCAACCAGATATCCTAATTTAATCTAATCCCATTTGCCAGCATTTGGTCCATATCCCTCTAAACCCTTCCTACTCATATACACAGCCAGGTGCCTTTTAAATATTGTAATTGTACCAGCCTCCATCACTTCTCTGGCAGCTCATTCCATACATTAAATTCCATTCTCTGACATAAACATTACAGTGCAAATCAGGTGAATGAGGCTGACAGTAATACATGCAATCTTGTGACCCAAATGTTATCTTCTCAACATTCCAGTGGCAATAATTTTCACATTGTCAGCATTCCTTAAATTAATTAAAAATAAATAAACTTCTCATCTTTAATTAAAATTGTTAGTTGCTATCTTTTAGTTTTGCTTGCTATTTTTAGGACTTATCCAAAATTGCAAACACTCTCTTGATATTATTCCTTTTTTTTGTTTACATATGTAAACCAGTGCCTCTGCTTTGTTCTTGCTAGTTTCCTGTTTGTTTTAAGTGAGAAATTAAACATGAACCTCATCAAGTGCTCAGATAAATGGCTATGGATCATTGGGGAACATGCTGTCACTTTAAAAGGTTATTTTGTCCTCTTTTTTTAAGAGGGGTTGTAAAGGCAGAGGCACAGAGCAGTCTACCAGAACCACTCGATTAAACAACTTGTGAATCCTTGTTTTTTTTTTAAAAACAGCCTTAATGGGTGTGGCCTGTTCTTATAGACCAGACTTTTTTAGCTTTAGCAGCAGAAGCTGTTTGGGGTCCCAAACGTATTGGAAGCTTCAGCAAATGATTCCTACCTTCTACTTTATCTGAAATTTCTCTTGATGTTTTCTCCCTCCTGGATTGGAGAGCTGCACGTAACAGTCTGTGTCTGAATTTGCATTTTTTTTGCCAAGGAGTGTGTTTATGAAATTTCACTATATTGGATCAGTTAATTGGTAATGGTATTGTATCTATAGTTTGGCTAAGTTTTCCAAAAGTTAAGTTATTCTAAATTCCTCTGCCTTTTCTTTGTATTTTGACTCTAGTGTTTAAAGAAGCTGTTATTTGCTTAATGTCAGATAGTGTGACCAGTCGCACTGCATCAGGAACACGACACTTCCCATCTACTTTTAAAATTAGAACAAATTTTGATGTAGGTTAATTTCTTAAAATATTTTGAGGAGGTCTGCTCTGGACCAGAACAAACTGGGCGTTCATCCGGGATTGAAATCTATAATTCTGTGTTGGACTCAAAGGCAGAGAGTGGTAGATGTTGGTATCTTTTGTTTCGGGTATTGAATTTGGTTGTTTTAAACGGGGTGCCCCTAATTTAGTGATGGCTCTTTCGGTCACTAAGCGTTTTCAGGGGGTAGAAGAAGTGACTTCAGGAGGTTTACTAACTGTAAGCATAGCAAAGCTGCTGGAATTGGTAGACAAGCTGGAGTTAGGGTTGGCTGGGTCTGTGAGGAAAGGGGAGTTAATTGCAACAATTACTCAACCTTTATAATTGCCAGAAACATCATCAGAATCTTTGGGGCTGGCTAGAATTCAACTGCAAATGAAGCAGCTTGAATTAAAGGCAAAAATTAAGAAAAGAATAGCCCTGGCAGAGCAAAAAGATAGAGTAAAAGAAATGAAATAGTTTGAATTACAATTAAAAGCAGAGGAAAAAGAAAAGGAGAGGAAGGCCCAAGCAGCAGAAAGAGAGAAAATTTGAACTTCAGAAGTTGGCAATTAGGGAGGAAGTGAAGGTAGAAAGTAGGTTTAGTGAGGAAGATAGTGATGATGAGCAAACCCATCATAGCCAAAAGGCTGGTAGGGATCTGTTTAAATATGTTCAAGCATCTCTTAAATTCTACGAGAAGGATGTGGAATTTCATTTGAGAAAGTGGCTAAACAAATGAAGTGGCCAGTGACCATGTGGGCTTTGTTGATCCAAACAAAGTTAGCGGGTAGAGCTAGTAAGGTATTTGCATTTCTATCAGAAGAGGTATGTGGTGAGTTTGAGGAGGTGAAGAAAGCCATCTTAAGTACGTATGAGCTTGTGCCGAAACCCACAGACAACATTTCAGGAATTTAATGAGGGATCCTGGTCAAAAATGCATTGAGTTTGAAAGGATCAAACAAATTAATTTTTGTAGGTGGATAAGGGTATTGAAAATAGATCAAACATATGATCCTTTTGTAGAGATTATTATTATGGAGGAGGTTAAAAATTCACTTCTTGGAGTAGTGTGAACTTACGTGGAAGAGCAGCAAGTTAAAACAACAAGATTAGCAGCTGAAATGGCCGTCCATTAGGAATTAGCTCATAAATCAAAGTTTGGTTTCCAACATCAATTTCAATCCGTGAGGGATAGAAACTGGGGAAAAGAGAAATCTTTAGGTGGTAAGGGAAAAGGAGATCTCATTGAAGATAATAAAGATAGTTTACCATAGGGTAAAATAGGAAACTCATGAAAGGGAAAGAGAATTAAAAAAGCTCAGGTAGAAAGTCAGCAACATGAAGTTGGTGGTTTAGAAAATGCACTAGGAAGGCCGGTGTGGGGAATCAGGAGAAGCCAATGAATTTTGTTGAAATGGTAAAGGATAGTACAATGGAAAGTAAAAAGCTGCACCAGAATTTACAACCTGGTTAGGGATTGATTGAAAAGGAAGTGTCAGATCTTCTTAAACTATTTACTTGTGAGGGTAAGATTTATTGGCATATGACAGGAGAAGCAGTTAAAGAAATTACAATTTTAAGAGATATAGGTGTATGTCAATCTTTCATGTTGAGAGATAAGGAGATATGTAATTCAGCAGGGCTATTGCCAGAAAAAAAGTGGTAAGATGCAGAATTCATGGTGAGGGAGGTTGGAGAGTCTGATGAAATGTGGAGAAGTGTTGATAGGAGTATTGGAGAAACTCTCAACTCCAGGAATACAATTTGTCCTTGGTAACGATATAGCTGGCTCACAAGGAGGAGTACAGCCTTACTGTGGTTCAGAAGCCAGTGGAAAATCAGGTAACTGAAACATATCAGGTAGTATATCCTGGGATTTTTCCTGACTGTGTGATAACAAGGTCACAAAGCCACAGGTAGAAACAAAGGAGAAACCAAAGAATAAGGATAAGGAAGTTGAAATACAGTTGTTATAGACCACATTTGATCAAATTGTTGAGAAAAATCAAAAACAGGTGGAGGACAAAGTGGAAAGCTTTGATTCAGAGAAATTAACTGACTTACAACAGAAAAATGAAAAATTGAAGCAGTTATATCAAAAAGAAGGAGAATCTCAGTGTATCTCAGAATGATGTTATTATCTTAAAAATGATCTCTTGATGAGGAAATAGAGACCATCACATATTCAGCTGGATGAGAAATGGATAGTAGTTCATCAAGTTGTATTACCAGTGGGTTATAGAAAGGCAGTGTTGCAGATAACATATGAATTACCAATTCAAAGTCATTGGGAGTAAGGAGGACTCCAGCCAAACTACAAAAGTATGTTTACAAGCCCGGACTGCACAAGAATGTAACGGAATTTTGCCAGACATGTCACAGTGTCAAGTAATTGGAAAAACTCAGGCAGTGATAAAAACAACACATTTAATACCCATTCCCACACTTGATGAACCTTTTACAAGCGTCTTAATTGATTGTGTAGGACCCCTACCTAAAACAAAAAATGTGAATAGGTATTTGTTGACCATAATGGATGTGTCCACTAGAGGCCATTCCTTTACACAATATCAGAGCTAAAAGGATTGCATTAGATATGGACTACCCACAGAAATACAATCACATGAAGAGTCAAATTTTACATCAAAATTATTCAAGTACTTTATGGATAACTTAGAAATAAAACATTTCAAATCCACTGCATACCTTCCAGAATCAAAGGGATAATTAGAATGGTAGCATTAAACTTTAAATACCATTTTGAGAGCTTATAGTCAAGACAATCTGTAGGATGAAGGAATGATATTTGTACTTTTTTTGCAATTAGGAATGCACCAAATGAATTTATCAAGTTCAGTCAATTTGAATTTAATTTTGGGCAGAAGGTGAGAGGGTCCCTGAAATTAATTAAGGAGAAATTGGTGAATCGGAGTTCAAAGACCACATGTTTGGACATGTGTCAAATTCCAGAGAAAGATTAAATGGAATGTGTGAGTTGGCATTTCAAAGTAGCACAGCATATGATGAAACAGGAAGCAGACAAGAAATCAAAAATTCACAATTTTTCCAGCGGAGATAAAGTTTTAGTGTTACTTTCAGTGATAGGTAATTCTTTAAAAACAAGGTTTATCAAATCAAAAGAAGATTGAGTAAATTATTTGACAAGAACACCAGACTGAAAAAATTCTCACAGAGTGTGTCATGTGAATATGTTCAAAAGACATTTTTATAGACATAGGAAGCAAAAGGAGAATGTGTTACTGGTTCCAACACAATGTGAAGTACCAAGTTCAGAGGATTCTGAATTGGACAATCCTCAAACTAAATTTGACAAGAAGGAAGTTCTAAAAGTAATGGATAAATAATTAAATTACCTTCCAGAGGAAAATCAAAATTACCTGAAAGAGGTCTTACTATTGCATGGGGAGATGCGTTGAAATAAGATGGGAAGTACTAACTTAAATATGCATGATGTAGATAGAGGAAATGCTGTTCCAATCAAGCAACATCTTTATCAACCTGACCCTCTAAAGTTAACACAGGTTCAAAAGAAATTGAACCCTTGCTAAAAGACAACATAATCACAGCGAGTTGCAGCAGCTGGAGCTAACTCATAGTAATGGCTACAAAACCAGATGGTAGCCAATTATGATGTGTTGACTGTTGCAAAGGCAATGTAGTTACAAAATCTGATTCGTGTCTCACTCCATGTTTGGAAGACTGCATTGAGAAGGTGGGACAAGCAAATTGCCTTTCCCAATTGGACTTACTCAGAGGAAACTGGCAGATACCTTTATCCAAAAGGGCAAAGACAATTTCAGCTTTTGTGACGCCTAATGGTCTATATCAATTTAAAGTCATGCCATTTGGTATGAACAATGTGCCAGCCGCATTTCAAAAATTAACCAATAAAGTAATTTCTGGATTAACCAATTGTGTGGTGTACATTGATGACCTGATAATTTTTAGTCATATATGGAAGGAACATTTGCAGCATTTTTGGAATTGTTTGACCAACTTCAGGAAGTTTGATGATAAATCTGGCTAAGACTAAATTCGCAAAAGCCCATGTCACATTTCTAAGCCATGTTATTAGATATGGACAGATGGCTCCATGGAATATGAAAACAAAGGTTATTGGGATGTTTCCCTTACCATCGGCAAAGAAGGCAGAACTATGATTCCTGAGATTAAATGGGTTTTATCGGAAGTACATCCTGAATTTTAGCAGTGTGATTGCTCCACTGACTGACTTACTGAAGGAGTGCAGAAAATTTCAGTAGATGAAAGTATTTGATAGCCTGAAAGCTGTGTTTACCACTGCCCCGGTATTAGCCACACTTAATTACGCAATGCTATTCAAGGTGGCTATCGATGCGAGTGGTGTGGGTGTCAGTGCTGCATTCTTACAAGATGACGATGAAAGGTTGGAAGATGTATTTGGTACTTCTCCAGAAAATTGAAAACTCATCAACAGAAATATTGCACAATTGAGAAAAGAAACCTGAGCTTTGTGTTGCCCTGAGAACATTTCAACATTTATCTTGCCAGTAATGTGTCTGAGGTAACTATATAAACTGATCATAACCCATTAAATTTTTTTGGAGAAATTTAACAACAAAAATTCCATACTGTTTAGATGGAACTTATTACTGTTGTCATTAAATTTGAAAATTATACACACAGAAGGATGAGAAAACATAATTGCCAATGCCTTGTCACGACTTTGATGAAGAAAGATGGAGGAGTTCAGTGGCGGGAGTACATGGACTGAAATAGAATATCAAAGTGAATGTTTAGAATCAATGCAACGTATATGTATTGTAGTGTACTAATAGAGTAAGACTAAGGGCTTTAAAGTGAGGCCATCTTTGTATGTTGATTGGTCATTTTTCCAAAAGTGTAATGATGCTGTCACTTTAAAAGGTTATTTTGTCTTTGTTTTTTTGAAGAGGGGTTGTAAAGGCAGAGGCACAGAGCAGTTTACCAGAACCATTCGATTAAACAACTTGTGAAGCCTTGGTTTTTCTTTTACAACCTGAATGGGTGTGGCCAGATCACATAGACCAGGCTTTCCAATTTTTAATTTGTTCAACTTTAGCAGCAGAAGCTGTTTGGGGTCTCAAAAGAGTTTGGAGCTCCAGTGAATGATTCCTAGCTGTTAATTCCTCTGAAATTTCTCTTGATGTCTTTTTCTCTCCAGGATTGGAGAGCTGCATGTAAGAATCTGTGTCTGAATTTGCCTTTTTGCCAAAGGGTGTGTTTATGGGATGTTACTATATTGGAGCAGTTAATTGGTATTTATGATTCAGTTAAATTTTCTGATAGGCAAGTTATTCAAATTCCTCTACTATTTGTTTGTATTTTAACTACAGTGTTTAAAAAGAACTGTGTTTTGCTTAATGTTGACTAGTTTGACCGTTTGAATCACATCTGGAACATAGTGCTTCCCGTCTACTTTTAATATAAGAAAAAATTAAGATCTAGGCTACCTTCGCAAAAATATTTTAAGGAGGTCTGGTCTGGTCCATAACAGCAGGGTATATTCTTTGCCTCTTGGTCAACATTTCTTCCCCAGTCAAAACCATCAAATATTACATTGACGAGCTCTTTCCTATTTATGGAATGTACAGTAATTCTGGCATTAAAATGTCCTGTTTGTAAACAGAACAATTAGTCCATTTGGAACGCAATTCATTGAAAGTGCTTGAAGACATTTTAATAGCCCTGGGCATTTTCTACATTTATCGCTCTATTTGCCTACACTTATCCATAAAAAAAATACACAACATTGAAAAGAAAACCAAACAACTGCAGCAAATCATGCAGAAGCACGCAATGTTCATTAATAACACAGATAGCACAGATTGACTAGCAATAAAAAATGAACATTTGGTACATTTGAAATTGATTGAAGGTTTATTTTTCAGACAAGGTGTATTTCAGCAGCCCCTTGACATGGAAATTGTGGTGTCAATCTAAAGGTTCCAACTTATTTCAATAATTTACAGCTGCGTATATCTTGATGTAGGTTCTATGTTAACTAATGATATTGTTACAGTGATTAATATCAATGACAGAAATCATGGACCCTGAGCTGCTTCTGGCCGTGGCCTCTAACCTCTGAGCTGAGTGCAGTGGGGCCATCTCCAACTCGGGTTCAGTGCCCCCCCCCCCCCCATTCCCATTTCTGGGAAGACTTGCTGGCTAAACATGCTAAAGTTTTATGCATGCCAGTTACAATCAATGTAATTTTCTTACACAAAAGCTCCAAACATTTGATTGTCCTATTGCCCTTTTCCTGCTAACTTAGCACTTAATAACAGACAAAATACCTTAACTAGTTAGACTGCACAGCTCACAATTAATATCATAGCTCTTTGTAAGAGGCACTTTATGGTTTTGTTGCTTGTCAAAACTAGAACATTTTATGTTTGCTTATGACCACTATACGTCATGTCTGTATATGTCCATACATTGCAGAAATTTGAATTACTTGGTAAATTTTACTGCCAGAAGCCAGTACAGACAACGGGCCAAGTGGCCTCATGCTGCACTGTAACAATAATCATTTATGGACATATTTAAAAAGCCATCCACATTTATTGAACAAGCATCTACTCCCTCTTTCAACCTTTTTCTGAATTTCCAGAGCGTCGTACTGAAATGAGATACATGTGCAGACAAAGGAAATTGTCCAGCTGTGTTTCCATCAAACTACATATCTGGGTACAAAGTGATAACCTCAGAAAATAGCCATTTGCACTGTTTCAGGAAATATAATGACATATTGATCCCAAGCAGGTTCAGTACAAAGTTTCTCAATTGCTCTTACAGGCTATACTTCACATGGCACTCTTTTAAATTTACATTATTCTTTACAATAATCCCATAGTCCTGATTTGCAACTATTTTTCGATGTCCATCAATCCTCCAACTGTTTCACTGCAGATAGATCCTTGAGGATCACTTGCCTGCCCAGATTCATATTAAATGTACACAGGGGAACCTGAAGCATCTGCAGTCATTTTATGTTTCTTCCCAGTGGAATTGGATTGAACACATTAACTTGTCTGGCAATTATTTGTGCTCAGATTAAAACTTGTCCAGACTGTCTAAAAAAGGAAGTGACTGACACACTATTCCTTCCAAACTTTTCATTTTAGTAGGTTGTAAAGATACTAAATCAAAATGCTGCTGAAAAACTGGATCTTTACAAGTTGGAATGTGTAAAACTAAAAGCATAAAGCTAATATGAATGCTGGGAAATTTGATAACTGGATTGAAACTTCTACTTGATATGGAATCATAAAGCATTTCTTCTGATAATGTGACTGAACATATACTCATCAGGAATCAGCTGAATTTCGATTTATTCAACCAAAAACCTTTTGGATAATATATCGACTGCAGAATACTGCTCTAGTTAGAAGGCATAAAGTTATTAGCATCCAGGAAGATATAGTGCAAGGAGAAATATGATTTACTTACACTGTACAATAAGCTGCACGGCTGCTTCCCTTGGTTTCACATTAAACCCATTATACTGGCTTGTTTGGCATTTGTATATTCCATTCATATCCCTGGACACATTCACAATGCGGAGTAATCCATCATAGCTTTCCATTTGCATGGTGCCATCAGGCATTGGGAGCTCCTTCTCCTTTTCCTTATCAAAACGGGACCAAAGAATTATGGGTTTGGGCTTTCCAGAAACCAAGCACTGTAGCTCCACCGTGTCACCTTCTCGTGTAACCATTGGTGACCTTCCTTTCGGGACAGATAAAGTTGGCGGCACTTGTAAACAGAAATAAAAAATAACTCCATTTCACCAAATAGCTCTTCATCTCATTGTTAAATCATGACTTGAACACTAGAAACATTTAATAGATTGGAAAATCACAGCAGTGCATTATTTATTAATAGTTCCTAGATTCTATTATTTCACTATATTTATGTGAAGTAGCTGAGAACTAATATTGACCCTCATCACTATCTGTCTTGCTAGGCAGTACACAAGTGCACATGTATCTCTTTTGCATTGAATGTAACTTTACTGTGAATTGTTTACTGCAAAGGTTTTTTGGGTTTTTTTCCAAAATGAAGTTGATTTCATAAGGAAAAGAAGTGAGAAAAGACCAGTAAATAAATTCTTAAATTCTCCATTTAGAGATGAATGAATTTCTAATGTTCAGAGTGAAGATCAAAAACTGTTTAATTGCCACAATCATTGAGAGATCAGTTGTATCCATTATCATTGGAAACCAGACCTTACTCAGCCTTTAAGTAATGTGCTCTCTGTTGGAGTAGAGGTGGATGGAATCTAGAATAAAGCTTCAGGCAGTGTGAATAATTTAATTAAAATGTTAATGCTTTGTACTGGGCTGTGTTTGAATGCAGTTGATACTTAGACTACAAGATAGAATTCTGTATCATTATTCTTTTCCAGATATGAATAAAGAAAGTACTTCTATTTGAACAAATCTGCAAAAGTGCTGTTTGCAAGCGTGTTGCTAAAGCCTTTTAAATAATAGAACATTGCCACTATCCCCATCCAGGCAAAGAGGGAAATGTTATGCATATACAAAGACCTTGTATATTTTTCAAAGGCTATTCTTCTCAATATTGAATGGCTTTTTTGAATGCTCATTTTCTGTCCTTTATCTCAAATAATATTCAGAGCTCATATTAAAATGAACCTAAGGTCATGTATTCCCCCACTTTATAGCAATTTTTCCCTTTATATAGGGCCTTTAAGATTTTAAAATATCCCAAGGCACTTCAGAGCGGCAATATAAAATATGACTAGAGTGAAGAAGGCATTGGGAATGCTTTCCTTTATTGGTCAGAGTATTGAGTACAGAAGTTGGAGGTCATGTTGCAGCTGTACAGGACATTGTTAGGTCACTTTTGGAATATTGTGTACTATTCTGGTCTCCCACTATAGGAAGGATGTTTTGAAACTTGAAAGGGTTCAGAAAAGATTTGCAAGCATGTTGCCAGGGTTGGAGGATTTGAGCTACAGGGAGAGGCTGAATAGGCTGGGGCTGTTTTCCCTGGAGCATCAGAGGCTGGGGGGTTATCAAATAGAGGTTAATAAAACCATGAGAGGCATGGATAGGATAAATAGACAAGGTAATTTCCCTGGGATGGGGGAGTCCAAAAATAGAAGGCATGGGTTTAAGTTGAGAAGGGAAAGATTTAAAAGGGACCTCAGGGGCAACTTGTTCACACAGAGGGTGGTGCGCGTATGGAATGAGCTGCCAGAGGAAGTGATGCAGGCTGGTACAATGACAACATTTAAACGTATTCTGGAAAGGTTTTTGAATAGGAAGCATTTAAAGGGGTATGTCGCTGGGACTTATGACATTGGCTTCAGTCTTGCCAATATTTTACTTGAAGAATGAACAAGCTGACAATTTTAGAGACAGTGAAGGCATCAAGTTGGCTGACATTAGGGTAGCTCTGCATGTTATTGGTGTACCTGAGGAAAATTCAGTCGGTGTCACTGGGGGTGGTGGGGGGGGGAGTGGGGGTTGGTGGTTGGTGGTGTGGGTTGTCACCAGAGGTAACTTCATTTGATCACGCAGCAGCTTATCCAAAACTCTAATGTTGTAGGTTTTTTAAAGCTCATTTATGGGATGTGGATGTCACTGCCTGGACCAGCATTTATTGTCCATCTCTAGTTGCCTTTGAGATGCAGTCTGAGGTGAACAGTGACAACAACAGCTTATGCATATATAATGCCTTAAATGTAACGAAATGTCCTGAGGTACTTTATAAGAAGGTTATTGAACAAAGTATGATGTCAATATATCGAAGAAGACAACACAATAGGGGATTCGGAGACAATCCTGGATTAGAGGAGTGATGAAAATACTAGGACGTGAGAGACACTGTGGAGCTTGATTTGACAATAGATGACACATTATTAATAAAAATAAAATATTCTGTTTGGGAAAAGATGACCAGTGAACTTCCAGAAAGTGGCACAATGAAATTCCATTTATAAATCATTTGGAATAGGCTTTTAGCAGCAATTTTATATGATGACCAAATCTCAGTATGAATATAAATTGTGTAGGTGTCATCTAGGGTGCTGGCTATGCCTATACAAAAAGTTCCATGGCCTCCCACACAGCTTCTGTAATTACAAAATAACAATGTGCAGTATGGGCAGCATAGACTTCAGTAAGGCTTTTGACAAAGTTCCTCATAACAGCCTGGTTAGCAAGGTTAGATCTCATGCAATACAGGGAGAACTAGCTATTAAGATACAGAACTGGCTCGAAGATAAAATACAGAGAGTAGTGGTGGATGGTCGCTTTTCAGACTGGAGGCCCATGACTAGAGGTGTGCCACAAGGATCGGAACTGGGTCCACTGCTTTTCGCCATTTATGGAAATGATTTTGGTGTGAACATAGGAGGCATGGTTAGTAAATTTGCAGATGACATCAAAATTGCAAGTTTAGTGGACAATGAAGTAGGTTACTTCAGATTACAAGGGGATCTTGATCAAATGGGTCAATGTGTGGTGCTGCATTTTGGAAAGGCAAATCAGAGCAGGATCCTAGGGAGTGTCACTGAACAAAGAGACTATGCAAGTTCATAGTTCCTTGAAAGTGGAGTTGCAGATATATAGGATAGTGAAGAAGGTATTGGGAATGTTTTCCTTTATTGGTCAGAGTATTGAGTACTCTGTTGGAGGTCATGTTGCAGTTGTACAGGACATTGTTAGGTCACTTTTGAAATATTGTGTGTTATTCTGGTCTCCCCACTATAGGAAGAATGTTTTGAAACTTGAAAGGGTTCAGAAAAGATTTGCAAGGATGTTGCCAGGGTTGGAGGATTTGAGCTACAGGGAGAGGCTGAATAGGCTGGGGCTGTTTTCCCTAGAGCGTCGGAGGCTGAGGGGTGACCTTGTAGAGATTTATAAAATCATTAGGGCATAGCTAAGATAAATAGGCAAGGTCTGTTCCCTGGTGTGGGGGAGTCCAGAACTAGAGGGCATATGTTTAGGGTGTGATGGGGAAAGATTTAAAAGGGAACTCAGGGGCAACTTGTTCACACAGAGGTAGGTGTGTGAATGGAATGAGCTGCCAGCGGAAGTGATGCAGGCTGGTACAATTACAACATTTAAACATATTCTGGAAGGGTTTTTGAATAGGAAGCATTTATAGGGGAATGAGCTTATGCCGGCAAAATGGGACTAGATTATTTCGGATATCTGGTCGGCATGAACAAATTGGACGAAAGGGTCTGTACATCTCTCTGACTCCAAATATATGTTTAAGTTACCGATCATGACTTTTCATCTATGTACTTTGGCAGCCAGCTGCTCACAGGATTTAGATTTACACTGTTTAAAGTCTTCTCTCTTGTTTCTTTCCCTTCCTGTTACCAGGAATACCTCCTTGCACTTTTCCTCTCGCTTCTACTTTACTCCACCCCAACTGAAATTCATTTCCAGAACATTCATTATGCCTTGATGTGCACATACTCTTGTCCCCATCCCAAGCTTAGCAATTTTTTGAAATAAGATCCATGCTCTTTCTGTGCGTCCCTGACCATTTTCTGGAGGACAATGAAAATATGAATCAGTGCCTGCTAATGAACAATAATTCCAAGTATCCCACTGCACTCTCTTTCATCCCAGCACTTGCTGGAGACTAACTAACCCCATAAACCTCCTTCCCATCCCTACTATTCCTTTCACTGTTAACCCTGTGTACTTAGCCAGCAAACTGACAATCCTGTCCTTCCACATGCCCCCTCAATCACTTGGAAAGAAGGCCTTTGCTATTCATGATCTTCACTGATCAAACTTGATGGAAATATTACCATCCTCTTCTTTGGCTCAGTCTTCATTTTTATTAGTTCATGCTTCCATGAGTGAGTTCAGATTGTTTAACTACCCTGCAGGCACTATATAAATTCAGTTGTTGTTAATTGTTATATAGCAGCAATTGCTGTTTTGACATCAGCAAGTGTAAAGAAACACACAACGTTACCATCCAGCCTTTCAGCAGTCAGAGGAAATCATTGGCAGCCTGTGGTATTCCAATGGCCCAGTCACTGAATAGAAGAATTGTAAATCTATTGACTCTCCACTTGACTTCAGACCCACATAAAATCCCTATACAAATCATCTTACACATTTCCTATTATATTCCATGTCATCATAATCTTTAAAATGCAGAAGAGCGATGATGGAGCAATCGAGAAATGATGTCAAAGTGGAAGAAAATAGTGACTGACCAGCAACTAATTCAAGATAAACTGGTCATCTCTACCTGGGGTTTAAGCACTCACCAGTACTGCTGGAGATGTTCACGTCAATGCTGATGTCAGGTACAGCCTGGCTATTGAGAGATGCTACGCAAGTGTATGTTCCAAAATCAGTGAACCTTAGGTCAATGATGTCCAGGCTGGTCGTGCCAGGTGAGACATCAGGATCTGTTGTTGAGATAACCATCCTTTCTGAGCTCCGAAGGGGACGCCCATTCTTGAACCAAGAGAAAGTCAACTCATCCGGGGGAATGGCCTCCACCTGACAGGAAATTTTAACTTCACGGCCGATCTGAATGTTGTCATCATCATGGTATGGATCTGGTGTTATCCAGAAACGTCCTTTTTTCAAAGCTAGTAAAAAGAGTAAACATAATGGTCAATAGGTTATTACACAAATCACAAGGAGAATTAAGCACATATTCCACACACTTTGATGGGAGGAATATAACTCATGTCTAAGGAAAGGAAATTACCGTGGATGCTGGAGATCTGAAATATAACTCCTCAAGTGCTGGAGAAACATAGCAGGCCTGGCAGCATCTGTGGAGAGAGAAAACCAGAGTTATCCTTCTGAGTCCACTGATTCTTCTTTGCAATTTAACTTTGGTTCCAAAGAAGAGTTATATTGGACTCAAAACAGTAACTCTGCTTCTCTTTCCATCGATGTCGGTAGACCTGCTGAGTGTCTCCAGCGTATTGTGTTGTATTTCATAACTCATGTCTAATGTGTATAAATGACATCAGCATAATGCCCGGAGTAGCTATGAGATCACTAACACAGTAGAAATGTTTGTATTTCCCATCAGAATGTGGAATCCAAACTAAAGCACAAATCAATACCTCATTTGTTCAATTTAACAGCATTGCTTCTCCATAACTTGATAATCAAAATCACACCCCAAAGGTACTTAACTGTAAAGTCCCAAAACTTCCAAATTTGTTCTTGAACCTATGCTGAGCTAACTGATTTCAATGTGTGACATGGCCACAAGGACCTAATTATCTAGACTCACAAAGGAAGAGTAACCTCTGAGGCTTCTTGACCCTTGACATCAACACAGAGCAGAGAATGCCAAAGGCAAACAAATCTGTCATATGTTTAATCTCTTCAAATATTAATTTTACCAGCTGAGTACCCTGAACCATTTCTTTCAAACAATAATATTGGATTAGTTCAATTAAAAAGTGCAAAATAGAACATTTTTATCAACTTTTTTTTAAACGACAGAAGAGCAGTGGAATCCATTGTTTTTATAATATCACCTAAAAAGGTTTATGGCCTAAGCATAATGATTATATGGCTGCTTCATTGCTTTTCACGTCACTGATCAAACTGAATGTTTCACAAATAATTGGAACCTTTCAAGGTCACATCTGAAGTTTACACATCATGGATAATTTCTTATACCTCATGGACATCACAGGTAAGGACTTCCACTTGCTACTTGGAAGATTGAAATAAATGCCCGTGTCCAAACTCACTGCAAGGGAAGGCTTCAATTTTCCACGGCTGTGTGTTTAAATGCTCAAACTGGTTGTTGAGTTGGAGGTGCAAATTGACCCATGGAAATATGATGTACTATCTATGATTAAGAAATGACTCACAAAAACAGAGGATGGAAATGTTAATATTCTTGGATACCGGTTGGGTCAGTGGTTAACATGACTCCTTCACAACACCAGCAACCTGGGTTTTATTCCAGCCTTGGGTGACTGTATGTGTGGAGTTTGCATCTTCTCCTTGTGTCTGTGTGGGCTTCCTGTAGATATTCCGATTTCTTCCCACAGTCCAAAGATGTGCAGATTAGGTGGATTGGCCAGCTAATTGCCTGATGAAGGGCTCCTGCCCGAAACGTAGATTTTCCTGCTCCTTGGATACTGACTGACCTGCTGTGCTTTTCCAGCACCACTCTAATCTCACCAAAATGCCCATAGTGTCCAGAAATGTGCAGGATAGGTGGCTTAGCCATGGGAGATCTGAGTTACAGGGATAGGGTAAGGAGTGGGTCTGGGTGGGATGGTCTTTGGAGGGTCGGAGTGGAATCAATGGGCTGAATGGCCTGCTTCCACACTGTAGGGATTCTACGATTCTATACAAGGTATTCAGGAAAGTTAAAAAAGGTAAAAAGGAGAGGCTAACAACTTTGATTCAGGCAAGTTATTTCAATATTAAAAAGAGACAATGTTCTTGAGGACCTAAGACAAAACCTGTTTAGCTGGAATCACAAATCAAAACTATTTGTTATGCGACATAGTATAGGAGATAGTGAGCATTGTAGATGCTGGAGAGTCAAAGGTGATAACATGTGGTCGTGGAAAAAGCACAGCAGGTCGGGCAGCATCCGAGGAGCAGGAGATTCAACATTTCGGGCAGGACCTTTTACCAGCCCAGATTTAAAACAGAGATGAGGAGAAATTACTTCTCTCAAAGGATCATGAATCTGTGGAATTCACTACCTCAGACTGCAGTGGTTGCTGGAATATTGAGTAATTCAAGGATGAGGCAGTCAGATTTTTAATTAGTAATGGTTTGAATGATTCTGAAGAGTGGGCAAGAAAATGGAGTTAAAACCAAGATGAGATTCGCCATGATCATATCCTGGCAGAGCAGAGTCCAGGAGCTGAATTGCCTATTCCTGTTTCTCCTTCTTATGTTCGTATACAAGAATTGTACTGAAATCTGGTTCTCTCTGTACTGGATATAAATGCTCATCCACGGGGTACACACCATCAATTTCTTTTTACCAAATCAAGGTATCAAGTACAGGTTTATAGCAGATTACATCAAAAATCTCAGTACTAATTATCAGCTTGTTAGCCTCAATTGTTGATGAATTTTCTGATATTTTTGATAGATGTGGAAGACTTTTAATTGCCTTGACAAGCAGGTTTGTTTTATTATTTCTTTTGAGTGCTGATTAAAGTCATGCACTGGTGAGATACTCCACAATGGAGTACTATGGGCTTGCAAATATTCAATAAGATCATAAATGGAACAGAGTCAACAATGGAATTAGTCTTGTATCAATCAGCATGTGTCCTTGACACAGAGCTCCATTGTAAAGGCAATATGCAGATGATGAAAATGAAACAGCCCAATTTAGGTGCATGCTAGTAATCACAGCACTTGAAAAGCAATAGGTTGAACAGAATGATAGGTTGGTGTTGACAGCATTGTACAGAGTAGAGTCATCAAACCAGCAGACAAGGGGGATGAATTGGTAGTTTGGCACACTGACATTTCTACTGCTGAAGCTAGGGGCCAACTCATGCACACCTCCTCCAACTTCCCTCTCGACCACAACCACACCTCCCATCACCAAGCCATAAGCTCCCATACCATCCACAACCTCATCACCTCAGGGGATCTCCCACCAACAGCCTCCAACCTCATAGTCCAGGAACCTGACACCACCCAGTTCTACCTCTTGCCCAAAATTCACAACATGACTGCCCTGGTCAACCCATTGTCTCAGCCTGCTCCTTCCCCATTGAACATATCTGTGCATACCTTGACACTGTCCTGTCCCCCCAGTCCAAGATCTTCACACATACATTTGGGACACTAACCACGCCCTCCACCTTCTCCATGACTTTTGTTTCCCCTGCCCCCAATGACTCATCTTCACTGTGGACATCCAATCCCTGTATACATCCACGATGAAGTTCTCAAAGCCCTCTGTTTCTTCCTCTCACACCATCCCAATCAGGACCCTTCCACTGACACACTCATCCCCCCAGCTGAATTGGTCCTCATCCTCAACAATTTCTCATTCGAATCCTCCACTTTCTCTGGACCAAAGGGATAGCCATGGCATCTGCATGGTCCCCAGCTATGCTTACCTCTTTGTCGGGTATATGGAACAGTCCTGCAAAAACACTATCCCTTACTCCCAACTTCTCCGTCTCCATTACATACACTCCCAGAAGGATCAATTTCACCACAGAACATCCCAGATTGCTATCTTCTTCAAGGACCACAATTTCCCCTCTCATGTGGTTGATGATGCCCTCCAGTGCATTTCCTCGACTTCCTGCACCTCCGGCCTTGAATACACCCCTCCAATCGCAACAAGGACAGGACCCCTCTGGTCCTCCCATCAACCTCCGGATACAACGCATCATCCTGCATCATTTCTGCCACCTAAAGTCAGACCCCACCACCAGGGATATATTTCCCTCCCACCCCTATCTCCATTCCGCAACGACCATTCCGTCCACAATTTCCTTGTTAGGTCCACACCCTCGACCAAACCACCCTCCACTCTGGGCATCTTCCCTTGCCACTGCAAAAAGTGCAAAACCTGCAAACCACACCTCCCCCCTCACCTCTGTCCAAGGCCCCAAAAGATCCTTCCATATCTGATAGATTTACCTGTACTTCCACACTCATCTACAGTGTCTGTTGCTCCCGATGTGGTCTCCTCTACATCGGGGAGACAGAATGGCAACTTGCAGAACATTTCAGAGAACATCTCTGGTACACAAGCATTAATCAACTCCACAACCCTGTGGCCGAACACTTTCAATTCCCTCTCCCACTCTGCCAAGGACATGCAAGTTCTTTGCCTCCTCCACCTCCAAACTGTAGCCACCCGACGCCTGGAGAAAGTATGCCTCATCTTCCACCTTGGGACCCTACAATCACTTGGGATCAATGTCGATTTCATCAGTTTTCTCATTTCCCCACATCCACCTTATCTCAGATCCAACTCTCTAACTCAGCACTGCCCTCTTGAAATGTCCTACCTATCTCTATCTCCTTTCCCACTGATCCGCTCCACCCTCCTCTCTGACCTATCAACCTCCACCTTCATCTACGTATTGCATTCCCAGGTATCTTCCCCCTCCCCCCTCCCCCCATTCCATTTATCTCTCAGCCCCCTTGGGTCCCCCCCCCATATTTCTGATGAAGAGCTCATGCTCGAAAAGTTGACTCTCCTGCTCCTCCGATGTTGTCTGACTGGCTGTGGCTTTCCAGCACCACACTTTTCAACTCTGATTTCCAGCACCTGCAGTCCTCACTTTCACCTACAGGGAGTACAGTATGTTTCAGACCGAGCAGAGCAGCCTGACTAAGAGGGATGAGTCATTTAATACGGTCACATTTGGACATGTAATGGAACATTAACATTTATTGTGAAATCTGTAAAAGAATACTTTGCAAAGTCTTGCAGGCAGGCAGAAAAGCAAAGTCAGGGAAAATGTAAAAGTTAAACCAGACTCTCAGTAGTCTCACAAGGACAGTAAACTATCATATCAACAGTCAAGGAATGAGAAAAAACAACTCCATGTGTGGAAAGGAGTTTGAATTTTCCAGCTCTTGACCTTGAGATGTGATAAGAGTAAGTGAAGTTTAGTATAAAGGGAATATGTGAAAGCTATTCAGGCACCCCTTACATGAGGCATTTTGCCAAATGTACTGGGTTGATTTTCAAAGTCCGAAAAAACGTTTTCTTTGCTCTTGCTAGCATTTGAGTCAAGTCAATTAAATTTCCATGACAGACACTGAGCTTGTGATGACAGGAGGAAAGCAAAATGTTTCCAGGAAATAGTGGTGAGCACAATCCATCCCCTCAGGTGACTGAAAAATACAGCGACATGCGAAATGAAAGCAGGGTGACCAACTCTGGGGGTTGAGGTGGGAGGTGTGGGGGAGCTGCGAGATGGAGATAGGTGCAGTTTTAGCTGCTCTCAGAGCTTGAGAAGCAGTGGTGGGGTGAGATGCTTCAGGTGAGAGGGTCTGCAAGGTTTGACAAGACCCAAGAAGCAGTCTAATTTATTCATTATCCTTTTTTTCAGCTTCTCCCTTCCACCTGAGTTTCCCAAGACCACTCTTATCCCTTTCCCCTCAGGCTAGCTGGGTATCCATATCACCCCAACATTACACCACTCCTCCCCAAAATGGACGGGAGGGGGCTGCCGCTGAAGCGGCCATCACCAAACCTGAATGTAGAGAATCACCCATCCAATGGAGGCCTAAGTTGCAGTTGATTCCCTGGAGAATCAATAGCTGCAATTGGAGACTATCAGTGGCTAACAATGGATCATGTGGAAAAGCAGACCATGTGTTAACAAGGCCTGGTATGTGGGGGTGAGGTGGGGAGCAGCTATTCACTCTCTCAGGCTGATCATTATCCACTCCTTTGCCTGTCCAAAGATTCTTTCTTTGGACTCTATCTCCACGTATTGTTTACCCCACACCCCCCTTCCCACCCTATTTTCTGCATTAAAAAAAATCTTTTCCTAGCTACCATCAGTTCTGAAGAAGGGTGACCAGACCTGAAATGTCAACTCTGACTTTTCGCCACATATGTTGCCAGACTTGCTAAGCTTTTCCAGTAATTTCTGTTTCATCTTGAAATTGTGAAGTCAGATTGTATAAATGTAACTTGCATTTATTGCAATAAGAATGTTGAAGAGTGTTCTAATTTATGGGGAAGATGATGGTGTCATGATAATGTCAACTGGACTCGTAACTCAGAGGCCCAGACTGATGGGTTCAAATCTCACCATGACAATTTAATGAGTAAGTCTGGAACTGAAAGCTAGACTTAATGAACATGAAAATATTGTTGTAAAAACCCATCTAATTCACAAATATTCCATCAGAAAGGAACTCTGATGTCATTGTCTAGTCTAGTCTACGTGTGACACCAGGCCCACAGGAATCCTTGAAATGGCCTTGCAAGTTCTCGATTCAAGGCCAGTTGGGGATGACGAACAAGTGCTGGCCTTGATAGCGATGCCCATATTCCATGAAAGAATGAAAGAAAAGTTATTCAATGGTGAAAGAATTAGATTGGGTAAATGCAAATACATTATTTCTTCCAATGTGGGAATTCACAACAAGGGGAATAATCTTAAACTTAGATAAAGACCACATCCAAAATTAGGTAGAGCTTTCTGCAAAGACAGGGACCTGTAATTCACTTCCAGAAAAGCTTGTAAATGTTGTATAAATTGAATTTTTCAGGCCTGAAATGATTTGACTTTAATCATTTAGAATATCAAGCTGAACAAAAGCTTCTAAACAGGTTGATGTACAGATCTAACAATGACAGAACCAGCTCAAGTAGATGAAAGGCCTAGTCTTGCTTCCATGTTCCAAAGGTTCAAAATTACAGATTCTAAAGCCAGGTAATATGGCAATTCATTCCCAACCCCATCACAACAGAGATACAAAAAAAAACTAATAGTGCAGTCACCAAAAACCATTCTAATTTCAAAAAAAATATTTGGAAGAATGACAATCAAAAGGAAAGATATAACATAAAGCATCTTATAAAACAAAACTCCTACATTCATAACTGACAATGTAACAGCTGTTTGTGCTGCACTAGAATGTCAAGTGGACCTTGAACATGTAGCCAACTGACTCAGAGATAGCAATGCTATTAATTGAATGAGCAGAAATGTGCTTTAATACATGACCCTGACTTTTAAAAAAAAATCTTGATGGAAAACCTAAGCATTGATAATGTTAACCATGACTAGTTATAAAATGTAAACCTGTCACGTGATGGCTAAAATATGAAATTCACTTTCTTACAGAAATAAATAGTTGTTTTTTCAACTCATTTTTGCATATGCCTTATAATAACAAATACCTTTATATAGTATTATTTACTTTGATACAATATAATTTATTTTCCAGAGATTGCCTCACCTTCCTTATGTCATTTAAAAAAGATTCTTATTTTGCAGTTGATAATCTTTATCACATTCCTCAAAGTCTTTGGCACTACTAGCACCTAAAATAATGGGGCATTATAATTAAAACGAAACCTCATTCACTTTAGCTCATATGTGTAGCAAACTGAATCCAGTAAGTCAAAATGAACCCATATTCATATGTCACTTTTCAAATTTTCAAGATGTCCCCAAGTATTTCATATCCAATGAAATACCTTTGAACCATAGTCCTTAATATAAAAACAAAAGCCTTTTTGTACAACCCAAGGTCCCACAAGTAGCAGTAAGATAAATGACCAAATAATCTCAGAACAGTGGTATTGATTGAGAAATAAATAATAGCTAGGTCACTGGAAGAACTTTGCTGTTCCTCATTGAATAGGGTCATGGAATCTTCTGCAGTCATGTCTACAGATGAAAAACTGTGTCATCTCAGCAAAAAGAATCCAACCCCTGACACCTCTCAATATGCAGTAAGAGGAGCTGAAATTAAGTACTTGTCTGTAGCATGGGGCTTGAATCCAAAACATTCTGTTTCAGTGGTATGAAAGCTCCCACTGAACCAAGGTTGCCTTATACTACTACGTTGTTCATCGATCTGCCATGGATGACTTGTTTTAAATCAAACATTATTTGGAAATGGAGAAACAGCAAAAACTGAAGATAATACCCCCAATACATGTGTTTCAACCATTTTTACACATATTCCTATTTCCTTGCTTGACTTCAGAGAATTAGAGAATCCCTACAGGGTGGAAACAGGCCCTTCGGCCCAACAAGTCCATACAGAAGTCCTCCAAAGAGTAACCCATCCAGAACTATTCCCCTACCCTATTGTCCTGTATTGACCCCAACTAATGCACCTAACTTACACATCCCTGAACACTATAGGCAAATTAGCATGGCCAATTCGCCCTAAGCTGCTCATCTTTGGATTGCGGGAAGAAACCAGAGCACCTGGAGGAAACCCACATAGACACAGGGAGAATGTGCAAACTCCTCACAGTTGCCCAGGCTGAAATTGAACCCCGGTCCCTGGTGCTGTGAGGCAGCAGTGCTAACCACTGAGCCACTGTGCCACCCCTTCTTATCTTCTGCCTATACCAATAAATGTTTGGCAAAACCTTCCAAAACAGAAACCTTGGTTAGGTTTTCCAGTCCAGCATTAAAGTGGTCAGGAAAGAGGTACAATGCACCATCCTTCATGACTTCTCATATTCATTGATTTCCTGGACTGTTCAATTGTCAAGAACACTATTTATTCAGGAACATACAAGGGCAATAATGTGACTGTACAAGAGCAAACCTTGATGCCGTCAAATGAAAAATATCTCAGCAATTCGGATTAGTACATTCTCAGTTCACTACAACTATTGTGAACCTTCTTTAGAAATCTGATCTTATAATTAAAATAGAAGTATAATTGGAAAATGGATGAAAACACAAATCAAAAGAAAGACAAGAGGCAGAAAAACTTAGAATGACAGCAATCTCCAAAAACATTTTGAAAGAGAAATCAATGATGCAAGACAGATAGCCTGAAAGAAAGAATATCTAAATTGAAAATTTAACCTCAGAAATAAAGTTTGTTGACAGTGACAATGATTCTAGGAAAGGGTATACCTGTCAAAAAGTAGTACTTGCAGAGGATGCCCTATGGAAAATTTGGGATGACAGCCTATTGTCCAAATATTGGACTGTGCTTTCAAGCCCTACTCTTCACACACAAAACGTGTTTTTTTTTCAAAAACTATTATGTTAAAGCAGGCTATACAAATACATATCAAATTGTTGTTGCAAAATAAAAGTTCTGAGGAAAAATCATCATCCAAGTAGCAGAAACTGTGATTTTGAAGAAAAACACTGACTGATTAAAGTTATAATAAGTTAAGGAACTGGTTGAGGGCATTACAGATGAAAATATACAAATAGAAAATGCTGGAAGGTCAAAGCAGACTGCCAACATCTGTAAAGCAAAACTGCAAGTGAATGCTTCTAATTAAAAGCCTACACTTGATATGTTAAATCTTCACAGTTTACAGCTGTGACCTTACCAAATGTGCATTTCCAGAGTTCTCAGCTCTTGTTCAGATAACGATTTTCTTTTATTTTCTGTTTATGCAAAAAAAAACTGGGATATTGCATGAGACAAATTTGATGATTTCTTCAGAAGACTTTGTCAAAAGGATGGTTGAGAAGTTAATGAGAGAGTTAGAGGTCAAGCAAGGATATATTAATGGATGTAAAAGTGGTTGGATCACATGGAGAATTATCTGCCGTTATCATGCAACATTCAATTGAAAGAAATGTTATATGTTCCTGATATGGAAATTGAAATTTGTCTAGGAAAGCTTAAGTTATATAAATTGAACTTAGTCGACAACGTCAGCTTGGATTTCTGTTCTTTATGCACATAATTCTCGATACTAAAATCAAATATGTGATTAGCAAATTTATGGATTCTACAAAATATGAATGAGCAACAAAGGTTCAAACTGTGATCCCATGGGCCTCTCCTTAGTATTTTCTCCAGTAGAAATTTAAATATATTAATTGCTTTCAGAGGGATTCACTTGATTTTTGCATTTCAGTAAGACAAATGACAAATTACACTGAATATTGGCAAACATACAATGTGGAACAATGAACAACATAAGCACAAAATGAAAGGATTAATTTAGCAGTGAAAGATTCAGAAAGAGATTTGAAAATAGCAGTGAATCTATAGGCAATGTAGCAAGTCAATTAAATCAAATAAAATGCTGGAATATATAACCTTTCATGAACACAAAGTCTATTGAGGTTGTAAAATGCACTTGTCAAATTCTGCTGACAGTAATGTGCATCATTCTGGTCACACCACTGTAGAGGGATTGGGAAGATGTAATGAAAAGCACTATGCAAATGTTTCAATGAAGCAGTGAAGTGCAACATTAATAATTCTAAGTATAAAGAGTGTGTGGAGGGGGTGTGGGGGTGGGTGTTGTATCTCTGAAGATTCAAATGGTTCAAATTTACAAATTGGAAAGAAGGCTGTTAATTAAGACAGAACTTTTTGAAGCATATAAAACATTTGTGAATTCAGATAAGGAACAGTAGACTCTTGCTTCAGAGTGAGAGACACTAGCAGATCTGGAGATTACAGGTATAACTAGCAAAACATGAATGTAATTGGAGAGCAATAAACATCTCAGGTAGATAGCGGAAACATATCGCTTTGGAGTATTCATGCTTTAGTTGGATGCTGACTGGAGGAGATTGGATTGTTAATGAAATGAACTTGAGTTTGGTGACTAGTTTTGATTTAGCCTTCAAAATCATCCATTGATCAATTGGTCATGCATTTGTGCACATGTAATATAATGATTCAACAGCGAAATCCAGCAATGTAATTTTATTCTAAGTCTTAGAGTACGTAATGCACGTGAAATGAGTTCTGTGGAGGAGAAGAGACTGATAAAAAGAAAAGAAATTCACACAACTGGCCAAGGCATATTCATATAAATAAAGGAAGTAGTTTACAGTCTGTTCTGTTATAATGTGTGCTTCTTCAATGTGAATTGGCTTTAATGCAATTGCAGAATTTAGACCATTATCTGGAGAATGCAAACTTTCCCTACCTGTAATGGCAATAACGTGAAGATTGAGCGATTTTCTTGTCACACAAGATCATACAATTGCATTATATAAGAACCGACTCTCCAGGCAGTCTGACAAGATCGCTAAGAGCAGTCTCCTAATTTAGTAGAAATTAGCTCAGATATTTCATCTTTCTACATTGGTGCTCAAATGTAGACTAAAACTCACAAACCCAGTGCAATGAACCAGCCACAATAAAATCTTATTCAATCTTTTAAGATGAACTTTATTGTTCAGGAGCCATTCCATACTAGACCAGTGCAAAAGATTGCCAAAGTCACGTCTCTGTGGAACTGCTCCTACACAAAGTCCTTTCTGACCACTTTATGTAATAATGGCAGATGTGTTTTGTGTTTACATATAACAGCATCTGTTATATGCTCAGAAGCAAAATCACATCCATCCACTTGCACAAACAGCAAGCAAATTACAGCTGTGCTCTTTTCCCTCAGAGTATCCAGCAGAACGGGTCAACTTCATTCAATATACCCAGTTGGATTCACCGACCGTGTCTGGATGAAGGCACGAAGCCCATTTTAAACAAAGTGAGCAATGAAATTAAGTTATCCTGATTCCATCTATTATTGATAATGTTATCACACTGTATAACTGACCAGGACCACCATTAAGGGTTTTGCGTTTGTGCAGAGAAATACGCTTCTCCCAAAGACTCTGAGAATCTGTTTATTGCTGATTGAGTCATAGGATTTTCATAGTATTTGCTTAATAACAATTAATCAATCATTATTCCAAGAAGATAGAAGCCAAATATCTGCCAGAGAGGCCAAGAGTGAAAAAAAAAACTGGAATTGGAGAAAACATGCTGGATCATTCTGCAAATGACGAGGAAACAAGTGTAGCCGAGAACCAGCCTGTAGCAGTGCCCAGCCAAGATGAAAGTTACTTCAGCCTCAATTTGAACAGTCAAACAAGTGAGCACGCTAATACACTTGCAACAGGGAATCTAGTGCTAGGGTCTTCAGGCAGTTTATCCCAGGAATTGGTGTGAGTGACCTACTCAGAATGCCACTCAACCATGGCCAAGATGTAGTTCCTGAGTATAGCTGCTGATAAATAACATATATAGAAAATCCATCACTGTTCACCAATCACCCTTCAACAAACAACAGGTGAGAGTAAAACCTTTGTGCAGCTCTGCCATCAGGGCCACACGCTATGTGCATTTCAGTTTAATCCTTCCTATTCAGAATAATTTAATCCTCAAGGGTTTATTGTAACTCAGTCACCTGGTTAGGTGAACAATTAAATATTAGGAAACCACTTAGCTCTCAAATATCTCCCTTACACCACAACTGTTAAGATGTGAACACGTGTTGAATGCTTGCTGCAATTATGCATGCCTTTGATGAGACCACACCAGAAATCTGTATCTAGTTTTGGTCTCCTTATCTGAGGAAGGATGTTCTTGCTGGAGAGAAGGAGCAGTGAATGCTTACTAGACTGATTCCTGGATGGTAGGACTGATGGACGAGGAGACATTCAATCAGACCAAATTATATTCACTGTGGATCAGAAGAATGAGGGATGAACCAATAAAATTCAAATGGAACTAGACAGGGCAACTGCAGAAAGAGTGTTCTTAACAGTGGGATAGTTCAGAACAGGGGGTCACAATCTAATGTAGAGGACCTGAGATGAGGAGAAATTTCTTCACCCAGAGAGTGGTAAGCCTGTGGAATTCACTACCACAGAAAGAGTTGAGGCCAACATTGTATGATTTCAAGGATTACTAATACTTACTAGATATGGGAGAGTGCTATACCTAATCCAAAGGAATTAAGCCAGTCAAGCAGGCAAACATTTTTGGAATAGTAACTATAACTCTGTAAGCTGCAAAGTCATTATGGAAACAGATAAAGGTAGTGCAGAAGTTATGAGCCCAAAAGTGGGGGATGGCTAATTTCAGTATCATTAGACAGGATCTGAAAAACAGATCCCCCTGGTAAGGACGGAACCCCCCCTCAGTCCTCACCTTCCACCCCACTAAACTCTGTATACACCACATCATCCTCTGCCATTTCTGCCAGCTACATATGACACCACCACCAGAGATATATTTCTCTCCCCACCCTTACGGGCTTTCTGTAAAGACCATTCCCTCTGTGACTACCTGGTTAGGTCCACACCCTTTAACAATCCACCATCCCCTCCCGGCACCTTCCCCTGCTACCACAGGAATTTCAAAACCTGCACCAAACATCCTCCCTCACCTCCGTCCATGGCCCCAACAAGTCTTCCACATCCAGAGTTTCACCTGTACTTCCACACGTCATTTACTGTATCCATTGCTCCCGATGCAGTCCCCTCTACATTGGGGAGACAGGACGTCTACTCGCAGAACACTTCAGAGAACATCTCTGGAACACAAGCATGAAGTAACCCCACCACTCCATGGCCCAGCACTTTAACTCCCCGTCTCATTCAGCCAAGAACATGCAGGTGCTGGGCCTCCTCCATTGCCAAACCTCAACTACCCAACACCTGGAGGAGAAACACCTCATTTAGATTACTTACAGTGTGGAAACAGGCCCTTCGGCCCAACAAGTCCACACCGACCCGCCGAAGCGAAACCCACCCATTCCCCTACATTAACCCCTTACCTAACACTACGGGCAATTTAGCATGGCCAATTCACCTGACCCGCACATCTTTGGACTGTGGGAGGAAACCGGAGCACCCGGAGGAAACCCACGCAGACACGGGGAGAATGTGCAAACTCCACACAGTCAGTCGCCTGAGTCAGGAATTGAACCCGGGTCTCTGGTGCTGTGAGGCAGCAGTGCTAACCATTGTGCCACCGTGCCGCCCTGTAACTCTTCCGCCTTGGAACTCTCGAACCACATGGTACCAATGTGGACCACCAGTTTCCTCATTTCCCCTCCCCCCACCTTATCCCAACCTTCCAACTCAGCACCACTCTTATGAACTGTATTACCTGTCCATCATCCTTCCCAACAACCCACTCCACTCTCCTCTCCAACCTATCACATCTCCCCCACCTTCATCCACCTAACACACTCTCAGCAACCTTTCCCCCAGTCCCACCCCCTCCCATTTATCCCTCAGCCACCCAGGTCCACAATCCTCAATCCTGATGAAGGGCTTATGCCTGAAACATCGACATTCCTGCTCCTCGGATGCTGCCTGACCTGCTGTGCTTTTCCAGCACCACACCTCGACTCTGATCTGCAGTCCTCACTTTCTCCATAGATCTGAAAAACATTGACTGGGAGCAGCTAATTTTAGGCAAGTCTACATTTGGCAAGTGGGAATCTTTCAAAAGTAGTACAGTGAGAACTCAGGGCCAGCATGATCCTCTAAGAATGATATGCAAGGGCAGCAAGTGCAGAGAATCCTGGATGACAAGGAATATTGTGAATTTAACAAAAAAAGGACACATTTGTCAGGTACAGTGTATTAAAAATAGGGGAGGCCCTTCAAAAGTATACAGTATGTAGGAGATACTTATGAAGGACAATAGGAGGGCAAAGAGGGACTACAAACTATTTTTGGCAAGGGGAATCAAAAAAACCCCAAAGCTTGTTCTCAGTATATTAAGAGTAAGAGGATTATCAGGGATAGGGTGGGCCTATTACAGACCAAAGGAGCATACTGTGCATGGAGCCAAAGGGTATGTGTGAGGCCTTAAATGAAAACTTCTCACCTGTATTCACAAAGGAGAAATACATTGTAGCCAGGGATTTCATTTGGGATGGCAAGTTTCTAGAGCATGTTCACATTAATAAGAAGGAGAAATTAGATGTTTTAACAGGCATACAAGTGCGTAAGTCCCCAGAGCTTTATGAGATGTGTCCCAGCCTACTCTGAGAGGCAAGGGAGGAGATTGATGGGGCCCTGGCAGAATTACGTAATACACTGCTGGCCACCGGCAAAGTGACAGATGATTGGATGATAGCTAATATGCGTTCTTTGTTCAAGAATGGCAACAAGGATAGTCCAGGTTATTACAGACTAATTAGTTTGATGTTAGAAAGAGAGAAATTATGGGAAAAATTGCTGTGAATAATCAAGTGTCAACTTCCTTGTTTAAATTTCAACAAAATCTGGAAGCTAACTGGCGATCATCATCAATGTGGTGCATTCTTCATGAGAAGATTGCTACCAATCACAGTTAATTTGCTAAACAAGCAGTATCTCTTCTCATACTGTATAAAATGTTCCCCGGAAGAAAGCTTCATAAAAATGTGTCTTTTTAGCAATAATACAGTTATATGTATGATCGTTCAATACATTCACTTTAAGAAATCAGGCTGGGAGAAGATATTGTATAAGATAGCTGTAACTCTATCTAATCTGATGATGTCACAGTCTTTAGGTGGGGCCAAGGAATTCTGCATTGACCTTCCTAATGAACAGTTGTATTCTCTACAGCTCCTCAAAACCTTCAGCATTTATAACTGGTCACTAATGTGAATTGTTCATATTGCACTCTTATCAATAAATGGCTCTTCTGTCAAGTGATCTACTTCTGCCACTGACAATTAGACAGGCTTTAGAACAAGCCTGGACAAAGAAAGATCAGTGGAAGCAGATCACCTCAAACAACACTTCCCCAAAGCCACAAACTGGCAGAGGTGGCAGGCATCACGAGATGTTAGCAATGGCAATCAGTGCAAATATCACATGTTACAATCCTTTAGCTCATATCCCATCAACATATGACTGAATGATTTATTGTTAGCCAAGTGACTTTAGGGCCTTGCATATTGTCATTTTCTTTCTGTTCTGCAAAAGGTGACTATATAGAGAAACAGTAACATAACTAATGAAGAGAAGCTTAGTGAAGCAGTTCTGCAGATAATTATTGTGGTTACTTTAGCCTGCCTACTGATGATCTACATTGAGGGATTAAGTTTTGTTCAGGTGGTTCCATAAGTAATAAACAAACACTCAACAGAGCCCAGAACAAAAACTAAAATGAATCTTAGAATGGACCAAACTGTAAAGAATCATGTATTCTCCAGAGCAATCCCCTCGGGTTTCTATCACAGCATGAAGCTTATCCGCTACAATCTGTGCTCACAGAATGTGTATGGCTGCACTCAAAAGCCTTGTAAATTCAATTTATTTTTTACAGTAATGTACAGTTTATTTTCCAAAGACCTACTGCAAAAAACGTACTATTACAATATTTACCTGTGTAGTTAACTTCTTTTACAGATACATCCATGTCATGTTGATAAATATTTATAGGTCATACATGAAAACAAAACATAAATATCACAAACTAAAGTTCACAGGCATAAACATCCAAATGCAACAATAATTGGAATTTGAAATTTCCATTTTATCTTGTTGTCAGGGCTATCTAAGTAAAAAATCCAGGAATCACTGCAATCAATCATTTTTTGTCATATAATCCCCATAAAATTTGTCTACAGAAATTAATCTGCAGAAAGAGCATTCTGCATTTCTCAAATGATCAATGTATGATTGGACTTTAAAATGAATGACGAAAGAAAATTGAGTTTTACGCTGATGCGGATCAAAATTAATTCTTATTTTTTGTGTCCTTTTCATGACACATTCAGTACTTGCACATCATGAGCAACTTTTCCATATTATCTATACGGATGAGGCAATCTGGTTGGATGGAGCAACAGACATAAAAGAATTCACTTCTTTTTCTGTTCTCACAAATATCAATGGTCAGACCAAGCTACTATTTCTTAATAATAAATCAGCAACACAAAAAGAGAGTTAGTTCATTATCGTAGCTACTTTGTGATATTCAGCACTGATAGAATATTCACTAACCTCCAGATAGTAAGATATCGTGAATTTTCTATATAAGTATATTAATTGGAAACAGCAAAGAAAACAATGCCTTATTGTTCAGGTCAGTGGTTTGCACCACTATGAAATATTATAAACATAGCTGAATACAACATATGATGCACTTTTCGTGGATTAATTTTAACTGTCTCCAAAATGCTGAAGAGATTTTTTAAAAACAAGCAGGGCTTGAGACTAAAGTAAAAACTTTTAACATAAACATCTGTGAATGCTATGGTCCTGAGAGCTCAGTTTAGAGCTGCAGTAGGTTCACTAGATATAGATTACAGCCTTGTAACTCTCAATAGTGTGCTGCAAGTTTCAAGGATATATCCTTTTGAGAATGTAGCTATGCAATTTTGGAAGTGGCGCAATTGGTAAAATCTGCCATATTGCTTTAAATAGCACAGACACCAACTTTTTCACATTGGATTCTGGGAAGAGAAGCTATTACTGCCTGCCTTCTCTCAAACTGGAGGCAGAAGGCCCTGGGTAATGCTACAGTTATCCTCAGTACGCTTGGCTAGTTGTAGACAAAATCTGCCATTTAAAACCTGTTTCTACTTCCTAAGGATTGGCAACTGCTTTACGTGTGCATGAGGGCACTACCCTAATCAACTGTTCTCAGGGAAATGCACAACAGAAAAGTGGAGGTTGTTTAGGAAGCACTTGCTGATAGTACTGGTCAAGTTTGCCCCAATGACGCAAGGAAGGGATGATAGATTGAAAGAACCATGGGTGAAAAAGTATACAGAACATCTAGTCAAGAGGAAGAAGGAAGTTTACTTAAGGTTGAGGAGACAAGGATCAGACTGGGCTCTAAATGGTTGCAAGGTAGCCAGGAAGGAACTGAAGAATGGACTTAGGAGAGCTAGAAGGGGACATGGAAAAGCTTTAGCAGATGGAATTAAGGAAAACCCTAAGGAATTCTACATTTATGTGAGGAACAAGAGGACAGCCAGAGTGAGGGTAGGGATGATCAGAGATAGTGGAGAGAATTTGTGCCTGGTATTGGGGGAGGTGGGGAGGTCCTTAATAAATACTTTGCTTCAGTATTCATTACTGAGAGAGACCTGTCATTTGTGAGGACAGTGTGAAACAGGCTAATATGCTCAAACAGGCTGATGTTAAGAAGGAGGATATGCAGGAAATTTGATAAATATGAGGAATCCTAAGTGTCCTGGGCCAGATGGGATATATCCATGGTAATACAGGAAACGAGGGAAGAGATTGTTTTGGCAATGATCTTTGTGTCCTCATTGTCCACTGGAGTAGTACCAGATGATTGAAGGTGACAAATGTTATTCTCTTGTTCAACAAAGGGAATAGAGATAACCCTAGAAATTACAGATCAGTCAGTCTTATGTCAATGGTGAGCAAATAATTGGAGAGGATTCTGAGAGACAGGATTTATGATATTTGAAAAAGGATAGTTTGATTCAAAATAGTCAGCATGGCTTTGTGAGGGGTAGGTCAGGCCTCACAAGCTTTATTGAATTCTTTGAGGATGAGACAAAGCACATTGATGCAGGTAGAGGAGTAGATGTGATGTATATGGATTTTAGCAAAGTGTCTGATAAGGTTCCCCATGGTAGGCTCATTCAGAAAGTAAGGATGCACGGGATACAGGGAAACTTGATTCTCTGGATACAAAATTGACTGGCCCATAGACGACAGAGGTTGGGAATGGATGGAAAATATTCAGCCTGGAGTTCAGTGACCAGTCGTATTCTGCAAGGATCTGTTCTTGGGACCTCTGCTCTTTGTGATTTATCTGAATTATTTGGATGAGGAAGTGGAAGGATGGGTTAGTACATTGCTGATGACACAAAGATTGGTGAAGTGGTAGATAGTGTGGAGGGCTGCTGTAGGTTGCAACAAGACATTGACAGAATGCAGAGTGGAGGTCAACCTGGAAAAGTGTGAAGTGATTCACTTTGGGTGGTTCAATCTGAACGCAGAGTGCAAAGTTAGAGGAAGGATTCTTGGCAGTGTGAAGGAACAGAAGGATGTTAGGGTCCATGTCCATAGATCCCTCAAAGTTGCCACCCTAGTTGATAGGGTTGTTAAGGTGGTATAGACCACACTTGGAATATTGTGCTCAGTTCTGGTTGCCTCATTACAGGAAAGATTTGGAAGCTTTAGAGGCTGTGCAGAGAAGATTTACTATGGTGTCTTATGAAAAAGGGTTGAGGAAGCTATGGCTCTCTCACTGGAGTGAAGAAAGATGAGACCTGACTGAATAGAGGTGTACAAGATTATGAGAGGCATGGATAGAGTGGATAGCCAGAGACTTTTTCCAGGGCAAAAATGGCCATCATGAGGGGGCATAATTTTAAGATGATTGGAGGAAGGTTCAGGGGAGATGTCAGAGGTAGGTTCTTTACACAGAGTGGTAGGTGCGTGGAATGCACTGCCAGCACTTGTAGTAGATTTAGATACAGCAGGGGCATTTAAGTGACTTTTGGTTAGACACATGGAATAAAGTAAAATGAAAGGTATGTAGGTTAGTCTGATCTTAGAATAGGACAAAAGGTCAGCACAACGTTGTGGCCTGAAGGGCCTGTACTGCGCTGTACTGTTCTATATTCTAACTAGTGTCTCAACACTCTCATTCTTCAGTCTAGCGTTAACATGCACTATTTAAGCTTGAGAATCAGAGAACCACTGTATCATCCTGTACAGAAGATACCCTTCGGCCCATTGAGTCTGCAGTGATGAAAACTATTCTAAAATCTACACTAATCCTACTTTATAGAACTTGGGCCACAGACACAAATGTCAATGGGTGGCATGGTGGCTCAGTGATTGGTACTGCTGCCTCACGTGGGTTTGATTCCAGCCTCAGGTGACTATCTGTATGGAGTTTACACATTCCCCTTGTGTCTGTGCAGGTGTTCTCTGGGTGCTCCGGTTTCCTCCCAAAGTCTAAAGATGCACAGGTTATGTGAATTGGCAATGCTAAATTGCCCATAACGTTCAGGGATGTGTAGGTTAAGTGCATTAGTCAGGGGAAATGTGGGGGAATGGGATGGTTACACTTTCAGGGTTCGGTGTGGCCTTGTTGGGTCAATATGGTGTGTTTCTGCACTATAAGAATTCTATGGTATAAAATTTCAAGTATTCATCTATGTTCTTTTTTTCAAAGGGTTATTAGGTTTCATACCTCAACTACCATCCTAAGCCATACATTCAAATTTTCCACAACCTTCTGGTTGAATCATTCAACATCAAATCTCCTGCCTTTCATTCTAAAATTATGTCCCTTCACTGTGACCCACCAACTCAGGGGAATAACTGCTTTGTATCCACCTTCCTCTTACTCTCAATCGGATTTCTCCTCAGCCTTCTCTGTTCTACAGAAAACGGCAGGAGCTTATCCAGCCTCTCTACATAGTTAAAATGCTCCATCCCAGGCAATATCCTGGTAAAGCTCCTCTACACCTCTCCAGTGCAATCATATCCTTCCAATGGTGCGGTGACCAGAACTGCACACAATATTCCAATTGTGGTCTAACCGAAATTCTGTACAACTCCAACATAACCTCTCTGTTCTTATAATCCACGCCTCAACTGATAAAGGGAGAAAGTGAGGACTGCAGATGCTGGAGATCAGAGCTGAAAATGTGTTGCTGGAAAAGCGCAGCAGGTCAGGCAGCATCCAAGGAGCAGGAGAATCAATGTTTTGGGCATAAGCCCTTCATCAGGAATGAGGAAAGTGTGCCAAGCAGGCTAAGATAAAAGATAGGGGGGAGGGACTTGGAGGAGGGGCTTTAGGAATGCGATAGGTAGAAGGAAGTTAAGGTGAGGGTGATAGGCTGGAGAGGGAGTGGGGGCGGCAAGGTCGGGAAGAAGATTGCAGGTCAAGAAGGCGGTGCTGAGTCCGAGGGTTGGGATTGAGATAAGGTGGGGGGAGGGGAAATGAGGAAGCTGGAGAAATCTGCATTCATCCCTTATGGTTGGAGGGTTCCTAGGCGGAAGATGAGGAGCTCTTCCTCCAGGTGTCATGTTGCCATGGTCTGGCTATGGAGGAGACCAAGGACCTGCATGTCCTTGGCGGAGTGGGAGGAGGAGTTAAAGTGTTCAGCCACAGGGCGGTTGGGTTGGTTAGTCCGGGTGTCCCAGAGGTGTTCTCCGAAACATTCTGCAAGTAGGCGGCCTGTCTCCCCAATGAAGAGGAGGCTACATCCGGTGCAGCGAATGCAGTAAATGATGTGTGTGGAGGTGGAGGTGAATTTGTGATGAATGTGGAAGGATTCCTTGGGGACTTGGAGAGAAGTAAGGGGGGAGCTGTGGGCGCAAGTTTTGCATTTCTTGCAGTTTCAGGGGAAGGTGCCGGAAGTGGAGGTTGGGTTGGTGGGGGGTGTGGACCTGACGAGGGAGTCAAGGATGGAATGGTCTTTTCAGAACACTGATAGGGGTGGGGAGGGAAATATATCCTTGATGGTGGGGTCTGTTTGGAAGTGGCAAAAATTATGAAGAATGATACGATGTATCTGGAGGTTGGTGGGGTGGTAGGAGAGGACCAATGTGGTTCTGTCCTTGTGGCGATTGGAGGGGCGGGTTTCAAGGGCGGAGGAGCGGGAAGTGGAGGACACGCGGTGGACAGCATGAAATATATCCTTGGTGGTGATGCTCTCCACCACATCTCCATCACAAAAATTGCACCCACACCTTCCCCCTCACTTCCCTCCAAGGCCCCAAGGGATCCTTCCATATCCATCACAAATTCACCTGCACCTCCACACACATCATTTACTGCATCCGCTGCATCCGATGTGGCCTCCTCTACATTGGGGAGACAGGCCGCCTACTTGCGGAACGTTTCAGAGAACACCTCTGGAACACCCGCACCAACCAACCCAACCGCCCCGTGGCTGAACACTGTAACTCCCCCTCCCACTCCGCCAAGGACATGCAGATCCTTGGCCTCTTCCATCGCCAGACCGTGGCAACATGACGCCTGGAGGAAGAGAGCCTCATCTTCCACCCAGGAACCCTCCAACCACAAGGGATGAATGCAGATTTCTCCAGCTTCCTCATTTCCCCTCCCCCAACCTTATCTCAGTCCCAACCCTCGGACTCAGCACCGCCTTCATGACCTGCAATCTTCTTCCCGACCTCTCCATCCCCACCCCCTCTCCGGCCTATCACCCTCACTTTAACCTCCTTCCACCTATCTTATTCCCAACGCCCCTCCCCCAAGTCCCTCCTCCCTACCTTTTATCTTAGCCTGCTTGGCACACCTTCTTCATTCCTGAAGAAGGGCTTATGCCTGAAACATTGATTCTCCTGCATCTTGGATGCTGCCTGACCTGCTGCGCTTTTCCAGCAACACATTTTTCAGCTCGGCTGATAAAGGCATATGTCCGAGCTGCATTCTTAACTATCCATTAATCTGTCCTGCCACATTCAGAAATCTGTGGACAAGCACCTCAAGATCCCTCAGTTTCTCTGAGCTTCTTTGTGTCCTGCAGAACATAAATGAGAAAGGTACCTTTGGAGTATACTCCAGTGAAGTCAACATAGTCAAGTGGAGAGGCGAGGGCTGATACGTTTAATAGAAAAAAAATGATGTTGGGAGGGATAAATAGCAGACCAAGATTTTGGAGATGCATATTTAGAAGCAATTAGCAGCCAAAATTTGACAAATAAATTGTACTAAATTATAACACCATATGGAAGATCAGATAGCAGAAATTCAAAGATCCTTTGAATTGTAAAGGGACTGTTTAACATTTGAAATGGTGACCTCCCTGATTTAAACATCTGTCAAAAAGATTGTTTTGCCAATTTCCAGGTGGCATTTTATCCTATAAGCTCCAGCAGACCTCCATGAGAGCATAGTAGTATTTTTTCAATGTACACACTGATAGCCATTTATAAAATGTTTGTGATTGCTATTTAAATGCAGACTGAATGGCTAATAGAGATTAAACATTTCACAAATTACATCTGTTGATACAGCACTAATTATCACATCCCAAGATGCTTTACTTGGAGGTCAACAGGCTTGGGGATTGAAGTTGCCATTATTTCTTAATTATGTAATATTTTTGCTAATTACAAAAGTTGTGGCCAATTATAACATTGTAACATTGCTACCTTTTCAATTTTCTATCTTCGACAATTCACATCTCAATACCTCGCTAGTCTACTATATCTTGCTAACATTGAACTCAGTAAAGAAAGAAAATCATCACACTGATTTTGGTTTCTGAAAGTCTTTATCCATTTTGACAAAGCTGTGACAGGTGACAGTCTTAACAGACAAACATATCAAGAGTTTTTTCTTGTTACTGAGCATTATCTTAGCAACAAGCTTCATTTTTCAACACAAGACCATTCTCAACTCATCAAAAAGCTCGTCACATTCAACAGATTTTTTTTCCACAAAAAAGCAAAACAGTAATTTACAAATGCACTTGCACTAACTATCCTTCCTGTCATAGTGTACAGTCTTCTTTCATTATTCGATGACATTGGCAACACTGAAATATCCACAACAATGAATCCAACCAACAAATTGTCTATTCACCAACCTTTAAATGAAAAAACTAGTTTTATAATAATGTAATGGCACATTTAACTATAATTTTGAACAAAATTAAACTAAATGCTTATAACTCTGACTTTACTGAATAATTTTGGGTTAATACAGGGTAGTAATTATTTTCTTTAATGGATTATAAATCCTGGAAACAATGAAGGAGATAAAATAAATTAAGCAGAATATTTATGTTCAGCATTATTTAAATTAACACAATTGTTGATTAATGGGTGTAGGATTAAGAGCTTTAAGACTCAATTTAACTTGTACAAAATATTTTTTAAAAATTCATCAATGGAATGAGGGCATTTATTGCCCATACCTAATTGCTCAGAGGGCATTTAAAAGTCAACCACATTGCTGTGGGTCTGGGGTCACATGTGGACCAGACCAGGTAATGATGATAGTTTCCTTCCTCAAAGGACATCAGTGACTCAGATCAGAAATACATTCATGATCAACATTAGACTCTTAATTCCAGATATTTATTGAATTCAATTTCCACCATCAGCCATAATAGGATTTGCACCCAGGTATCTGGGTCTCTGGATTAATAGTCCAGTGATAATACCACCAGCTTATTGCCTCCCAAAGGTTCCTCATCATAGGGATGAAATATCATGGGATTGTGTTGCCAATATGAATTGGCAGTAAACAGAAATAGATGGATTTTCCCCTCCAAGTCAGGTTGTGGGAGTCCAGAAATTTTCTGGGTCATTGTACTCAGTTCAGGGGAAAAGGCCTCAAATGGTAGAATCTTTATTCTGGAGAGGTGAGGGTGCCTAATGGATTTGGGCCTTGACCACCCTACTACAGATGGCCACAGAAACTGCCCTGTGCTGGGGCAGGATATTTAGAAGTTCTGCCTTGGTTCCCTAGGATTTGATCTCAGTTTTTTTTTTAAATTTCAGGCCCTCTTGCCCTCAAATCTTGTCGTCAAGACCTCATTCACTTTTCATGGCATACATGTCAACATGTGACCACTCATGTATCCATTCCCATGAAACCTGTAGTCATTATGCCAAAGTGGTTTTAATTCATGGCACTTTTTGACCTCCCATTCTCAACCCCATGCCATTAAACCTCAATGCCAACTTATCTAGTATTCACAATATGGAGACTTCCGATGCCATGGTGTAATTGAATGAAATAAGAAAGAACTTCTGATAAAAAAACATTAAAGATAGCTAAACCTTTAATAATCTCTTTATGCTATTTGTCAAACTATGAACATACAACCCTCCACTATGGTTATGATGCTTGTAGAAATCAATCAAGCAATATCATTCCTGTGATGATATTATTTATCATTATGCCAACAAACAGATACTTAAATCCTCAAAAATCTATTTCAATTCTGACAGAAAAAAGCAGACAAATTTTCTTTCAGATTTTAAATGGTTTGCCATTTAAATAACTTGGCGAAAGTGAGAACTGCAGATGCTGGAGATTAGAGTCAAGAGTGTGTTACTGGAAAAGCACAGCAAGTCAGGTAGCATCCAGAGGAGTGGGACAATCGATGTTTTGGGCAAAAGCCCTTCATCAGGGATCATCGCCCTCCTCATGAAGGTTTTTGTCTGAAATGTTGATTCTCCTGCTCATTGGATACTGCCTGACCTGCTGTGCTTTTTCAGCAGCACACGCTTGACAATTAAGTAACTTGTCTGCTTAAGGGTTTTCCTATATCTCACTGACTGCTTTTTCATTTTTAAGGGTCCAGTAATTTAAACAATTTGACAGCTTTCAGGCATGGGCAGGTAGTTTTTGTTTTAAAAGATTGACAATTTAAGTAACTTCATAATCTGACATTTCTAAAAACCTTATTTGTTTAAGACTTCTCTAAAGTTTTACCACTCACACACTATGGATGGAATCCCATAGCAGCCTGAGCATCATGGGCTATGTTGTAAATAGTGGAAAAATCAGATAAGAAGTCCCGCAAAGCTTATCAGCATTAGGGGCATCTTGCTCCATCCTTTAGTTGTGTTTTCTTTAGTTGCACTAAAAGGAAAACAGAAATATTCTATTTTCTGGCTTATTGATCATATTGGCGAGAAAGTTAGCATTTAGTCTTTTGTTGCAAGAAACATCTTGTCAAGTCACACTTCACCTGATCAATGAGCAGCACTCCGAAAGCTTGTGATTTCAAATAAACCTCTTGGAGTATAACCTGGTGTTATGTGACTTCTGAAATAGTTAGGTACAGAGTGGATGAGTTAGATGCCTCTTTGTCTCCACAGGAACTCATCAACAAAACAACCAATCTTCCACTGAAGTGGAGAATTGGAGTTCCACACTTGAGTCGATGGGGAGATGTCGAGCATCAATTCTTTAGTTGCTATGGCAGTCATGAGAGCGACACTACATTTAGTGATTTTTGGAAACTCCTAGCAGGAGAGAAGACTGGGAAGCTAAAGAAAAATACAGAAATAAAACAGTTTGTACATCCAGATAGTACCATCAGAGTTAATATGAGCCCTTTCAAAGCACACGAATGTTGTAAAAATATTCTGTAAAAAAGATTTTCCACTTGACACAAGAGATATTAAAAAAGGACGAGGAGAAAAAGAACAAAAACCCATTTCAGAAGTACAAACTGTTTTGTAAAAGTAATAATGTAAGTATTTCCATCTCGTTTTGTTGTAGGAAGGTAAAGGTAATTTAATTTTTGTTTCGTTTCTGATACAATTTGTGGAAATTTCTTCATATGGGAACGAACTACTTTAAATAAAATGTCTGCGTTATGTTTTCGATGTGGTCGCCACCTTTCATTCTATTCACCCTCTCTTGCTTTGCTTTTTGATTTTAGAACTATTAAGTTTTAATGAATGTGTTTCCTACAAGGGTGTGCTGCTTTAGGTTTGATCGTTGCTTACACATTCTATCCATATATATGCATATTATTTATCAGATCCTTGACCCATGATTTTAGTTTTGAAATGCATTTGAATTGTATATTCTTTGAGCTTATCATGTATAGATAAGCACTTTGAATTCATCATCCACTTCAAGTGTAAATGGCTCAGATTTTGTGATGGACAATGGAGAGGCTACCAGTGAGGTGACATCATTCATCTTCAGTAGTTCTTTAAAACTGACCATAAACAAGGATTGGGTTTAGGCATGCACAAATTAACACAGAAATATTTTGAAGATATGTTCTGTCACTCAAAGGTCTGCCACAGATTGTACTGTAAAACTTGCTCGGAGACAGAAAACATTTAAATCAGCAAGAATTTTCAACTTTCTCACTTCCCTGTCACTGTTAGAAACTCTACCAAAGAGTATACCTTGGTCAATCAGGTATAATTGAAATTTTAACTGCACTATGAACAGAACTGGCCCTGAGAAATTGTTTACATATTTGGATGCGGGTTTGCTTGCTGAGCTGGGAGGTTCATTTCCAGACTTTTCGTCACCCTACTATGTAACATCTTCAGTGGGACTCAGGCAAAGCAGTGTACATGATTCCTGCTTTCTATTTATCTGTTTGGGTTTCTTTGGGTTGGTGATGTTAATTTCTGTGGCGATGTCATTTCCTGTTCTTTTTCTCAGGGCATGGCAAATGGAGTTTAACTCAATGTGTTTGTTGATAGAGTTCCAATTGGAATGCCATGCTTCTAGGAATTCTCGGGCATGTCTCTGTCTGGCTTGTCCTAAGATGGATGTGTTGTCCCAGTCGAAGTGGTGTCCTTCCTTATCTGTATGTAAGGAATACGAGTGAAAGAGGATCATGTCATTTTGTGGCTAGTTGGTGTGCATGTATCTTGGTGGCTTGTTTTCTGCCTGTTTGTCCAATGTAGTGTTTGTTACAATTCTTGCACGGTATTTTATAAATGACGTTAGTTTTGCTTGTTGTCTGTATAGGGTCATTCAAGTTCATTAGCTGCTGTTTTAGTGTATTGGTGGGTTTGTGGGCTAAGTAGCCCTCTTTCACTAGTATCCTTACATACACAGATAAGGAAGAACACCACTTTGACTGGGACAACACATCCTTTCTTAGGACAAGTCAAACAGAGACACGCACAAGAATTCCTAAAAGCATGGCATTCCAACCAGAACTCGATCAAAAAACGCATTGAGTTAGACTCCATCGATCACACCCTGAGAAAAAGAACAGGAAATGACATCACCACAGGAAATGACATCACCAACCAAAAGAAACCCAAACATATAAATAGAAAGCAGGAATCATGTACACTGCTTTGCCTGAGGCTCACTGAAGATGTTACCTTGTAGGGTGACGAAACGTCTGGAAATGAGCCTCCCAGCTCAGTGAGCAAACCTACATCTAGGACCTCAACCTGAGCTACAAATCTTCTCAAAACCCGTTGGTTACATATTATTTGTCCTCTGTTAAGTAATACATTTTTAAAACTCAATCTTCTAATAATTTAACATTGACAGAATAGCTTAGTGTCTAGCTTCATCTCATGTTTATGTTCCAATCTTTAATTTATGCTGTCAAATGATTTTGGAAATGATTTTGTTTTATTGATTTTAATTTCCTGCTTGAATGTCTGTGAAAATTCTTTAATCTGATTGGTTGCTTGGACAGCATGATGACATCAGCCTGCTTTGCACTGGATATCTCTGGGAAAGAAGGCTGCAAGCAGCTATAATATTACTGCATATTGATGGAGATAAGTGTCTCAGCAGAGCCATTTCAACGAGACCTTTTATCCCCAAGATTAAATAAAAGCCCATGCTTTGCTAATGACTGCGAAGTCTAAATTATTATTTGTGCATTGCATTTAGGAAAGTGTCAATGTGATTGTTCATGTGCATTCAAAATGGAGAAACCGTTAAAGACTTGCTAAAGATATCAGAGTAGATTTTGTTTGGCTAAATTATACTTACATATCTGTGAATCACAGTGAAGCAAGGCTTATTTGAAAATTTCAATGTGCTTTGTATTAATTGGAATGAAACTGGAAGTTGTGATTGTTTCATGCAGTTTCTTTAGCTAGAAATGTGTGGTCTCACTTCAAACTAATTTAAGTGTTCACAAGACACTGTTCTCTTAATTTGGTTTCTTTAGGTTTGAGATCCCAAGTTCCTGAGGTTCCAACAAGTAAAGCATAATCAGAAATTGCAAATTGGGTTCAGAGTTAAAGATATTCAATTATTCTGTTATAAAATAAGGAGGAAACATGAATATTCTTTTTCATTACTACTGTCACAAGTTGAAAAATACTCTATAATTTTCAGCAGAGTACAATGTTTTGCAGCTCATAAACTATAAGAATCTTTTCCCCTTTAGATCATATTGTGAGACAATGTGGAAATTAACCTTTCTGTTAAATTCAATATGTATGTAGTAATTTGTAAAACCATCTGAAGTAAAGGAAGAAGATTACACAAATTGCTCCTTTGATTAATTTATCTGGTGATTATTGTGTTTACTTAATAAGATATTGGTTTGAATAATGTGGAATTATCGAGCTTGATTAAACTACTAAATTGTGGAAATCTTAATTTTTTTTCATATTTTTGAAATGGTGCTAAGGAGTCAGTATCAACAGTGATTATCTTAGTGGTACTGGAGGTATGACCTGAAAAAGAAAATTGAGGATTGCTGTGTAGTCGCATAATATCATGAAGGCATTTTGTAGTTGAAAAGCACCACGGTTTTGTCTTGCGGAATGTTTAAAATGCTATAGTGCTGATGATAATCTGCATATTTATAAACCTGGAAATAAGCTAACCATTTCTACTGATGATCATTTTTATTTAATTCACCAAGTAACAAAGTCTGCATTTTTGAATATAAATTTACATATTGGCCATCATTTGTTACTGAAACTGGACCTGTTTGATAAATGAGAAGAGCTGTTTCACCAAGCGAAGGTTTACCTCCAGCAATAAGTTGTTTGGTTGAGGCAATTGTTAAAGAACATGACAAGAACGTTTACTAGCCCCGTCTCAATTACTAATATGATAATTGCGATGTACTAAGGTTCGTGTGCTTGAAATTCAGGGCTACAATGAGACATCATTGTTGGAAAGTCTGGGATGCATATACTGATATTATCCAGATCAAGTACAGCAAAAACTAGGGGAATGTGGAAATGGAATTCTAATAGAACCTAAACAATAGAATGTCCTATGCAACCTGTGGAATCAGCAGACAATGAGTTAAAACAGTTTTCTGCTCAGCATGGACTGTAAACTATGTATTATGTAAGGGAGCTTAAGGCAACAATATCTCCACACATAAAGAAGAATGATGGAATGCATAAAATTCTCTCAACCATGTCCGTGATGGTCTGGAATATGTCAGCTTCACTGCTGGTGTTTATGAGGAATGGCATGGAATTCAAAAGGACAATTTAACAATGGCAATATGATGATCGGATAGAATAAGTAGGAACCAAAAGTCAAGGCTTTTTTTTCTGCTGTCACTTGTCTGTATCTTTCCTTCTTTACAACCTATTCATAAAGTGTATAGAATTTCTTTTATTCATTCACAAGATGTGAGTATCACTGGCTCAACCAGTGTTTATTGTCCATCCCTCATAGCTAAGAGTCAACTACACTGCTGTGGCCAAGAGTCACATATAGGCCAGAACCAAGTAATTGAAGCAGATTCCATTCCCAAAAGGACATTAGTGTATCAGTTGGGTTTTTCCTGATAATCTGCATGGTTTCACGGTTATCATTAAACTTTTCTTTCCAGATTATTTTTGGATTCACTGTTCACTTTCTGCCATAGTGTGATTCAATTCCAGGTCCCCAGAACATTATCTGGGTCTCTGGATTAATAGGTCTAGCAATAATACCACTAGGCCAATAGCCACCCCAAGCAATCAAAGTGGATCATGTTATGATCAGAGATGAATATAATATGGGCTGAATCTTACCAGGAAGCAGTTATGTGTAATGCTTCACAAGTTTCATGGAGGGTTTCTGTTTGTGAGCCCTAGTGAGTTTTCTTATGCTGTCATCCCAAAGTCACCTCATAAGGTCTGCATCCTATTGCACCCCTCTGATAGCATTCCCCTATCTGCTGGAAGTGTATGTACTCGCCACTGTCCTGGAGCTTTTCTCATGTTCCTGGTGCTGGTACAATCTATAAAGCTCAACAATGCATTCAGTCAAGCACCTGCAATCCACAGATGACCTGCACAATTTGTTTTATTTCCTCCGGACAGGTCAGAGAGATGGTAATTATCATCCATTTTGCTGATGTTAACTTGGAGTTCTTGCTGGCCAAGGGTGCATACCATCATTGCCCTGTAATGCTAGTGACTGATAAAGATCCAGAAGACCAAGTGCCAGACTGGGGTTTCCTGGTTACTGCTCTGACATTCATGTTGGGTACTGTCACTGCCCAGTTTCTATGGAGGGGGTGGAAGAATAGGAGACTGTTCATCAGTGAGTAAAAAGTGAGGTCTGCAGATGCTGGAGATCAGAGCTGAAAATGTGTTGCTGGTTAAAGCACAGCAGGTTAGGCAGCATCCAAGGAACAGGAAATTCGACGTTTCGGGCCAGAGCCCTTCATCTGGAATTGATGAAGCCCTTCCTGATGAGGGGCTCTGGCCCAAAACATCGAATTTCCTGTTCCTTGGATGCTGCCTAACCTGCTGTGCTTTAACCAGCAACACATTTTCAGCTCTGTTCATCAGTGAGTCAGGATGATGAAATATAAGGATGCTGAATCCTCTTGTGGCTCACAAGTGAGAATTGTGTTCCCTCTCACTGGTCAACACCCAGTCGGAAAATGGGACATTTTGCTCTCAATGATCGGAAGCTCCTTGCTGCTGATCTCATGTGACTCTCCCAACTTTCTTACCAATGCCAACATAATTTAAGGGTTCAGTAGATTCCACCTTATATTTGTCTGAGTGAGCAATGTGGGACTACTGAGCAGGCTACTCACAAATTATTCCTCTTCAAGAGAGTACACACATGTGGCTATTCACACTAATTCAAAATTATTACATTCATATGAAGACTGTCTATAAAAGAAGGTAGTTAAAGGAGGTATTGCTGTCCAATCTGGGTGACTCAATAAAACTTCATCTTACATTATTAAAAAAAAGTGTATTTATACTTTACAGCATAAGGTCCATAAGTCAAATTTAAATAAGAAGGCAATCCAAAATGCATGTAATCAATATAACCAGTAAGCGCTTCAATATAACTTTTCTAAACAATCATCAAGTACTTAAAACTTGGTTAGTCACAGATGGTGGACTGGCACTCTGACAAAAAAAAAATGTTTTTTTAATGATAAACCTATTTTTGGGTGTTTTAACAATGTTGCATTACCACTCAATGATAATAAAGCTTTTTTTAAAAAATGTAATATATTAAAGAAATACATTATAAAATACCATCTAAATGTCCTGCTACATGGCAGATTTTCCATGTTGCAATGCAAAACTATTGTGAATGGAAGCTAAACAAAGAAGAATCACTTCTCAAACTACTATACTTTACTGTCAGATTGCTCTTGAAATTGAATTGCTTGGTCATAATTTTGAAACATTAATTTTCAAAATATGATATTGGAATAAAGCTGACAGATATTGTCCATTCAGTTTTCCTCATAAAATGTTTGTGTTCTTTCTTCTTCAACTATGGTGGATTGTACAACTCATATCCTACATTCAATTTGTAAATAGCAAACCTAAATTAATCTTCAGTCTGATTTTCAATTTCTCAAACATTTTACAATTTGGCATTCCCATGTCCCATTATAAGCTCTTTGACAGTCAAACCCTGTGTTCCTCTTCCCTGGATTCTTAAATATTTCATGCCAACCTATTTCCCTAACCCATCCAAAAGAGCAAATATCAATCTGTGTCTTCTGCCAACACCCCTTGCTGTGCTGTATAGTCTATATGACAATTTAGTGCTAACTGAAATCTACTAATGCTTCCCATCCACCATTTTTATTCTTAAATCTTCCATGCTAACTCTTCAACCATTGACCATGAGCAGATAGGATGCATTTGGAAATGGCAAAGTTCATTTCATTGATATGAGCAAATGAATGACATTTAATATCTTTTAATTCATTATAAAAAAACATTTCACAGTCCCACTCGAAGCATCAAACTATGAATTGGCAGTCATCCCACTGTGAGAATGATAGATTGTGCAATTGGCTACAATGCATTAATCCTAAATTGATAACCTTCAGGATACCTGACAATAGTGTTCTGGGTTCATATCCAAAAGGATACCTGACCTGTCCAAAAATAACCCCTTCCTTACCAAATGGCTCCTGCAAGTTTAGATTCTCTCCTGTTGGGTCTAAAATATACAAGTCATGCTTTGAAATTCCCACCTGTGGAACTCAGACTTTAATAAGTGGAGGTGTACCAATGAACCATGAATGCACAAACCACAATCTTCTGTCCACCAACGTCACCCACTCCCCCCTCCCTGCCAAAAGTGAAAGGGAACATGTTCAGCTGTGGCGCAACTGGATTTGAGCCTCTGGTGCTATTGTAGCTTAATCAGGACCTCCATTCTGCAAAAGAAAAATCAGGATATGGCCTTCAGTCCTGGGCAACTTCCAGCTTCACCAATCAAGTGTTAAACTGGTGAAACTGATTGCTGCTCATCAAAAGATCCATTTTAAGATTGCAAATCAAGAATTATATCTCAATGTTTGTGAACTCTGGGGAAGTTGTGTTGTCATAGGGCATACTGCTAGTCTTTCATTAGAGAGAGACAACTGATGGTGATTTAACCATTCTGGTAACCTCAGCTGATGCAGGATTTGAACCCACACTGTTAACATCACATTCCTTGCAAACTAACAATCCAGCCAGCTGAGATAGTCCAACCCCCAGATAAGTTGGACGACTGTATTTTTGATTAACCAAGTCATAGAGTCATAGAGATGTGCAGCATGGAAGCAGACCCTTAGGTCCAACCAGATATCCCAATCCAATCTAGCCCCATCTGCCAGCACCTGGCCCATATCCCTCCAAACCCTTCCTATTCGTATACCCATCCAAATGCCTCTTAAATGTTTCAATTGTATCAGTCTCAACCATGTATGGAATGCATGAATATCATAGTATCATTAGATATGTGCTATGAATAGAAGACTCACAAGTTAAGGAATAATTTGTTTTCACAAGTTAATCAATTTCTGGAAACACTGCAGATTAAAAAAAAGTATTTAAAATCAAGCATCTGACTCACACCATGGAAAACAATATGGACAAGATTGCAGGAGACTGGTGTAGGAACTTCCACCAACAAAGAAATTAATATAGAAAAATCTTAAAATTGAATTTTTTTTTCTCTTCCATGGGCTTATCCTGAAATCTGAAATGGAATTACAATACATTGTCTGACATTTCAAATCTACTAATAGGTTCAGAACATTCTTTATAGATATTTTAGTTTTCGAACATGATAATGCAGAGAGTAAACATTTTCACTCTTTCAATGAACAGACAGCAAAATCTATTGGTTGTTTAAAGATTTCAATCATTGATAACTGGTAGAAAATAATGCAGATTTTCAAATACACAATGCCAAAGCTTAGAATCTCTGCAACAAGAACACTGGAAATGGCTCCATCCATTAATATTCATTGGCCCATTAACTATGTGCTAAATTCCTTCTTTCGGTGGTGATCCACTCTGAGATATCAAAGCTCAAATATCTTACATTGCTATGGCTAAGGTTGAGACCAATGCTTCATCATCCAGAGGACCAACATCAATCTGAAAGTTTAGCTTTCATTCTCTCCATAGATGATATCCAACCTATTGAGTATTTTCACGATTTATTTCCCAGTTGGATGTATTCAGTATGCTGGTACACTGGTGGACAATATGATCTGGGCAAAGTCCTCACAATGACAGCCTAAATTTTGATACCCTTCCATCCTACTCAATAAGCCGAATTTTCTACCCAAGGACAGAAACAAATTTCTGTGCGCAAGTGACCACACATTTTTTTTTCCCCTGGAAGAAAATCTGATTTTTTTTTCTACATTCCTAATGGCAACCATATAACTATTATCAATAGTTTTAAAAGCCCATCCAATTCAATAATATGCTTCAGGAACTTAAATCTGCCATCCTTACTTTGGTCTGGCCTATGTGTGACTCCACACCCACAGCAATAAATACTGGCCTAAACAGTAATGCCAATATCTCATGAATGGATAAGAATCCACTTCTTGATGCATTCTCTCCCCTTCTCATCTGCATTGTGATCAGGGTTATCCACTAGACATAACAGACAAGATGTCATTACATAGGCAATATATTATTGTATACGTGAGAAGAAACCTTCCTTTGTATTCAACACACCCTAATGTGCATACCTTTGGTGTTTACAAACTGCACACCAGACCCACACATGACCATTCCTCCAAGCCATCCACTAGCCTGCCTTGGGAAAATGAAATCACCATTTCTTCAATGTCACTGAGTAAAAGTCCTAAAACCCCCTTCCCTGAGGGCATTGTGGACCAACCTATAGCACATGAACTGCAGCGTTTTAACAAGGCAGCTTACCACTATCTAGTCTAGGGCAAGTAGAGGTGGCCAGTAAATGCTGGCCCAGCCAGAAACACCCACATCCTGTGAATGATTTTAAATAAAATGACACCCGCTTTCGTGTTTTTGCCTTGAGTCATATTTTCAATGCATTTTGTGAGCTATGCAGGAGTGTATGAAGAGTGGAGGTTCAGCAGAGTTCCCAACTCCCAGCAAGGACTAAAAAGCCCCAAGAACCTGAATCCCACTCATCCCCAAAAGGACTGAAACAAAACTCTGGGAAACTATCCACTGATTGGGCTGAGGTATTAAAATTATTATAGTCTCTTCAGTCAACTTTCTAAGCTGGTTGGTTAAACATGATTTTCCCTTCATAAATCCATGTTGACTCTTCCTAATCAACTCACCTTTTTCCATGTGACTACTAACTTCATCCCAAGTAATTGTATCCAGAAACTTCCCCCATCACCAAAGTTAAACTGATTGGTCTGTAATTGCTAGGCTTATTTTTGCAAGCTCTCTTGAACAAAATTGTAATGCTGACAAATTCCAGTCTTCTGGCATCTCCCCGAATCAAGGAAACCCTCTTAGATGCACTTAATAAGTTCTGCCCTATTTAAGCCCCATGCTCTTAGGGAGTCCCATTTTTTATTGGGGAGGTTAAAGTCACCCCTATGTCAACCACGTTGATATTCCATCTTACCATAATCTGCCGACACATTTGTTCCTCAACACCTCAGTGGCTGTTGGGGGGCCAATAGTATAATCCTATCAGAGTGATTTGACCCATCTTATTTTTGAACTCTACCCATCTTGCCTCAGTGGATGAGCTTTCCAGTATATGCTCTGAGTGCAGATGTGATATTTTCCCTGATCAGTTATGCAACTTTTCCACCTCCTTTACCTTGCTCTGTATCTGGTCAAAAACAAAAAGTCTGGAATGTTGACCAGCCAGGCCTGTCCTCTCAACCAAGTCTCTGTCTTGGCCCCAACATCACAGTCCCATGTACTGATCCAAGTTCTCAGCTCATCTTCCTTACCTATAATACTCCTTGCACTGAAATAAACACATTTCAGATGATTATTACTATTGTGTTTATTTACATGTCTCTGCCTGTACTTCCTTTTTGACTGACTGGGCTTAAAATCTACTTTCCCCTGAATCCCTCCACTTGCTGACCTGCTGCTTTGGTTCCCAGCCCCCTGCCACCCGAGTTTAAATGCCACTAATAGGGGTGGAACAGTGGCTCAATGGTTCGCACCATTGCCTCACAGTGCTCGGGACCCAGATTTGATTCCACCCTCAGGCAACTCTCTGTGTGGAGTTTGCACATTTTTCCAGTGTCTGTGTAGGTTTCCTCCAGTTGCTCTGGTCTTCTTATAGTCTAAAGGTGTCCAGATTGGGTGGATTGGCCATGCTAAATTGTCCATAGCTTCCAAAGATTAGGAGGATCAACTATGGAAAAGGCAGAGTTACAGTGATACAGTTGGAACTGGGTCTGGTTGAGATTCTCTTTGGAAGATTGGTGTGGACTTGATGGGCCAAATGGCCTACTTCCAAGCTGTAGGGTTCTATGAATAATGAAAAAGAGAAGCATTGCACTTGTTTCTACAGAAGTGGATCAGTTTGAATCATGTCAATATACTCTAAATTACAGCCATGACCCTTCTCCTCATTTTATTCTGCAGAATTCGAGTTACACACATCAGCAGCCGATGACTTAGGTGTGAATCCTGTGAAACGGACACTGAATGCTTTCTATATCCAGTGCAATCAAGCATCTCAATTTCATTGCCCAGGTACCTTATAGCCAACATTGCAGGTCAACGTTTATAGTTATAGAGTCATACAGCATGGAAACAGACCGTTCGGTCCAACTCGTTCATGCCAACCAAACTTCCAAAATTAAATTTGTTTCATTTGGCCCATATTCTACTAAATCATTCCTATTCATATGCTTATCCAAATGTCTTTTCAATATCGTAACTGTACCTTCATCTACCACTTGCTCTGATTCCCATATTATCTAATTTAACTAATTGGTCTACCATGAAGAACTTTGCCATATTAAAGTTCATGTAAAACAATGTCTATTACTCTGTCCTCATCAACCTTTTTGTTTACATCCTCAAAAAACCCAATCAAGTTTGTGAGACACTATGTTCCCACATACAAAACCATGGTAACTACCCCTAATCATTCCTTGCATCTTCTAATGCGATGTAAATCCTACATCTCAGAATCTACTCCAACAACTTACCCACCATTGAATTGTAGACTTCATCGATCTTCCAGGCTCCTTCTTACTATGTTTCTTACATAAAGCACAACATTAGCTCCAATATTAGTGTTCTGGACCTCACCTGTGGTTATAGATGATACAAATATCTCTGCTACGGGCCCCACAATGTCTTCCTTAACTTCTCACAACATCCTGGGAAATATTTGATCACATCTTAGAGATTTATCCCTCTTTAAGACCTCTAGAACCTCCTCTTCTGTAATGTGAAATGTTTTCAAGATGTTAATATTTATTTCCTCAAGTTTCCTAACCTCTATGTTTTCCTCCACAGTAAAAACTGATGTGAAATGTTCATTTAGTATCTCTGCCGTGAGCTCTGATTTCATGCATGAATAACCTCATTGATCTTTAAGGGGGCCTATTATCTGCCTGGTTGCTCTTTTGTTCTTTAGGTTCATGTGGAATCTTTTTGCTTTATTCTTATCCTCATCTGTGAGGATAAGGATATCTCCCTGTCACCCTCCTGTTTCTGTTTTACAACTGCCTCTAAACCTCTTGTATCCTTCAAGAGATTCATTTGATCCAGTTGTCCATACCTAATATATGACTCCTTATTTTTGACCAGAACCTCAATGTCTTATTTTATCCATTGTTACCTAATCTTACCAGCTTTACCATTCATTCTAATAGGATCATAATGCCTCTGAACTCTTGATATCTCATTTTTGAAAGCCTCCCACATGCCAATCATCCCTTTACCTGTGAACAGTCTACTCCAATCCACTTTTGAAATTTCCTGTCTCATACTGTCAAATTTGCCTTACTCCAGTTAAGAATTTTAATTGTTATATAAGGCCTATTCTTTTCCATAGCTGTTTTAAAGCAAATAGAATTATGATCACTGATCCCAAAGTGTTCCCCAACGAACAGTTCAGTCACTTTTCCTGTCTTATTTTCCAAGAGAAGGTCAAACTTTGCTCCATTTCTAGTAGGTACATTGACATAGAGTCACATAGTCATAGAGGTGTACAGCATGGAAAGAGACCCTTCGGTCCAGCCTACATAGAACATAGAACATAGAAGGATACAGCGCAGTACAGGCCCTTCGGCCCTCGATGTTGCGCCGACCGAATCCTACCTAACCTATACTAGCCCAATAACTTCCAAATGCCTATCCAATGCCCGCTTAAATGACCATAAAGAAGGAGAGTTCACCACTGATACGGGCAGGGCATTCCATGAACTCACAACCCGCTGTGTGAAAAATCTACCCCTAACATCTGTCCTATACCTACCACCCCTTAATTTAAAGCTATGTCCCCTAGTAACACCTGACTCCATTAGCGGTAAAAGGTTCTTAGTATCTATCCTATCTAAACCCCTAATCATCTTATACACTTCTATCAGATCTCCCCTAAACCTTCTCTTCTCCAATGAGAACAGCCCCAAGTGCCTCAGCCTTTCCTCATAAGATTTTCCTACCATTCCAGGCAACATCCTGGTAAACCTCCTCTGCACTCGTTCTAAAGCTTCCACATCCTTCCTATAGTATGGCGACCAAAACTGCACACAATACTCCAGATGAGGCCTCACCAGAGTCTTATATAACTGCAACATGACCTCAGGACTCTGGAACTCAATTCCTCTGCCAATAAAGCCCAGTACACCATATGCCTTCCTCACAGCACTATTTACCTGGGTGGCAACTTTCAGAGATCTGTGTACATGGACACCAAGATCCCTCTGCTCATCCACACTACCAAGTAGCCTACCATTAGCCCAGTAATCCATCATCTTGTTATTCCTACCAAAGTGAACGACTTCGCACTTAGCTACATTGAATTCCATTTGCCACATTTCCGCCCAGCTCTGCAACTTATCTATATCCCGCTGTAACCTACCACTTCCTTCCTCACTATCCACAACTCCACCGACTTTTGTGTCATCCGCAAACTTGCTTACCCAGCTTTCAAGTCCTTCCTCTAGATCATTTATAAAGATAACAAAAAGCAATGGTCCCAAAACAGATCCTTGTGGTACACCGCTAGTAACTGCGCTCCAAGATGAACATAATCCATCAACTACTACCCTCTGTCTCCTTCCAGCCAGCCAATTCCTAATCCAAACCTCTAATGTATCCTCAATGCCATACCTCCGAAGTTTTAGCATTAGCCTACCATGGGGAACCTTATCGAACGCCTTACTAAAATCCACATACACAACATCTACTGCTTTACCCTCATCCACTTCCTTAGTCACCTTCTCAAAGAACTCAATAAGGTTTGTGAGGCACGACCTGCCCTTCACAAAACCATGCTGGCTATCTCTGATCACGTTATTCCTACCCAGATGTTCATAAATCTTATCCCTTAACATTCTTTCTAAGACTTTGCCCACCACTGAAGTCAGACTCACTGGCCTATAGTTACTAGGGCTATCCCTACTCCCTTTCTTGAACAATGGGACCACATTCGCTATCCTCCAGTCCTCTGGTACTATTCCCGTTGACAATGACGACATAAAAATCCAGGCCAATGGCTCTGCTATCTCCTCCCTAGCTTCCCATAGGATCCTGGGGTAAATGCCATCAGGCCCAGGAGACTTATCTATATTCATCCTTTCCAATATTCCCAAAACCTCTTCCCTGCATATTTCCAGGGCATCCATTCTAATTATTTGTGATTCCATATTCACATCAGCAACAGTGTCCTGTTCCTGAGTGAATACTGATGAAAAGTACTGATTTAATGTCTCTCCAATCTCCTCCGCCTCCACACACAACTTCCCACTACTATCCTTGACTGGACCGATACCTACCCTAGTCATCCTTTTATTCTTGACATACCTATAGAAAGCCTTTGGGTTTTCCCTAATCCTACCAGCTAAAGACTTTTCATGTCCCCTTCTCGCTTCTCTTAGCTCCCTCTTTAGCTCCTTCCTGGCTACCTTATAACTCTCAATCGCCCCTACTGAACCTTCACGCCTCATCTTTACATATGCCGCCTTCTTCCCTTTCACAAGGGACTCCAATTCCTTACTAAACCACGGCTGCCTCACAAGGCCCTTTACACCATGCCTGACTGGTACATACCTATCGAGGACACGCAGTAGCTGCTCCTTGAACAATCCCCACATCTCATTAGTGTTCTTCTCTTGAAGCCTGTTTTTCCAATCCACACATCCTAAGTCATGCCTCACTGCATCATAATTTCCCTGCCCCCAGCTATAGCTCTTGCCCTGCGGCGCACGATTATCCCTCTCCATCACTAAAGTAAAAGTCACCGAGTTGTGGTCACTGTCCCCAAAGTGCTCACCTACCTCCAAGTCTAACACCTGGCCTGGTTCATTACCTAGAACCAAATCCAATATAGCCTCCCCTCTTGTTGGCCTGTTGACATATTGTGTCAGGAAACCCTCCTGCACACATTGTACAAACACCGACCCATCTAATGAACTCGAGCTATAGCTCTCCCAGTCAATATCTGGGAAGTTAAAGTCCCCCATAACAACCACCCTGCTACCTTCACTCTTTTCCTGAATCATCCTCGCAATATTATCCTCTACTTCTCTAGGACTATTAGGAGGCCTGTAGAAAACACCTAACAGGGTGACCTCACCTTTCCTATTTCTAACCTCAGCCCAAACTACCTCAGATGGCAAGTCCTCTTCCATCGTCCATTCCACTGCTGTGATACTGTCTTTGACAAGTAATGCCACGCCTCCCCCTTTTTTACCCCCATGTCTGATCCTACTAAAACATTTGAACCCTGGAACGTGCAACAGCCATTCTTGTCCCTGTTCTACCCACGTCTCTGTAATGGGCACAACATCGAAGTCCCAGGTACCAACCCACGCTGCAAGTTCACCTACCTTATTCCTTATACTTCTGGCATTGAAGTATACACACTTCAATCCACCTTTCTGGTTACAAGCACCCTCCTTAGAGATCACTGCATTATTCCTAACCTCCCTACACTCAAGGTCCTGTACCCTAAAGCTACAGTCCTGGTTCCCATGCCCCCGCGGAGTTAGTTTAAACCCTCCCAAAGAGCACTAGCAAACCTCCCCCCAAGGATACTGGTGCCCCTCAGGTTCAGGTGTAGCCCATCCTTTTTATAGAGGTCCCACCTTCCCCAGAAAGGACCCCAGTTGTCCAGAAACCGGAATCCCTCCCTCCTGCACCATCCCTGTAGCCACGCATTTAACTGCTCTCTCTCCCTATTCCTCGACTCTCTATCACGTGGCATGGGTAACAAACCAGAGACTACAACTCTGTTTGTTCTAACTCTGAGCTTCCAACCTAGCTCCCTGAAAGCCTGTCTGACATCCTCACCCTTCTTCCTACCTATATCGTTGGTGCCAACGTGGACCACGATCTGGGGCTGCTCCCCCTCCCCCTTAAGGACCCGGAAAACACGATCAGCGACATCACGTACCCTTGCACCTGGGAGGCAACATACCAAACGTGAGTCCCTGTCGCCCCCACAAAACCGTCTGTCTGTACCCCTCACTATCGAGTCCCCAAGAACTATTGCTCTACCTTTCTCCACCCTACCCTTCTGAGCAACGGGGCCAGGCTCCGTGCCAGAGGCCTGAACCTCGTTGCTTGCCCCTGGTAAGTCATCCCCCCCACAAGTATCCAAAACGGTATACTTGTTCTTGAGGGGAATGACCGCAGGGGGTCCCTGCACTGGCTTCCTCCTCCCACTCCCCCTCACTGTCACCCATCTATCTTGAACTTTCGGGGTAACTACTTGCCTAAAGCTCCGATCTATGACCTCCTCTGCCTCCCGAATGATCCGCAGTTCATCCAACTCCAGCTCCAGTTCCCTAACACGGGTTTGGAGGAGCTGGAGATGGGTGCACTTCTTGCAAGTGTACTCAGCAGGGACGCTAATGGCTTCCCTCACCTCATACATGTTGCAAGAGGAACATTGCCCTCTCTGCACTGCCATCCCTCTAAAAGTAAGCTTTCCCTAAAAAAAACAACAAAAACCAACCAGCCTGTCCATGCTGACCATATATCCCAACCCCAATCTAGTCCCAGCTGCCAGCACCCGGCCCATATCCCTCCAAACTCTTCCTATTCATATACCCATCCAAATGCCATCTTAATGTTGCAATTGTACCAGTCTCCACCACTTCCTCTGGCAGCTCATTCCATGCACGTACCACTCTGTTTGTGAAAAAGTTCCCCTTAGGTCTCTTCTATATCTTTTCCCTCTCACCCTAAACCTATACCCTCTAGTTCTGGACTCCCCAACCCCAGGGAAAAGACTTTGCCTATTTACCCTATTCGTGCCCTTCATAATTTTGTAAACCACTATAACGTCACCCCTCAGCCTCTGACGCTCCAGGGAAAACAGCCCCAGCCTGTTCAGCCTCTCCCTGTAGCTCAAATCCTCCAACCCTGGCAACATCCTGGTAAATCTTTTCTGAGCCCTTTCAAGTTTCACAACATCTTTCCAATAGGAAGGAGACCAGAATTGCATGCAATATTCCAACAGTGGCCTAACCAATGTCCTGTACAGCTGCAACATGACCTCCCAACTCCTGTACTCAATACTCTGACCAATAAAAGAAAGCATACCAAACGCCTTCTTCACTATCCTATCTACCTGCAACTCCACTTTCAAGGAACTATGAACCTGAACTCTTTGTTCAGCAACACTCCCTAGGACCTTACCATTAAGTGTATAAGTCCTGCTAAGATTTGCTTTCCCAAAATGCAGCACCTTGCATTTATCTGAATTGAACTCCATTTGCCATTTCTCAGCCCATTGGCCCATTTGGTCAAGATCCTGTTGTAATCTGAGGTAACCCTCTTCGCTATCCACTACACTTCCAATTTTGGTGTCATCTGTAAATTTACTAACTGTACCTCATCTAAATCATTTACGCAAATGACAAAAAGTAGAGGACCCAGCACCGATCCTTGTGGCATTCCACTGGTCACAGGCTTCCAGTCTGAAAAACAACCCTCCACCACCTATAAATTAATTAATTAAATTTGATTTATTATATCTACATTCTCAACAATTGTCTGATGATCAAGACTATAAAGATGATGGCTATTAAAACCTTAAAAAAATAGTTTTATTTCATAATACATTCATATAATATGCTCACTATAAATACAGTTTACATTTCCTTTTCATTCATTAACTGGTAAATAAGAACATAAGAACTAGGAGCAGGAGTAGGCCATCTGGCCTTTCGAGCCTGCTTTGCTGTTCAATAAGATCATGTCTGATCTTTTTGTGGCCTCAGCTCCACTTACCCGCCTTCTCGCCACAACCTTAATTCCTTCACTATTCAAAAAAATTACCTATCTTAGCTTTAAAAACATTCAATAAGGAAGCCTCAACCACGTCACTGGGTAGGGAATGCCACAGATTCACTACCCTCTGTGTGAAGAAGTTCTTTCTCAATTCAGTCTTAAATCTGGTCCCCTAATTTTGAGGATATGCCTTCTTGTCCTAGTTCCACCCACCAGTGGAAACATCCTCTCTACTTTTATTTTATTTATTCTCTTTATAACATCATATGCTTCTATAAGATTCCTCCCTCATTCTTCTAAATTCCAATGAATATAATCCCAGTCTACTCAGTCTCTCCACATAAGCCAAACCCCTCATCTCCAGAGTCAACTTATTGAACCTCTTCTGCACCCCCTCTCATGTCAGTATATCTTTTCTCAAGTAAGGAGACCAAAACTGTACACAGTTCTCCAGGTGTGGCCTCACAAGCACCCTATACGGCTGCAACATAACCTCGCTGCTTTTAAACTCAATTCCATTAGCAATGAAGGACAAAATTCCATTTGTTTCCTAATTAGTTGTTGTATCTGCACACCATCCTTCTGTGATTCATGCACAAGGACATCCAGGTCTCCCTACACAGCAGCATGCTGCAATTTCTTACTATTCAAGTAATAGTCCTTTTTACTGTCAATCCTCCTGAAATGGATGACTTCACATTTATTAACATTGTACTCCATCTGCCAGACCTTTCCCCGCTCAATTAAACTATGTCCCTTTGCAAAGTTTCACACTCCTCTGCACACTTTGCTCTGCCACTCATCTTAGTGTCATCAGCAAACTCCCCAACTCCAAATCATCTACGTAAATTGTGAATAATTGCAGTCCCAACACTGATCCCTGAGGTACACCACTAGTCACTGATTGCCAACCAGAATAGCACTCACCTATTCCCACTCTTTGCTTCCTGTTAGTTAACCAATCCTCTATTCATGCTAATCCATTGCCCATAACACCTTGCATCTTTATCTTATGCAGCAGCCTTTTGTGCCGCACCTTGTCAAAAGCCTTTTTGAAATCTAGATGCACCATATCTACTGGGACTCCATTGCATCCATTGTGCGTAATGTCATTATAGAATTCCAAAAGATTAGATTAATGCATTAAGTAACTTTGATTTAGATTAAAAACAAAACCTTATTTGTTGCATTTTCTAATTTACAGTAAAATTCTAGACAAAATTATAAATTAAGGTACCTTTTCCCAATGATCATATAGAACTGTACATCATTTGTAAATCAATGAAATGCATAATTTCTTAGTAAAGTCATTATTGAAGAGAATTCATTAGATCAACATTATTTTTAATACTCCATACTATTAGAATTTCATTTTGAGGCCTTTGCCATGTAACAATAGTGTCTGTATCTCTGATTCAGGAGGCCTGGATTCAAGTCCTACCTGCTCCACAGATATGTCATACCATCTCTGAACAGTTTGATTAGAAAATACATCAGAATAGTATTTTGTGCTGTTTCAAACAATTTCATTTCTGAAGGTTATGACCAATGTATTAATTTGTCGATAGATTAGCTTATTATACTGTTGTTCTTTTAGCTCTATTAATAAGTGACATTTCTGCTGAACTTGAGTCATTTTGTATTCTGTTTGCACTAGGATTCTGAAATTAGAGGTCTCATTTTCAGTAACACAGGTTTATAAAATTATACTCGAGGATTCACTTTCGGGTAAAAGTCCAATTCCAGGAATCTGATGTTGGATTCTTGACATCAAAGCAAATGTTGCAGTTATGCTGAAACATAGTAATGGTAATACATCAGCTCAGATTATTTAGCTATTTTAAAATTAATAAGTTATCACAGGCATTAAAATAATAGTTATTAAAGCTATAGCATGTCACAATTATGCTAATAACCCTAAATGTCAGATAATCAATACTATCCATTTAGACCATGTGATTTCCTCCTACAGGATTCAACCTGAACTTCTAGTTAAATACATGGTTAAAGCTAAAATGATTAGTATGCTTTCAGATCGTCTTGTGATGTTCAAATTGCTTGGGGCACCTTCCAAATCTTTGTTCTATTATCTTTAATATTTCAAAGATGCATATGAATGAAGCTAATAACTGATGATTTTCTTGCATCAAACCATTCCTATTGTTAACATTTTCAGTTTAGACAAACTAGGAATCTGCTGATAGTTAAAATGACAAATGCTTTCTCTTGAGGATCACCTTTTCCATCCTTTGAAACTATTTCCATAAAAGATTGCCATGAACGGGAGGAACTCAATGTTTGCTTTGTTCCAAGTTAATTTGGTGCTCAGGCACATGAAATATGTAAAGACATTTATTTCTGAATCGAACAGCTCGCTGGCATATTCCTGACCAGTTTGTTCCAACACAAGGCAGCTGTTCTTATGGCTCCAGCTTGAGAGCAACAGTCCAAGGAGCCGAGGTTATCCCCACTCACCACAGACATTTTGAAACATGCCTTTACAATTTTCAGTTTTTGCTGAACCCCTTCAGATCAGAGGATTTCAGAGAGTCGAAGCCAAAATCAAAGTAAATGCTGTTTCGGAGGGTTGCATGTGTCAAGTGGTCAATACTATTAATTCTGTTTATTGGTAATTCAATGATTGAGGTGGTGCAAGAGGGAGCATGCAATATGACTTCTAGCTCTTACAGTTGAGATACACTTTAGTTGCTGTTGTCAGCATTGGAGTTAAATAGATTAAATGTCAGGCCGAATCATAGAGTCTTGTGGTATGGAAACAGACCATTCAGTCCAACTTGTGCATGCTAAGTTTTCCAAACTAAACTAAATATTTGTTGGCATTTGGCCTATATTTCTCCAAACCTTCCCTATTCATGCATTTAGCCAGATGTCTTTTAAATGTTGTAACTGTACCTGCATCTATACTTCCTCTGGCAGTTCATTCCACATACAAACAACTCTGTGTGTAAAAAAGTTGCCCAATAGGTTCTTTTTAAATCTTTCTGCTCCTACCTTAAAAAAAATGCTCTCTAGCTTTGAATTCCTCTACCCTAGGGAAAAAGACCCTTCCTAGTCACCTCATCTACGTCCCTCATGCTTTTATAAAGCTCTGTCAGGTCTCCCCCAATCCTCCTATGCTCCAGCGAAAATAATCCCAGCTTGTCCAGTCTCTCCTTATAACTCAAACCCTCCAGTCCCACTAACATTCTGGGGTTAAATCTTTCTTGCAACCGCTCTAATTTAATAATATCCTACCTATTATTAGGTACACTGTACACTGTACTCCAAAAGTGGCTTTACTAACATCCTGTACAACCGCAACATGATCTCCCAACTCCTATACTCAATGATCTGAGCATTGAAGGCAAGTGTGCCAAATGCCTGCTTGACCATCTTGTCTGAGATACTGTGTGAAGTGCTCTTCACCTTTCTTTAGAAGTGTCAGGAGATGAGGTGATCAGATAGAGAGAATGTTTATTCCTTTAAAAGAGCATGGTGCATCATGGAAATTTTCCCAGCATCAGAAATGGTAGGACATTGTTGTAAAGTTGTATGAGTTGCAATAATCGCATCAGACTTCTTAAGGTAAGACCTTGGTCATACCTTTCATAATGTCGTTCACCATGCATCACCCGTAGCTCTCTCCATCTTTAGTCTCATTTTCGCTGCTTCCCCTCACTCTCCTCAGAGTAATCTACTGCAAACAGTTGAACATTATCCACACTATTGTCTTCATGATAATACTTCGCATTTCACCAGACATTTGTCATCTTTCAGGCACCAACAACATGCAATCCTCAATATTGATACATTCACAACCACACAGCAAGGTACACATAACTTATTCAGCTCTCACACTCTCTTCTTGCCATCATCTCTTTATAAAACACACTGCATGTCAAAGCCACAAGTTTTCTAATTGCCACTCAACTGTCTATGTTCATTAATTACTAACCCTAGTAGCTGTCTTCCTTTCCAGTTGTCCATATAAGTCTTAGGCTCAACAGAAGTTGGATAGGAGGAGGCCAGGTCTGCGAAGAATAAACTATCATCAACTCAGGAAAGTGCCAGCCCACATAATTTAGATGCTCAGTTAAACAGCATCTACACTAGGAAATTTACTGAATACATGTTCGAGAACCAGGACAAGAAATTAGAATGTTCCAGGAAGCAATTGGCCAAAGTGTGAAAGTGATTTTTTTCCTGGCTGCAGAAGATACAAACACTGCGAACAACCAATCAATAAACTTAAAATAAGACTCAACTGTACCCCCAAATGTTTGGTCTGTGAAGCTGCCTGTACATGAACCTGAGCACTATGTTAGAGAGCACGGAGGAGTACAGTTGCAATCTGGGTGGGCATTCACATGCTACATTCTCAGTGCCCTGTTTCAACACCAAGTTGCTTACTAGAAAACTCATTCATTGTTTTCTGTTTAAGCAATTTCTCATTCTGTTCTAAGCTGCAAGTCAGAAAACACAGGCTGATCCAACCATAATGCAATTAGCTTTTTGTTTACCTCTGCTTTTTAGTTATTCATCAACATGGCAATCTGAAATCACATAGGAATTGCTTGGAACTTAGTGATGTTAAAATAAGGAAATCCAATGGCCTACTTACATATCCATGGCCATTTTGGTCAGAAATGGACATTCACCATACAAACAAAAGATGCAGGCTTTTCCCAGCATTTAGGTTATCATAATGGCAAGATGGATAGAGTGGTATGGGATGGATGGTATGGCATTAGATGAAGATAATATGGGAAAACAGGAATGGCTTGGGAGGAAGGGATGAGATGATAGAATTGTTTAAGTGTAGCAAAAGGTGTAGAGAAATACATGATAGAATTTATTGTTTGAAAGTTAATCTTTGTGCTAGAATTGAAGATTCACTAGATTTATATAGAAACTTGTGGAAAAGTTGTTAAGTGTTTCAAAAGAATATTTCAGAGTTAATTCTACAGATGAAAATGATGTTAACAGTTTATACTCTTGTTCAGAACTCAAAAGATGATTTATATTTTCTAACCTCCTTCAGTTCTATGAAAGAGTCATTTTGATCTCAAAGTATTAACAATGGTTCTCTCTCCACAGATTCTGCCAGACTGAGTTTCTCCAGCAATTTGTTTTAATTGGGTGTTTTAAATCTTTTTTTAAAATGATAGATACAACAGTCAGAGCACAAGGTAATAAGGTGGTTACGCCTTGAATAAAATGGAGTCAATCATATATAAACTTATCTTTTCAACTCAGGAGAAAACAAATTAGACTTACAGATTAAAAACGGAGAGGACTGTGGATGCTGTAAATCAGGAATAAAACAGAAGTTGTTGGAAAAGCTCAGTAGGTCTGGCAGTATCTTTGGAAAGAAATCAATGTCAATGTTTCAGATCGAGTGACCCTTCCTCAAAACTCGACCCAAAATGTCAACTCTGATTTTTCTCCAAATCATGGAGATCTACTGAGCTTTTCCAACAATTGCTGTTTTTATTCCTGATTTACAGCATCCACTGTCCTCTCGGTTTTTAACCTGTAAGTCTAATTTGGAATTGTTTTCTCCCGAGTTGAGAAGATAGGTTTAGATATGATGGACTCAATATTAAGATTCCTGATGAAGGGCTCCGGCCCGAAACGTTGAATTTCCTGTTCCTTGGATGCTGCCTGACCTGCTGTGCTTTAACCAGCAACACATTTTCAGCTCTGGACTCAATATTATTCAAGGCTTAATCACCTTATTTCCTTGTAATCTGACTGTTGTATCTATCATTAAAAAAAAGATTTAAAACACCCATTTAAAACAAAGTGCTGGAGAAACTCAGTCTGGCAGAATCTGTGGAGAGAGAAACACTAATATTTCAGTTCAAAATGGCTCTTCTGCAGAATTGAAAGAGGTTGGAAAATATAACTCTTCTTTTGAGTTCTGAAGAAGAGTATTAACTGTTAACATCATTTTCATCTGGAGAACTAACTCTGAAATATTCTTCTGAAACACCTAAGAACTTTTCCACAAATTTCTATATAAATCTCGTGAATCTTCCAAGTTTCAGACTTTGAGGTTGTCTGACTACGAACAAACTACAAGGCCAGTCCATTGACAAGATTTGCAATTATATTTCCAGGCCCCTTTTTTAAAAACACATGACAGTCATGTAGCTTTTGTCAGAGTGTGATGATTTGATACTTTATTTTTTGGTGAAAGAATAACTGAAAATTCCACATTTAAAATATTGTTGCAGTAAGGGTATTAATTTGATCACAAGTGTTGTGCTCGTCTCTGTCAGTAATGAATAACAAACAAAAACCAAAAGAACTGTAGATGCTGTAAATCAGAGACAAAGAATAGAAATTGCTGGAAAATTTCAGCTGCTCTGGCAGCATCTGTGGAGAAAAATTAGAGTGAACATTTCAGGTTGAGTGACAGTCACAACAAATAATTCCTTAAGGAATTAAAAACCTCATGAGAAGAATGTCATCAAAAGAAATTAAAAATACGACTGAATAAAAGGATTTGGTTCATAACTTTTTCTTTTGCCAACTTGTATTAAGAGAAATTAAAAACTCAGGAAAGAGTGACCTAAACATTATTAAGCCGAGGGGAAATTGAGTGAATTAATTACCAAGAAATATAAAAAAAAAATTTTATCAGTATATAAAAGGCAAGTGATTAGCAAATGTGAATGTGGGCTTAAAGGCAGAGATAAAAGATATTAGCTCAGATTTTCCAATCAGCATTGGAACCTTTATATCCAACAATAATCAGACATAAAAGTAAACACTTATCGAGATCTGACATCCAGTAACTAGAAGAACTGCCTTCTTCCAAGAATCCACACAGATAGCAACGAAGAGAATCAGCGCAGAAGACATGTCACACCTTTTCTTATGGCACTAGCTGCCATTAAGTAAATTTAAATGTGCACTGTGAATGTTAACAAATGGAAGAGTAGATGAATGAGTGAATGGATAGGATAGATTGGATATATAAGTAAATGGAAAGGAAGGCTGGTGGATAAGTTGGTTCATGATTAGGGTGGTCAGGTGGCATTTAGGTAGGATACCGGATGGGCAAGGCGCATGGAGATGAGGGGGTTAGAGGGTGGGTTGAATGGTTGTGTGTACACGGTGGCAGGAATGCAGGTGGCGAGTGTGATCCCTAAGGGAATATTTGATAAGGGATAGTCAGTTCAGGTTGGAGGGTAGTCAGGTGAAGATGGCTGACCAGAATTACATACCAAGATTGGAGGCAGGGATTAGGGGAGAGCTGGGTTAGGTCTTGATGAGTTGGGACCAGCACTGGCATGAAATATAAGCTAAATAAGATACAGATTTGGGCATCACATTCATCATAGATTATAGGTTATGAGAGGTTTTGACGCCTTAAATAATTATGTGAAACATAAAACAGATGCAAGAAAAAATAATTTAAAGCTGAATTTTTTTTGTTGTGATATGACAAAAATATGCTTGCATTAATGTTCAGCTACATAATTATTGTATACTGCAGTCCTGTTTGTCTAATGAACATAATCAGAAAGCTTGGATTTACTTCCAGTCTCCAATAAAACGGTGCAGTACTCAGACTGCCAGACTCCTGTATCTCACACTGATGAATGCAGGTCAAATCCACCTCCATGGTGCTGACCTCTTCCTTTCACTTCTGACAGCCATGTGATCCATTTTGAAACTTTGATCATGAAATAAAATTGCCTTCTGTGGCTCTTTTAAGGCAGTATTACATATAAAAGGAGTGTTTGATGAAAGAGAACTCAAAGCAAAATGAAACCTGCCTGATGTAGAGACAAGTGTGTGAATAAAAAAATAAAAGAATGAGAAAAAAACTAAATAAATAGTGGTGAGGCACTGAATGCTGATGAAATGCCTTTTTCCGAGAGACAGATTTCAAATGGCATTCTTAATTCCTATGCTGGATACACTTGAAATCAACTTGAAGAAGCAGCAATCATATACAAAAATGTGACAAACAATTTTTCATTTTTGTTTGATTTAGATGCTGTCTATAAACAGCTACACAAACGTGTGAAGCTTCTGATGAAAGGTAACCCTGATGCTGTGGATCTTAACCTTGTTCTAACGTACTGTCAAGCTTATATATAGGAAAAAGCATTCAGATAAAGGACAGTGATGCTACCAAAATCTGTATGAAACCATCATCCAAGGTAAGACTCCATTGACTTTCCTGGATGTTCAAGCAAAATTGCAGTTCTTCTTGAGTCTGCTGGTAACAGTCTACCCGAGAGAAAGGTCATATTTTGCAGTTGGAAAACACCAAGAATGAATTTCAGTCAACAATGCTGCAAAAAGAAGACTCACTGCTGTCAGCAATACATGTAGAAAAAGTAATAAATTTTGTAGCTTATCATTTGAGGACATCATCAGTGACATTGCTGTCCAAAAATCACAAAGAAAATGTTTTAAATTTTATGTAAATGGTATTGTTGCTTTTATTCAGTAAGAGCTGATCTTTGTAATTTGGATTGAGTAGTTGCAGATTAAAAGTTCTTATTTTGCTGATGAAGAAATCATAAAGCATTTCCATTTAAAATATTTTATAATGCAGATGGACTTATGCAAAATATGTCTTGAAATGTTTTGATTGTGTTGTTACTTATTAAATTTGAAAATATAAAGCTTTTCTATTTTCAGATTACTTACCCTGTTAGAATAATAATTTATTTTTGATAATACTATGGATGCCTGAAAGTTGACATAGCTGAGGGCCTCAGCATGTTATAGTCAGACTCTGGTCAGAAGGGGTAATTAGGTGAGTTGAATGGGAGACATCAGTATGGATGACTGTTGGTTTGGGGTGATAGGGTTGTAGTGCAGGTTTAGATTAGATTCTCTACAATATGGAAACAGGCCCTTCAGCCCAACAAGTCCACACCGACCCTCCGAAGAGGAGTAACCCGCCCGAGACCTGGTTCCCTAACCTATATTTATCCCTGACTAATGCATCTAACACTATGGGCATGGCCAATTCACCTGACCTGCACATCTTTGGATTGTGTGAGGAAACCAGAGCACCAGGAGGTAACCCACGTAGACACAGGGAGAATGTTCAGACTCCACACAGACAGTTGCCCAAGGTGGGAATCGAACCTGAGTCCCTGGCGCTGTACGGCAGTAGTGCTAACCATTGAGCCACCATGCCATCCACTAGCATGTGGGATGTTGTTGAGGGATCAGTTGTATAGGAATTCAGGAGTTAGATCAGGAATTTTCTGTTTCAGATTTCATGGGTAAGTCAGGTAAGTCAGTCAGAACTCTTTGACTCCATCTCACTTAGAAACCTTTCCACGTGTATCAAGAAGCAGGAAAATTATCCATTAAAAGTTCAAATATCCTAAACAATTCCCAAGGAGTCTGACTATTGGCACTTCTGGAATTTTGACCAAAGTAATTGGGAATATGGAAATGAATTAGAAATTATATGGATCTATTCTGTATTTGTTCTCAGAGTGGGAGATAAAGCTGTGTCTATTTGAAGATGTCTCAATGACTTAGATGTGTCCAGTATATCCAAGTGTGCTGATGGTTTGAAATAAGGTGAGAAAGTAGGCAGTTGACAAGGGCGCAGAGCCTATAAAAGGATATAGAGTGATTAAGTGCAAGTGTAAGAATGTGCCAAATGGAATGTAATGTGGAGAACAGCACGGTGGCTCAGTGAATAGCACTACTGCCTTACAGTACCAGAGTCCCAGGCTCGATTCCAGCCTTGGCCAACAGTCTGTGTGGAATGTGCACATTCTCGCAGTGTCTGCGTGTGTTTCCTCCGGGTGTCCCGGTTTCCTCCCGCAGTCCAAAGATGGGCAGGCCAGGTGAATTGGCCATGCCAAATTGCCCATCATGTTAGGTACATTAGTGAGAGGGAAATGGGACTGGGTAGGTTATTCTTCGGAGGGTTGGTGTGGGCTTGTTGGGCCGAAGGGCCTGTTTCCACACTGTAGGAAATCTAATCTAAACTGTGAAGCTATTCATATTGTCAGGAAAAATAGAGAAGATTTTCTTCAAATGTGGATAATTGGGAAATATGAGCATTCAGAAACCTATAGATCTTCTTACAGAAAGCAAAGAAAATTAACATGCAGCTGCAACGATCAGTTCGGAAAGCAAATAGCACATGAGCCTTTCAAAATTTACACTGAAGCATCAAAGTAGATAAGTCCAATTGTATAGATTCTTAGTGAGGCTGTTCCTAGAATATGGTGCACAGTTTTGGTTTCAATTCCTGCAGGAAGGATATGTTGTGAAATTGACCGTAAGGAATGTGAACAGGAGAAGGCTGTTTGGTCCTTCCAACCTGCTTTGCCATCCAATAGGATCATACCTGATCCGACATCCCTCACATCCACTCTCCTGCTTTGTTATGACCAATGTGGATTAGATACATGTATGGAATGAGCTGCCAAAGAAAGTGGTGGAGGCTGGTACAATTGTAACATTTAAGAGGAATTTAAACGGGTATACCGCATCGGATGATGACCAGGTACACAGCTAAAACACATCATTAGTGCGTGGTTGAACGCATCAAATAGGTTCTTGGACAAAAATGTTCCTTTTGGTCTTACTGATATCGACTCAGAGAAAGTGAGGACTGAAGATGCTAGAGATCAGAGTCAAAAAGTGTGGCACTGGAAAAGCACAGCTGGTCAGGCAGCAACCGAGGAGCAAGAGAGTTGATGTTTGCAGCATAAACTCTTCATCAGGAAAGTTACTGATGAAGAGCATATACTCAAAACATTGACTCTCTTGGCCTATCAAGAAATGTTATTTCCAAATATAGGCAAGTGTTGATACTAATAATTGCGCATCAAGATATATTGAAGCATCTTCACAAAGATTAGAAGTGCTGAAAAAACCAAAAGGGTAAGATGCAAACAAGACCATTGTCCTAACAACAAGAAAGACATTGATTGATGCAATCATGTGAGACATATCAACTTCATCGATCCCAGCAATGTAAAGAATCACTTATACATGACATAATTCCCTCTAATTTATGGTCTAAGATTGCTACAAACCTATTTCAAGTCCATGGTAAAGATTATATATTGGTGCCAAATTACTTTACAAAATTTCCTTCCAGGCAAATCAAGGATACTACCAGGACCATGGTCATTAACAGATTAATTGCTATCTTCAGCATGTTTGGTATTCCACAGCAGATTGTGTCCTCAATGGTCCTCAGAACATTGACAAGCTATTCCAAGATCATGCAGGAAATGGGGAGTCCAACATATCACCATGTTCTGGCATTTATCCATATTACAACTGTCTGGCAGAGCATATTGCAATTACAATATAAGTCAACATGTCAAGACCTCTGAATTGCCATGATAAACTTCTCAGCAACACTCAAAACAAAGAATCCATCCTCACTTACAACGCATTGGCTTGTAAGATTACCATATTATCCTTACATCTCATATGTTTCCTACTTAACTAGTTGAATATAATTCCTTTTTGGGAAGAATAGAGAGAAAACAGAGTAGGAACAACTTTGAAGAATATATAGACAATTATGTTAGCTTCACCCAGGTCAAAGCGTAAAGGTATGAGACAATAACACAGAGTTTTGAGAACATATACTCAACCCAGATCAAACTATGTTACTATGAGCAATGGTCATGTTCCACGATGAACATTACATATGATAATCCACAGATATTCTCAAATGATCAGACAGGCACTGAAAGCATTGTATTAGAATGATATGATAACTTATCCACACTGACCAGTCCACATTAAATTTATAATTGCAAACAATAGATAACTGCATAACTTGGTAAAACCACATCCTCAGAATTGTAAAAAGAACTTGATTTAATTGGACTATACATCATCAAAATATCTCAATTTGAAAAGATAATGTGTGTAAATGCGTTCGTTATTTTTGAAATATATTCTTGTTCATGTTTCTCACGGGAGAAATCCTATTCCTGGAAGGTAAAGAAAGAATGTTGTGATATCGCTTGTATTTATGATCAGATAAGCACACACATTTTTCAAGAGGATTAAGTATTGACATTAGTGTGACATGTCATGTGATATTATTGGGTAAAGGTATTACTTTCTTCTTGAGTAGTTACTGCTACATGTTGTAATCAATCAATCAGGAAGGCTAGTTAGCTAACCAGTTTGAGCCCAGAACGTCTGTGATCGAGTTGGACTCAATTTAGATGTTCTATGAATAAATATTCTGATACTTGTTCTGAGTAAGAAACCAATCTCGGTGTTTATATTACCAGAGTTAGTATCATCACCGCAGAGAAGAAATGCACCAAATATTCACCAAGCTGATTCCATGAGCAATGAAGTGGACATAATTGCTTGAACAGAGTGAGTAGTCTAGAATAATTTTGCATTGAGTTTAGAAGAATGAGCGAGATCTCATTGAAATACAGAGGACTCTCGATTATCCAAATATCGGATTATCCGAAGGAGATCCCATGATCCTGATAGAAACATTATGTCAAAGAACTGTTTCAACCCTAAATGTGTCTTTTGTTAACAGGTACAATGACTAAAAACAAACTCAGCTCACTGCCGTCAAGAACAGTCCTGTACAATCCAGGCACTGTCTCCAAATTAATGTCCTCCTGCCCTCTCTCTCCCCGAACGCTTTTCCTAGAGTTCCACACAGGGATGTACCCTGAACCACCTTTCCCCAGATAATCTCACCAACATTGTCCTGTACAGGGGAACAGGCGGAAGTGTGGTGGGGCAGTCGGGGTTTGGGGGGGCAGGCAGGGTGAGGGTGGATGGGGTTGGGGGGGGGGGGGTGCGACAGGGTTGTAGGTGGGCGGGGCTCATATGTGGTGTGCTGCTACCTAGTCTCCTGAACACGGAGCAGACTTCACAGAGAGACTTCCTCTCCGAGCCCCAGAGGAAATCAATTAACCAAATAATTAATTACCCAAACGAAATAGTGCCCACCCATTTCATTCAGATAATCAAGGTTCCTCTGTATAGACTTCTTACAGAGTCTGAAAGGGTGGGTGCTGGGGATGTTGGTCTTGGCTGGGGATCTAGAACTATGCAGATTCATGTGATAAGACATCGACTTTTTAGGAGTTCAGACAAAGCAAAGTTTCTGTGCTCAGTTCTTTTTGAATCTTTTGAATATTCTATCCCAAGGAACCGTGGATGTTCAGTCATTCAATATATTCAAGAAAGAGAGTAATGGGGTTTTTGACACAAGATCACATGGGATTCAGGGTGACCTTGCCAACTGGTTTCAAAATTGGCTTCACAGAGAAGAGACAGAGGGTGGTGGAGGAGGCTTATTTTTGGGCTGGAGGACTTTGACTAGCAATGCTCCACAGGGATTGGTCCTGGTCCATTTTTGTTTGTCATTTGTACAAATGATTTGGATGAGAATAAAGGAAGCATGGTTAGTAAGTTTGCAGATGACACCCAAATTCATGGTATAGTGGACAGTGAAGAAGAGATCTTGATCAATTGAATCAATGGGTTAAGGAGAAGCAGAGTTTAATTTGGATAAATGTGAGGTATTGCATTTTGGTAAAACAAACAAGGGCAGGACTTATACAATTAATGGTAGGGCCCTGGGTAGTGTTGTAGAAGAGATAGACCAATGGGTTCAGGTACAAAAGTCTTTGAAATTTGTGATACAGGTAGAGTGGTTAGGAAGTTGTTTAGCCTTTATTGCTCAAAACTTTGAGTATTCGAGATGGGACGTCATGTTGAGGTTAAGAGGTTGGTGAAGCATCTCGGAGTATTGTGTACAGTTCTGGTCTCCCTGTTACGGGAAGGATATTATTAAACTGGAGAGCATTCAGGAAAGGTTTACCATGATGTTGCCTGGAGTGGAGGATTTGAGTAATAAGGAGAGGCTGGATAAATTGGGATTTATTCCACTAGAGCATAGAGGTTGGGTGGGGACCTTGTAGAGATTAATAAAATCATAAGGGACATAGATAAGGTGAATGTCAAGGGTCTTTTCCCTAAGCTAAGGGAATTTCAAACTGGGTGGGGGCATATATTTAAGGTGGGAGGAGAAAGATTTAAAAAGGAAAGACAGGCAACTTTGTTTACACACAGAATGGTTTGTGTGTGGAATGAACTGTCAGAGAAATGGTGAATGCAGGCACAGTTCCAGCGCTTAAAAGGCATTTGGATAAGCACACGAATAGGAATGGTTTGGAGAGATAATGGGCCAAATGCAGGTAGGTGGGCCTGGTTTAGTATGGGAACATGGTCAGCATGGACTGGTTGGACCAAAGGGTCTGTTTCCATGCTGCATGACACTATGACCCTATAAATGATGAGATGTCATATTAATTGGGAATAATTGAGACCGGGATCTCAAAAACAAGTTTTTACAGTCAGCAGAATCACCAGCATCTGAATATGATTGGCATTTAACCTTGAAAGAAGAAAGGGTACTGAAAGGGTGGATTTGGAATTGAGAAATTCAAATTGAACTTCACTCTCAGATCTGATAGTTACTTGATCTGTAATGGTCTGAATATCATTGGCCTTTTCAAGTGGAAGGAAAGATGTGCATTCGGTCTGTGGACGAATGTTTCAAATATCAGTGTGACTCGAAAAAATACTCAGATGCACAAAAGTCCATGTTAGTGTGGTGACTGGAGAGAGATTTCATTGTTTTTGAAAGTCTGAAAAAACATGGCACATTTCCCAGGAACAATTACGCCACAGATTTGTTTTGTATCAGGACAAGTCTTCAATTAATCAAGCAAACAGAAAGACACAAGAATACCTGCCCCATGGAAACATTATGAAAATGGAATTGTTGTAAAAGGAGTTAATTATCGATCATGGCTTGTAATCCACTGGTGTTGTCGCATCAGTTCCAGTGCTGATGAGAAATGCAGGAAATGTGATGAATGCAGTGTAGGTTTCAGTTATCTGTAGTAACTGGAAATCCATCCAAACAGTCCTGTTTGCCCCAGCACCAGGGAAAAACCGTGGAAATATGAGGATTGTGAGAAAGAATTCTATTATCCATTCCAGCTGGAAATCTTTAGCAGTCATACTAGTAGTCAGAGGCCATTCACCTGCTCCATATGTGGGAAGGGATTTTGTCTCCCTCTTTTTTTAAACAGTGACATCATATTTGTTGTTTTCCGATCTGCTGGAACTGCCCCAGAATCCAGAATATTTTGGAAAATTACCTCAAGTAAAAGGAAGGAGGTATGACTCAGGTACAGGCAGTTGGGATCAAGGGAATCCCTGGAGATATAAAGGGGATACAGGAGCTTACTGAAGGAGGAGGTCAGGAGGGTGAAAAGGGGGCATGAGATATCTTTGGTTCAGAAGATTAGAGTCAATTCAAAAAGATAAAGGAAAAAGAATAACCAGAGAGAGATTAGGACCAAGGGCAGCGTGGTGGCTCAGTGGCTAGCACTGTTGCCTGACAGGTCCAAAGACCTGGTTTCGATTCCAGCCTCAGGCAACTGTCAGTGTGGAGTTTGTACATTCTCCCTAAGTCTGCGTGGGTTTCCTCTGGGTGCTCTAGTTTCTTCTCACAATCCAAAATTGCGCAAAGTAGGTAAATTGTGCATGCTAAATTGTTCATAGTGTTCAGGGATGTGTAGGTTAGGTGCATTAATCAGAGGTAAATATTGGAAAATGGGGTGGGGGAAGAAAATGGGCCTGGGTGGGTTACTCTTCAGAGAGCCGGTGTGGACTTGTGGGCTGAAGGGCATGTTTCCACACGGTAGGGATTCTAAGATTCTATGTCAGTGTAGGTGTTGAAGATCAACCACGATCTTATTAAATGGTTAATAAGGCCTGTGAATGACTGTATCTGCTCATATTTGTAATGTATATATCTTACAGATTTGGCTTCCTTTTGGTCATGTGATTCTGATGTTGTTGTTCCATGTTCCGGCTATAGATTGTGGAGTTTGAGGACACTGTCAGTAAAATAGACCATTTTTATTTGCAGCACTGTAATATACTTCAGAGATATGTCATTCACATTCACATTTTACAGTGTATTGCCGTTTTTAGTTCTCAGATAGCAAGCATTTGCATTGTTAAGGCCAAAAGGATTTGGGCTTGATTCAATCAAGGTTTTTATGGGAGAAAGGGATAGCCATAATTTTAATCCACATATATACTTTGAAAGCCGAAAATGTGTTGTTGGAAAAGCGCAGCAGGTCAGGTAGCAACCAAGGAACAGGAGATTCGACGTTTCGGGCATAGGCCCTTCTTCAGGAAATCATAGTGTTCAGGGATGTGTAGGTTAGGTGCATTAATCAGGGGTATGACCTGCTGCGCTTTTCCAGCAACACATTTTCAGCTCTGATCTCCAGCATCTGCAGACCTCACTTTCTCCACGAAGATATACTTTGAAAGGTCAAATTCAAAACTTTCAAAATCAGATTCTGAACCCACTACCAATCCTCATGTGAAGCATTAGTATAACCTGACAAGAAGACTGCAAGTATAGGAAGAATGAAATAATGGAATGAAAGAAAGAGTAAATCATCAATAGTAAATGTTAGCTCAGCAAACATATTCAAACTTCTTATTTGTTACAGGTGGTGTCTATTCACCTAAAATTTTCTTCAAACAGGCCAGATGTCAAAGCTTCCCTTTGAATCAGTGGAAATCAAATCTGACTCAGTGTATGTTTCAGAACCTTCGTTAATTTCTATAGATTTAGAGTGGGATGCTGGAAAAGCACAGCAAGTCAGGCAGCATCTGAGAAGCAGGAGAATTGACATTTTGGGCATAAGCTATTCTTGATGAAGGGCTTATGCCCGAAATGCTGATTCTCCTGCTCCTCGGATGCTGTCTGACCTGCTGTGCTTTACCAACACCCTACTCTCGACTCTGATCTCCAGCATCTGAAGTCCTCACTTTCTTCAAGTATCAAATTTAGTCAACGTAATTAGACTCACTGGGAAAAAAAAGTGCGATATTTCTGGAGGAACAATCCAAGTGGACATCCTAGTGTTCTATAAGAAGTTTATAATTTCAGATTTCTGCAACATCACATTTAATTATGTGCCTCATCCAAAGATTGCTGCTTGAATATTTGCATTAAATAGGTTTGCTAAAATCAATATCTGTGTAATACATTCTCCTCCTCCTTCAAATAATTTTCAAAATGATCTCCACCTAACTAGTTGATTGTGAAAACCACAGCTCTATTTCTTGACTCAATTTCAATGTGGACTTAATATATATGCAAACTTCCACAAACCAGAGTCATTTTAATTTAAATGTAAACCATCAGAACTGAAAACTGAGGAGCTCACAAGTTTAACATTTTTAATGATATCTCTTTGAACTTCTTGGAAATTCTCTCTCAGTCATACATCCCCAGAAAGCAGATTCGCGAATTAATCTGTCAGAATCTTTCTTATCTAAAGGCTCCAACAGTCTATTATTCTTATGTTTAAATGCATGTGCATTCCCACAACAGATAGATATTCAGAATTTTCTTTTTAGGAAAAAAACATAATTACTCACTGTGGCAATGTAAAACATAGTTTCTGTATCTGATTAGATTACTTACAGTGTGGAAACAGACCCTTTGGCCCAACAAGTCTACACCGACCCTCCGAAGAGAAACCCACACCCCTATATTTATCCCAGACTTATCCACCTAACACTATGGGCAATTTAGCATGGCCAATTCACCTAACCTGCACATCTTTGGACTGTGGGAGGAAACCGGAGCACCCAGACACAAGGAGAATGTGCAAACTCCACACAAACAGTTGACCGAGGCAGGAATTGAACCCAGATCTCTGGCACTGTGAGGCAACTGTGCCATCCATATCTGTCAGCTAATTTTTCATGACATTTGAAAGGTGACCTCATTGAAAAATATATGATCGTTATTATCTTCCTCTAGCCAGCTAATAAATTACCACTAGATAGAATTGTATAAAATGTAGACAAAAAGTATTTTGGTTCTCGTTAATTTTTATTATTAGGAGATGGTGGTATCAGAGTAATTTTGCTGGATTGGTAATCTAGAGGCTCCAATGACATGGCTTCAAATTTGACTGTGCAGATGGTGGAATTTAATTTAATTAATAAAAAAAATCTAGAATTGAAAGCTAATGTCTGTATTGATGAGCATGGAAATTATTATCCACTGTTGGGAAAACTCACCTTGTTCACTAAGAGAAGGACATCTGTCATCCTTTTCTAGTCTGGCCACCACATGACTTTCAGATTCATGATAATGGTTGACAATTATGCATCCTCCAAAGTAGCCTGGGAAATCACTCAGTTCAAGAGCAATTAGGGATAGGCAACAAATGCTGGAAATACCAGTAATGTTCACATCCCAGGAAAAAATAAATAAAGTCTCCAATAATTCTATTGTGCATCTTCAAAGTATATAAACTACGTCAGTAATTGTGAGACAAAAGCTAGGAAACTAGTCCAAAGTTGAGAAAGTTTATTGCATGTAGCCTCAAGTGTTAACCTTTATAAGCCGAGTCTAACTTTACAGAAATGTTATAAAAGAACTGAAATTGTTTCTTTTTTTATTAACAATAGTTGCTCCAATAATATTGCAACATGCCTCATATGGTTTTATATGTCCTTGTATAATTATGCATCTAGGAATGAAAAAAAAAAGTCATTTTTTGAGATCTGAATATTTGTGCATTCGATTTTAGTACACCTTTAATATCTCCACCAATAGTAAATTAGCACTTGTGGGGATAAGGTTTGAGAAGAATTGATACACTATCTTATTTCATAAGTGAAATAGAGAGCAACTATCGTAAGCAGACTCATCGATTTCAAACAGCACAAAACACCAGTTACCTTCAAAGAATGATATTAAATAAGTGGTATGTCATGCTTTCTTTTATCAATTGGTTTTTCTTATTCAAACAATTGGTCTTCTACCATTCCTCCAGCATGTCTGGCTTTACCTAAAGCATCAAATATTCTTTTAAAACCTAACTCTTATGAGCTTTCTCTCTTTTTACATCTCTCCAGTCACACTTTAGTATAAAAGGGTTGTTCAAATACAATGGTTATGAGGTATTTTTCCTCAATTACTGAGACAAGCCAGAAGAACATTATTATTTAGTGTATGGGGAGAGCAATTAGTATTGATCGGAATGACCACTTTGATTCTGGAGGCCACCTTTAAAAAGGAGTGCAAGAATGTGTTGTTTTAAAAGACAATTAAAAGGAAATACCTAATGTGCAAACTTGTTTCCTCAGATTGGTTCAAAATCCCTACAAGTGATAAGAAGTAATGTGCAGAGCCATTAAATGTATCTTTCTTGCAACCACAGTTTGTTTGCTGAGCTAAACATTCGCAAATGTTTAAATTACACTCTGGTCTCCAGTAAAACAGTTTGCTTAATTTAAACTTTAACATAAAAATACTCTGCTGTTCTCACCGAATAGAATTAAGTAAAAATGTGAAGCACACAAAACAAAAGAAACCAAAACCTGCAGGAAGCGTGCATGGGAAACAGTTGCAAAAAAAAATCAATTATTGTTCCTTTAAGAGATCCATCAGACATGAAGCTTCCCTTTATACCCACTTCAGATCAATTCACATCATGACCCCATCTTAAACTGAATAAAATTCTGCTGTTTCATTTAAATCTATTTAAATGCATTCTAACATTTAAATTAAACTATTGAAATTGAGATGACTGGAAGGTCATGTGCATGCCAATGGGTATAAATCTGGTACATGCCTCTCTCCAATTTCCCAATCACCATTAGAGTCTGTTCCACCTTCTACACTAGCAGTCATGGCAACTGATCATAAACTCCCACCAGAGAATGCTGTACAGCACAAGCTGAATCTTTGAAGCACAATTAATGAGCAGACAGTATTTGATTAGATTGACATTTTACTCATACAGAATGATGAGTAAGCCTTATGTGCAACTCTGAAGCTCATTTGGAATGCTTGCAAACCTTAAGAATACATTTATATCTTCCACCAATTTCCATCACATCTGTTTCTCCTGCTTTCTATTCTCACTTCAGCCATTCTAATTCATTTCACCATATTTCTCTGCTATTTTTTAATTTCCTCCATTCCACTTTTGCTCATTGTCTGAATGTTTCTTTTTACACTTTTCAGTTATTCCATGCTCTTCCACACATTTTCCACATTCTCCTCCTTCCCAATCACACTCTTCTTCTTGGCCAATGACTTTACATTGAAGTAATGAGGAGACAATCTCTTTTACCTCCCTCCACTCTTTGCTCGTACACATCTTTCCCTCTCTCAGATAGGAGAAATGACGTAACAGTACTGAGTGGCTGATTAGAGTCACCACCACTGAGCTTTGCAGGATTGTGGATCCTTAACAACAGGACAAAACCAGAGCTGCCAGATGTCAGATTACAGTGCACCTGCTCAGAAAGCCAATATGTTTTGTATCAAGTTTATTTAAATTCCCACAATCGCACAGGGTTTTTCCTGAGGTGAGCATATTTCATTAACAGCACCAACTCATTGTAATTTTATTTATAGCATTGTGTGGGAGGTATCCATTAAGTTAGAGCTCCACTAACCAGATGAAACTAAAAATCAAGGATGTTCATTCTACTTTTGATGTACGGCTACAAAATATCCATAGGACTGGCAAACATTCCCACTGAAACTGCTCAATACAACTTTGTGTGAGATTGTGATCCTCACAGATTTTTGTGATGCCTGTCCCATGTGGATGTAAACCGCGGTCAATTTATTTGCAACCTGAATGATAATGCTCTTCCATCATTGGCACATTCACAACTAACATTTCTCTTTCACCGGCATTCCTTTCAATTTCCACCCTTCTCTCACTTTTCAGGCTTCATCTCTGGTTCTGACCTTCCCCAGCCTCTTTCACGATTTCTGACGAAGGAACAATTGGAAACCTAGCTGTGCATCATCCCTTGGGACCATAAGAAGATAGAATTCTTCATTCAACTAAATTGTGATGTGGTTGATTCTGAGACTCGGTTCCTGAATTTAAATAAGATGTGAAATTGCCATCATCACAGAGAACTGATCTTTCGTGACAGAGATGGCTGACAAGGGTTGATGTGGAGAAGCCAAAACCTTCATAGTAACCTCAGCTGGTGTGGGAATTAAACACTGGCTGCTGCATCCAGCCATCCAGCCAACCAGCTAACTGACTCCCTTAAATATGGGAAATTACAATGCTGACCTCGCTAATGCTGATCTTGCCAACTGCACTCCCTGTGCAATGTAACCTGTAAGCCTCTGTCTAAGTCTTTCTGATCTGCACATCCTTTCTTACTATGATCTGCCTGTACAGCTCGTAAATGAAGCTTTTCACTGTACTTCAATATACGTGACAATAAATAAATAAAATAAATACAATGGTATTCAGCATAAGCTGCCTGGGAAACATTGGGGAACACACCTGAAAAAGATGACAGTGGATAGGTATTGACAAACATTTGAGGGGCAGCTGGATTAACTGCAACAATTATTCATTGCTGTCTGGCACAAAAATAAAACATTGAAGGTGGTCATGGCAAACAAAAGAAACTTAGGATAGTATTAGATCAAAGGAAGAGGCTTACAGATCGGACAAAGAAAAGCAGATCTGAGGACAGGGAGTAGTTTCAATTTCAGCAAAGTGAGGCAAACAGATTGATTAAGAGGGGTAAAATACAATACAAAAATAAAATTGCAAGGAACATACAAACTGCGTGGCCACCTTGCAAGATTCTCCAAACTCTGAAACAGTTCTGTTGTAGGGTAGCTCATGTAATCCCATTATTTTAAAAAAGTGGACAGAAGGAAAATGCAATTATAGACTGGTTAGCCTGACATCAATAGCAGAGAATGTATTAGAATCCATTGTAATTGATTTAATAACCGAACACTTGGAGAACAAATGACAAGGCCAGACAGAGTCAGCATGGACACATGAAAGGGAAACCATGATTGACAAATCTGCTGGAATTTTGAGGATGCAATGAATACAGTTGATAAAAGAAAGCCAGTGGATGTGATTTACTTGGAGTTTCAGAAGGCTTTCATATGTCCCCACGTAAATAAAATTAAAGCTCATGGGATTGGGGGTAATGTACTGACATGGACAGAGAACTGGTTGACAGACAGGAAACAAACAGTAGGAATAAAGTAGCAGCCAGTGATTAGTAGGTACTGCACAGATCAGCGCTGGGACCCCAGTAATTTGTAATGTGCATTAATGATTTAGATAAAGAAAGTAAATATAATAACTCCAGGTTTACAGATGACACAGTGGGTGAACTGTGAGGAGGTTGCAGAGATGCCTCAGTCTGATTTGGACAAGTTGAATGAGTGAGCAAATGCATTGCAGATGAAGTTAATGTAGATAAATGAGAGTTTATTCACTTTGATAGCAAAAACAGGAAGGCAGATTATGATCTGAATGGTGATAGGTTGGATGGTACATCGAGACGTGGGTGCCTTTATACTTCATTTAATGAAAGTAAGCACGCAGGTGGAGAAGCAGGAAAATAGTATTTTGGCCTTCATAACAAGAAGCTCAATTACGGGAGCAGGGATGTCTAGCTGACACTGTACAGGGCCTTGGTGAGACCACTGACAGTGTATTGTAAAGCATTTAGATGTAACAGTGCAACAATAGTTTACCAGACTGTGATGGCAGGACTGATGTGAGAAGAGAGTCAAAGTTAGTAGGACTATATTCTCTCCCAAAACCAGATCCTTACTTTCTACCTCATTTACTTCCACATTGAACAAATAACCCATTGCTATATCCACCCTCTCCAGTATGATGGAACCACCAATCACATTTTTCTCTAAAGAATTTGAAAGGGACCTTTCCCTCAGCAACAGCCTGATCTATTCCTCAATCACTCTCTCGCCTTCCCTTTGTACTTTATCATGAAAACACAGGAAAGGCCATCAATGAACATGGGGATCATAAGTATTAATCTATCAAGATGGACTATCATCCAAGATCTGCATGAGTGGCAGAGCAGGCTCGATGGGTTAAATGGCCAACTCCTTCTCCTACTTCCTGCATTCCAATGAAATGCAACCCTTTTGATGTCCACTTTTCTCACCCTCCAGAGCCTCATGCACTCCTTCCAAATGAAACAATCATTTACTTGTACTTTATCCCAAGTCAGAATACAGTATTCACAGTTAGGATTGGTCTCTTTTACACAAGGGATGTCAAACACAGCTTGAGTGATCACTTTGAGAAAAATTCTATTCTATCTACAAGCTTCATCCTGAGCTTCCAATTGCGTGTCATTTTAAATTTCAGTCCCAGTCCCATTCTGAAATCAATGCCTTGGCCTTTTGCACTGTTGCAATGAATCTCAATGTAGTCTCAAGGAACAGAACCTCACCCTTGACTAGGCAATCTAGCCTTCCAAACATAAACAATTCTAAATCATAGCTGTACTGCTAATAATTGCAAACAGAATTTGTTGGTTATAATTATCCTATTGCCATTTGAACCTTTCTCTGTCCCTAATTTTGTCCCTTTATCTTGTTACATTACAATCTCTTTCTGCCTTCCATCATCAACGCTTTGGTAATCAGTCTCTCCTGACTCCCACCACATAAAATATTCTTGCCCAGGTTTCTATGTGCTAAGCAGCCTGGAAAGTCTCTGACAGGTATTTTCCCAACAACATGCAGTCTTTGACTGAGTGGGCTAACAAAATCTAAATGGTATTGTAGATGGAAAACATAGTTGCAAACTACATTGAAATTTTCAGGGAACCTCATTTAAATCTTGTGATGAAGGCTACTGATTAGAAGCCTCAAGCAAGCAGAATATAGAATGTTCAGACACACTTTCTTTTTAATAGTGAAGTTTCATTTAGATCAGAAGCAGGTGAAATGGCAGGGAAATAAAAGAAGAGTTGAAGGTTGCCACAGATGAGAGCCTTGTTTGAGTCTGAGGATGGAAAAAATGATAAAGGAAATGAATATCTACAGTTAGGACTGGGAGAAAGTGGGCCAAGCACATTCTGCATCATTAACACAGGGAGAGACTGTAATGAGGAATACTGTATTGTAACAGCCAGCCTTGACCAAGTGTTATAATTAATTTATGAATGTTTGTAAGTCTTTTTTTCCCAAGTGACACCTTAGAAGATACATGAAGTTATAAATAATTTTAACTCCAATTGTTATTTAGAGTCCCTGAACAATTACATTTTCATTGTATTAGTCACGTTCTTCCAGTTTCTAAAATATAATGAGAGTGACTGAGCAATCAAAGAGAGCAATCCGCATTACAAAATTCAGATGGTCAGTTAAGGGCTAAGCAATGATCATCCAACAGAAGGAACTTTACTGTCTGATACAGTACCTCACACACCAGACGATGATTTATGTAGGGAGATCACGACAGCAATCGAGACCATAGATCAAATAGCCAATAAAATGTATCCCTCTAGGAGGAGCTCAAGAGCAGCTCACAGAACTACTCAAACTCTATTCAGCAGAAGGGGAGCCATAAAGACTGCATAATACATTCCATATCAATATTTATTACATGCAAAAATATTAAAAATAAACTTTATTAAAATGACACAGCAGCACTGCAACTGATAATCATTGAGAATGAAACTATATAACAAATGTAACAAGTAAAAACCCTCCATTAATGCAACAAAATGGAAAGCAGCAAAGCCCACAGTAAATATATAATCTAATGGTAGTAATGATGCATAGGAGGGTACCTATTGTGGATTTTAGATCACCAGTGTTTATTGCAGGATTCATCTTCACCTTGTGCCAAAAATAAAAACCTATAATAAAGAGCACACATTTGAGTTCATTCTGTCTAACAAGCCAGTGTCCTGGATCTCTCATTGTCACCCTGTACTTCATCTATTCTATTTCTGCGATTTAAGCACCAGATATTCTAATGAACAAGACTTTCTTAAATATATGGATTGTTCAGAAAATGAACTTTCTTATCATGTCCTTATCCAGTATGTTATGTTTAAAAGGGTCCCTAAAATCAGCTATCTAAAGACTACCACCACATTACGTGGTAGGAGTCAAATGCTGCATTTCAACATGCCATTAGCTTCTGTCCCTGCCAACTATTTGGAGCACTAACTTCATGTATCTTTCAGTGTACTTGTCTTCCAGTTTGTAGACTTCAATGTAACTGGATTACAGAGCAATTTGTGTTCAACATCATCGCAATAAAAATATTGAACATTTCTCATCTAGCATATGTTTTAATTCTGAGCATTGGACACCTGCAATGATAGATTCACAGCACTGTATTAACATGGACTGTTTATATAACAACTCATGTTGAACGATATCAAGTCACTTCAATTACCAATAGTTTCTCTTCATTGAGGATTCCATGTAAAGAGGGCTATGTACAATACAAATTTTCAATCAGAATTCAAATTGGACCCATTATGATATACAAATTCAAAGTTTTACCTCCCAGTGTGCTGAACCTATTTTGCTGAACCTGTGTGTATGTTGAATGGGTGAGGGCTCTGGCTATTGCAGTAGAATTTCCAACAAAGCAACAAATCAATAATTGACAAAAGAATCCTTTGGTGTTCCCAATTAGCTTTCACCTTTTTCTCGCTCCTCCATTCAGTTGGTCTGCTGAGATACAGTTGCAACTCGTCATTCTTCCTGTTTGAATCGAAACAACCAGTATCTATAGGCTTCTGGGTGCCTGTGCCTGTCCCTGTCCACATTGTCTGCTCAAACAGTGCACCATCAGCAGGAATTGCTTCATGACAATCAGAAACAGGGGCTCAAGACAATATGTTCCTCCATAGAGCATGAGCACTAGCACCAATCGCAGTATTGCTTACTGTCCCAACTGAATTAAGCTAACCTACATAAGACCAAATGCTCTCAGCGCCATAATAGCATGATTATCTTGAAACAGACATATCTTGTGACATAAAGCTTCCTTACCTCTTACAGTGATTGTACTCGACTTTTTGGCAGGGTTGCCCACATTGTTGTTAGCGAGACAACTGTAAGCTCCGGCCTCCTCTACATTGATTGAATGCAATGTTAAGGTCCCTCCTTTTAACACACTTGTTTTTGGAAGAGGTCCAATGGCCTTGATCCAGGTTAGGGTGGGAGGGGGGTCTCCACCAGTCGTGACACACACCATGGAAAGTGAATCCCCAGGGTTTACTACAATATGCTCAGGAACCAACAACTTGATGGAAGGGGAAGCTGTAAGGAAAAAAATCAATGGAAGAAATATAAACATGGATGCTTAGTCATCTTTTATCAAGTCTGCTAAGAACACACTTTTACTCAAAAATTTAAATTTTACATGGTGACAGACAGCTTCATAAAAGCCCAGTAATTAGATGATCATTCGTTAAAAAAGGATCATTTCTATGGCCTGTGGTACATTCACCATAAAAGCGTTATTATTAGAGAGAAAAAAAACAAACATTAAATAGTTCACTCATATTTTGAATTCTACTATTGAGCAATTAGTTATGTTAAGAGCTGCAATACCAATTTGTAGGATATCAGTGAAGCCATTTACTGACATTCCTGGTCATTGATGTCAAAGCAGCATCTCGAGCCAAGTGTGGACACTCAAATGAACCATCTCTATTGGGTGAAATGAGGGAATCCGTTTAAAATAGGATCATTTATTCATCAGTTAAGTCTGGTTTTAATAATGCTTCTTAAAAAATTTGTTTTATTAAAAGTACCATTGTGTATATTATAAATTGCTTATTTACCACTTAAAGTAGTACCTCATGTTATCTTGCAAATTCTGCATTCGTGCAACATTTTAAATAAAACAGGAGTAGCATGCATTAGAGTCTAGGGGCAGCATGCAGCTCTATCCTGTTCCATTAGATATTTCTGAAGTGGTTTGACAAAAATGATGAGCACACAGCTGCATGAATGCAAGTTGAATGTCAGGATCTTGGATTTTAGGTTTACATAACCTACCAAAATCTAAACTCAATAGTTCTACCCCCCTTCAGTGGACTATCACAATTTAAGTCCTATTTAGTGTGGGAAGCATTAAAATAAAGGTTCCTGCCCTGCTGAGATTAAAGTGACTGATTGACAATTTCCATGCAGTCTACATAAATATCTTGCCTGTCAATCATGATTATATTTCAAAGCATATCAGGGGACAAGTCTTAAGACTAATCGTGAGTCTCAGATGCTCTCTGTAAGCAATGTGCATTAGAGGATGTTTCAGTGCAGGAGTGGCAAACCGTGTTGCATATGACATTTTAAAACCCTGTGCAGCACAGCTAATTGTCTTTCTTTGTAAATAGTTCTTCAATGTTCAAGATTGATTTTAGTAAGAACAATAATGGGCTCATTCAATTGGAATCACCTGGAAATCGCTGGTTTGAAGCCTGGTGGTCTCTGTCTATTTTTAGTCCTGATTTCTCAGTGGAGTGTTCTGGACCTGCAGGGAGTGCATGTCATTATTCATCTTTCCCATTGGTAATAATCAAGCCGGCTGGTACATGTGGCATATGAAGGTCATTGTGCCTGAAGCAGCAGCTTGTTTTCCTACCGATAATGTTTCTGCACAGAGGCTCATAGAAAGATATTATTTGTCAGTAACTCATCCTGGTTTAGCATATTCATTGTAATTCAATAGCTGATTTTCACCAGCCATGGAGGTAAAGTCAATAGACTAGATATCATACTCTATTTACTGAGAGCAATTGCTTCCCACAAACAACACAAATATCCCAGACACCACATACAGTTCAAAGACTATTATGTGACCGACAAGATAAAATTGTGGTGTAACTTTTCCTTAATACTGAAATCTTTGTCAGGAGTAGGCATAGTGAGTGCTGCAATCCCATAACTGTAAAGCAATGAATTCACTTCAAATGTATTGTTCTTCATTGGCCGTAAAACATTTTGGAACACACGGGGATCATGAAAGGCATGTCTGATGTGAGTTACTTTTTTTTTCCCATTTTATTCGTTGTAGCATCACTGATGCGATTTTATCCATCCTTTTTTACCAAGCTGTTGATCAGTCGTGTGTAAAGTTGAGTCAATGCAGATGTTACACCATGCAAATCATTTTCACAGCAATACAATAAGGAAACAAAGCTTGGAGATGGTTCCTCTACACTGTCAGAAGTATTGCCTGTTTTTGTTCATTCCAACATGCATTCAGCTCTCAGAACAACCTTCACCATTTTTTTTTGCAGCATCAGTATTATTTCTTGTCCCTGTGGGAGTATGCTGCAAATGTGTTGCTGGTCAAAGCACAGCAGGTTAGGCAGCATCTCAGGAATAGAGAATTCGACGTTTCGAGCATAAGCCCTTCATCAGGAATAATAATCAGGGAGTATGATCAAGATATTCATGGATCATGTAAATTGATGTGGAGGCAAATAGAGAGGAGGACAGCTGTAAGGAAGTGGATAGAAAAAGACTACTCAGATGGGCAGAGCAGTGGAAAATGGAATTCACCCAGGAAACTGCAAAATAATACACTCAGGAAGACTATTATGGCATGGGATATCACTATGAATATTAGCACCCTGGGAAGTACTGAACATCAAGACGATCTTGATGTGTATATCCATTGATCAGAAGGTAGCAGGGCTAGCAAATAAAGTGATTAAGAAAGGATATGTGATATTTGCCTTTATTGATAAAGCTTAGATTTTTTTTATTTTCAGTACAGATTCTAGCATCTGCGGTAAGTTGCTCCGAATTAAAATACGAGGGCAAGGAAGTTATGCTGGAACTGTATAAAATGCTAATTAGGCCACAACAGGAGTAGGGTGGGCAGTTCTGGTCACCACATGATATGAAGGATGCGATTGCACTGGATAGGGTACAGGAGGACTTACCTGAATGCTGTCTGGGCTAGGAGGTCTGAGCAATAAGAAAAGATTGGAGAGGCTGTGTTTGTTCTCCTTGGAGAAGCAATGTTTAAGAAAGGACCATATAAAGATGTATAAGATGATGAGCTGCATAGATAGGGTAGATTGAAAGCCATTTTTTTCCATAATTGGAGGGGGTTGATAACCAAGGGGCAGAGATTTAAGGTAAGAGGTAGAAGGCTAAGAGAATGGAAGAGAAACTTTTGTTTGAGAGTCTGGAATATACTGTCTGAAAGGGTCATTCCATCAGCAACTTTGAATTTAAGCAGTATTTAAATTTTTACTTATATTGTCATGGCCTCCAGGTCAGAGTCAAGAGCTAGAAAGTTAGATGTACTCAGATTAAGTTGACCAGTGCCAACACACAGACCAAATGTCTCCTGTGCTGTAAAAGTCTTTGAGTCTATGAGTTAAGATTTTGAAAAGTTGAGAAACTGTTACTGAGTGAGAACACTATATACAATTGCAGAGAATAGCTATGTTGGAGGCCTCGCAAAGGTACATGAATTCTTGTCTTGGAAAATGGAGTATGTGCATTATGTTATGTGAAAATTTCTACAGCAATTTGAGTATCCACATCAATAACATGTACAACAGCTGACTCGCAAAATTAAACTACACCATTTCTCTTCTGAATGCACGTAATACTGAAAAAGGTACCTCCAAAAATCAGTGAACTAAACAGTGCCCAACACTGTCCTCCCAAACACTAGATCGAATAGCAATTTAGATTATTTGTTTTGCTGTGTCTTCATTGTGTATTGAAAATCTAACCAAGAGTGTTATCCCTGTTAATGTTGCAACTCTAGACACATAAGTAAGCTGCTTTGGTTGGTGCTAAGCTCAGTTATTAAGGCTAATGAAATGGTATTTGCATCAGTTCAGCTGGTGGCACTTAAACAGCAAAGGATTCTATGCATTAGCATCCTGAGGGCTTTTAACCTCAGAAAATGACTCTGCCTGGAGTTTGAAAGGCCACATAAATCAATATAATAGATGCAAACCACTCATAACCGAGAAATCAAACACAGTGTATTGCTGACAATAATGTGGTCTGTAGACTGCTTGGAATCACTTGCTGCTTCCAGAAACCCTTATAACCCTGTAGTACAAAGCTCATCTTTCACTGTGTGCCTCTAATGTGCTCATTGAAAGCATTCAGACCTCTGTTTGTTGATGATGCTTGGCACCTGTGTTGGGTTTCACTGCCAAGGTGTGAAGCAATAATTGCAACTAAATGCCAGCACAGTCATTTATTCCTTTGCTTGTAAATTTTGGTCAGGTTTCTTTTGGCTGCTGCAGGAAAGATGGTAATCAAGCATCTGATCCACCTCAATAATCACTTGAGAGATGGATAGGGGCAACAAAACAAATAGGTCAAGATACCACTGTGAGTGGGAATGTGGTTATTATGGTAACAAAAACCAAACCAGTGCTAAGAATTCCTTCATTATAATAATGATCTTGTAGCATTTGAAACACGTTACTGAGATCATGATGTTGAATCATGTAAACAGAATTATCCTCTACTTTCAGTCTGTAATAGCAATTTTACTGGAGAGCAGCTGATAGTTCAAGTTTCAAGGCTTAACCATTTAACTTGCATATAAACACTTAACAACTGGAGCTCCTCAGAGAATTATAGAAAAGTATTGGCCTATAATGGTTTAGATTTTGCTGTGAGCAAGTAAGGTTCAGTTTTCATCATTCACCTTGCTTACAGCTGCCCACAGATCTTTTGCAGGTTTATTGGCAATGATTTCCAGTAATCCTTTGCCAATTTGAATTCAGTGTCCTGTGAAGGACATTTCTGTGGCGTCGTTGGAAAGGACGAGTAATCGGGAGGCTTTTCAATCAAACAAAATTAAAGAACCTTCAATGAGGTCCAGGATCAGTAAAGAAGGAGTAAGCAAAAACAAATTACATGTAAATTATATTTGAAGAACAATTAAGATTAATAAATGCAAATGGGAATGAGAGAAAGATATGCAAGAGAAAGACAGGAAAACATTTTCAAAAAAAAACACAAATTTAATTTCTTTATGAGTGCAAGGGACTATATACATAAATTATTGTTTTCAAGGTTAGAGAGATTGTTCAGCTGTCCAAAGGTGCACAGATGCTGAAAGATTAAGCTCAAACTGGCTATAATAGAATCCTACATCAAATACAGCATCCATTTGGTCCATCATGACCTTTCTGGTTCATTACAAATGTTATCCTATTAGTTTCATGCCCCAGCTCTAATTTGTGTTTTTATTTGACTACACTCAATGTTGGCTACATGCATGTTGGCTCATTTATTCTTTAATCGGTCTTCAAGTGTTTGACTGTGTGGTGGATGCCTTCTTGTAAAGGAGAAGGTGTATGACTGTAGCGCTTGCATATTTAAAAAAAAACACATTTCTATAACTGCCAAAAACTTCCTGAACCTGTGCTGTTTCTACCTTCAAAAGCTGCCTTAAAACACAACTTTTTAATCTTCAGTAACATCCTCTAACTATCCTGCTGTTCCAACTTTATGGTTTGAGGCAAAGTACCTTTGCATAGTCTTGGAGATTCCTATCAAAGCAGGGTTCAAGCCTCCAATTGCAATTTTTTTATATGCTAAGTCAGGGCTACATGACAAGCATTGATACTTCAGGCAATTCTTGCTGTTCAGGGTGGAGGTTTGCTCACTGAGTTGTAGGTTTGATATCCAGACGTTTCATTACCTGGCTAAGTAACATCATCAGTGGTGACCTCCAAGTGAAGCAAAGCTATTGTCTCCTGCTTTCTATTTATATCTTTCTCCTGGATGGGGTTCCTGGGGTTTGTGGTGATGTCATTTCCTGTTCATTTTCTGAGAGGTTGATAGATGGTATTTCGATCTACGTGTTTTTTTATGGTGTTGTGGTTGGAGTGCCAGGCCTCTAGGAATTCTCTGGCATGTCTTTGCTTAACCTGTCCCAGGATAGATGTGTTGTCCTAGTCGAAATAGTGTTTTTTTTCATCCATGTGTAGGGCTACGAAGGAGAGAGGGTCATGTCTTTTTGTGGTGTTCATGTATCCTGGTGGCTAACTTTCTTTCTGTTTGTCCTATGTGGTGTTTGTGGCAGTCCTTGCATGGAATTTTGTAGACGACGTTGGTTTTGCCCATGGGTTGTACTGTGCCTTTTAAGTTTGCTACTTTTTGTTTGAGAGTGTTGTTGGGTTTGTGTGCTATTGGGATTCTGAGGGGTCTCAGTAGTCTGGCTGTCATTTCTGAAACTTCTTTGATATATGGTAAGGTGGTTAGGGTTTCTGGTTGTGTTTGGTCTGCTTGTCGTGGTTTGTTCTTGAGGAATCTGCGGACTATATTTTTTGAGTATCCGTTCTTGTTGAATACGTTGTATATGTGGTTCTCCTCTGTTTTCCGAAGTTCGTATGTGCTGTAGTGTGTGGTGGCTCATTGGAATAGTGTTCTGACACAGCTTTGTTTGTGTGTGTTGGGATGGTTGCTGGTGTAATTAAGTATTTGGTCAGTGTTTGTCGGTTTTCTGTATACACAGGTTTGTAATTCTCCGTTGTCCGTTCTTTTGACTGTGACGTCCAGGAATGCGAGTTTGTTGTCGGTTTCTTCCTCCTTGGTGAACTTTATGCCTGTGAGGGTGTTGTTGATGATGTTACATGTTTCCTCTATCTTGTTTCATTTTGTGATGACAAAGGTGTCATCTACGTAGCGGACCCAGATTTTTGGTTTGATGGTTGGTAAATATAGTCCGCTGATTCCTCAAGAACAAACCACGACAAGCTGACCAAACACAGCCAGAAATCCTAACCACCTTACCACACATCAAAGAAGTTTCAGAAATGACAGCCAGACTACTAAGACCCCTCAGAATCCTAGTAGCACACAAACCCACCAACACTCTCAAACAAAAACTAACAAACTTAAAAGACCAATACAACCCATGGACAAAACCAATGTTGTCTACAAAATTCCATGCAAGGACTGCGACAAACACCACGTAGGACAAACAGGAAGAAAGTTAGTCACCAGAATACACGAACACCAGCTAGCCACAAAAAGACACGACCCTCTCTCCCTTGTAGCCCTACACACGGAGGAAGAAAATCACCATTTTGACTGGGACAACACATCTATCCTGGGACAGGTTAAGAAAAGACATGCTAGAGAATTCCTAGAGGCCTGGCACTCAACCACAACACCATAAACAAACACATAGATCTAGGTTCTGGATTAGTGGTGCTGGAAGAGCACAGCAGTTCAGGCAACATCCGAGGAGCAGTAAAATTGACGTTTCGGGCAAAAGCCTTTCATCAGGAATAAAGGCAGAGAGCCTGAATGGTGGAGAGATAAGCTACAGGAGGGTGGGGGTGGGGAGAAAGTAGCATAGAGTACAATAGGTGAGTGAAGAAGGGGATGAAGGTGACAGGTCCCCATTTCCATTTCCCCAGCCCCCAACGCCTCATCTTCACCATGGATATCCAATTCCTCTACACTTCCATCCACCATGACCAGGGCCTCCAAGCCCTCTGCTTTTTCCTCTCCAGACGTCCCCTACAGTACCCTTCCACCGACGCACTCATTTGTTTGGCTGAACTGGTCCTGACCTTTCACAATTTCTCTTTCGAATCCTCCCACTTCCTCCAGACCAAAGGAGTAGCCATGGGCACACGTATGGGCCCCAGCTATGCCTGTTGGCTATGTTGAACAATCGATCTTCCGTAATTACACCGGCACCACGCCCCACCTCTTCCTCCGTTACATTGATGACTGCACTGGCACCACCTCATGCTCCCGCGAGGAGGTTGAGCAATTCATCAACTTCACCAACACATTCCAACTTGACCTTAAATTTGCCTGGACCATCTCTGACACCTCCCTCCCCTTCTTGGACCTCTCCATCTCCATTAATGATGACCGACTTGACACTGACATTTTTTACAAACCCACCGATTCTCACAGCTGCCTGGATTATACTTCTTCCCACCTTACTTCTTGCAAAAATGCCATCCCGTATTCCCAATTCCTCCGCCTCCGCCGTATCTGCTCACAGGAGGACCAGTTCCACCACAGAACACAGCAGATGGCCTCCTTCTTTAGAGACCACAATTTCCCTTCTCACATGGTTAAAGATGTCCTCCAACACATCTTGTCCACATCCCGCACCTCCACCCTCAGACCCCACCCCTCCAACCAGAACAAGGACAGAACGCCCCTGGTGCTCACCTTCCACCCTACCAACCTTCGCATAAACCAAATCATCCGCCGACATTTCTGCCACCTTGAAAAAGACCCCACTACCAGGGACATATTTCCCTCCCCACCCCTTTCCACCTTCTGCAAAGACCGATCCCTCCGTGACTACCTGGTCATGTCCACACCCCACTACAACCCACTTTCCCCTTCTGGCACCTTCCCCTACCACCGCAGGAATTGCAAAACCTGCGCCCACACCTCCTCTCTCTCCTCCATCCAAAGCCCTAAAGGAGCCATCCACATCCAAAGTTTTACCTGCACATTCACCAATATCATTTATTGTATCCGTTGCTCCCGATGTAGTCTCCTCTACATTGGGGAGACTGGACTCCTCCTAGCAGAGCGCTTTAGGGAACGTCTCTGGGACACCCGCACCAATCAGCCACACCGCCCTGTAGCCCAACATTTCATCTCCCCTTCCCACTCTACTGAGGACATGGAGGTTCTGGGTCTCCTTCACTGCCGCTCCCTCACCACCAGACGCCTGGAGGAAGAACGCCTCATCTTCCGCCTTGGAACACTTCAACCCCAGGGCATCAATGTGGACTTCAACAGTTTCCTCATTTCCCCTTCCCCCACCTCACCCTAGTTCCAAACTTCCAGCTCAGCACTGTCCCCATGACTTGTCCTATCTGCCTATCTTCTTTTCCACCTATCCACTCCACCCTCCTCCCTGATCTATCACCTTCATCCCCTCCCCCACTCACCTAATGTACTCTATGCTACTTTCTCTCCACCCCCACCCTCCTCTAACTTATCTCTCCACCCTTCAGGCTCTCTGCCTTTATTCCTGATGAAGGGCTTTTGCCCGAAACATCGATTTCGCTGCTCCTTGGATGCTGCCTGAACTGCTGTGCTCTTCCAGCACCACTAATCCAGAATCTGGTTTCCAGCATCTGCAGTCATTGTTTTTACCACATAGATCTAGGTACCATCTATCAACCCCTCAGAAAACAAACAGGAAATGACATCACCACAAACTCCAGGAACCCCATCCAGGACAAACATATAAATAGAAAGCAGGAGACAACAGCTTCGCTTCACTTGGAGGTCGCCACTAATGATGTTACCTAGCCAGGTAATGAAATGTCTGGATATCAAAACTACAGCTCAGCGAGCAAACCTACACCCTAAACCTCAACCTGAGCTATAAACCTTCATAAACCTTGCAAAAATTCTTGCTGTTTTCACACTGACTAATCCTATACCGTATCAACCTGCAAACATAGGTATTTGCTCAGCTTAAATACTAAATATGTGGTTTGAGGAATATATATCTCAAGTGAGTTATTGGTGGCTGCTACATTCATTATGTCTTTTAGTTCCTCTAAGTATGGAATAATCACCCTTTTAGACTCAAATATTTGTACTTCATCAAGCGTATTTCCTCCGGTCTCCATTTACTTACAGCTGAAACAGAAAACGTGATGCCCTGGATATAGATTCCATTAATAATCAATTCATAACTCTTTGTGAATTATGTAACTAAAGACCATCCTTCCTTCTTAAAAGTGTTTTGCCTCTAGATCAATATAACCATTACATTCATTAACTTTGTTCTGGATAATTTAAACTGTATAAGGTTAATGATCAGTGCGATATTTCAACTGAACACCTTAAGAATCTGTGTTGGCTGTTTTTCTCAAGATGTTATTCATACTATCACTTAAGTGGTAGGGTCTTGTGTCTCTTTCCTGCAGATTTGGCATTCATCATTCCCATCGGAGAGTTGGCTTACACTATAATGTTTTAAAACTATGATTCCATCACACAAGTATTCCAGAATCAAAGGTATGATATTTTTAAAACTATGGGGACTAGCAGAAACAGCATTTTGAATGGTTTTAATGTTGAATTAGATTGAAATAAATCAATCCAAATTAGTGCCACTATTAGCAAGAGAAAAATTGATTGAAATGTGCAAATGAAAATTATTTTGCCACAGCAATAACGCATAGCTACTGCTCGTGGTGAATTGTGAGGCTGATGCTGCAAAGTCATTTTGGAATTTCACGCAATAAAGTGCATTTAGAAACTTTTTAACAGGCACCTGGTGAAGAGGGAACAGTCAGCTAGCTCCTTTAGAGGGCAGAAAAGAAAAGGTAAGAATTTATGTCCAACTGTGAGGTGAATGGGACTGACAATAAAAATCAGGTCAGAGATTTTTAGCAATTCAGCTCACCCCTTCCACCAAAGTCAATTCATCCAACTCAGTAACATGAGTTTCTGGGCTGAGGTAAAAGTCAGTTAATGCTGTTGATTTTCTGAACAAGTGTTATGATCCCAGCTGATGGTACTACTAGACAAGTCAGATTTCAGAATAAAACCTGGTTTGTTAGATCATAAATTTCATTTTAGCTTTCTGTTTACATAGTGTTCAGTCATTGATCATTTTTCTAAGATGGCTGCCAACATACTTTAAACAAAAGAATGTCAAAAGTTTGTCATTCAAAAGAAAACAAAAACATAAACATTATTATTCTTTAAAATTACAGCATGAAAAAAACTTTATAACAAATATCAGATATAAAGATTCATCTTTTAATTGACAACAAGCACCTTCAAACTCTCAAACTTCAGTGAAAGTCACTTTATCTGCATTCTAAAGACCCTTATTCCATCAAGGACTGTAATTAGTTTTTTTTAGGAATTTTTCTGCATTCATTTGTTGCTTCCTTTTAGTTAATACCTCTTCCTTAGACCCACAAATAAATTGCTATCTTATTTCTTAAGATAGATTCCTGATACTCCTCTTCCTTATCCTCTGTTTCCTAGAACTTTTCTCTTTGTGACACATTAGCCACTCAAGTCTTCTTTTTAGTCTAAACTGCTTTGGAAATGGCAAACTGCAGTACTTTACTTTCTGAAGGACCTTCTTCTCTCCAACTGAAAACCTGCACACTGCTTTTTGAAAGTAATTTGATTATTATCCTGTTTCCCTCTGTCATTGGACATCTTGTTGCTAAGCAACAGAGTAATTATTTTGCTCTCCTCTACCCACGTTTTTAATGTATTGAACTACTCGCCTCAAGAGCTCAGATTGTAAGTTTGCTCGCAGAGTTGCAAGGTTTGTTCTCAGATGTTTCATCACCACCTTAGGTAGCATCATCATTGAGCCTCCGTTGAAACACTGGTGTACTGTCCCACTTGCGGTTTGTGTGTCTGGGTCTGTTGTAGTGGGTAATATCTCTTCTGGTTCTTTTTCTGAAAGGTTGGTAAATGGTCAAATCAATGTGTTTGTTGATGGAGTTTTGGTTTGAATGCCAGGCCCCTAGCAATTCCCATGCGTGCCTTAGTTTAGCCTGTGCCAGGATAGATGTATTGTCCCAGCTGAACTAGTGTCCCTCATTATCTGTGTGACTTACCTTCCAGAGGCAAATGAGAGTCGGCTGTGTGCTCTGTTTCACAAGACATGGCTCACTCCTGCCATACTTGACTGTGCCTTGCAACCTGACAGGTTCTTTGTACGTCGCATGGACCGCATGGCATCCTCATGTCAGGCAAAGGGCAGTGGGTTATGCTTCTTGATCAACAGCTCCTGGTGCTCAGATGTGGTGACCCTAGCTAGCCACTGCTCCCTGGACCTAGAATACCTTACAGTGAAATGTCGTCCCTACTATCTGCCGCGTAGGTTCATCTCCTCCATCCTGAAAGCAGTCTAAGTACCACCCCAGGTGGATGTGAAGAATGCCCTGGATGAAATCTACACTGCCGCAAAACTCTGAAGATGAAATTCCCTGTGACCTTATTCATCATGGCCAGCAACATCAACGTGGCCAACCTTAGGAGTGTGCTGTCAAAGTACAACCAACGCATCCCCTGTCCCACCAGAGGACTGAACATCCTGGACCCCTGCTACACAACCATCAAAGATCCTACTGCTCCATCCACCACCGACACTGCAGAAAATCAGATCACAGAGTTGGTGGACTGGACCATGTTCAAGTACTCAGCAGAAAACAGAATAAAAATCCATGGAAGGCTCATTCAGAAAGTTAGGAGGTATGGGATACAGGGAAATTTGGCTGACTAGAAAAAGAATTGGCAGGCCAAAAGAAGACAGCGAGTGGTAGTGGATGGAAAGTATTCTGCCCAGAGGTCCGTGACCAGTCGTGTCCTGCAGGAATCTGCTCTTGGGCCTCTTCTCTTTGTAGATTTTATAAATGACTTGGAGCAAGAAGTGGAAGGGTGGGTTAGTGAGTTTGCCAATGTCACGAAGGGTGGTGGAGTTGTTGGCTAGTGTTGAGGTCTGTTACAGGCTACAAGACATTAACAGGATGCAGAGCTGAGCTGAGAAGTGGCAGATGGACATCAACCTGGATAAATGTGAAGTGATTCATTTTAGAAGGTTGAATTTGAATGCTGAATACAAGGTTAAGTCAGGTTTCTTAGCAGTGTGGAGGAACAGCAGGATCTTGGTGTCCATGTTCATAGAGCCCTCAAAGTTGCCACGCAGTTGATAGGGTTATTAAGAAGGTGTATCGTATTTTGGCTTTCATTAACAGGGGGATTGAGATTCAGAGTCGGGAGGTTTTGCTGCAGCTGATTCGACTACACTTGGAACATTGTGTCAAGTTGAAAGGGTTCAGAAAAGATTTACAAGGATGTTGACAGGGTTGGAGGATCTGAGCTACAGGGAGAGGTTGAACAGGCTGGGGCTATTTTTCCTGGAGCATTGGAGGCTGAGGTGTGACCCTATAGAGGTTTACAAAATTATGAGGGGCATGGATAGGATAAATATGCAAAGTCTTTTCCCTGGGGTCAGGGAGTCCAGAACTAGAGGGCATAGGTTTAGGGTGAGAGGGGAAAGATATAAAAGAGACCCAAGGGGCAACTTTTTCATGCAGAGGGTGGTATGTGTATGGAATGAGCTGCCAGAGGATGTGGTGGAGGCTGGTACAATTGCAACATTTAAGAGGCATTTGGATAGGTATATGAATAGGAAGGGTTTGGAGGATATGGGCCGGGTGCTGGCAGGTGGGACGAGATTGAGTTGGGATATCTGGTCGGCATGGACAGGTTGGACCGAAGGGTCTGTTTCCATGTTGTACATCTCTATGACTCTAAGTTCTGGTCACCTCATTATAAGAAGGATGTTGATGCTTTAGAGAGGTTGCAGAGGAGATTTACCAAGATGCTGCCTGGATTGGAGGGCTTGTCTCAAGAAGAGAGTTTGAATGACCTCAGGCTTTTCACAGTGAAGAGAAGAAGTGAGGTGACTTGAAAGAGGCATACAAAGTAATGAGAGGCATAGGTAGAGTAGATAGGCAAAGGTAGGTTCTTTATGCAGAGAGTGGTGGGTGCGTGGAACGCACTGTGAGATGAATGAACCAGGAACTCCACTCCCAACTGAAGACCAGGCATGCAGCATTCAAGTTAGATGACACAGGACTATACAGGCAATCCAGGTATGACGACTGCAAATCCAGCAGGGACACCAAGAGGCAGAACCGGACCAAGTTATAGGCCCAAACCAACCTTACAGACATTCACTGTCTGTGGCAAGGCCTAAACAACATAACAGGACACAACATGAAGCAGAGCAAGATAGCAGACAAAAGCACATCCCTCTCTGATGTGCACAATGCTTTCTGTGCTCAGCTCGAGCAGAATGCCAGCAGCACAGTATTGCCTGCCCTGACAGCTCTGGTTGCACTTGTTCCCTGTGTCACCATTGCAGACGTCAGATTGATCTTCCTGGAAGCCAACCCAAAGAAAGCGATAGGCCTGGGCTGAGTCTCCTGGCCGTGCACTCAGATCCTGTGCGGATCAACTTGCAGAGGCATTCACCAGCATCTTCAACCTCTCCGTCCTACAAGCTGAAATCCCCACCTGCTTCAAGAAGACCACCATCTTCCCAGTACCTCAGAAAGTACATGCAATGTGCCTTAATGACGACTATTCAGTGGCTCTGATCTCCTAAATCACCAAGTGCTTCAAGAGGCTGTTCATGGCCCACGACAGTTCTAATCTCCCAGCTTCGAGGAGAAAGTGAGGTCTGCAGATGCTGGAGATCAGAGCTGAAAATGTGTTGCTGGAAAAGCGTAGCAGGTCAGGCAGCATCCAAGGAACAGGAGATTCGACATTTTGGGCATAAGACCTTCTTCAAGAAGGGCTTCTTCATTCCTGAAGAAGGGCTTATGCCCGAAACGTCGAATCTCCTGTTCCTTGGATGCTGCCTGACCTGCTGCGCTTTTCCAGCAACACATTTTCAGCTCTAATCTCCCAGCTTGTCTCAGTCCCCTACAATTTGCCTACCAGTGAAACAGGTCCACAGTGGACACCATTTGCCTGGCCCTGCACTCATCGCTGGAATATTTAGAAAACAAGGACACCTACATCAGACTCCTGTTCATCAACTACAACTTCACTTTCAACACCATTATCCCCTCCAGACTAATCTTAAAACTCTGAGACCTAAGCCTCAGCTCTGCCCATTGGAACTGGATCCTCAACTTCCTGATCTATTGCCCGCAAAAAAATGAAGATAGACCACTGCACCTCCTCTAAGCTAAAACTCAACACTGGAACTCCCCAGGGATGTGTTCTCAGCTCCCTACTGTATTCCCTGTACACCCACAACTGTGTCATCAAATTTTAAATGAACATCATCTACAACTTTGCAGATGACATCAGTGTGGGAGGACGGATATCTAACAACAATGAGTCAGAATACAGAAAGGAGATGGTGACATGGTGCAATGATAATATCACCAAAATTAAAGAACTGAGCATTGACTTCAGAAAGAAAGGAGGAGATCACACCCCAATGAACAGGAAGTTGAGAGGGTGGAGACGTCAAGTTCTAAGAGTGACGATAACTGACAATCAGTCCTGGATCTCCCATGTAGATGAGATGGTCAAGAAGGCACAACAACACCTCTTCTTCCTCAGGCAGCTTAGGAAATTTGGCATTTCCAAAAGGACCCTCATCAACTTTGCACAGCCCAGACCATCACGTAAGCCAACTTCCCATCCATGGACTCCACTTACAGCTCTCGTGCCGCAGAAAAATGGCCAACATCATCAAAGACCCATCCCATCCCAGTAATGCTCTCTTACAACCTCTTCTGTCAGGCCGAAAACACAGAAGCTTCAACACACGAACCAGCAGGCTCGAGGACAGTTTCTTCCCTGCTGTTATTAGACTGATGAATGGATTCTCTACCTTCAAATGGCATTGATCTTGTTAATGTTGATCTTGCTGCATACAGTCCTGTATGGTGTAACCTGTGTGCCTCACTCCGTCCAAGTGTTTTTCACCTTATGATCTGGATGTCCTTGCTTATTATGATCTGCCTGCGCTGCTCACAAAGTTTTTCACTGTGTATGTCACAATAAGTTAAATGGATCAGTCAATCAGGTAGAAGTGGGCTATGCTTGTCTGGGGGACTTTGAAATGGGAAGCTATGCATGGGAGAACTCTGGAGGAGATGAGGTAACTGGCAAATCCTGGAAATATGTCTAGGGGAGAGAGAAGGAAGTGTTTGAGAGTTGACACTCAGTCTGGTTGAGGTCAGCAAACCAGATGACAACAGCACCACCCTTCTAAACAAAGGTTTGATAACAAAGTCAGGGTTAGCCCAGAGAGAACAGAGTGTAGCAAATTCAGAGGGAGACAGGTCAGCCAAGTGAGGGGAACAGATAAATTAAAGCAGCCAATGTCATGTTGCCAGTTCTCAATGAGAGATTGGATGCAAAAAAAAGACCGAAGGGAGAGCTCTGGGTGGTGGGGAATATTGGAGACAGATGAAAATGGCCTTTGAAGTGAGCACAGGTTAGGCTTAGGGTCCTGACAAATGAAGTGGGCATCAAGGCAAGTACAACAGAAGAAAACATTTTAAAGGACTTTGTGACTGTGAGTGACGACAAATATGCTGAGTGAATTTCCAGGCCAGTTTGGAAGCTCTGTCTGAGTATCTTCTGAGTATCTCTGTGTCTTCCACTTAATGTCTAATCTATTATATATAATGAACAAAAATTTGCCTATTAAAGTTAAGTTGTGTTTAAATTAATTTGGTTCTGGCCTATACACTGTATTAGTCAAGGGTGTATTTGTTTGTTTTGTAAGATTCTTGTACAATAACAATTAATTTGCTTACAACCATAGAATCTTGTGGCTCCACTCTGTTAGGAAATAACTGAATTTCAGATTTTTTTCTTATCAAAAATACATTTATTGGTGGGAAACACTGATCATAATACTGGAGCGTCATTAAAAAACTGCAGAAAATATGTTCAATGTGTCTGGTAGTCTAAAACGTCATGGTTTGGTATGTAGTTGCAACCCAACAGTAAATGTAGCACAGCCAGATATACATTCCGATGATAATCAGTACCTAACTCTTAACTATGTTACAACAAAATAGCAACATCAATCTATTTTGCTTCAGTCCAGTGTGTAAATTGTCCACAAAAAATGTGCTCTCAACATTTTGGAGGATTGGTCTGCCATCTCCAGAGTTCAGAGACTGATTTCCCAAACAATGTGATAGGTCAGGTGATGAAACCTCCACAAATACCTCCCATAATGCATAAAGGAAGAAGAGTGGACAATGTGAGGCACATTACTTCCAAAATGTATTCTACTATCCGCTGTCTTTTTTTAATATCGGACTGATGAGAAAATATTAAGTATTAAGGCACGATATAAACCCGAACAAGATATTGCTCACCTCCTCTTACGTGATGTTAAATGTTCACCACAGATGCAGTTGTTTCTTTTCTAAATCAAGATTGTTAACATTGGATCATTGTGTGGAGACTTTTGGGGTGAATGTGCTGCAATATTTAAATGAGATATTTCATGCCAAAGATATGCATTTTGATTCCAAAGTGCCTTCCATTTTTGCATATACTATGAATGCAATAATGTGCACTTCTATTACCCATAGGTCAGTTTGAGGAAGGGGCAAAATACAACGTAACCACAAAGATTTAAAAACACGTGATCACCTATGGAATTTTGCTCAGTTTCAGCTAATAAGCTGATTCAGTAAGTGCCATTTTAGAGTTTCTTTACAATTATAAAAAAAGTATGTTCTTCATGCTTTTAATGAGAAGGTGTGAACTGGCAGCTAGCATATGAAACATAGAGCTGCCTATATTTCTCCGTCATTGTTGAATGGCCTGTTGTGTAATTCCAGGCTTTACTGACTTTATTTCCCACCAGCCTTGGTAACACAATTCACAGAATGGTACTTACACTCCCTATGCCCACATCACTAAAAGATTGAACTGCTACGTGACTCTCAGAAGGTTGCATTCTATTAGAATGTAAGGTTGCCCTTCATGTAATGCATATTGTATCACTCCAGTCTGTTCAGTATAAAGGACACAACAAAATTAGCAGTTTAAAGGTTTGGCAGCAGTTTGAAAATTAAATGCCTCTTCAGCTTTCAAAATAGCAGCCATCACTGCCCAAAGAGCACCTAAACCAGGCATTTGCAAATAATAAACACACTTGAAGAAACACGAAACAGATCCCAAAACATGGAGCTCTTTGAAGAAAAATATTCACCAATTCATTGCTGGACTAAAACTGAACACACAAATGAGTAAAAGACTGTTGGGCTTTTCATACTTATATGCTCCCATGTTTCTCAAGATGTAACAAATTTGTACTTTAATCATCTACTTATACTGATGTGTGACAGGATGGTTATTCATTCTCATCATCTCCATTGATAGTCTCAGAGTGACACATGATGGTAAAGAGACTGAAAATGTACGGTGAAGTAATTCCTGCCCACATCAGTTTCCATGTAGCTTAAGGATTAATAATTGTTAGTGTAGAACCATTTGAAGTGAATCAAAGAATCCCTACAGTGTGGAAACAGGCCAATCGGCCCAATGAGTCCACACTGACCCTCCGAAGAGTATCCCACACAGACCCATTTCCCTACCCTGTCATTTTCACATTTTACATTTTCCCCTGACCAATGCGCCTAACCTACACAACCCTAGATACTATGGGCAACTTATTGTACCCAATTCACCTAACCTGCGCATCTTTGGATTGTGGGAGGAAACCGGAGCACCCAGAGAAAACCAATGCAGACATAGGGAAAATGTGCAAACTTCACACAGACAGTCACCCGAGGCTGGAATCAAACTCAGGTCCACGGCACTGTGAGGCAGCAGTGCTAACAACTGAGCAACTGTGCCAGCCAACAGACTAATGGGGAAAGCTCACCCAAGATCATTGCACTGATCCAACCAAACTGAATGCGCCTCCTTCGAAAGTAAGCAGATCACAATTAGTGAGAAAATGCAAGGGACAGGTAACCTAGGACCAGAAGCAATGGAAAGATCTGATAACAACAACATAATTTTTAAAAAGGAGTTCTGTTTCTTCATCAGCTGTGTTTTTTTTGTTGTTAAAAAATGTGCGTAACTGTGACAAAGAAGTGATTACAGTTGAAAGCACCTTCCTACAATAGTGTCAGTTAGTGTCCATTTACTGTCTTCTTATCACACATCTAATGACTCAACATTTCATTGTTACAACACACTGATATCTCTAATTCTAGCTTGTGTTTCAACCTTCAGAATGTGTTATTTTATTACTCATAGAATTTGCAGTTACAAGTGCTGCTAACACGTATTATCCTGCAGGGTGTTTTTGTTTGCTTCATGAATTGCACCCACACAATGACCCTCCCTCAACCCACTGATTCATAGAAAATTTTATTTGCACAGAAGCTCCTTCTTACTTGTCCTTCAAAGGGAAGCTGACTGTGTTAACTACTGACAGTATTCTGAGGACCTGAAACATTAACTCTGACTTCTCACTATAGAAGCTGTCAGACCTGCTGAGCTTTTCCAGCAATTTCTGTGTTTGTTTGTGTTTGCTAGACTTCTGGAGTATACACAAGTGACTGCTGAGGCTAATCTGTGCCCAGAAGCTTTGGCTGCAAAGAGGGAGGGATCCTAGTTTGAATAATCTGGTCCTGGGTTACCTGTCCCTTGCATTTTCTCGCTAATTGTGATCTGCTTACTTTCAAAGTAGGCACATTCAGTTTGGTTGGACTAAGGTAATGATCTTGGGTGAACTTACCCCAGTACTCTGTTAAGAAGTTAGGAGTGAAATCGCTTGTTGAATTGCTGCAGTCCATGTGGTACAGGTACACAGACTTTATTGCATGACCATCCCACCCCAGTTGTGGCTGATACTATGCGTGTACTTGGCATGTTAGTTTGGGTGAGGACCTCAGTTTTTTGAAATTTGTCCTGTTGTCTCACCTTCAGAAACTTTGAAGGTAGCTCACAGAAAAGGGGTCAAGCTTTTCAGCCTCACATTGGTACAGTCTAAGCCTCACGTGCAGAAAGCAGAGTGGGTAGGAGTGTTTCTTACAGACCTACTCATCCTCATTTCCAGATTGCTGGATAAAGTATAAGGAGGATACGATTGCTTTGCCAGTTCTTGCATTTTTCACATCATCATTATGGACAGGTAGAGACAGCTAAGGTAAGTGAATTTATGTGCTGACAATATCTGGCCAGGGAGTTTGAGATCCAAATAAGGCTTTCATAGAGCAAGCTGTTAATTACTCCCGTATTCTTCATGGAGATCATAAGGCTGAAGCTGGATTTATAGGAGGGCGAGACCATGTTACACTGCTCTGAACTGGCAACAGTCATCAACAAGCAAGAAATTGTGAGGTATATCTTTTGCTTAGAGTCTTCTCAGTTATTAAGTCTAAAAGTTCGACAGAATTTGAAACATCTGCTCCCAATGTGGAAAGGGACTTTTGAATGAGATGGGAAGAAATTGTTATTTGAAAATTTAGCTGTGCCTTGACCAGTTTTGTGCTCAAACACTCAACATCACTTACGGCGAGCATAACTTCAACTACAACGCAAATTTGACTCCAACTGTCCAGCCAGAAAGAAACTCCACCAAATTACTGGCAGAAGTTTCTGATAATAAAAAGTCATGGTTTAAAATCCATGATCCTGAAATGATGACCTAGCACACCATGTATAAACAATCAATTGGTTATTGAAAGTCCTTACTGATATTTCAGTACAAGGTTTATACCTGTTTTTTTTAAAAAAAAGGTTACAATGCTAAGCGAGAATAGAAATAAATGGGGTAAGTCTGTACATAATAGTATCATAAAGTGTAATTTTAAAACCCCAGCATTTACCCTATTCTTCAATCTTATACCTTATGCATTTAATTTTTCTCCTATAGTGTTGTGCAATAGAAAGCTAAGCCATGAAAAACATTTAATATCTATCAAAAGATTAAATGCTGCATTGTTTGTAAACTTTCTAAGATAACTTTAACATGTTATAAATCAATTAAATGTGTTTTAGTTTGTTCCTGTAATATTCTGCATTTTATGGTGTAATCCTACAGAACCATTTAAAATATATTTAAATTGCTAACTCTCTGAAAACATTGTTTCCATTACACACCAATACTCCCAATCTATTATAGCAAACTATTTATGAAACTAAAAATCCCACAACACCAGGTTATAGTCCAACAGGTTTAATTGGAAGCACACTAGCTTTCGGAGCGACATTCTTTCATCAGGTGATTTTGGAGGGCTCGATCGTAACACAGAATTTATAGCAAAAATTTACAGTGTGATGTAACTGAAATTATATATTGAAAATTGATTGTCTGTTAAGCCTTTCATCTGTTGGAATACATTGATAGTTTCACTTCTTTCATGTGTAAATCACAAAACCCTTTTTTTAAAGTTGCATTCTCGGGTTAGCTGTTAACAATGGTGATAGCTAGACAATATGTTGAAGGTGTTAGCCCCCTGTGTTCTCTGTCTATGACCTGATGTTTAGATTGATTCTAATCTAAAAAGTGAGATAACAGAGTTTAACATAAATTCATGCAGTTTTTGAGCTCAGAGTTCTACATGAATGTATACAGTTTTTGAGCAAAGTGCAATGTAACCGGGACCTTGGGTTCATGTCACATTACAAGTGATCACCATTGCACTGCACACACACACACACACACACACACACACACACACACACACACACACACACACACACACACACACCCCCCACCCCAGACAGATACACACACACACAGACAAAGACTCACATGCACACATATTTTGTGTGGTGAATTTGTACTTGCAGAGTTACATTGCACTTTGTTCAAAAACTGCATACATTCATGTAGAACTATGAGCTCAAAAGCTGCATGAATTTATGTAAAACTCTGTTATCTCACTTTTTAGATTAGAATCAATCTAAACATCAGGTCATAGACAGAGAACACAGGGGGCTAACACCTTCAACATATTGTCTAGCTATCACCATTGTTGTTAACAGCTAACCCGAGAATGCAACTTGGGGAAAAAAAGGTTAAAAATCACACAATACCAGGTTATATTCCAACAGGTTTAATTGGAAGCACGTTAGCTTTCGGAGCGACGCTACTTTATCAGGTGATAGAACCCTTAACCCTTTTTTAAAAAAGGGTTTTGTGATTTACACATGAAAGAAGTGAAACTATCACTGTATTCTAACAGATGAAAGGCTTAACAGACAACCAATTTTTCAATGTATAATTTCAGTTACGTCACACTGTAAATTTTTGCTATAAATTCTGTGTTAAGATCGAGCCCTCCACTATCACCTGATGAAGGAGCGTCGCTCCAAAAGCTCGTGTGGTTCCAATTAAACCTGTTGGACTATAACCTGGCATTGTGTGAATTTTAACTTTGTACACCCCAGTCCAACACCGGCATCTCCAAATCATATTTATGACCTGTCCACCATTTATTTGAAAGCAATCAGTATGATGAAAATTACCTTAAAGATCATAAAAACCATGTATATCCACATACATAGACCCTTTAGTGACCATTCATCTATAATTTTGTCAATACAGCATTGACTTTGGCCTGTAACTACATTTTGAAACCATCTATTTGTGAAGAGCAGCTGTGTATTCTGCAATGATGACCATTTTAAGTAAATTTCACTGTGTAGATTTATTGTAGTCCAGCAATAACCCTGCAGGGCTCTAAACTGCAAAGCCTGTGCTTTGAAGCCAAGTTACTTGACAATTTGTATTGAATAATACTAAACAATGCTCATAAAATTCCAGTGCCCTGAGCAAAAAAAATAAGTCAAGCTCAGACACATCCATCACACTAACATAGTAAGTTACATAGTTAGGCTGACAGTCAATGATATAAGTTGAGCTGGAAGGTAATAATTAATAGCATATATTAGAGCTGTAGGTTGAAGTTAATTACATACATTGACAATGTGCATTTTTAATGAGTGGTAAAAGGTAGCAGCCAAATACTTTACATTAAGACTAGAGGCTGGTAATAAATTGCATGCAGCAGAATTGTAAGGCACCATACAATTATATACATTGAGGTGGGAGGCTGAAATGAATGACGTGTTAGAGCTGATATTAATGCCAATTTATGATGATTGAATCATATGTTACTGTGAATGCTGTCACTCTAGTCTATATGCTGAATTGTATCAAAATATTTTGAATCAAACAAACCTAACTGCAATTAGTATATGCTTTCACCAAAAGTCACACAAATGGATAAATCAGTGGAGCAGATATAGAATCAGGTTTATCATTCAATGAGACAATGCATAGTATCATAACATGTACTGAAACTGCCCAATGTCCCATTAACAGTATGAATCTGATTTTGAAGTGAATAGATTCGCAGTCGTAGATCAATTCAGCATTCGTGACAAGGCTATAGTCTTATCCATTATAGGAACACTGCTTGCTAACCTACACTGATTCGAGTCCAACAACTATGGAATTTTTAAAACTATCATTTTTGATTTCAAATCATTCCCTGGCTTTGCCACTCCTGATCTCAGCAACCTCCTTTGATCCCACAACACTTACAAATTTCTGAACTTCTCTATTATTGAGTCTACAATATACACAGTTTTCATCTTTCTTCATTAGAGCTTATTCTCCTAGGCATCTATAACTCACCCTCTAGAATGGTTTCTTTGAATCTTTCTGCATCTCTCTTGCGCTCTCTTTCTCTCTCTCTCTCTCTCTTCTCCAATGAGCTGCACCTTAGAATGCAGCCACTTTAGTCAAATGCTAGGTTACCTGCCCAAATATAGTATTCCCTTAATTAACGCAATGTAAAATTTTGTTTTATTACACTCTGGTTGGTTAAAGGTGCAACATAAGTGAAATCCATCGTTGCTACTTTCACCTGCAGATCACCATGATAGTGTTTAGTGATTCAGAAGAAACAGTGTTCAACATATGTAACTGAAGCTGCATTATATTAAAACTGCCTTCCTTGTGCATCCAGGTACATACAAAAACTGGTGCATTACTTTGACAGCTTGTCTGAAAGACTGTGTAAATAGATAGTGGGCATCTCAGCTCTCAAACATTTGAATAGATTTGGATAATTGGTTCCTTCCAGCAGCCCACCACATTGTGCAGCACCACCCATGCACAATGTGAACTTGCAGGGCTATTGCTAAACTACCATAAATCAAAAAGGACTCAGCGGATGCGGATTGAATATTAAGAGGAACAAAATGCCTGAACATGCATCATTTGTCTACATGGCTGTACTTAAAGTGAGACTTTACCTACCTGTAGCATTGCTGAGCTTGAATGAAACCATCTTGTCAGGGATATTACAAACATTTCTGACTGATGCAATGCAACTATAATTCGCATAATCCAGAGGACGTAGATTCTTTAATTTCAGGATCTTTATTTCACCCTGTTTAAAAAATAGCAACTGAGTAAGAATATACTTTTTATAATGTAACACTGATTGAACAATACACTTAGTGCAACAACACCCCAAAGGTAGTAATACAGAAAAGTCTGTAAAACTTAAAATTCAATAACTCAAACTTTAAAATTAAGTGTTATTATTTCATGAAATCATGTAACAGTATCAAATATTCTTGAAACTGAACCTGTTTGATATATTGGGCTTGGCTTTAACTTATACAGCAAACTTGACATGTGAGAAAATGTGAAATATTCACAGTGAGGAGGAAAGCACAGCCTGCATTTCAACTAATTAGATTTCAGTTTTTAAAGATGTCATCATTTGTTGAATTTGTGATGATACTAAACTTGAATTTGACCTCATTTGAGGTCACTAACACAAATTACAAGCAAAGCAGGATGAGCACATTTTTAATCATTGATGTCGTCCACAGCCATATTTTTCTTTTTGAGGAAAACAGTTTTACACTTCGACCATCTTAGTAACTACTCTGCCTCATTTGCTGATATTGGCTTGAACACAAAGATTCTATGTTTTGAGCTATTTTCTAAAATCGAACGATTGAACTAAATATTCCAATAATGATATACAAATGAAAGCTCTTGGCAAATTTAGGATAGCCTTGAACACTAGTACATTTCATTTTCAGTCTCTATTTTAACTCTCCAATTAATCCTCAATTTATTCATTCCATTTTAATATTGGTCTGATTATAACTGCTGTATTCGATGACCGGCCAGTATTCCTATCTCTTTTTATTTCTTTTCCTGAACTACAACTTCCCTACATTCAAATGTTAACTTAAATTTCTACAAGCTCTTAAAAGGCAGGTGGTGGGATAACAATTTTTCCTCTCATTTTGAACTTTTATCCTATGATGAAAAGAGAAAACAATCGAGAGTGGACATCTGACTGCTTTGACTATTGAACATCAAACATATTGGCAAGGGATTAGAAAGGAGCACATTCACCGAAGTGTTTTATGACTTTATGACAAATTCATAAACTTCAAATTATGTTTGCATGTCAGTGTTCAGTTCTCAACTACAGTATGTAAATATCTTTGTAAGAACTTACATGCCATTATTCTTTCTGTGCATATATGTTTTTGAATCATAGAACATCCAAAATAGAACAGCACAGCACAGTATAGACTCTTCAGCCCTCGATGTTGTGCCGACCTTTTATTCTACTCTAAGATCAAACTAACCTACATACCCTTCATTGTGCCCATCCATGTGCCCATCCAAGAGATGCTTAAATGCCCCTAATGTATCCGACTCTACTATCACCACTGACAGTGCATTCCATGCACTCACTACTCTCTGAGTAAAGAACCTACATCTGACATCTCCACTAAACCTTCCTCCAATCACCTTAAAATTATGGCCCCTCATGATAGCCATTTCCACCTGGAGAATGGATAGTCTCTGGCTATCCATGCCTCCCATCAACTTGGGCACCTCTACCAAGTCACATCTCATCCTTCTTTGCTCCTATGAGAAAGCCCGTGCTCCTTCAACCCTTCTTCGTAAGACATGCCCTCCAGCCTAGGCAGCATCCTGGTAAATCTCCTCTGCACCCTCTCTAAAGCTACAATAAAGCAACCAGAACTGAATACAATATTCCAAGTGTGGTCTAACCAGGGCTTTCTAGAGCTGCAGCATAATTTCACAGCTCTTAAACTCAATTCCCCGCTAATGAAAGCCAACAAACTTTCTTAACAACCCTATCAACTTGGGTGGCAACTTTGAGGGATCTATGGACATGGACCCCAAGATCCCTTTATTCCTCCACACTGCCAAGAATCGTGCCTTTAATCCTGTATTCAGCATTCAAATTCAACCTTCCAAAGTGAATCACTTCACACTTTTCCAGGTTGAACACTATCTGCTACTTCTCAGCCCAGCTCTGCATCCTGTTGTAACGTACAACAGACCTCCATACTATCCAAGCACCGTGTCACCAGCAAACTTACGAACCCACCCTTTCACTTCCTCATCCAAGTCATTTATAAAAATCACAAACCAGAACAGATCCCTGCGGAACACCAATGGTCACGGAACTCCAGGCTGAATACTTTCCATCCATCCTCTGTTGTCTATGGGCCAGCCAATTCTGTATCCAGACAGACAGGTTTCCCTGTATCCCATTTCTCCTTACTTTCTGAATGAGCCTACCATGGGGAAGCTTATCAAACACCTTTCTAAAATCCATATACACCACATCCACCGCTCTATCTTCATCAATGTGTTTTGTCACATCCTCAAAGGATTCAATAAGACTTGTGAGGCATGAACTGCCACTCACAAAGCCATGCTGACTATCTCTAATCAAACTATGTTTTTCCAAATAACATATGTCCTGTCTCTCAGAATCCTCTCCAACAATTTGTCCACCAGCGACATAAGACTGACTGGTCTGTAATTCCCAGGGTTATCCCTATTCCCTTTCTTGAACAAAAGGAACTAGGGATAACCCTGGGAATTAAGAGGATTATCCCTATTCAAACATCCTCCAAACATCTAGCACCATTCCAATAGACAGTGAGGACACAAAGATCATTGCCAAAGACGCAGCAATCTCTTCCCTCAATTCCCATAGCAACCTTGGGTATATCCTATTGGCCCTGGGGACTTATCTATCCTCATATTTAACAAAATTTCCAGCACATCCTTCTTCTTAACATCAACCTGTTTGAGCATATCAGTTTGTTTCACGCTGTCCTCACAAACAACAAAGTCCCTCTCACCAATGAATACTGAAGCAAAGTATTCAATAAGGACCTCCCTACTTCCTCTGACTCCAGGGACAAGTTCCCTCCACTATTTCTGATCAGCCCTACCCTCACTCTGGCTATCCTCTTGTTCCTCATATAAGTGTAAAACACATTGGCGTTTTTCTTAATATTACCCGCCACGGCTTTTTCATGCCCCCTTCTAGCTCTCCCAAGTCCATTCCTCAGTTCCTTCCTGGCTACCTTGTATACCTCTAAAGCCTTGTCTGATCCTTGCTTCCTCAAACTTAAGTACGCTTCCTCCTTCCTCTTGACCTGATATTCCACATTTCTTGTCAACCATGGTTCCTTCACTCTGCTATCCCTTCCTTGCATCAATGGGAAGCATGTGCTCCGTAAACAACCTCCACATTTCTTTCATTCATTTCCCTGAGAACATCTGTTTTCAATTTATGCTCCACTGTTCTTGCCTAATAGCACTGCAATTCGCCCTCCCCCAATGAAATACTTTCTCATACCATCTGCTCCTATCCCTCTCCATGAGTATATTAAAGGTCAGGGAGTTGTGATCACTATCATCGAGATGCTCTCCGACCAAGAGATCTGTTACCTGACCTGGTTCATTGCTAAGCACCAAATTCAATATGGCCTCCCCTTTAGTCAGACTATCTCCATTCCTGGGCATACCTGACAAAAACTGGTCCATCCAAAGCATATGAACTAAGCAGGTTCCAATCAATATTAAAGAAGTTGAAATCACCCATGACAACAACCCTTTACTCCTGCATCTTTCCAAAATCTGCCTCCCAATCTGCTCCTCCATGTCTCTGTTGCTACTGTGGGGTCTGTGGAAAACTCAGTAAAGTGACTGTTCTTTTCCTGTTTCTGACTTCCACTCATACAGACTCTGATCAACCGTCCTCAACAATTTCTTTTTCTGCAACTATGATACTAGCCCTGATTAGCAATGCCACTCCTCCACCTCTTTTACTTCCCTCCCAATTCCTTTTGAAACATCTAAACCCCAGAACATCCGACAACCATTCCTGTGCCTGTGATATCCAAGTACTGATCCGAGCTCTAAGTTCATCCCCCTTATTCCTGACACTTCTTGTATTAAAATAGGCACACTTCAATCCATCACACTGACTGCAACTTTGCCCGATCAACTGTCTATCAGCACTAACAAATTTCTTGCTAGAACATACAAGTCATAAGTGTGGATTGGCAAAAGTATATTAACAAAATTATCACTTTTGTAACAATCTCAAACTGAAATTGGTTAACAATGAAACATATATTAGGTAGCAAATCTTAGTTTGAATTAAAATTGAATTTAACTAACAGTTGTAAGCAGATACATAGATTCAAGAGTATAGATTTGTAGTTGTTGCCTGTTTTGAACAGCAAAGTAGGTGCCAGATAAGTTTCTCAGTCGAATCGAAATTCAGGATCAGCCAGGGATCATGCTTTCAGTCTTTAGTGACATAGAAGATTTAAGCCTCATGATCCTTCTGCTCTTTTGTGTTTAAGCAAGTGGTGTTAGAGAAGTTACCTCATGGATAACTGGCTTGTGGCAATCAGGCATTCGTGGTAGGGTCACTTTTGGATCCTTCAACTTCAGCTCTTCTATCAGTGTAAAGTAGAACTCAGCAAGCATTGGATTTTTCACCTACTTATAGGGAATGCAGGCTGGGATTAGACCATCATGAGACAGGTTAGTTTTACCCTACAGCCAATTGTGTTGTTGCAATATTAATCCACCTTCGTACGAGAGGAACTGCATTTTCAAAATCTTAAATTGAGTGGTTATGGAGCTAGCCGATGCATGGTCAATACATTCATTTCCAGGTATTACCCTCTGGGCATTCCAAAATTCTTCAAGTTTAGGAAAGCTTCCAGATTGGAAAATAGTGAATGTAATTCCTTTATTCATCATGGAAGGAATACAGAAATCTGGAAATTACAGGCCAATTAGCTTAAAGCCCATCATAGAGCAGATATTGAAATCCTTATGAAATGTGTTATAATAGGACACTTAGAAAAATTCAAGGTAATCAGGCTGACTCAATAACCTTTTGCAAAAGACTAGAGACCTGTGACCAATGGAGTGCCACAAGAATCGGTGCTGGATCCCTTACTTTTCATCATTTATAAAAATGATTTGGCTGTGACCATAAGTAAGTGATGTGTAAGTAAGTTTGCAAATGATGTCAAAATTGGAGGTGTAGTAGATAGTGAAGAAGGTTACCTCAGATTACAACAGGATCTTGATCAGATGGGCCAATGGGCTGAGGAGTGTCAGATGGAGTTTAATTCAGATAAATGTGAGGTGCTGCATTTTGGGAAAGCAAATCTTAGCAGGACTTATACACTTAATAGTAAGGTCCTGGGGAGTGTTGCTGAACAAAGAGACCTTGGAGTGCAAGTTCATTGCTCCTCGAAAGAGGAGCACAGGTAGATAGGATAGTGAAGGCAGCATTTGGTTTACTTTCTTTTATTGGTCAGAGTATTGAGTATAGGATTTGCAGGTCATGTTGTGGCTGTACAGGACATTGGTTAGGCCATTGTTGGAATATTGTGTGCAATTCTGATCTCCTTCCTATCAGAAGGGATGTTGTGAAACTTCAAAGGGTTCAGAAAAGATTTACAAGGATGTTGCCAGGTTTGGAGGATTTGAGCTACAGAGAGAGTTTGAATAGGCTGGGACTATTTTCCCTGGTGTGTCAGAGGCTGAGGGGTGATCTTAGAGAGGTTTATAAAATCATGACGGGCATAGATCAGATAAATAGACAAAATCTCTTCCGTGAGGTGGGGGAGTCCAGAACTAGAGAGCATAGGTTCAGGATGAGAGGGGAAAGATATAAAAGAGACTGAAGGGCAAATTTTTCAGGTACGTGTAACTGAATGAGCTGCCAGAGGAAGTGGTGGAAGCTAGTACGATTACAACATTTAAAAGGCACCTGGATTGGGATATGAATAGGAATGGTTTGGAGTGGTATGGGCCAGGTGTTGGCATGTGGGACTAGATTAAGTTGGGATATCTAGTTGGCATGGACGAGTTGGACTGAAGGGCCTGTTTCCGTGCTCTATGATTCTCTGACTCTAAAGGAAAATTAGGTTTATCCAATTTCTTGGAATTCATTGAATAACTAACATGTGGATAAAGGACAGTTGGTGAATGTACTGTACTTAGATTTGCAGAAAACATTGAATAAAGTGCCATATTAAAGGTTATTGTATAAAATAAAAGCTCAACTTTCAGCATGGATAGAAGATTGGCTAACAAACATAAAACAGACCATGTGCATAAATAGGTTATTCTCTAGTTGACAAGATGTAAGGAATGGTGCCTCAGAGATCAGTGCTTGAGCCACATTTTTAAAAGAATTTATATAACTTTCTCTTTCACGATCTCATTTTTTAAAAATCCATTTCATTGGTACTGACATATATCACAAATGTCAATGGTTCACTCTCCTCCAGAATGCCCTGCAGCATCCCTGAGACATCCCTGAACCTGGCACAAGGGAGGCAATATACCATTTGAGAATTCTATTTGTGGTCATAACATTGCTTATCAATTCCCCTCAAAATCCAGGCCTCTATCACTAATGTGCTCTCTGAAACTTTCCTTCCCTGCTATTCAGCAGAGCTAACAAATTTGACTGTCACTGTTTTTCCCTGAGGTGCCAACCCTAACATTATTCAACATGGTCTATCTGTTTGAGAGAGGATGGCCACAGTAGACTCCTTTATTGCCTGCCCATACTTAATTTTCTGCTGGGTAGTCACCCAACACTTCTCCACCTTTAATAGCGGTGTAGAGAGTGTGGTGCTGGAAAAACACAGCAGGTCAGGCAGCATCCTAGGAGCAGGAGAATCGACGTCTCAGACATAAGCCCTTCATCAGGAATGAGGCCTGTGGGCCAGGGGGCTGAGAGATAAATGGGAAGGGATGGAGCTGGGAGGAAGATAGCTGGGAATATGATAGGTAGATGAAGGTGGGTAAGAAGGTGATAGATCGAAGATGACAGTGGAGCGGATGGGTGGAAGGAAGGATGATGGACAGATAGGACCATTCAAGGGGGCGGTGCAGAGTTGGAGGCTTGGGACTGAGAAATGGCTAGGGGAGGGGAAATGAGGAAACTGGTGAACTCCACATTGATCCCGTGTGGTTGCAGGGTCCCAAGGCAGAAGATGAGGTGTTCTTTCTCATGGGTAAGGGTTTGGCGATGGAGGAGGCCCAGGACCTGCATGTCCTTGGTGGAGTGGGAGGGGATGTAGAGGAGAGCACATCGGGTGCAACGGACACAGTAGATGATGTTGATAGAGGTACAGGTAAATTTCTATTGGATGTAGAAAGATCCTTTAGGGTTTGGACAGAGATGAGGGGAGAGGTATGACCAGCTCACTAAATGTGCTATGCACCATGTCCTCAACATCATGGATGTTCCAAAGTGAGTGCATCAGCAGCTGAACACATCTCCTACATACATGGTCACTGTGGACACTGAAGTGTCCATGCTTTCTCACATATTACAGGAGGAGCATTCCACAGGACCAAATTCTCCTGCAAAACCAGAGTGATCTGGCTGTCCTTTTGCATGAATCTTAAAAGGGAAAAGAGAGGTCTGCAGATGCTGGAGATCAGAGCTGAAAATGTGTTGCTGGAAAAGCGCAGTAGGTCAGGCAGCATCCAAGGAACAGGCAATTCGACGTTTCGGGCATAAGCCCTTCATCAGGAATGGGCATTCCTGATGAAGGGCTTATGCCCGAAACGTCGAATTGCCTGTTCCTTGGATGCTGCCTGACCTACTGCGCTTTTCCAGCAACACATTTTCAGCATGAATCTTAAAAGGTTAATACGCAGTTACAGATACTAATTAGGAAAGCTAATAGAATGTTATTATTTATTGAGAGGAACATTGAATGCAAAAGTAAGGAGGTGCTGCTTCAGTTGTGTTGGGCATTGGTGGCTAGATCTGGAATGTTGTGTACAGTATTGGTCTCTTTATTTGAGGAAAGATGTAAGTACGTTGGAAACAATTCAGAGAAGGTTTACGAGTCCAGTGCCTGGAACAGCTTGTCTTTTCAAGGAAAAGTTGGCCAGGGTAAGGTTGCATCGTTATAGTTTGGAAAACTAAGATGTGGTTTGATTGAAATATACAGGATCCTATGGGGTCTTGAGAGGGTGGATGTGGATAGAATGTTTCTTCTTACAGGAAAATCTAGAACTGGAATTAATTGTTTACAACAAGGGAGAGCACTATTTTTCCTCAAAGAGAGTCAGGAGTCTTTCAAACTCTTTTTTAATAGAATCCCTACAGTGCAAAAGCAGGCCATTCAGCCCATTGTGGGTAAACATGCCTACTCCAAAGAGCATCCCACCCAGAAACACTTATCACTGTATTTCCCATTGCCAATCCACCCAGCCTACACACCGTTGTGCTATGGGAGGAAACCTATGCAGAAATGGGAAGAATGTGCAAACTCCTCACAGGCTGAGAGTGGAATTAAACCCTGATGCTATGAGGCAGCAGCGCTAACCACTGAACCACTATGCTTCTGTTTTTCCCTCAAAAGATGATGGAAGCAGAGACTTTGAATATTTTTGAGGTTAAAGTAGACAAGGTCTTGATAAGCAAAGGGTAAGAGAATGTCAGGGTGGATAAAAATATGGAATAACCAAATCAGCCATGATTTTATTGACGGCAGAGCAGGACTGAATGTCTAACTCAACTAACCCTGCTCCCAACCAGTTTGTGGTTGAGTTTGTAAGGAACCATAAAACTCTGGGAACACTCAATTGGTCTCTCGTGATGTCTGGAAAGAGAATGATTGAGTTAATGTTTGAGATCAATGTCCAGACAGGTTTCAGAAGGGCCAGTCATCCTGAATTGTTTACCCAATGTTGCTCTCTATAGAGGCGATGTAAGTGTCAATTTTGTTTTTATTTCATGCTTTTCCGTGTCTGCAGCATAAGTCTTCTAGACTTTTCTAGCTATTCATTTCCATCATTTGTGATTAATCTGCACACTGGGCACTCTCAAAAGCAAGAAGCTGGCAGCAAAAGAGTGGATATTTCTGCAGCACTTGGAAATAAAACGCGTGTTACACACATAAAACCTATATATTGCCAAAACATAAAACATAATTGGCTTTTGACTGAATTGTGCCTTTTGAACAGTTTGAGAGAGAAACTAAATGAACTAAATCTTTGCCTCTACCCTGCTCTTGTAGCCATGTTATTTACATGCCGTGCACAGTTCAGTTTCTGATCAATAGAAAGATATTGATGGTGGGTGTTTCAAAGATGTCAATGCCATTGAATGTCAAGAGTAGATGGCCATTTCCTGGGTATTTTGTGGCATGAATGTACTGTGCCACTTATTAGCATAAGCTTGAACTCGAGGTATTGTTGCAAGCAGGCATAATCTGTTTTATTATCTGAGGTACTTATAATAATACTGAACCAAGCAATCATCAGCATGCATTCCCATTCTGGTTTTATAATAGTGCAAATAGCATTGATAAAGGAGCTCAAGATGATTGGCCCTAGGAGACTGCCCTGAAGAACTCCTGAACCAGTATTCTGAGGTTGAGAGATTGTCCTCCATGTTAGATATTGGACTACTCAAGTATTCCTCATTGTAGCCTTTGTTCAATATGATTAAAGGAACTGAATGTCTGACACAGGCGAAGTAAATTACTTTGCAGTGGTCAGAAATGTGCAAGATGGAGTATAATGAGGGAAACATTTGAAGTTATCTACCTATGATAGGGGAAAAGAGCAGAGAAACTAAACATTCGCAACAAAAACACAGTCACTTTTGCTTCACCTCTGACCTTCACAAAACTGAGGTCTCTGAGGACCTTGCTCCTGCCATTCATTATAATAAAACAAAGCACTGTGGGTGCTGGAGATCTGAAAAAAAAACAGATATTGCTGGTGAAACTCAGCAAGTTTGGCAGCATCTGTTGGGAGAAAGTAGAGTTAATGTTTCAATTCCAGTGACTTTTCACCATGAGTTCTGATGAAGAGTCACTGGCCTTGATATGTTAACTCTGCTTTCTCCCCTTAGATGTCCCCAGATATGCTGAGTTTTGCCTGAAATTTCTATCCTTCCATTTATTGTTTAATTGTCTTGCGCCACTCACAACTGTCCTTCATAAAATTACAATTGGCTATCATTAATTGATTCTGCTGGTTGCAGCGTCATTTTGTTCCAAATCCCCCAAGCTGCCTCCACTGATTCCTGAGGATGTTTCCTCTTGTGGAAATATCTAGAACAAGGAGGACACATAGAATCCCTACAGTGTAGAAGCAAGCCATTTAACCCATCAGGCCCACATGGACTGTCTGAAAAGCATTCCACTTAGATCCAACACCCTCACCCTTTCCCTGCAACCCTGCATTTCCTATGGCTAATCCACCTAACCTGCCCATCCCTGGACACGATATGCAATTTAACACATTCAATCTACTTAACCTGCACATCTTTGGACTGTGGGAGGAAACCAGAGCACCCAGAAGAAACAAACAGACACAGGGAAAATGTACAAATTCCACACAGGCAGGCGCCCAAGGCTAGACCGAACCTGCATCCCTTGTGCTGTGAGGCCATTGTGCCAACCACAGAGCCACTGCACCACCCAAATCTGACACAGAATGCCTGATTTTCTGAGGAGTGGCAATCTCACACAAGTTGCCATTTTGCCTCTATTTTTCTCCAGTGTAAAGAGGGAGCTCCACATTGCTGAGAGATAATTCTGACCAGGGCTTCTTCAAAATGTGGAACTGTTACTTTCATTCTGACAATTCTTTTGTAGTACAGATTTCCAGGGGAATGGAAACCACAGGCCCTTTTCACAGCAGTGAGCTGTCACACTCAGGTATGTGAATATCCAGAATCACAGACAGCCACATTGACAGCTGCTGTCAAAAGATAAGCACATATTAAAGTGTGAGGGTTATGGTGCTGAAAGGACAAGGGTGTAAGAGGTAAGCTGTCAGATGGAGAGGATGCCAAGTACAAGCTCACAAGGGCGGCAGGAAGTGAGACAATCATGAGGCTGGGTATTACTATAGAATCCTTACAGTATTGAAACAGGCCATTTGCCCAACATGACTCTCCGAAGTGTATCACACCCAGACCCATTCCCCTACCCTATATTTCTCATGACTAATCCACCTAACCTATGCCTGAACACTGTGGGCAATTTAATATGACTAATTCCTGAAAACTGCACATCTTTGGACTGTGGGAGGAAACCACAGCACCCAGAGGAAACCCACACAAACATGGGAAGAATGTGCAAAGTCCACACAGATAGTTGCCTGAGGCTGGAATTGGACCTGAATCCCTGGCACTGTCAGGCAGCAGTGCTAACCACTGAGCCATTGTGCCATCCTTGTATTGATTTGGGGGGATTGTTGGGATCCAGCAGCAGGGGGAGGGGTCTGAGTACAGAATGGAGGGAGGGGCAGGCATATTAAACAGCAGGGGAAGTGGGGGGAGCAGATACAAAGTAAGGGAAGCAGTGGTTGGTGGAGGTAACTCTGAAGATGGACGAGGGAGATCCAGTAGATGTAGTGTATCTGGACTTTCAGAAAGCTTTTGATAAAGTCCCACACAGGAGGTTAGTGAGTAAACTTAGGGCGCATGGTGTTGGGGGCAAAGTACTAGATTGGATTGAAAATTGGTTGGCTGATAGAAACAAAGGGTAGTGATAAATGGTTCCATTTCAGAATGGCAGGCAGTGACCAGTGGGATACCACAGGGATCCGTGCTGGGACCGCAGCTTTTTACAATTTATGCTAATGATATAGAAGATGGTATCAGCAATAACATTAGCAAATTTGCTGATGATACAAAGCTGGGTGGCAGGGTGAAATGTGATGAGGATGTTAGGAGATTACAGGGTGACCTGGACAAGTTAGGTGAGTGGGCAGATGCATGGCAGATGCAGTTTAATGTGGATAAATGTGTGGTTATCCACTTTGGTGGCAAGAACAGAAAGGCAGATTACTACCTCAATGGAATTAATTTAGGTAAAGGGGCAGTACAGAGAGATCTGGGTGTTCTTGTACACCAGTCAATGAAGGCAAGCATGCAGGTACAGCAGGTAGTGAAGAAGGCTAATAGCATGCTGGCCTTCATAACAAGAGGAATTGAGGAGAGAAGCAAAGAGGTGCTTCTGCAGCTGTACAGGGCCCTGGTGAGACCACACCTGGAGTACTGTGTGCAGTTCTGGTCTCTAAATTTGAGGAAAGACATTCTGACTATTGAGGGAGTGCAGCGTAGGTTCACGAGGTCAATTCCTGGAATGGAGGGATTACCTTACACTGAAAGACTGAAGCGACTGGGCTTGTATACCCTTGAGTTTAGAAAACTGAGAGGGGATCTGATTGAGACGTATAAGATTATGAAAGGATTGGACACTCTGGCAGCAGGAAACATGTTTCCACTGATGGGTGAGTACCGAACCAGAGGACACAGCTTAAAAATACGGGGTAGACCATTTAGGACAGAGATGAGGAGAAACTTCTTCACCCAGAGAGTGGTGGCTGTGTGGAATGCTCTGCCCCAGAGGGCAGTGGAGGCCCAGTCTCTGGATTCATTTAAGAAAGAGTTGGATAGAGCCCTCAAAGATAGTGGAATCAAAGGTTATGGAGATAAGGCTGTTTCCACACTGTAAGTAATCTAATCTAATCTAATCTAAGGCAGGAAGCGGATACTGATTAGGAATGATCAGCCATGATCATGTTGAATGGCAGTGCAGGCTCGAAGGGCTGAATGGTCTCCTCCTGCACCTATTGTCTATTGACAAAGGGGTCAGGTGAGGTGTGGAAGATGATAGTGTTGGACCAGAATTGGTGTAGTGCAAGTCTTCCAGGGGAGATGCAACTGTGGGTGTGTGAGGTAAGTACGGGGTTATTTGGACAGCTATCCAAAAAGGTTATTCTGTGTGTTGAATGACCCTATTTTTTTCCTAAGTATCTGTTTACTTAATTTTATCAGAACCATCTGAATCCTTTGATTTAAATAGAGACCTTTGGAGGGTAACAGGTGCAAACAAATAACCCACTGGGATCTTTACAATCTCAGGCAATTCCATAAGACATTGAAGCAGAAATAGGTCATTCATCCCATCAAATCTCCACTATTCAATGAGATCATGGATAACCTGATAATTCTCAATTCCACTTTTCTGTCTTTACCCCATTATCTTTGATTCCTTTAATTGTTAGAAATCTGACAGTTTCAGCCTTGAATATACCTAAAGAAAACCAACACCAATAGCCCTCTGTGGTAAAAAAGTCTTTAGATTCACAATCTTCAGGGAAGAAATTTCTCCACAGCTCTGTTTTAAATGTGTGACCCTTTATTCTGAAATTATGCCCTCTGGCCCTCGACTCTCCCACAAGGAGATACTTTTCACATCTGCCCTTGCCAAATCCTTGAAGAATAGTGTATGTTTTAAGAAAGTCACCTCTCATTCTTGTACTAAAATAGGGATTCCACAGGGTACCCACATGTAACTCTCAACTCAACTGAAATAACAACTGCCCAACCATCCAGAAAATCTGGGCCATTGTAGAAGCAGATGAGGGAATATCTTTCTCTCAGATGTTTGAGTTGTTGAAACTCCCTTCTTCAGTGTGCAGTTGAAACAGAGCCCTTGAATTGTTTTTTTAAGGCAGAGATAGATTCTTAACAGGGGAGTTAAATGTTATTAGGACTAAGTCAGAAGGTAGAGTTGCAGCCAAAATCAGATCAGCTATAATCTTACGAATGACCAAATAGGCTTGAGGAGTTGAATGAGTTTATAAATTATGAAAAAGTATAACTCTTCTGCAAATGTTGGCTCAGAGCACCCCGTGTTTTAACCTGCTATAAACTGATCCGAATCTAGGACAGCGAGGTCTGCAGATGCTGGAGATCACAGTTGAGTGTGCGTTGCTGGAAAAACACAGCAGGTCAGTCAGCATCTGAGGAGCAGGAAAATCGACATTTTAGGCCAGAGCTCTTCATCAGGAATCCTGAATCTATCCCATCCAAGTACTTCTGAATGTATGTCATTGTGCTGTCACATCTGGTCATTCAATGTGATCAATGGGTCAGGAGGTAACCAAGGAGGATAATGGAGGAGTTGAGGACATTGGTTGTAAAGAATGATTCTGTACACGTGACTGCTCACTAACTAATCAGTGATAGAGTTTTCCCAATTTTAGTCTAAATATATGGGTGATATTTGGGAGAACTTTGCAAGGTGGACTGGTTTTCTGCACCAAAATTGGAAATTGCTGGAAAAACTCAATAGGCAGCACCTAGTAGTAGTTCTGAAGACAGGTTACTCGACCTGAAACATTACCTCTGCTTTCTCTCCACAGATGCTGCCAGACCTGCTGATCTTTTCCAAGCAATTTCTGTTTTTCTTTCAGATTTCCAGCATCCACAGTTTTTTGGTTTTCTGTGTACGTTGGTCATATCACATCTTATATCTAAGTCAATGGTGACATTTGTCCTATCTTATTCTCATTTGATACACCAGGCGGACTTGCTTGACAATTTTAGAGGGTAGTTAAGAGTCAACTACAATGCCATGCATTTCAGATTCCATACAAGGCAGACTATCTAAAGAGTTTCTATACTCATTAATGACCAGATTGGCTTGTAATGGCACTTTCATCCTGAGACTAGCTTTCTATTCCAGATTTTTATTTTAATAAATTGCATTTAAATTTCCCCAGCTGCTGTGGCAAGATTTGAAATCATGTTTCTGAAACATTCATTCAGGCTTCTGCATTAATAGTCAATTTACATTATCACTTTCTTACCCTTCTCATTTGTGATTTTAAAGGAGTGTTGTAAGAAATACATTAATAAAGCTCTTTTCATAATTTCAGGTCATCACAAAACAATTGATAGACAGGAAAGCATTTTTGCAAGTGTGGTCACTGTGATAATATAGGAAGTGAGGAAGCCAATTTCCACATAGCACATTCCTACAAACAGCAATGTGACGATAGCAAGATAATCTACTTGTGTGATGTTGATTGAACAGGCTGCAGGGAAATCTTCCTTGGCTGTTCGATATAATGCCTCAGAACCTTTTCTTTCAACTGAGAGAGCAAATGGGTCATTGGTTTCATATCACATCTGAGAAATGTACCTCTGGCTATGCAAAATTCCCTCAGTAGTGCACTGGAGTGTCAAACTAGATTTCCTTGCTCCAGTCATCAATTCACATTCTTGTGAGTCAGGCATGGGAATACGACCCATTGAACTACAGCTAACACAATTTGCAAACTTTCTTAATTCCAAACTGCTGGTGATTCAAGGACATGTTAGGATTAACATCCTAGTTTCAGGAGCGTCTTTTAAAAATTGCTCCAAAGTTAGTATGATTGTTGATATCAATTTAATTCTCAGTGTCATCCACTAAGAAATTAATTTTTAGAATGAATATTGAAGCAGATAATGAAACCTGCAAGGGTTTGTACTCTCAAATTTAATTAAATCGTCAAGTGAACAGGAGGAATTTTCTCTCCACTTTGGCGAAGGTGGCTCCAGGTAATTCTTCAGCTCAAAACATTGACTTTTTTTTAATTATCAACAATTTTGCATCTTTTTAAATGTTAATTCAACTCTCAAAACAACAAAAGGAATTGTAAATACACATTAATCCAATTTACCATATCACTTCATCTGTGTTAAATATAACTGCAGAGTCTGAACTGTAAAATAGATTTAGCAGACAGTGACTTCTGGATGCAGATGCTTATTTTAATTAGGAATAGTAGTAAAAGGCAGACAGCTGGAGCATGCTTGAGGAAGTTCGCTGATGTTGTGATTCTGGTTGAAGCAAAACCCTGCAGTTTCCACAAAATTAGAAAGGTGGGATTTTGAGTTAATATTATCTAAAATTCAGCCGGGCAACCTGCATTGAGAATGCTAGAAGGTTTATAGTACTTCCTTTGACTATTCATCTCCTAACATTAATAGCAAATTTCAGCACAACAATAAGGCACATTATAGTCCTATTCTTTCATATGGAAAAAATTGGTATAACCAAGTGTCCAATTGTTCTATACTTCATAAAGTAAATTCAATAGCTAGTGCCTAATGTTTAGAAAATCCTATAGCTATAGCTGTACAGATGCTGAAGAGAACTGCTCCATCTGTCTATGTCCATCTGCTCCAGGCCATTACCACAATCTGAGGCATTTATCATTACACAATTAAGTGGACAGACCATGGGTCAAAGAGGATGTGTTAATCTTGGATTACTTGAGCATACTGTGGTTAGAAAACATATCTCTCTTATTAGTGTAACAGCTTGATCTTGTCACAAATTTGATGCCAAGGATAAAAAATGGGGTGGAGTGTGTGAAATCTGCAATTGAGTGAAATGCTTCAATCAGCAAAATGTACCACTAATCAGCATGCTGTAATTAGACCAATTTGAACAGTACATCAGTATAAATAAAAATGCAAATACGAAAGTTTTGTTTCTTGCATTTTACTTTAAAAATGGACATTTGAAATATATTTTAAAATAAATATTTGAAATTTTACCTGTGATGCCAGAAGACATCCGCATTGCACTATTTCACCTGAAATATCAGCTCTATTCACTAAATTTGTTATATCTTAATTCATTTTATTATGTTTTAATTTGCATCAAAAGCTTTGTTGTATGGCAGATTGTGCATTTGCAAATTACACCATATGCAGCCAGTCTGGAGACTGGTTGGAGTATTAAAAAGTGATCGTGGAGGAAGAGTGCAGTTAGATTACCCTCCCGAGCCACTCCCGCAAGTTTCCAAATTTAGAACACAGCTTAATGGAAGGTATTTTCAGCCTAGCCATCAGCAAGGAAGTCATGTCTACTATGCAGGTTGTTTTGCTATTACACGCGTTTTGTTAACACAAATTGGCTTTAATGCAATTAACGAATTATGGATAATGTTTGGATAATGCGAACTTTCCAGTGATTGGGTAGAGCAATTTCCGATTGCAATCTTCTACAGTGCGATTTTCAATAGCAGTTTTCCATTGCATGATTTTCTATAGCATGAGGTTGCTGAGAGACATAATTGTCGCATTACAACAAAATGACAAACAAGTCAAATGGGATTCAGTTACTTTGTTCAGACATTGACAATAAGGTCTATAATGTACCTGAGTAAAAAAGGGTTCATAGATCTCAATCCCCTTGTCTGATCCCTGTGATAGAATTTCTCTTCCTCGACGCCAACTGTATCGGACAGGGGGATTTGAATTGACTGAACACCTAAGGAATACAGTTCTTTCAAAGTAAAACAATTCCTTTGCTTCACCTATACTATGATGTATCGTCAGTACAGGGTCATCCAAATCTGCAAAACACAAAAAGAAAAATCTTCAGTTGAGTTGAATAACCTTTAATATCAATCATTTTAATACTGTTTGTGGAATTTGTATCATAAATCTTAGGTGAAATGCCAACTGCAGTTTCAGGAGTGAAATACTCTTCCTTCTTCATGTAACTTTTCTGCTGGCATAAACTGATGGAGGAGATATAATTATATTTTTCTGCTAGTCAGTTTTATGAAATTTGTGTTCAAGGTGAACAATGTCAATGGCAAGAAAGAAAATATTTTCTATTTGTTTCGAATCCTGTCAACAGCAAACATTCTCAGGGCATGACTAATTTTCCCTCAACCCTGTCAAAGAATCTCTGCCTGAACTCCTGGGAAGTGCTCACACCTGCATTAACTGAGATTAAGTATCTGTGGACTTTCTGCACGTTTTTCAAATTTAGTTTTGATCAACATCCAAGTAAAGGTAGATTTTGCTGTAAGGTGTAGTCATTAGGTTTAGGCAGTTTAAACTGGGACCCTGACAGGCTGTAAATAAAAGACAGATTGAAATCAGTGAGAGTGGCTGCACAAATAACACAAACTGTCCTCATGAACAACCTGGACTGAATAGGCCTAATTTTAACCCTGTGTGGGTTCTGCATAAGTTAACATTTCACCAAATGAAGAGAGTTTTAACCCAGCTTACCGCCATCAAGTGTCAAAGCATGAATAGAAAATATCTCAAATATGAATATAGCATGTCACAAAGCTGCCAACTTCCAACTTTAAAAGATGACTGACCAACTTATTAATGGAAAGTGTGTTGGTCATGGAGCTTCTTTTTCTTGTTCCAACTTTAAGTGGTGCCTATTTGTGTTTCCCAGATCTCAGAAAATTTCAGAACTAAAGAGAGGCACAAACTGATGCAAAGAATAAGAAAATACTTTGTCAACGCTGCTTATAGTCAAGGAGAAGGATTCATTTCCATTGCCTCATCACAGATACCCTTCTACGTTCACAGCAATCAAATCACTGTTCATGAACCAATATTCTCCTGATGTCTACTTTGACCTGAGATTCTCTCCTGTTCCCCTGTCATTCACAGAAATATAACCACTCCTCCTTTTCTTCCAGACCGTGTTGGAATCTTCTCTCCTCTTCCTCTGATTTCCCACAGTCCTTTGTTGATGCCCCTTGATATCCAGTCGCTCCCAGACTCCGTCTGTTATGGCCAGATGCTGAAGGCCAACCTGCTCCACAGCAAATCAACCAGGCTGACTAAATTAAATAGGAGAAAGTGATGAAGGGCCTATGCCGGAAATGTCCATTCTCCAGCTCCTCAGATGCTGCCTGACCCGTTGTGCTTTTCAGCACTACACTGTCCCCCTGACTATATTGAATCAGAGAGAAATAGAATGGTACAGCACACAAACAGACCCTTTGGACCAACCCATCCATGTCAAACAGACATTGTAAATTAACATGGTCCTATTTGCCAGCATTTGTCCCATATCCCTCCAAACCCTTCCTATTTATATACCCGCAGATGTCTTTTAAATGTTGTAATTGTACCAACCTCCACCACTTCCTTTGGCAGCTCATTCCACACACACACCTCCCTGTGTGTGAAAATATTGTCCTTTAGGTCCCTTTTAAATCTTTATCTTGTTACCTTAAACCTCCGGTTTTGGACTCCCTACCTTTGAAAGAAGACCATGACTGTTCAGCCTAACTAAGCTCCTCATGATTTTATAAACCTCTGTAAGGTCCCTGGGAAATAGATTCTAAAAATACTAATCATGACCTGCTGTTAAATTTATCATTACCTCAGGGAATGCCGTCCTTCCTGCCCAACACCTGAACTTTGTACCAGCTGCCACTCACCACAGCTCTGGATTAACATTAGGACAAATAAATACTTGTGGACAGTGATCATGTGTAACATTAAATTTTAAAGTGTTCATGAATATATTGGATCTCAATTACAAAATGACAGAAAAAGATTTTTTTCCCCAATTTTGTTCACACCATGTAAATTGAAGGAAGGAGTGTGAGATCCAAATTTCTCAGATTGAAATAGGTTTAAAAACAAATCACTACAAAAGTTAATAATCTTTGTTGAATGTTAAGTGTTTGAAATGGATTTAAAAGGGTCAGAATAATTAAAGTACATGCTTATTGAGAATGAAATTATGACACATGTAATCTTCTAATTCAAAGCTTCACTGAAAAACAACATAGCCATTGAGACTTAAATAATTAACAACCACCAGTGTCGCCTATACAACTTTCTCTGAAATCAACATATTTCAATGTAATTAAAATGTATAGCTGGTCAATGGCTGCTAAAAGTTACACAAGGTCTCTTTGGTAGCCTCTAATTATTCAATGGTAGACACAAATTGTAATTAAAGAGAACTGGGAACAAACAACTTGCAACTGAAGCACTTAGTTACAGTCAATACCTGTATATCAAAGTCACTGCAAGACATTGCAGACTGATAGTTAGTGTACAAGCAATATTATGTATTAGATTCAGAATACTGCACACTTGCAATGATCTAGTGATGTACTCATTAATGAATATCCACTTCATTATACAAAAAAAATCACAAACTTGGTGTCAAACAGTTGTCTTCCCTTTGATCTGAAAGCTCATCGTGTGAGGCAATGTCATGAATTCGCAGTCATGTTTGTAAGCTCTGCTACACCTTATGAAATAACTCCATAGAGGCCGGTATCCCATCACCAAGTCACCCTTTATTCTCATGTGTTTTGTACTTAACACTGGTCCGGTTTCCTCAAAGCTAGCTCTCAGAGTGAACAGAAACACTGACAGTCCTGTTTACATCTGTCAGGACCAGGTTAACAGCCCCAGTTAGGGAACTCATATTCTATGAGGTGCATATGGTTGACCTCATTGTAAACATTACATCGTACTTTAGAACAAGACTTCAACCCATGAAAAGATGCAGCTCCTGTTGTGCTTTACACAGGGAAGGAGTATCACTTGCTCATCTATACGCAGGACTAATAAACCAGCTTTATTTATGGCTCCCCAACAGAGGGAGCAACAGAGAGGGCAATAGAACAAAATGCGCAGAATGCACAATATAGCACAAACCCGCCTGCTTTAAAAAGAATTGTACATTTTTTTAATAAATGGCACATGCACAGAATTTCCCAGAATACAATATGACCATCCCAACAATTGCATATTTGTTTTTACTATAATTACAAACAGACATGTCACTATGTCTAGGGGTATGCAGGATGATGAATTGGTCATGGGAAATACAGGGTTACACGGATAATGTAGGGGGTGGGTCTGGTTGAGAAGCTACTCAGAGGTTAGGATGGACTCAATGGGCCAAATGTCCTTTGTCCATACTGTAGGATTTTATTTGACTTGATTTATTATTTTGAACATGTGGGCGAAGTAGGACGTAGAACTGTAATTCTCTGGGGTGGTGTAGAGGACGGGCATACACCTCCTAGAGCACTGCTGAAGAAGGCCATGCCACCAGACCCCGGTAACATGAGTGGAGGTTGCCATCTTAGTCACTGCCATCTCAACCGGTGTGTAAGAATGACAAGCGATGCCATAGGAAGTTCAATGCCATTCTCTACTCTGCCAGGGTAAGTGCCACATTCATCTCTCTGCAGTTCACATGCACCTTTTCCCTGCTACTATGAGATAGTGAGGGCTACAGATGCTGGAGAAGTCAGAGTTGGTAAAGTGTGACACTGGAAAAAGTACAGCAGGTCAGGCAACATCTGAAGAGCAAGAGAGTCGATGTTTCAGTAATAGCCATGCAGTCCTAATGAAGAGTTATGCCTGGAATATTGATTCACTTGCTCCTTAGATGCTGCTTGGCCTGCTGCACTTTTTCCAGCACCACACTACTACACCTACCTCCTACCAAGGTTCATATTCTATCATTCTTACTATTGCCTGCAACAACTTTTCTCACTTGCTTTCATCACCATTAATCTGTGCACCCCTTCCCCTGCACAGCCCTCCACATATAACCCCTCCTCCTTCCCTGGCCCACACTAATCTCACATTCTGTGTACCCATCATAGCCTCCGCTACTCACTTACTCGGAATACCTCACCATTCCACTCGCAAAAGCAGGAAAAACTCTGCTACTTACTTTCAATTCAGTCAGTCCCTTCTTTTCGGTACAGGTAGATGCAACCCACAATAAAGCAGGAAAGGTCCAGACAGAAAGAGGCGAACCAGACATTCAACTCCTCAGCCCTGGTGTGGAGAGATTCTACAGGGATCACTTCCATAGGGATGTCAATATACCCATGTCAAGCCATCTGAGTCATCACATTCTTCATTCTATAACTCTCACGTTAACTTCATTGTCAATGTCAGTCACTGCATACTGCAACTAACCACGTTCTCTTTTCTCTTGCAAGTGACGCCAACATTTCCACCAGTTCTATAGTAAAATAGCCTGCTCCCCCAGACACCAGCTACTCAAGCCCCAGGGAGCACCCAGCACATCCAGAAGCGCACACTCTGAGGCCTCACTTGGAAGATTACTTTCGAATGGTAGGGAGCACAAACTCATGAATTTGTCAGCTCCACTGCTGGCCCAGGAAGAGATACTTCAGGCTGGTCGGAACACAGAGGGCTGCTGGAGTGCAGGGACCTGTTCAGTGCCACGCAGGAGAGGATCCTGTGGTGTCAGTCATCAGAGACTTTGTCCAGATGCACAGAAAAGCAGACATATATGTGGGACACTAAGGCCCTCACTGTCCAGAAGATGCAGCAGTGCAGAATGATGTGGCCATCTCTCTGCCTCTATGACCAGGTTGGTGCCTACCATGGAGAGCCAGGCCCAGCTTCCTCAGGGGCTGCTGGAGAGGGGCCACAACTACAACACATCGCCCACTCCCAGCCCATTGGTCCTCAGGACTGAAGTTATGGCAAACAGGGGATGGGGAACCTGGTGTGCACTCCAGCTGTCCTTTCCTCGCTCAGGACAGGTCAGGAAAGTCCACTGGTGGTCAGGCCTTTCAGCTCCATGCTGCCTGTCAGCCTCCAGCTCTTGGGGTTGAAGCCAAGGAGGGTTAACTCGCCACTGGCTCGCAGCCCTTCTGTATGTCTTGAAAGATTCCTTACCATCTGCCCTGCTTGCCTGGCCAAACGTTCTTGGTAACCAGGCTCCACTGTAGAGCAGGCTCCCTCTACCCCAGCTAAGGAACCAGGGCTGACACTAAGATACAATGGGAATGAAAGGAAAAAGGAAAATTCAGGGGCGGCATGGTGGCACAGTGGTTAGCACTGCTGCCGCACAGCGCCTGTAGACCCGGGTTCAATTCCCGACTCAGGCGACTGACTGTGTGGAGTTTGCACGTTCTCCCCGTGTCTGCGTGGGTTTCCTCCGGGTGCTCCGGTTTCCTCCCACAGTCCAAAGATGTGCGGGTCAGGTGAATTGGCCAAGCTAAATTGCCCGTAGTGTTAGGTAAGGGGTAAATGTAGGGGTATGGGTGGGTTGCGCTTCGGCGGGTCGGTGTGGACTTGTTGGGCCGAAGGGCCTGTTTCCACACTGTAAGTCTAATCTAATCTAATTAGTGGCACACATTACATTGAACTTCACAATGAAGTTCATTTGTATAAGGTCCATTGTCTTGCCAGTACATTTGTTTCCTTGAGTCTCCGTATAGCCAAGAATATACCAGTGCTAGCATTATACCTCATGTCATGTCCATTCAGGATATATCAATGGGTCAATGTCTGTGTTGAGAGTCTGCTGAGCATCTGGAAGCAAGAGGAACAAAATCTTTCTGACACCATTTCCCTTTATCCTATGACATCTCTATTCTTGCCCTGGCTTCTGAATTCAAAAGAGTTTGTTTGAATGCGGTGGTCAGAGATATCTGTGGCAGAGAGGTGTGCAGCACACAGGGAACATTAATGTCCTCAGGCACTGGGGACTCTTCTGATGAATCAAATGAATTGTGGAAGATAATTCTCACTCAACATTGGAGTCATCTTTGTTTTGTTTAGTGTGCTAGACAAGACTAACACAGACTTAATGGTAGGCAAACATTAATATAAAGTTATTCATACCTCCGTAAAAGAGAAGGATGCGGAAAGGACAATATAGCAAGATAACACAATGATCAGATGGTACATTAAACTGCAGTTTCAACATTTTACTTGCTTGAAAGTAACAAATTGTGAAACTTTATTATTGCACAATAATGTGAGTTGAAGTAGAATGGAAAAGCATGGTGCGATGTAGAGTAGTTCAAAGATGTGCCGGTCAGGTGAATTGGCCACGCTAATTTGGCCATAGTGTTGGGTGCATTAGTCAGAGGGAAATGGGTCTGGGTGGGTTACTCTTCAGAGGTTCGGTGTGGACTCATTGGGCCAAAGGGCCTGTTTGCACACTGTAGGGAATCTAATCTAGCCTAATCTAATCTAATCTTGAAAGGTAACTGCTGCATTTGCAGCAATCAAACTGCAGTCAGACTGTAGCATGTGTTTCAACTCAAACTAGTCACAATATTGGTCCTTTGAAAGACAATGAATATTTTGTATATTAACCCCAACTTCAAGTGCTGATTTTTTAAAATTATCATTAGTAATTTTTTTAATTGGTCAGAGCTGGCATTAAAAAGTTAAATAAGGTAAACTTTAGATTTTTTTGTTTTGAGATTAGTAAAAATTGGCAAATGATATTAGACATTGTTCTGTAAATAGGGCATAAAAGTCGTTTTCAAAATTGTGAAACAGTCATGGTGGTTAACCATATGTGTAGTAATCTTCGAGGAGAAAGTGAGGTCTGCAGATGCTGGAGATCAGAGCTAAAAATGTGTTGCTGGAAAAGCGCAGCAGGTCAGGCAGCATCCAAGGAACAGGAGATTCGTCATTTCGGGCATAAGTCCTTCTTCAGGAATGAGGAAAGTGTGTCCAGCAGGCTAAGATAAAAGGTAGGGAGGAGGGACTTGGGGGAGGGGCGATGGAGAAGCGCATCTCCATCTCACAAAGTGACAATTGACTCAAGATCAAATCTCAACATATCAGCATTTGCATTAATCATTCACAGGAGTAGATCTATTCTTTGAATATAGATTGCTTTTGCCCACACTTCAGTGATAAAACTGTCATTAAAACAATCAAATTAAAGCCATTAAAAGTTCAACAAATGTAATCCAAGTCCCATTCAAGCTCTAGTTACAGGACTGAAGATTATTTATTCTACTGAAGAGCTCCAAACAAAATGTACACAGGGAAATATTCTGTACTTATTACATTTTTCAGAGGAAATCCATCAATAAACATATTTTATTTCTGATGTTTGTGGTTAGAATTAATGAAACTATAGGTTAGGAATAAAATGAATGGTTTACTTTCATTGTGGTTTCTTCAGGATAAAATTTTTCAGGTACATGAAGCTCAACCACATTTTTGTTCTCAATGTATGTATTTTCTTCATATGAAGCAGTTGTCTTCACTTACTTCATTAGCCCCAAGGAATAGATTTGTTTTGTGCTCCTTGTACTTAAGCTTGACTTAGTTGAGAGAGGAAGATAGATGAACTGTTCATTGGCTGGTGCCAGAGCTCTTCTCTCATCATTCATTAGGATGGATGCAAGAACAAAGAGACAATGATCTGTTTGGCATCTTTCTTGATTGCATTGGGGGAATTTATGTACACACTCAGAAGTGGAATGCCAAAATGCCCTTGACAATGTAATTTAAGAGGTTGCTGATTGTCCTTCCTGTTCATGAAAATTCCAAAAACAGATAACTTGTTATGCAAGGGTGTTAGGACACAACTATTATGTTTTATTTGTAGTTTAATAATCTGAAATAGAGGTAATCTTTCTCATTCTATTGGAGAATGTGTTCTAACACTGGACATTACAGTAAAAGTGGTCATGCAGGTGCTGGAAATTTGAAATAAAGAGAGAAAATTTCATAAATATGTAACAGTCAAAATTTGGAAAGAGAAACACAACACTTAATTTCACATCAAATTTCCATTACTCCTGGGAGATTGAAAAAAGGTTTCTGTCTTGCAGATACAATTCGACTAGAGGAAGTGTCATTAAGCTACTGATGAAAGATTAGGAAAAATAAGATGATCAAACGAGGATATATCTACACCATATGTAACTCATACATTCCTATGGAGTTCCATCACTTTCCTTACTTCCATAAACTAATTTATCAATTTTTGAAAATGAATTAATAAAGTTACAATAGTTTTAGTAATGGCATCCCATAAAGCTATCCAAAAAAGATTTTGTAAATCGAAAAATATTTTTATTTATTTCTTATTTTTTGGAACTTGACCCATTGGTTTTCTGGAATGAGACCACAATTGATTTCATTCCATTAATTTTTATGAACTTTGAGTCATAGAGTCACAGAGATGTACAGTATGGAAACAGACCCTTCGGTCCAACTCGTCCATGTCAACCAGATATCCCAACCCAATCTAGTCCCATTTGCCAGCCCTTGGCCCATATCTCTCGAAACACTTCATATTCATATAGCCATCCAGGTGCCTTTAAAATGCTGTAATTGTACTAGCCTCCACCACTTCCTCTGGCAGCTTATTCCATACACATACCACTCTCTGCGTCCCTTTTATATCTTTCCCCTCTCACCCTAAACCTGTGCCCTCTAATTCTGGACTCCCCTAGCCCAGGGAAAAGACCTTCTCTATTTACCCTATCCATGCCCCTCATAATTTTATAAACTTCTATTATAAACCCCTCAGCCTCCCACACTCCATGGAAAACAGCCACAGCGTATTCAGCCTCTCCCTGTAGCTCAAATCCTCCAACTCTGGCAACATCCTGACACCAAGAACTGCTATGTAAGAATCCTACTCATTGACGACAGTTCAGCCTTCAACACTATTATCCCCTTGAGACTGATTGCTAAATTTAGTGATCTCAGACTAAGCCCCACTCTCTGCAACTGGGTCCATAGTTTCCTGACCCACAGGCCACAATCAGTGAAGATTGGGGGCAATATTTCATCCTCACTAACACTCAACACTGGAGCCCCCTAGGGTGCGTACTCAGCCCTCTACTGTACTTATTGTATACCCATGACAGAGTCGTCAAATATCAGACTAATGCCATTTACAAGTTCGCAGATGACAGCAACATAGTCAGTCAAATCTCAGATGGCAATGAAGCCAACTAAGACAGAATGTGGGAGACCCGGAAAAATGGTGCAGTGAGAACAACCTAGCTCTCAATGCCAGCAAAACCGGGCATGCCCCCTACACATTAACAGCACAGAGGTGGAACGAGTGGAGAGTGTCAAGCTCCTGGGAGTGGTCATCCACAACAAGCTTTCTTGGACTCTTCACTGGTTACAAAGGCCCAATAACGTCTCTTCTTCCTCAGGCAGCTGAAGAAATTTGGTATAACGGCGAATACCCTTGCCAACCTTTATAGGTGTGCTATTGAGAGCATTCTGTCTGGATGTATCACTAGCTGGTATGGCAACTGTACCATTCAAGATCGGAGATGGTTAGAGAGAGTGTTGAACTCAGCCTGGACAATCACCAAGGCCATCTACAGAATCCATCTACCAGGTCCACTGTCAAATAAAGTCACCAGCATTCTTAAAATCCATCTCACCCTGGCAATATTTTTCTACAACCTCTACCATCGGGGAGAAGGTACAGAAGTCTGAACACATGCACCAGCCAGTTTCGCAACCGTTTCTACCCTACTGTTGTTGGAATACTGAATGGGCGCTCAAACTCTTAACATTCGCCTGTACTTGTATTTCTGTTTTTGCTGCTGTTTACCTATTATTTATTTTCTATGCTACTTAACTCTGTGATCTGTCTTTATTGCTCACAGGTCAAAACTTTTCACTGTGCCTCAGTACATGTGACAATAAATTAAATTCAATTCAATCCTTGCAAATCTTTTCTGAACCCTTTCAAGTTTCACACCATCCTTCTGATAGGAAGAAGACTAAGATTGCAATATTCCAAAAGTAGCCTAACACGAAGTAACCTGTACCAGAACATGATCTTCCAACTCCTGTACTCAATGCTCTGATCAAAAAAAGGAAAGCATACCAAACGCCTTCTTCACTGTCCTCTATATCTGTAACTCCATTTTCAAGGAACTATGAACCTGCACTTCAAGGTCCCTTTGTTCAGCAACCCTCCCCAGGACCTTACCGTTAAGGGTATAAGTTCTGCTCTGATTTGCTTTCCCAAATTGCAGCACCTCACATTTATCTAAATTAAACTCCATCTGCCACTCCTCAGACTATTCGCCCATCTGACCAAGATCCTGTTGTAATCTGAGGTAATCCTCTTCGTTGTCCACTACACCTCCGATTTTGGTGTCTTCTGCAAACTTACTGACTATACTTCCTATGATTACATTCAATTCATTTATATAAATGACAAAACATAGTTTTGATTCTTGTGACACTCCACTGGTCATAGGCCTCCAGTCTGAAGAGCAACCCTGCTCCACCACCCTGTCTTCTACCTTTGAGCCAGTTATGTATCTAAATGGCTAGTTCTCCCTGTATTCCATGAGGTCTAACCTTGCTAACTAGTCTCCCATGAGGAACTTTGTTAAATGCCTTACTGAGTCTATATAGATCATGTCCACATCTCTGCCCTCATCAATCCTCTTTGTTATTTCTGCAAAAATCTCAATCAAGTTTGTGATGACTTCTCATGCACAAAGCCAAGTTGACTATTCCTAATGACTCCTTGCCTTTTCAAATACATGTAAATCCTATCCCTTACAATTCTCTCCAATAACTTGCCCACCACCAAATGTCAGGCTCACCAGTCAATAGTTCCTGGACTGGTCCTTACCACCTTTCTTAAACAGTGGCATGATGTTAGCCAACATCCAGTCTCTGGCCCCTCACCTGTGATTATTGGTGATACAAATATCTCAGCAAGGGGCCCAGCAATCACTTCCCTAGCTTCCCCCAAAGTTTTGGGGTACATCTGATCAGGTCCTGGGGATTTATCCACTATTATACTTTCAAGACATCCAGCATCCCCTCCTTTGTAATATGGACATATTTCAAGATGTCACCATCTATTTCTCCACATTCCAAATGTTCCATATCATTCTCTGCAGTAGCCATTGATCTACTGTGGCACCACACATAGGCTGCCTTGCTGATTTTTGAGGGGCCAAAGAGTATGATGCTGGAAAAGCACAGCTGGGCAGGCAGTATCCGAGGAGCAGCAGAGTCGACATTTTGAGCGGAAGGAATTTTGATGTCCAGCAGTCCTCACTTTACCCTACCTGATCTTTGAGGGGCCCTATTCTCTCCTTCGTTACCCTTTTGTCCTTAATATATTTTTAAAAATCCTTTGGATTCTCCTTAACCCTATTTGCCAAAGCTATCTCATGTCACCATTTTGCCCTCCTGATTTCCCTCTTAAGTACACTCCTACTGTCTTTATACTCTTCTAATCATTCACTAGATCTCTCCTGTCTCTACCTGACATATGCTTCCTTCTTTTTCTTAACCAAAACCTCAATTTCTCCGGTCACCCGACATTCTCTACATCTACCAGCCCTTTTTTTTCACTCCAACAGGGAATATACTGTCCCTAGACTCTCGTTATCTCATTTTTGGAGGCTTCTCATTTTCCAGCCATCCCTTCATCATGAAGTGCTTCGAGAGACTCATGTTGAGGCATATTGAGACCTTGCTACCCCCCTTACTGGACATCCTGCAGTTCGCATGTCATCCAAATCGCTCAACAGCTGATGCCATTTCCACCATCCTCCATCTGGCCCTCACCCATCTGGAGAAGGTCACCTACATCAGACTACTGTGCATCGACTTCAGTTCTGCATTTAACACTATCATTCTTCAGCACCTGATTGGAAAGCTGAGTCTGCTGGGCTTGAATAACCTCCCTTTGTAACTGGATCCTAGACTTCCTGACTGGGATACCGAAGTCAGCCCACATTGGGAACAGCATCTCCAACACCATCACACAGAGCACAGGGCTTCCCAGGGCTGTGTGTTCAGTCCACTGCTGTTCACCCTGCTGACACACAACTGTGTAGTGATGCACAGGTCCAATCACATCATCACGTTCGCTGATGATATAACTGTCGTGAGTCTCATCAGCACGAGCGACAAGTCAGCATACAAAGAGGAGATGCAGCAGCTAACAGACTGGTGCAAAGCCAACAATCTGTCTCTGAACATGGACAAAATGAAAGAGATGGTTGTTGCCTTCAGGAAGGCACAGAGCGACCACTCTCCATAGAGATCGTGAAGAGCACCAAATTTCTTGGCGTACACCTGGCGGAGAATTTCATCTGACCCCTTAGCACCAGATCCATAGCCAAGAAAGTCAAGCAGTGTCTCTACTTTCTGTGTAGGCTGAGGAAAGCCCACCTCCCAACCCTCATCCTCATCATGTTCTACAGAGGGTACATTGAGAATATCCTGAGCTGCTGCATCACTGCCTCGATCGGGAATTACACCGTCTCGGATTGTAAGACCCTAGAACGGATAGTGAGGACAGCTGAGAGGATCATCGAGGTCTCTCTTCCCTCCATTACAGACATTTAGTCCACATCCAAAAGGCTAAGAGCATTATGGAAGTCCTCACACACCCCTCACTCAAACTTCTATCCTTCCTGCCATCTGGCAGAAGATACCGGAGCTTTCGATCTCTCACAGCCAGACTGTGCAATAGTTTCTTCCCGTAAGCCATCGGGCTCCTTTACACTGTATGATCAAACTCTTTTTCATCTGAAATACTTTGCACAACTTTGAATTGCTGCTAGAAAAACGTGTATTATTTATCATTCTTCTATTACACTGTAACTTGTGTATTTTGCACTATATACCATGTAAAATTGTGTAGTTTATGCTGTCCATGTAGCACCCTCGGTACTGGAGGGTCCCTATCTCGTTTTTACTGTTATATATGGTAGAAATGACAAATAAAAGCTACTCTACTCTACTCTACCTGCGAACATTTACCTCCAATCAGCTTTTGAAAGTTCTTGCTGAATACCATCAATATTAGCCTTCCTCCAATTTAGAACTTCAACTTTTAGATCTGGTTTATCCTTTTCCATCACTATTTTAAAACTAATGATTGGCCCCAGAGTGCTGCCCACTGACACCTCAGTCACCTGCCCTGCCTTCTTTCCCAAGAGTATGTCAAGGTTTGCACCTTCTCTAGTGGGTACACCCACATCCTGAATCAGAAAATATTCTTGTACACACTTGATAAATTCCTCTCCATCTGAACCCTTAACACTATGGCAGTACCAGTCTATATATGGCAAGTTAAAATCCCCTACCATATCCATCCTATTATTCTTACAGTTAACTGAAATCACCTTAGAAATTTGCTTCACAATTTCCCACTGACTATTAGGGGGTCTATAATAGAATTCCAATAAGGTGGTGATGATTACTTTCTTATTTCTCAGTTTTATCCAAATATCCCAGAATATCCTTCATAAGTACAGCAGTAATAATATCCCTTATCAAAAGTGCCACTCCCACTCCTCTCTTGCTCCCCTTTCTATCCTTCCCACAGCATTTGTGTCCTGAAACATTAAGTTGCCAACAAATTCTGCCTTAGCCGGTTGTTTTTTCTTATCATTACTAAAATGACCTTGTTTTAGCTTCTGCTTCTTTTTTTTTGTCAGAAGTCACACAACACCAGGTTATAGTTCAACAGGTTTATTTTTAATCAAAACTTTTGGAGCACAGCTCCTTCATCAGGTGAAGTGAAGGGAAGCACACAGGCTCAGAATTTATATGCAGAGCGATAATGGCAAGGTAATTCCAGGTAATTCAGAGTGTCAGAAGATAAACATAAACGGTGTGAGCGAAGTGTCGACGGGCTGAATAACAAATCTTTGCAGGTAATCAAAAGGGTCAAACGGTATGAGTAAAGTGTCAACGGCTGAACAGAAAGTGAAGGGATGACCAATTAATATTTCCAAAAGTATCAAAAATAGGATGGTGCTGGAGACAAACCAAATGACTGGAGTAACATGATCAGTGTAAGAGTCACTTGACAAGTTCTAATCGAAGTAACAAGTAATCCAAAAGTGTACAAACTAATTTAGGTAGATGATAACTTACCAAGGTGATGGTGTCAAAACTTAACAGTAAGGAAGATTGTACAAACACAGAACAGAATGACCTGGTTACAAGTAGCATGACACGAACCCAAGATCATGGTTGAGGCCATTTTCATGGGTACCGAACATGGCTATCAGCTTCTGCTTGGCGATTCTGCATTCTTGTGTATCTTGAAGGCCACCTTGAAGGATGCTTACCTGAAGATTGGAAGCTGAATGCTCTTGACCACTGAAATGTTCCCTGACTGGGATGGAACACCCCTGCCCAGTGATTGCTGCAGTGTTCACTGTTGTTGTTAGTGTCTGCATGGTCTTGCTGATCTCCCAGGCCTCGGGGCCGCTTTTCCTACAGAACATAAGATAGGCAACAGTGGCCAAGTCATATGAGTATCTGCCATGTACTTGGCAGGTAGTGTTCCCAAGTGACATGATAGTATCCATGTCGATGATCTAGCATGTCTTGCAGAGGTTGCAGTGGCAGGGATATGTGGTGCTGTGGTCACTGTTCTCCTGAAGGCTGGATAGTTTGCTGCAAACCATGGTCTGTTTGATGTGAGGCAGCTGTTTGAAGGAGAGAAAACTCAGTCACATTAGGGAGATTTAAACAATCCTTGGATAAGCACATTGATGATGATGATGGGATAGTGTTGGGGGGTGGAGGGAGCTTTGATTAGTTCACAGGTCAGTGCAACATTGAGGGCCGAAGGGCCTGTTTCGCACCGTATTGTTCTATGTTCTATGTGGAGCTGTAGGGATGGCTTTGGTGAGATGTACGTTGTCATCGATGACATGTCGAAGGCTGCACAGAACTTAACATAGTTTTTCTGCTCCAGGGAAATACTGAACAACAAAAGGTTCTCCATTGGTCATATCCCGTGTCTGTCGTCAGAGGAGATTGTTGCTGTTTTTTGTTGAGGTATGTCAGAACTGGTGATCGATGAGTTGAGCATCATATCCTGTTCTTCTGAGGCCATCTTTCAGCATCTGAATGCACCTGCTGCATTCCTCCTCATCTGAGTAGATCCTGCTATGACACCATCACCTTGATAAATTATTATCTAGCTACCTCAATTAGTTTGTACAATTTTGGATTACTTGTTACTTCGGTTAGACCCTTGTCATGTGACTCATATCTATCATTTTATTTCAGTCATTTGGTTTTTCTATAGCATCATCTTATTTTTGATTTTTTTGTAAATATTAAATCGGTCATCCTTTCATTTCCTAGTCATCTGTTAACACTTGACTCATACCGTTTGACCCTTTTGATTACCTGCAAGGACCTGTTATTCAGCCTGTTGATACTTTGCTCACACCATTTATGTTTACCTTCTGACACTCTGAATTACCTGGAATTACCTTTCCATTATCTCTCTGCATATAAAATCTGTGCCTGTGTGCTTCCTTCCACTTCACCTGATGAAAGAGCAGCACTCCAAAAGTTTGTGGTTTCAAATAAACCTGTTGGACTACAAACGTGTGACTTCAGACTTTGTCCACCTAAGTCCAATAGCACCACCTGCACATTTTTGTTGATATCTCCTCTCACCATACTATTCAGTGTTTCTATTCACTTTGTGTTTTATTCATATTTCTGCCTGTTCTTTCCTCAGATTTGTTTGTGATCTGCCTGAATGACCCATCCTGAAAGCACAACTATAAGGACCTAAGAAATAGTTCACTTGCATGACAGCAGTCAACGTGGACTCCTCAAATAACCTTCTTTTCCTGTTTCATGGCTGCCTGATAATCTGGCTGAAATTTGAAACTTGTCAGATTGGGACCTGAGACATCAGCCATGTCTCACTAAACTAGTAATTCACAGAAGAATTCAGTGCATCAGATTCATCTCAAACCAAAAATGATTCTCAACTTAAAAAGCTACTGGTAATTCTCTCAATATTAAAAATAAATTATTTTGATACAGTTTGACAATGGTCATTTCAACACATGGGATATCAGCCATCCTAACCTTTTTGAATTCATTCTTGAATTGTGAGCTCCCAAAATGCCATTAGACAGGGAATTTCAGGATTTTGATCTAATGACACTGAAGGTACAGTCAAGTATCTAAGGATGGCTAGTGACTTGGAAAGGAATTGCATCAGGTTAGAGTTCACACGCATCGCTAAGATTGTCTTTCTGGATGGTGGAACTCATGGGTTTGGGATGTGCTGGCTGTAGTTAGAATATAGTGGAGAATACAAAAGGTTGAGGACTTGGATGCTTACGTCAGTCAATGATGTACCAATTAAATTTATTGTGTTACTTTTAATAGTATGGACCTTCTTGAGTGTTGTTATATCTATGTCCATCCAGATAAGTGCAGAGTATTTCATCACACTCCAACTTGGGTTTTGGTGAAGATAGTGATGGTGATTTGCGGAGTTAGGAAAGAAACAAGTCACACAGGGTGATCTGCCTCAAACTTAGAATATTTATCTAGAATTTTTATCAGTGTAATTCTGGTCAATAGTGCTCATCAGGGGTTTGTTGATGAAGGCCCTGATGATAGTCATGGTGTTGAATATCAAAGGGAAGTGGCTAGTATCGCTCTCTAATCTTGAAGATGATGATTACCTCACATTTATATGACATGAACATTACTGCCCATTTTGATCAGAGAATCTTAAACACAAAAGGTTGGTTTGCCATCTCTGTGTTAGCTGTATAGACTCAAATTCCAGCTTTTTCACAGAACTCTGCAACATTGTCCTTTTCAAGAACATGCTCAAGTCCTTTTCACAAATTCCTCTGGAATCTGATTGCAACGCTGTTTCAGGTACTGCTCCACATTTTACCATCTTGTGGAAGAAATGTCCCCTCATTTCCCCTCTGTGCTTCTTTTATGTTTACACCCTTTGATTACTAATCCGTTTGCCAGATGAAATAGGTTCCATCTCTGTGCTTTATTAGAATCCTTCATAATTTTGAATCCATTAGTCTTCCCTAAACATTCTTTTTCTAAAGCTGAAAAATTCCAGCTATTCCCATTTCTGGACATAAACTCCGTCATTCTTGGTAAAATCTTAATTAACCTTGTCTGTGTCATGTCCCAGGTCTTGATGCCCTTTGGTACACAGAATTGTAAACAATATCCCAGTTGATGGCTAAGCACAGATTTGTAAATATTGAGCATCATTTCCTTTGTTTTAAATTTATTGGCAGATGTAGGTTTCACTTACTAAGCCAGTGTTTATCGGCCATCATAAGTGCCCTTAAGAAGGTTAGCTGCTTTCTGAATTGCTGCAGTTCATTTGCTGTAGTTATGTTCACAATGCCATTAGGGAGGAAGATCCATGATATTGACCCATCAGCGCTAAAAGAACAGTAATTTATCCACAAGGTAAGATTGTGAATGGCTTGGAGGGGAACACATGGTGGTGCTCCTTTGTAGCCACTGCCCTTGTCCTTCTGTGTCCTAATGATCACAGTTTTGAAAGATGCTTATAATGAATCTTGGTGAATTCCTGCGGTGCATCTTTTGTGTTGAACACTCGCATTTAGCCTCATTTATGCTTTGAATATTGAACCTGTGAAACATATCTATTTCAGTCTCATCTTATTTGCTGACTGCTGAACCTTTACAGCATGTTTGTGGAGCGGTTATTCAATGCTCTTTGCTCTCACTTGTTGAGTGTTTCCCGGCTGGGACTTCCATCTTTCCATTTGATGACTGCTTGTTATTTGTGTTAACAACAAAAATTCCTACTGTACTCCAAACATAAGGTGTTTCAAAGGATACCATTGGGTGGCAGATCATGGTTAGATAAAACAGGGGAGCAATGGAATGAGGACTGGAGGAAGCAAATCAGAAGAAAGAGAAATCATGGTCCAAGAGGAGGGACTGTAGATGGTTCTTAAGGAAAGGATAGTGACACTGAGGGAAGATGTTCAGACATGTTGCAGGGTGGCTGCAGGACCAAGCATGAATGGTGAAATGAAATAGAGAGAATGAAATCATCATAAAGGTGAGGGAGGAAAGGAGGATGTATATTTTGACAAGAATCTCAGGTACAGCTTTGGGAGAAAAAGATTTACAGATGAGAAATGGATTTCTAAGGCAACAGGGGAAGGGTGAAAGGCAGCAGTATCCTTGAAAGAGGAAATGGAATAAATGGAGAGATTTGATGATGAAAGACACACTGCTATCACTGGCATTTTGATCAGAGCAGATAGAACAAAGTATAGCCACACCGGGAGCTTTCAGTGAGGAGGCAGTAAATTAAATGATCCGTTCTTTTCTTCTACCCTTAATAGTGCTGAACCTAAATTTAGTTTTTATTTTTATTCATTTTATCTCTGAAGCTATGTTGTGCATTTATCCCAAAATCCTCTACTTGACTGGTTTTTAAACGATTCACAACAATTCTCTTTATTGTTAGGGGGGTGTGTGTGTGTGTGTGTGTGTGTGTGTGTGTGTGTGTGTGTGTGTGTGTGTATATTGTGAACCATACACCACGGTATATGGTTGACAATACACACACACACACACACACACAGATTCACAACCCCACACACACACAGATTCACAACCCCACACACAGACACACAACCACACATACAGACACAAACAACCACATAACCACACACACAAATCACACAGGGGAAGAAAGAGAGAGAAACAATGGAAAAGAAGAAAAAGAGAAAAGGTTATGACATTAATTAATTAATTGACATAAATTTAAGTCCAATACGTCCTTGCCCAATTACCATGCAGGAAGGATGGTGGTGTAACGGTAATATTACTGGACTAGCAATACAATCAATTTTCTGGGGACACTGATTTGATTCCCAACATGGCAGTTGATGAAAGTTGGATTCAACTAATAAAAAAATCTAGAAATTAAAATTAGTCTAATGGTAATTACTGTTTAAAAAGACACTCACCCAGTTCACAAATGGCCTTTAGCAATGGAAGGAGGAGAAAGTGTGGTCTCCAGCATCTGCAGTCCTGAGTTGAAAAGTATGGTGCTGGAAAAACACAGCAGGCCAGGCAGCATCCGAGGAGCAGGAGAATTAACATTTCAGGCATAAGTCCTGAAGAAGGGCTTATGCCCGAGACATCGATTCTCCTGCTCCTCGGATGCTGCCTGGCCTGCTGTGTTTTTCCAGCACCACACTTTAGCAATGGAAGTCTGCCGTTCTTACCTGATCTAGCCTATGTATTACTCTGGACTCACAACAAGGTGGTTGACTCCTAACTGCCTGCTGGGTAATTAAGGATGGATAATAAATGCTGATGTAGCCAGTGGTGCCCACATCCCACAACATACATTTTTAAAATGTGAGTTCTTGCAGTTGGCTGATCTGGTAGAACTTTTTTTGTACAAACTCAGATATAGGTGGATTCCTATCAAGGCCCAGGAATATATTTCTTGTAGGATGGGAAATTACTTCACTTTTCAGGTGAAATAGAGCAATGAAATTTCAAGGGAGATTGAGCCTTTTTGATGCAGGCCTAGCTGAGTCTGGAATTGCTTTTCTTGTTTTCTGACTGGGTATAGAAAGGAAAGTAAAAGAGAAGTCAAGATAACCTTTGATGTATCTTATTTAAAAAAGCTGTGTTTTGTAGCAGTTAACTGTGGGGCCATTGGTATTATCTCAGACAAAGAGTTTTGATAGCTACCCCTTTCATTTAGAATTGGTTAGTATTGACGTTTTGTCTGCCATTCTTTTGTGTTGGTTTGACTGGAATATGTATACAATACCAACAGTCTGGCATTCCAGGAGATCAATAAGAGTTTTTGTCCCATTCTTATTACTGATCAGATCGAATTTAAAATAATGGAGAAAGGAATTCCTATGACAGGGATAAGGTAAAAGAAACACACACAAGTGAGAACCAAGATGAATGCAGAAGATTTAGAGACGATATGAAAAAGTGTATTCAAGAAGCAAGGCAAGAACAGTTTACGAGAAAGGTCTCGCGGCTAACATTAAGGAAAATCCCAAATTCTTCTACAAGCACAGCAATAGTAAAAAAAAGATGTTAAAAGGCTGATTAGGGACCAAAAACAGATTTACTTATATAGGCAAGAGATATGGCTGAATTTTGGGAAATGTTAAATGATATAATGTGGGTAACTATGTTATACTGAGTATAGAAATAGTTGTTATTTATTTATTAATGAATAAATATTTTAGAGAGGGCTAATCATTCATAAAATAAATCAACTTACTAAAAACCACAACATTCTGTTTAAATGTTTGAGTCTTCCTAATCCGATCTCTTTAATTAAACATTTATTTATACAAAGCAATTTGATCTTGCTTTTAAAACCGATTCCTGTGTATTTATTTGCATGAGCTTCTCTTTATTTAAACAATTTTGCTGTATTTATGCAGCAATTTATCTGCTCTTTCCTCAAAATATTTAATATATTAGATGGCATGGTGTATCCCCATGCTCATTAAAATGAACATGTTTGCACTAAATTAGTTTCAACATATAAAGGGTCATAAAGAATTTAATTGCTTCAGGATTTGCCATGCAGTGAAAGAAAAGATAGGTGTTTGATTTAAGATACTGCCAGACTCCAGACTTGCTAGGACCTTTGTCACTGAATCAGAGTTTATGGGTTCATAGTCCCACTATGAGCAGGTGATCTGTGCTGGTTCTTCAGGTCAGGAGACAGGGAGTGGAGCTCTATTGGGATGCCTTCTTATTGGATGAGACATTAAACTGTCAAGGCTTTCTCAACATCTCAAAATGGGAATTTAATTCTTCTATCGCAGTCATTGAGCATGTAATTGGATAATTTCATTAAATGCATATTCCAAGTGCATTCAAAGACACAAAAGGTTAAAAAAAAATCGTCACGTATCCAACTTAGCTCCTGAAAGATTGAATCAAACAAAGTCAGCTTCACTGGACTCTTGCACCAAGATGACCAGTGTTGAATATCATCATCACCAGGACAATGTCAATAACTATGATGCCAAAATATATGGCCTCATGGAATAAAACTCAGGAGTCTTCATTGCCTGACAGAACAACCAAAGTCACAACCTTAAAGAAGACATTCCAGCAGCTTAATGCTGACTCAAAGAGGCAAGTTCAAAAGATTACAATGGAAAGAGAAAACCCAAGAGATCTAACAATATGCTGACCACCAGGACATACAAAGCTTTATTTGAAGCCACAGGGCCATCAATTGACTAAGGTCAAATTGACAAAGTTCTCTTCATTTATAGCATGGTGATTCTCTTCTTAATGACAACAATGTCATTTGTCAATGCTGGAATGAATATTCTGAATAACTCACCATTCGTGAATCCATCATTGCCACTGATAAAACTTGCCAGACTACCAATAGAACATAGAACATTACAGCGCAGTACAGGCCCTCGATGTAGTGCCGACCTGTCATACCAATCTGAAGCCCATCTAACCTACACTATTCCATTTATGTCCATATGCTTGCCCAATGACAACTTAAATGTATTTAAAGTTGGCAAATCTACTACCGTTGCAGGCAAAGCATTCCATACCCCTACTACTCTGAGTAAAGAAACTACCTCTGACATCTGTCCTATATCTATCACCCCCTCAATTTAAAGCTATGCCCCCTCGTGTTTGCCGTCACCATACTTGGCAAAAGGCTGTCCCTGTCCACCCTATCTAACCCTCTGATTATCTTATATGTCTCTATTAAGTCACCTCTCAACCTCCTTCTCTCCATTGAAAACTGCGTCAAGTCCCTCAGCCTTTCCTTGTAAGACCTTCCCTCCATACCAGGCAACATCCTAGTAAATCTCCTCTGCACCCTTTCCAAAGCTTCCACATCCTTCTTATAATGCGGTGACCAGAACTGTACACAATACTCCAAGTGCGGCTGCACCAGAGTTTTATACAGTTGCAGCATAACCTCATAGTTCCGGAACTCAATCCCTCTATTAATAAAAGCTAAAACACTGTATGCCTTCTTAACAACCCTGTCAACCTGGGTGGCAACTTTCAAGGATCTGTGTACATGGACACCAAGATCTCTCTGCTCATCTACACGACCAAGAATCTTACCATTAGCCCGGTACTTTGCATTCCGGTTACTTACCTCACACTTGTCCGCATTAAACTCCGTTGGCCACCTCTCAGCCCAGCTCTGCAGCTTTTCTCTGTCTCTCTGTAACCTACAACATCCGTCGTCACCATCCACAACTCCACAGACCATAGTCTGTAAATTTACTAACCCATTCTTCTACGCCCTCATCCAGATCGTTTATAAAATTGATGAACAGCAGTGGACCCAACACCAACCCTTGCGTTACACCATTAGTAACTGGACTCCAGGATGAACATTTCTCACCCTCTGGCTTATTTCAGCAAGCCAATTACTGATCCAAACTGCTATTTTTCCACAATCCCATTCCTCCACATTTTGTACAATAGCCTACTGCGGGGAACCTTATCGAACACCTTGCTGAAATCCATATGCACCATATCAACCAGTTTACTCTCATCTACCTGTTTGGTCACCTTCTCAAAGAACTCAATAAGGTTTTGTGAGGCACGACCTTCTCTTCACAAAACTGTGCTGATTATCCCTAATCAAATTATTCTTTTCTAGATGATCATAAATCCCATCTCTAATAACCTTTTCCAACACTTTACCAACAACTGAAATAAGGCTCACTGGTCTATAATTACTAGGGTTGTCTCTACTCTCCTTGAACATGGGAACACATTTGCTATCCTCCAGTCTTCTGGCACTATTCCTGTAGACAATGACAATTTAAAGATCAATGTCAAAGGCTCGGAAATCTCAGTAGAATCCACGAGTGAACCACCATCACATGGAAGAATTGCAACAAGCAATCAAATGGATGCAAAACAAATCACACAATAGAAGCAGAAATATCTCAATTGGTTCTTCAGTTCTGCTCTGCCATTCAATAAGATCATGGCTGATTGGAGTTTTGCACATTCCTATTTATCCCTGATAAACTTGCATCCACCTTTTTTTATTGAGAACCTACCTCGGCCTAAAAATATTTAAAGAATCTACTTCCATTGTCTTTTGAGCAAGAGAGTTCCAAAGACCAATGACCACCTGTAAGGAAAAACATCTTTATGATACAAGCAGTTATTAATGATTTTGAAGTTGTGACCCCTCATTTTTGAGTCTTCCAAAAGAAGAATTATCCTTTCAACATTCACCCTGTCAGGACGCTTCAGGACTTTATATACTTCAACCAATTCACCTTTTACTCTTCTAAACTGCGTTGACAAATAAGAAATAAGAAATTCCACCAAGTCACCTGGATTCAATGAGAGGACCATCAAGCAAATGCTGGTGCCCGTCTTGAACTGCACTCCATAAGCATTCAGGCAGTCCACCTAAGAAACTTATGTGGACTAGACACTGTGTGCAGATTCTGGATCAGTGGTGCTGGAAGAGCACAGCAGTTCAGGCAGCATCCAACGAGCAGAGAAATTGACGCTTCGGGCAAAAGCCCTTCATCAGGAACACTGTGTCCAGATAGCTGACAACCAAGATCCCCACTAGTTCGTGTTTTCTCAAATCTCAATTAACCAATATTCAGACAGAGGACAAAGAGAACATTTCACAAACATTCTGAAACTACCCTTGAAACACAGCAGCATTCACATTGAGAGCTTACCAAGTGTTCAGAACAGCAGTAAGTTCTTCATCAAGCTGCATTATGCTCAGGGTCCCAGTGCCTTAATGATCAGACTGAACCATGGCAGACAAGGGAAGAAAAGGAGGCAAATCCATCCGCCTGAATCCTATTACCTCATGGGCCAACCTGCTCCACATTTGTATAGGTCATATGTTGTGAATCAGCCTATACAAATCACAAAGGCCATGGCAAAAACTTGCAATCCTGAATAAATGTCATCCTCAAAGCAAGGACAGCCACTGATGACAAGATTAAGAAATCTATCTGCTTCCCAGGACAATACTAAAAAGTCCCATGGCATTACTTCAAAGAATAAGAGGTTCTTAAGTTTCCTGTATAATGTTTATCATCAACCAACTTTATTTAAAAACAAAGATTGTTAAGACATTGCTGCTGTGGGACTTTGCTGTGTGAAATTAGCTGCTGCATCTCTTATTTACCAACAGTGATTACACTTCAAAAAATATTTGATGTGCTTTGGGATGCCCAAAGGCCATGAGAAACATTATATAAATGCAAGTCAAAGCCTTCAGCAAACTAGTGCTCATTATAGATCTTGTGGTATCAAGATAATGTCCTTATCTCTGGGCTAGAAGGTCCAACTGCTCCAAAGGTTGATTAAACGTATCTATAAATGTATGTCCTTTCTTTCTTAATATTTATACACTATACTTCATTATTTCTCACATTAAATGTCATAAAGCTTTAATGAAATGTGCTACAACCAATGCATGGATTAAAATACAGCAATTCTTTTCATTTAAAACTCTGATGCTCCAAACATACATTCAGTTCTCAAAATCAGAGAGTTTGTACCAAAATATGCACATTTACAGACCAGTATATTCTCCAGAGTAACAACTTGTGGATATGACTCTGGAATAGAAGACAGACTGTTAAGGCAGTTGCTCCTTAATTAGTTAAAATCTCCCTTTTTCAATACAGGAGATCATGCTTCCGGGCAAGAGTACAATGACCTTTCACAATACCACTTCCAAATTCTAATAGCATTGTAAGTATTTATGGCCCATCTATGCATTAATGGCTGCCTCTGTCAATTTGTGTATGAAATATATAATCTATTAATAATCTATAATACATTTTTAAATCATTTATTAGTACAAGGAACGTAAACACAAGCCAGAACAATTTACATGAGACTGCTAAACAGGACTTTGGATACAGATTTAATGTTATTTATAATGGTTGACAGACATACCTGTTAAATTCTGAACCTGGGTTTTGTTAGAATGATAGAATGACTTATCCAGCAGTTGAATAGCAAGTAGATATACCCTATCAACAGTGCGGGGAGGCCTGATGGAATTAAATGCAAGCACTTATTTGGCAATTGTCAAGCCTTCCCTGTGAATTGGGCTGCCAGCAATGAAAGTCTGAAAAACTGCAGGTTAGGGCAGGGGGTTATCTTTTAGCTGCCATTCTCTTGCCTGAAACCAGGTCTCTGAATTGGCCACAGAGTGTTTGTTGGCAATTGACCCCTTTTCTACTCTGTCCCTTTCCCCAAATCTCTCACCACCTACCATCTACCTAGGATGTTAAGAACAAACCTGATGTGTTTAGCTGGACAGATTTCTGAGGCAACTGGAGGCCTGTGCTGCCTTCCTTTAGTCTCTCAGTCTCGAGGAAATTGTGATGGGCTCAAGAATAATGGGCTTTAATTAAACTCATTAATGAGCCTAACCACCATCTTGTTGCTGATAGCTTGGAATCCCCTGCCAGCCTCTTCCCCTCTCTGACCTAATTCCGACAGGCTTTATCATTGACACAATGCAAGGCCTAGACTACAATTATTGGGCCTGTTTGCCATGATTTCCATTGTACAGGGCTGCATAAAACCCAGACCATGCAGTGGACTGGGGAATCTTTACTGACCATTTAGAATTCTTGACCAACATTCTGGCGTGAGGATGAAAAATCTATTTTGGAAAGATACATTATATTTTTATTTCAACATCTGCCCAAAGGGAGAGCTGTAATGCTGTAAAACAGTACTTCTGTGATGTGATTTCTGCTCTACCAACCCACAGGAGGCACCATAACAACATCTGAAATCCTCCAGTACATGCAAAATGAGAATTTACAAAGAACATCAAAACATGGAAAACCTTGGAAATTTTTAATCAAGTCTTTCTACATGATATCTATGATGAAAGATGAAGAATTCTCGATCACTGCTAATTGTTTTAAATTAGCCAAGATCTCATGGACTATGCCCAGAGAAGGCAAAATATGGGATACATCAAGGAATAAAGGCAATCACAGATATTTGGATGGATCAGTCAATAGGGATGTCAGTAATAGGCTGTGAAATAAAATCATAGAATTCCAATAGTGCAGAAAGACAGCCATTTGGCCTATCAAATGTGCAACAACCGTCTAAAGGGCACACAACCCTAGCCTCCACCCCCACCTTATCCCTGCAACCCCACATTTACCATGGCTGGTCTACCCAGCTTTAACATAATTGAACTGTGGAAGGAAACCGGAGCACCTGGAAGAAACAGGGAGAACATGCAAGCTCCACACACCATTACGTAAGGCTGGAATCTAACCTGGGTCCCTGACATGAGACAGCAGTACTAACCATTATGCTACCATGCTATCCTCACTGTGGAACATCAGAATTCAAGTGGCTGGATTTTAACATGTAGACCTGTTTTCAACATGGCTGGCTAATGGGTTAGGAATCTGAACATTTGAAGGGGAGACTTTCCCAGGACTTGCTAACACGTGGCACAAGCATTCCACATTCAGGTTTCCTAAGCAATTGGTGCAAGCAAAAATTGATGATGACCTACACAAGACTGTTTCCACTTGGGGTCCAGTTGGGGCCACAATTTATCTGTTCTGAGAGTCAGTGCACAGGCTAGAACTCTTGGAAAGGAGTAACAGTCTATCAATATATGCCCACCCTGACATCCCTCTGATTCTCTGAGGCACACCTAGAGGTTGCATGTGAGAAAGAACATTTTATTCACATTGGTCTGCAGATAAAGGTTAGCAACTGTAAGCTCACAGACATGGCAGATGGATCCAAAGCAGATCAACAGCAGGGGTGTGGCCACATGGCCCTGGATACAATGTGGATTGAGGCGACCTTGTGGAGGCAAGAAGGTTGAGTGACATACCATTTTCAATCTCAAACTTCTCACTAGACACCTACCGTTATTTCCAGCACAACACTCATCAGACCAAATGATTCTCTTTGTCAAGGCATCAACTTACATTTCCCATCCGAATCGTCAACACAGCTATCCACTTCCTTATTACTTTCCCCACAGTCCCTTTCACAAATGTGCAAGCAAGCTTTCAAACTGTTCTGCTTCTCACACTGATAACACTCAATTCTCTCTCCTTGTAGGAGAAGTCAGAAGCAGAACTCAAGGGAGAGGCAGAGAATCAAAAGTGCTCCTCCTAATATAGCCACACTGAGTACTTTAAAATCAGATACATCAAAAATCATGAAGTTTTGGACTGACGATCCATTGGAGAGATAGAAATGAGGACCTCCTAGATATCCAATAGATATTTCACAGTCATACAGCACAGAAAACTCATAAGTCTTAATATCTTATCACCCAAAACTGAAACATGATCCTTGGTACAGTTGGAACTTTGAATCTTTTCTCCTTGCAAACTACAGTTTATATTTTTCTCCTGCACATTTTTCAAACATGACACAGGAGCTAGTGCAGGAAGCAATGAAGGAGTCCTTAGTAGAAAGTAGGCTACACTGAGGAATCACATTGACACCTTCCACTGGCTCAGACACGGATACCTTGTTGGGACCTTCAAAACACATTGTTGGATTATACCGTAATCAATTACAAACCACAAGTGAGCAGAAGTACATGTTAGAGACAGCAGTGGATGGTCCCTGTTGGAGGTTGCACAGTCTTCCAATATCTGCTCAGCTGGATGCAGATGCTGAGCTTCAGGAATCATTGACCAAAAACAGGAGCAGCAGCAGAAAATACGGGCATGTTAAATCAACATTTCCAGATGTATTGCTCAGTGCTGGAGAGAGATTGAAGCAGTATGTTTCCACATAAGTAGCAGGATATCTAAGGCATTTGTATGGTTTTCAGTTCCTTTGAGAAGATTCAGATGTGAATGATAGCACAGTGTATATTAGTTTCCACCATTAGCCTGCATTCTCCATCTGCTGATTCAAACAGGATGAAGAAAAAAACCCTATGAAGAGCAGCAAGGTCCTCAGCAACTTCTCGCCAGCAGAAAAGCATAACTGAACCTTAAGAGGGAAGATGGAGAAGAGAGACATGGTAAAGTGGTCTTTGCTCAAAGATGTTCTATTCCTTCCTTATTACCATTCCCTCCTCACCCCTCTCCTGACGATCAGTTCTGCCCTTGTGCTGTTGCATATTCAGCATGGGTCTCACAGTCTCCAAATTGCAGAGAGAGAGTCAAGCACAAGCAATTCAACTGTCAGTATCTACCAACACCTCCAAAGATATTCCTGATGAAGGGCTTTTGCCCCGAAACGTCGATTTTGCTGCACTTTGGATGCTGCCTCAACTGCTGTGCTCTTCCAGCACCACTAATCCACAAAGCTAGGGATAGCATGACACAAGAGTTATTGAAAAAGGATGAAATGTAACTTGTATCAAGGAAACAAAATCACTTAGACACACGAATGTCCGTAATCTCTTCACTTTATTGCAATTGTTACATACCGTAAATTTTATTCCTACTCTATTGTCTAGGTTTCACCATGGTCACCTTTTGTCTGCCAAATGGACGCATCTTCAAGGTAAACAGCAAAATTAAAGTAGTACTTGAGTTGAGTAGTGTCATTGAATTGGAAGGGTTAGTTAAGAACATTTTGTGCTGGAGGAGTGAGGGGGCAATGTGGTGAATCCTCACAGCCAAACAGTTTCAGATTAATTGAATTGTGCCTATATTGTGAACCTGAGTATCTATGGCATCTAAGTGTGCACATGATAGACAAGTAGGAGGCTGGGAGAGCACAGCAAGCCAGGCAGCATCAAGAGGAGGAGAAGTCAATGTTTTGGGTGTAACCCTTCTTCAGGACTGGGAGTGGGTGTAAGGGGCACTGCAGATAAAGGGGGTGGGGTGTGGAGGGCAGGCTGGTGAGGAAGGGATAGGTGAACAATGGTAGAGGGTATGACCTGGTAGGTCGATGGGAGGAAAGAATCCATTTGAAGCGAGGGGCGTGATGTGCCAGCAGGTTTTTCACCTTTTCCAGTTGGAGAGGAAGGTACCTGGGGATCATGGGGGTTTGGTGGGGAGAATGGCACGAACCAAGAATTGGCAATGGGAATGGTCCTAGCAGAAGGCAGAGATGGGTGGGGAGGGGAAGATGTCCTTGGTGGTGAGGTCTAGTTCAAGTTGGTGGAAGTGTTTAAGGATGATGCATTGGATGCAGAGACCGGTGGGGTGGTAGGTGAGGACAAGGGAAACCCTGTCTTTATTGCATTTAGAAGGGGGAGGGTTTAGAGCAGTGGAGGGGGATGGAGGAGGTTCAGTGGAGGGCTGTCTGGACGGCAGAGGGGGGAGATGCACGTTGTTCCAAATATGTGGACATTTGGGATGCTTGGGAGTGAAATGTTTCCTCATCCGAGCAGATGCTGCAGAGGCAGAGGAATTAGGAAAACGGTATGGAGTTCTTGCAGGCAACTGGGTGGGGAGGAAATGTAGTCTAGGTTGTTATGGGAGTCACAAAGGTTACTTTCACACCACTCCCTCACCTCCATCCAGGACCCTGAACAGTCCTTCCAGGTGAGTCAGAGGTTCACTTGCCTCTCTTCCCAACTAGTTTACTGTGTCTGGTGCTCCTAATGTGGTCTTCTCTACATGCCCCTTCCCTTGCCTTTTCTGACATGACTATCCTTGACCTCCTCCATTGCCACAGCGAATCCGACTGCAAATAGGAGGAACAACATCTCACGTTCTGTCTGGGCAGCCTACACTGGGGGACTCAACCCTGAGTTCTCCACTTTAAAATAATCTCCCTTCCCATTTCCTGACTTCCTTCCCAGCCCCTCTCCATCTCTTCCATTCCTCTGATTGACCCTTCCTTCCAGCTACCAACCGGATTCATTCCTCCCATCGACCAACCAGGTCACACCCTCTAATTATGTTCGCCTACCCCTACCTCACCATTCCGCAACTCCCCTCCCCCACCCCACTCCCATTTATCTGCAGCTCCCCTTATACCCATCCCCAGTCCTGAAGAACGGTTACACCCAAAATGTTGACTTCTGCACCTCCTGATGCTGCCTGGCCTGTTGTGTTCTTCCAGCCTCCTGTTGTCTACTTTGGATTCCAGCATCATGCAGCTGGAGCCACGCGAGGCTCATCCTTCAGCAATCCTTCCTGCTTTTTCTTCTAAGGTGCACACAGTCCTCACCTACTTTTTCCAGTAAATGCAGACCTCTCAGCTGGGCTATGTTGTGCAAAGCATAGCAGACCAAATACCATACTCAGTGGTCTGCAATGATGGCAGATCTAGGAACACCCAAGATTCCTGAGTTGTAGTTTCAGTATCTGAATAGATAACACAATTATCTCTTTTGTGCTCACATGGCTTCGGTTGTGCCATTTAATGGTAGGGTATTGCATGTCTCCATTTAGTCTGCTTAAAACTTGGAAGATATGTGTGTGAGAGCCATCGAGCATAATATGACTAGCTACTTCCCAGAAACCTTACAGGGACATACATGATAATCTTTTGATGGATTCCAACTGAACATTAATGAAGAGGAAATTCTTGTGTTTGAAATATCCACTAAGATTATGGGAATATAGGAAGAGGAGTAGGTCATTCTGCCCTTCAAGCCATTATTTTAGATCATGGTTGATCATCTTCTCAATGCTATTTTCACACACTCTTCCCATTTGCCTTAACATCATTTATCTCAAGAAACCTATCAATCTTTATTTTGAACCGGCTCAATGATTGACCCTCCAAAGTCTTCTGGGGTACTGAAATTCCAATGGTTCACCATCCACCAAGTGAAGAGGTTCCTTCTCATCCCCACCTTAAATTACTTGACTCTTATCCTGAGATCATGTCCTATTTATATCAGAGTTGAAAAGTGTGGTGCTGGAAAAGCGCAGCAGGTCAGGCAGCATCCGAGGAGCCTGGCCTGCTGTGCTTTTCCAGCACCATACTTTTCAACTCTGGTCTCCAGCATCTGCAGTCCTCACTTTCTCCTATCTATATCAGCCCTGTCTTGCCCTATAAGAATTTTGTTTGCTTCAATGAGATCACCTTTCAATTTTCAAGACCCAAAAAAACACATAGCTTTCTTAACCTCTCTTCACACGGGAATCTTGTCATGAGGATTAATTGAGTGAACCTCTATTAAACTTTCACTATGGCAAGTATATTTCTCCTTTACAAAAGGGAGTAAGACTCTCTAATATCTCAGATGAGGTCTTACCAAGGCTTCAGCTTTGCATTTTCCTGATGCTAGCTTTAACAGTCCTGTACATGGTCCTCATATTAAGAGTGGCATTATAAAATATATAGTTTTACCCAAATCTAAAAAGAAATTGACCAAGTTTTGTGAGCATGCTTTGCAAGGACAAAGACATTTCAAAATAAAATTGCACTGCTGCGAATTATATTCAGTGGATATGGGAAAACATAATTCTTTGGACTGCAAAACACATAGGTATAAAACCCATTACCTAAAAACAGATATCAAAAAAGGCAATAGACAGTTACACTTCAATGCTATGTTAAACGAGGTGGAAGTTCCAGTAACACCAGGTTATAGTCCAACAGGTTTACTTGGAAGTACAGAACAACCTCGGTTATCTGAACATCAATTCTTCAAATTGCAGCAGCTGCAGCAGCAGCAGCAGCCTCTCCTGAACCCTTTGGGGACCTGACAGACTCACAGAAATTGACTGCGGTGATGGAGAGGCTTATCTTGAAAGTTGGGGCTGCGATTGAGGAGATCCATGGGGAGATTCGCGCCCAGGTCCAACCTATCGCATCCATGCTGCAGAAGCATGAGCAGGATATCCAGGGCCTCGGGGAGTGGCTGGAGGAGATGGAGGTCGAACTAAGGCCTTGGAAGCTGCAATGGAGTCCTCATCCAGTCGGATCCAGGTGCTGGAGCGAGAGGTGCGGGTTTCCAAATTGTCGGGCTCCCTGAAGGTGAGGAAGGTGAGCAGCCAGTCAGCTTCTTTGAAAACTGCCTGCTGAAGTTTTTGGGCCTTCACATCGAGTCCAGCAGGCTGCAGATTGAAAGGGCTTAGCAGGTTACAGTGCAGCGGCCCCGCTCAGTCCTAGTGCACTTCCATTCATATAAGGACAATCAAAAAGTCATAGAAGCTTCCAGATCACTGGGAAAAGATCCGCAGGCACTGCTGTACAAGGGGTCAAAAATCATGTTTTTCCAGAGTTTCTCTGCAGCTGCAATTTGAAAGAGGAAGTCCGTCGATGATGTTAAAAAGAGGCTGAGGAACCTGGGCATCCAGTATTCCATGAGATACCCCACAGAGCTCCATTTCAGCCACAAGGACTCAGTTTATACATTTGACTCGGCAGATAAAGCTCAAAACTTTGTGGACATTTTAAAATAGACGGATTGGCCTGAAGAATACAGTTAATGTTTGTTCTTTTTCTATCTTTCCCCATGTTTTCTCTTCTTTTTTTCATTCCTTTCTTTCTCCCTAATAACTTCATTTTTGGAAAGGAGGGAAAAGACCTAGGAATAGGTTGTTCCTTTTTTTTAAATAACTGGATTTTATGATGGGTGGATGTTCTTTGTTGTCTCTCCCCTAATTTTTTTTTCTCTGTTCTGTTTCTCTTTTAGTCACAAGTAGGGGTAACATGAAGCCAGGGATGGGTGGAGTGCTCATTCTGACTTTGTTATTTTTCTGTTGATTTAAGGATCACCTCCATGTTCTTTTTTCTGGCCTAAGGCTAGGCCACAGTCCAGGTTTGAAGGAGCTGTGAAGGAGGGGTTGGGTAGGGGAGTGCCCCCTATGGGCAGGGGGAAGAGTCTTCTATTCAAGGTTGGTTTTCTTTGTAGTCTTTTGGTAGTAATAGTTGTTTATAGTTATGGTAAAGTAGTTTTTATATATATAGTTTTTCAACTCCATGAGTCTTTATTTACTTATGCTCGGTGCTTTGTAAGCAGAGTTCTCCCTCCAAGGGGTTCAAGGGTCTCTGAAAAAGGATATGGCTAAGTGTCTTATTAAATGGTGCACCTGGAACATTAAGGGAAGTCATTCGCCTGTTAAAAAGAAAAAAAACTGCTTTCTAGCCTTAAGAGGGAAAGGGTTGATATCGCTTTGTTGCAGGAAACCCATCTTGATGATGGAGAACACATGAAATTACAACAGGGGGGTTATAACTAGGTATTCTTTTCATCCTCTACTACTAAAAGTAGGGGAGTGGTGGTACTTATCCAGAAAAATCTGCCGTTCACATTATTAGAGCAGGTGAAAGATGAGCAGGGATGGTTTGTGATATTTAAAGCGCTGATACATGAAGAGGAATATGCCATTTTAAATGTCTACTGTCCTCCAGCACATCCCCTCAAATTTTTGATTAGTGCTTTTCCAAGTTGAGTGCTTTTGGAACACGGCACCTTATTATAGGGAGGGATTTTAATTGTCTTTTGGATCAGACAATAGACAGGACGCCTTGTGGGCCCCCAACTATTTCTTTGCAGTCTAAGCAGGTGGTTGACATATGCGAGGATTTGGGGCTGGTGGATATTTAGAGATGTCTCCACCCTACCGGCAGGGACTTCAACTTTTTTTTCAAAACCACATAAATGTCACACAAGGATTGACCTCTTTCTGGCTCCTTTGGCCCTTCTGGATTTGATTATGGGTTGTAAAATTGGGAATATAGCTATCTCTGATCACGTGGCAGTGTATTTGGAGGTTAAGGCCGAGAGTGAAGGGCTAGGTTTGCGGCACTGGTGTTTGGACTCTTTTCTCCTTAAGGATTCCAAATTTGTGGAATACATTTTGAAGGAGTTTCAGGAATTCTTGACTATCAACTCAGGCACAGCTAGTAGTCGTCTATGCTGTGGGAGACGGCTAAGGCCTTTGCTATGGGATTAGCTATTTCCTATTCAGCTAGCTGGAAATGACAGAAGGAGGAACAGCAGCATCTACTTGAGACTTGTTGAAAGCCACTGAGGCGGCATATCTTGCGCGGCCTTCGGTGACTAAGCTACAGCAGATCACGGCCCTCCAGGCTGCCTTGAATTCAATACTGACAAAATGCAAAGAAAGAACTTTTGCTAGACAAAGGCTGTTCAAATATGGGGATAGGCCATGGAAATCTTTAGCATACCTGACTAGGAAAAAGCGTGCTCCCCAATCCATTACTGCAATCAGAGACAGCGCCGGGGTCCTTACATACGATGCTCCAAAGATTAAATGAGGCTTTTCGGAGCTTTTACTCTGAATTTTATCGGTCTGAAGGTTGCGAGGACTGGAGGGCTAAAATGGAGACCTTTTTAAGAACCTGGAATTCCCAGGGGTAACCTTGGAGCAGGCCTCTGTCCTTAATTCCCCCTTAACAGTTCAGGAAATACAGGTGGCAGCTAGACAACTTCAGAGTGGCAAAGCGCCTGGCCCTGATGGTCTCCCGGGTGAGTTTTATAAGGAGTTTACAGGGATTCTGTCAGGGCCGGTGTTAGAGATGTACAATCACTCCTATGTACATGAATGCCTACCACCATCTGAGAGAAGCTAATATTTCCTTAATTCTTAAGAAGGGAAGGTTCCTGAGGATTGGGCCTCATACAGGCCCATTTCTCTATTAAATTCAGATTTCAAGATTCTGTCTAAGATCCTGGTGCTGAGATTGGAAAGGGTGTTGTCGCATATTATTAAAGAGGACCAGACTGGTTTTATAAAGGGCCACAGGTCCTCTAGTAATATTAGAAGGGTGCTGAATATGGTCCAGGTTTGTCAGCAACGATTGATTCAGGGGTTGGTGATTTCCTGAGATGCAGAGAAAGCATTTGACTGGGTGGAATGGTCGTATCTTTTTTATGTCTTAGAACAGTTCGGGTTGGGTGGAGTCTTTGCTAGGTGGGTGAAGGTTTTATATCGCCACTCTCTGGCCGCAGTCATCACCAACGGGTTAAGTTCGGGAATTTTAGGATTGGTAGGGGTAGTCGGCAAGGCTGCCCCCTCTCACTGTTGTTGTTTACGTTGGTGATAGAGCCGCTGGCAGAGGCCATTCATCAGAACGTCCACATAACCGCTCCGGAAGTGCATCAAGGGCACACAGATTACACTGCGGATGGTGTCGTTCTGTTTTTATCGAACCCGATGACCTCCGTACCCCATTTGGTACAATGTAACAATTCATTTGGGGCTATTTCAGGATATAAGATTAACTTTGCTAAATTGGAGACCATGCCTTTGAGGAACCTTAAGGATGTGCCAGAAGTTGAAGGTGGCTCTAAGTTCCCTTTTAAGTGGTCACAGGCAGGGTTCTGATACCTCGGAATTTTTATTACCTCTAAGTTTGATCTGTTATTTCCGACTAATTTTTCTCACTTGCTCGATAATATTAGACGAGATCTCCAGAGATGGGAGGCTCTTCCAATTTCAAGGCTGGGCCAAATATCTCTCATTAAGATAAATGTTCTTCCTCGTTTGCTTTATCTCATGCGTATGCTCCCTATAATGTTTCCCAGGTCATAAGCAGAAGCTTATGGGGTGGTTTGGTTCCTTTGTCTGGCATCGTGGGCGGCCCCTCATCAAACTTACTAAGTTGCAGTTGCCACAAGGAGGGGGAGGAGTTGATTTCCCAGACATCAGGAGGTATCAATTCAGTTCCCTGTTGTCCTTCATCAGCAATTGGGTAGGTAACGATCCAAACTCAATATGGCTGGATATCAAGGTCTCCCAGACAAAGTGCCCTCTTATTAGCCTGTTGTTCATGGATAAGATGAGGACAGTTATGGACCACTGTCGGAACCACATTGTCATTAGTACAGTCAAGGCATGGAGGGCGATGCTTCAGAGTGAGGGTTGTTTATCCTAGACTTCGCCACTAGCACCTATAGTTGGCATGTCAGGGTTCCGACCAGGGATGATGGACTCAGGATTCAAACTATGGGCAGCCAGAGGAGTTTCTAGTTTGAGAGACTTGTTCGAAGGGGAGGTTATGATGTCTTTTGAGCAACTGAGCCATAAATATGGGTTGCCCAGCAGAGACCTTTTCCATTTTTTCAGGTTAGGGCTTTCATCCAGAAGAAGACTACGCTTCTCCCTAAGCCCTATAAGCCTGATACAGAGAGGCTGTTGCTACGTTCCACAAGCACCCTTTCAGTTAGTGCCCTCTATCGCCTGCTGGGTGACAGGGCCTGGCAGGATATTAACCAGTTATGTGAGGTCTAGGAGCAAGAGCTATGAGTGGAGATCTCTTCTGAAACATGGGAGAACATATGGGAGAATACTTGAAAGATCTCAATCTGTAATAGGACATGCGCTACACAGTTAAAAGTTCTGCACAGGGCTCATCTGGCACCAGACCATCTGGCGAAGTTTAAAAAATGAGCTTCTTCAGTGTGCCCCAAATGTAAAATAAGTGTAGGTACTCTTACCCATTGCTTCTGGACATGCCACAGGCTCAGTGTATATTGGAGCGCTGTGGTGGAAGAGATAGGGACTATATTGAGGACTGAAGTCAAAGTAGACCCAATATCTCTCCTCTTAGGTCTACCAAATTTACCATCTTTAGACGGGCATGGGAAGAAACTATTTAATATTCTTACATACTGTGTACGGAAGAATATTCTGATGAATTGGATGTCTGAGAACCCGCCAGGTTTGCTGGGATGGCAGAAATTAATTATGGAGCATATTCCCTTGGACTTTTTTTTTTACAAACATGGTGCACCACACAACAGACCATTTTTAAAAGACATGGCAGCCCTACTTGAGTTACTTGGATATAGATTTGTCATTTATCTTAACTAGGGCGTTTAACCAGGATGGTTAGACTTATCAAGCCCTGGGCCCTGGAGGGGGTCTCCTGAGTTAATACAGGTATATATACAATGCTCCCGTTCCTTTGTTTGGGAGCTTTGCACCGAGCATAACTGGTCTGAATTTTGTGGGTTTTTTTACTTTTCTTTCTTTTTTTTGGTGTTGCTTTGCACAGTGTTACGGTTTGTTTTGTATTATAGAGTAGGTTAGTAGTTGGTAGACAGTAGTTGTATTGTAATTTTTGGGGTTTTTTGTTTTTATTATACTGATATTTGTTATTGATTGTATTTTTCAATAATTTTATATGTTTGCAAAGTTCAAAAAAATTTGCAAATAAATATATTTACAAAAAAAAGTTATCCATTATCCGAACAATCAATTATCCAAACAAAATACTCCCCGCCCATCTTGCTCAGATAATCAAGGTTGTTCTGCACAAGCTTTTGGAGCACTAGCTACCTGACGATGGATCAGTGCTCCAAAAGCTTGTACTTTCAAGTAAACCTGTTGGATTATAACCTGGTGTTGTGTGATTCTTGTCAAAAAGTATGGCACTAGAAAAGCACAGCAGGTCGGCAGCATCTGAGGAATATGAGAGCCAATGTTTCATGCATTAGTGCTTCATCAGGAATGAAGATAAAGTGCTTATGCTCGAAACGTTGACTTTCCTGCCCCTCGGACGCTGACTGTGCTTTTCCAGCACCGCACTTTTTTTTACTGTGATCACCAGCATCTGCAGTCTTCACTGTCTCCTTGTATGATTTTTAGAAACGTTAAATGAGGTCAGGGAAGACAATATGGAAGCTTGACTAATCAAGGACAGAAAAGATGTATCAAAGCTCAAGGAGCTCTTCAAGGATCCTTTATATAAAGCTGAGTTTTAATGCATTGCTTAAACAAAGAACAAAACATATAAATGGATAAATTATGAACAGAAGTAAGCCATTCGCTTCCTTGGGCATTCTTTACTATTCAATAAGATCTGGTTGTTCTATCTGCATTTTGAATTCCACATTCCCATCAACTCTTCATTACAATTGATGCCCTTGTTTAACAAGAATCAATCCACCTTTGCCTTGAAAACACAATGACTTATCCTCCACCAGTGTTTGAGACTTAGAGTTCCAAAGTTACATAAACCCCTGAGAGAAATAAATCAAAACGGTCAAAACGAAAGCATGATGCTGAATTTTAAAAACACTGCTCCCCAATGCTGGACTCATCCATGAACAGAAACACTCACTTTGTCAAGACCAGGCAGGATCTTACATAGTTCAATCAAGTCACACCTGCCCTCTTCTAATCTCCAGCGGAAACAATCCCAGTCTGTCCGAATTTTCCTGATCAAAACAATCCATTCATTGCACTTATCAATCTAGTAAACCTCCATTGGAATATGTTCAATGTATTTACATTCTTCCTTAAAATAACAAAAAACAAATACTGTATACAGTTTGAGATGTGGTCTTACCAATGCCCTGTAATTAAACATCCTTATAATTAAGTACAGCATTTCATTAGCCTTGCTAATTACTTGCTGTGCCTATACACCAACCTTTTGAGTCTCATGCAACAGAATGCAAGACACATCTGCTCCTCAGAATTGTGCAATCATTCTCCATTTGCATAATACTCTGCTTTTTCTTATCAGCCTATAGGGGCTGCTCTCTCATTAGAGAGAAGTGACTGGTGATGATTTAACCTGAGACCCACCAGACCTCAGATGAAGGAAGAGGTTGAGAAGGAGAGTCCTTCATGGTAACCTCAAACTGGCGATGGGAGTTGAACTCATGCTGTTGGCATCGGAGCTAAACCGATTCCCATCTGCTTTTTAGTCTTTCTATGAAGTGAACAACTTCATACTTAGGCACATGGCCCATCTGCCACAATTTTGTCCATATTCTAAACTTGTGTATCCACCCACATCGTCTACACAGCATATAATCCTACCTATCTTTGTCTCATCTGCAAATTTAGCTGCTGTACCTTTGTTCTCCACATCAAAGTCATTGGCATAAATTGTAAAAATCTGAGGCTTCAGCTAGGCTCAATGAGAAATTCATCTCATTCTGCCCTTCAGAAAAAGATCCATTTATGCATAATCCATTTCCTGCCAACCTGCCAATTTTCAATCCAAGCTCTATGTTTGCTCCACACAATAGCCTACTCAGCGTATTAACATTTCATGTGACATCTTGTTGAAAGCCTTCTGAAATTGAAAGTCCAGTATATCTACAGGCTCCAGTACATCTACAGCGCATGCTACTTCTTCAAAGATTGCCAATAGATTGGTTAGACATGATTTCCCTTTAACAAAACCATGCTGACTCTTCCAAACATCTTCAGCTTTCTAAAATATCCAGCTATAACTTCCTTAAGGATCGATTCTAACATGCTTCTCATGACAGACATCAAGCTAACTTACCTTATAATTTCCTGTTTGCTACCTTCCTCACTAATTGAATTGAAGAGTTACATTAGCTCTTTTCCAACCTGATGGAAACTTTATGGTTTCTTTATTGTACATTTCTTTATTGCAGCCCAAGATGGGGTTCGATAATATAGCAGTCAAGTCAACATAACAATCTGCCCAAAACTGAAAGAAAGATATACAGCTGGTATAGAGTCATTGAGATGTACAGCATGGAAACAGACCCTTTGGTCCAACCCGTCCATGCCGACCAGATATACCAACCCAATCCGAGTCCCACCTGGCAGCGCCCGGCCAATATCCTTCCAAACCCTTCCTAATCATATACCCATCCAAATGTGTCTTAAATATTGCAATTGTACCAGCCTCCACCACTGCCTCTGGCAGCTCAATCCATACACGAACCACCCTGTGTGTGAAAAAGTTGCCCCTTAGGTCTCTTTTATATCTCTCACCCTAAATCTATGCCCTCTAGGTCTGGACTCCCCGACCCCAGGGAAAAGACTTTGTCTATTTATCCTATCCATGCCCCTCATAATTTCGTAAACCTCTATAAGGTCACTCCTCAGCATCTGACGCTCCAGGGAAAACAGTCCCAGCCTCTTCAGCCATTCCCTATAGGTCAAATCCTCCAATCCTGGTAACATCCTTGTAAATCTTTTCTGAACCCTTTCAAGTTTCACAACATCTTTCCAATAGGAAGGAGACCAGAATTGCAGGCAATATTCCAATAGTGGCCTAACCAATGTCCTGTACAGCCGCAACATGACCTCCCAACTCCTGTATTCAATTCTCTGGCCAATAAACAAAAGCATACCAAACGCCTTCTTCACTATCCTATCTACCTGCAACTCCACTTTCAAGAAGCAATGAACCTGCAGTCCAAGGTCTCTTTGTTCAGCAACACTCGCTAGGATCTTACCATTAAGTGTATAAGTCCTGCTAAGATTTGCTTTCCCAAAATGCAGCACCTCACATTTATCTGAATTAAACTCCATCTGCCACTGCTCAGTCCATTGGCCCATCTGGTCAAGATCCTGTTGTAATCGGAGGTAATCCTCTTCGCTGTCCATTACACCTCCAATTTTGGTATCATCTGCAAACTTACTAATTGTACCTCTTATGCTCACATCTAAATCATTTATGTAAATGATAAAAAGTAGAGGACCCAGCACCGATCCTTGTGGCACCCCACTGGTCACAGGCCTCCAGTCTGAAAAATAACCCTCCACCACCACCCTCTGTCTTCTACCTTTGAGCCAGTTCTGTATCCAAATGGCTAGATCTCCATGTATTCTGTGAGATCTAACCTTGCTAATCAGTCTCCCATGGGAAACCTTGTCGAATGCCTTACTGAAGTCCATATAGATCACATCTACCACTCTGCCCTCATCACTCCTTTTTGTTACTTCCTCAAAAAACTCAAATTTGTGAGACATGATTTCTCACGCACAAGCTGTTGTTAAGGAAATCTGATTGCTACGGTCAGTCAAAGGAATAAGTGACTTCGTCATTTACTGAAGAAACTATGCTCAATATGAAACATATGGTCACAGGTGCCTCTATGTGTAGCTCCTTACATTGTATTTTGCAGATTGTATTCAGTATCCATTGTATTAGAATGATTCAGTACTGAAGAGGCCCATTGGCCTTTCCTGAAGAAGGGCTCATGCCCGAAATGTTGACTCTCCTACTCCTTGGATGCTGCGTGACCTGCTGTGCTTTCTCAGCAACACATTTTCAGCATTGGCCGATCGAGTCTGCATTGACAACAGCTACTCAATCTACATCAGTCCCACTTTCCAGCACTTGGCCCATAGTATTGAACATTGTGACATTTCAATGCTCATTGAAGTACTTTGTAAAGGTTGTGAGGTTTTCCACTTCTACTACTCTATCAGGCAGTGCATTCTGGGTGAAAAACATTTTCCTCAATTCTCTTCTAAACCTCTAAGTCTTTCATGTTAAAATTATGCCCCCTGTTATGGGCTGTTCTACTACGTGGATCAGCAGCTCTTTATGTACCATGCCCATGCCTGTCATAATCTTGTACATCTCAATCAAGTCCCCTCTCAGCCTTCCTGCTTAAAAGGAAACAACAAAGCTTATTCAGTCTCTCTTCATTGATAAATGTTGCTTTGGGATGGAACAGTTTAGCTGAGTTAAATTCCATCTTACACTAATCTGTCCAACTGACCAATCCATCGGGATCCTCGTGTGACCTAAGACCTTCTTTCTTATTGTCAACTACACAGCCTTGTGTCATCCGCAAACGTACATATCATTGCCCCCATTCCAATATTTTCTTTTATATTATTTACATTCATTTCACAAACAATAAAGGGCCCAGTATTGATCCCTGTGTTATGCCACATACACTGGCCTCCAGTCACACAAACAGCCTTCTCCCACCATCCTCTGACTCCTAGCACTAAGTCAGTTTTGGATCCAACTTGCGAAGTTATCCTGGCTCCAAAGTGCACTTACCTTCTTTGTCAGTCTCGCATGTGGGATCTTATCAAAGACTTTTCTGAAATCCATATAAACTACATTAGCTGCACTACCCTCATCTACACACCTGATCACCTCCTTGAAAGATTCAAGCAAATTTGTTAAGCACAACCTCCCTCTGAAAAGTCATGTGGATTATCAAACTTTGCTTCCTCAAATGGAGATGAATTCTCTCCTTCAGAATTTTCTGCAATACATTCCCTCTCACTGGTGTAAGGCTCACTGGTCTGTTGTTCCCTGGTTTACCTCTACTACCCTTCAAAAAACTTGGAATCGTATTTGCATCCTGCAGTCTTCTGGCACCTCCCTGGTGTCCAGCGAGGTATTACAGATTTGTGTTACAGCCCCTGTAATTTCCTCCATCATCTCCCAAGCCTAGGTTGCTCGTATGGACCTAAATGTTTGTCCTTTCTTAAGCTCACCAAAGTCTCCAGTACCTCCTCTTTCCCTATGTCAAACTGCCCAAGAATGTGACTGTTCCTTTTCCTGATCTTTCCTCTTTCTCCTGAGTGAATTATTAATTTTACAACCTATCAATGTCCTCCAGTTCCACCCACAAATTGTACTCTTGGTACCCAATGGGTCCTTCACTGGTCATCTTCTTCCCCTTAATAAACAAACAGAATATCTAGAGATTCTTCCTAATCTTACCCACCAATGTTTTTTCAAATGCCCCATTTTTGTACAAGATTTCCCCCTGCACTTTCTGTACTCCATTAAAGTCTGTGTTGATTTGCTCCCTTTATATCGGTTGAAAACCTCTCTTTTCCTTCTAATTGAATCATGAATATTCCTAGACATCAAGCATTGCTCCTACATTTCACCTTAAAGGAACATGTTGGGTCTGTACTTTCACCAGTTTCATTTTGAGTGCCTTCCACTGTTTCTGCTGCAGATTTTCCCAGAAATAGCTGTTCACAATGTAGTTTGGCCTGATAATAAACAAATCGAAATGTAGATGCTGAAAATCAGAAACAAAAACAGAAATTACTGGGAAAGCACAGCAGCATCTGGGGAGGAAAATCAGAGTTAACGTTTTGGGTCCAGTGAGCCCTCAGGTTTCTCTCTACAGATGCTGCCCGACCCATTGAGTTTTTCCAACAATTTCCATTTTTGTTTCTACTTTGGCCAGATCCTGCCTTATGTTATTAAAATCTTGATGGTGGTAGTTGTGGTCATTATCATGAAAATGCTCTCCCATTGCCATCTGAACTATTTATCTGACTTTGTTCCCCAGTATCAGGTCTTGCAATGCACCATCCCTTGCGAAACTTTCTAAATGTTGATACGTAAAACTCTCCTGTCTCCTCTAAACTCTTTGCATCAACTAACCCAATTAGTGTTGGGGTGGTTAAGATCCATGAATATAATTACTTTATCGTTATACACAGCTCAGTGAATTTTCTACATATCTGCTCTTTTGCCCACTGACTTAAGGTCTATAATACATTTCCAACAGTGTGACCGCCACCTTTATATTGCAAAGCTCCACACACAAAGCTTCATTTGAAGATAGTTTTCCAAGATGGTATCCTTCCTTTCTATTCTAACAGGCTCCTTCATGAATAATGTGTCACCACCTCCTTTTTTACATCTTCCCCTGTCCTGCCTGAAGATTCCATACCCTGCCCCTCTCTCAACCAGGCCTCTGTAATGGCAAAATCATCATTATTCCACATGTCAATCCATGCCCTTAATTCATATGTCTTACCAATAATTTTCCTAGCATGAAAGTCGAGACCACCCACCCTTGTCTTACTCCCAAGAAACCCAACATGGCAGAACTCCCTCTGGTCCCTTTCCTAAAGTATGTCCCTATTGTACTTACACTCTGTGTCCCCTCCTCTACTGAACTAGATTAAATTCCTTTCAACAGCACTGGCAAACCCTCCCACAAAATGTTGGTACCGTCTTGGTTCAGGTGCAAACCATTCTGCTTATAGAGGTTCCACCTTCCCCAGAAATGGTCTCAGTGATACAGGAATCAGAGACCCTCTCTTCTGGATCAAACTTGAGTTATGCATTCATCTGCTCTGTTCTTTTATTTCTGCACTGACCAGCACAAGTAGCCAGGAGTAATCCAAAACCTATAGCTTTTGAGCTTTTTACTGTAATGCCTAGCTCCCCAAATTCTTGCTGCAAGATCTCATTCTATCTATATTGTTGGTATCAACGTACCTCACAGCCTCTGTCTTGTCACTCTTCCCCTTCAGGATACCCTGCAGTAGGTCAGTGACATTGTTCGGCCCTGGCACCAGGTAGGCCACACACCATCCTGGAATCACATCTATAGCAGCAGAAATGCCCACCTGTTCCCCTAACAATTTCCCTACAACTATTGCTTCTCCTTTCTGGTTCCTTCCCTCTTGTAAAATAAGGCCACTAGTGGAGCCAGAAGTCCAGTTCAGTTTGTACTCCTTTGAGGATCCAGCACCCACGTCAGTTTTGTTGAATCATTTGTTTATGGGATGTGGGTGTCTCTGGCTAGGCCAACGTTTATTCCCCTCTCTAATTGCTGTGGGTTTGCTTTCACATGTAGGCCAGACAAGATAAGGATGTTAGTGAGCCAGATGGATTTTTCCAACAACTGACAATGGATGCACTGTCATCATTAGATTCTTAATCTCAGATTTTTTTAAAAATTCAAATTTCATCATTCATTGTGGTAGGATTTGAACCTGGGTCCCCCGAACATTACCTGGATTAAATACCATTTTAGATTAGTACCATCAGGCCAATACCTTTCTTGAATTGGAAAACTGATTTGTGAGCACGACTCAAGGGATTCTTGCATGACCTGCCTGATTCTCTTTGATTGTCTGCTGTCACCATTTCACCTCATTCCTCCAGTCTTTTGAACTGTGATGTGACCACCTTTCCAAACGTGGTAGCCATATAACTCTCAACATCACAGATTAACCACAGACTAAGAAACTGCAACAAGACTATTTTGGGGTTGAGCATGTAGCTATTTATGGTGCAAGTCCATCGGAAAAGCTATGGATTGGTGAAGCAAAGGTAAATATAAGCTTTGATATTAAGGATTGTTGGTTTCTGTTGGCAATGAAGGGAAGACGGAAGGAGATAAGCAGTTCAGAATTTTTTTTGTGACTTGACAAAGAATATGAATGGTAAAGAAGATGCAACAGGGTGATGTGGATTTTGTCTTCAGCCATCGCTCAAGCCCCAAATCACAGAGGTCAAGTTTCTGCAGTTGAGAGCTTTTCCTGTACATGTCATCATCTAGGATACAGATAGGGTCAATAATTTCCTTGTGTGACAGCTCGCACACTCCACTCAGCTGACTTCACCTACCATTATCTAGAGTTGAACATATTCAAGCTTGCTCGCTATCTTTTCTGACAACTTAATCTTTGTTGGGGGATGGGATAAATTATGCAGTGGGTGATTCGCTTGTAACGGTCCAATTTAGAGGAACAATAAATCACACCACACAAACCTTAAAAGTTATTGACTGTTTATTCATAAGCTCACAGGGAGAGACAAGTCAACCAAATGGTCACAAGTCACTCCGACGAGATACAGTTGCGTGATTATATAGGGTACAATCACTTAACAATTAGCAAACTGTTAATTGCAGCATAATAAGCAAGTAGGCACTTTGCCCAGTCACATAGTGTCTGGGCAGTGCTAGTTAGTAACTGATAAGCAAGTGTTAGTATTACAATAGGTTCTGTAAAAGAAGAACATTCCTATGCTGGAAAGAGTTTACTGGCAGGTATCAGTACAGCTGCAAGATCAACCATCCTACTAAGCCTGGGAAAGTACAAGCTTAGCAAGCAGATACTAATATGAGATTCAAAATGGTTTCCAGGCTTTTAATACGTGACAAGATGGCTGCTTTTGATCCTAACAATTCTCCCAGAATTTTAAAGATACTCACTTTACATTGAAATTTAGTCTCTAACTGTTATTTATCTTTGGTGCTGCTTAGTTAATCTCTTAATAATCTCCTCGAGCTTGGGCCTTGGTCTTCTCCTGCCCCCATTGAACTGTGAAAGTTGGTAGGAAAACGAGAGAGCAGGAAAAGAAAACCCACCTTTTCACCTCTCACACTTTACAAAACTGCCATGCTCCACTTTCTGCAGGCTGCAGAGAGGCTCTTGAGATGGACTAGGCCAGACCACTCAAAAATTTTTAAGCAGCCACCCAGACCACAACTTTGCAATTTATTTTGGTAAGTGTACAGTGAAAATTACCTGGATTAAGTTAGTTAGGTTGACTACCAGGTTTTAAAACAAATATTTATTTACTAAGTTACACAAAGAACAGAATAAGAACCCCTACAGAACTCAGTCTACCCAAACTAGACTTAATTATACTGTTGCAAATATACACAATAGTCCCAAAAATCAAACCCCCTTAAAAAACACAGTAAAAATGGAACAAATCCTTGCACGTTAAAGTTAGAATGGCAGAAGAAGAGAGAGTTTCACAACCTGTTTCCACACAGCTGAACTCCCAACTAGTTCTGGACTGAACTGCTCAGCTAGAAAGCTGACCACTCCCCTTTCATTATATAGGGCATTTCTAAAATGTGATCACTTTGGCCTGAAGTCTCATCTGTTTACATATAAACAAAAGGCCTCTCAATACCCTTTAATTTTTGTACCAAACCAGTCTAATTGGAACCGGGAGTGGTTTATGACCCCTCTGAAAAAAACCAAGGTCACAGTATCCTTGAGCCGAGGAACAGCTTTTAGAATAAAAGGGGCCAGCTTTGTGACACCTCCCCCCTTAAAAAACAAACCATCAATAAAAAAGATGGCTTCATTTCTAAAACCCTTCAAAAACAAACTGGTTAGTCATCTAAAACACACATATACACAATACTAACTACACACATGCAAACATGCACAACCACATGCGAGTTCAGGCTGTGGCACACCCGCCACCGAATGCCTCCGTATCTCATTCGTGTCTTGATAATGCATCGGCGATCACATTTTCCTGACCTGCCACATACACAATTGTCAAACTGAATGGCTGCAACAAGCTCCATATAAACAGTCGAGCATTTTTGTCCTTAAATTTTTCCACAAAAGTCAGTGGGTTATGATCAATGTATATGTTGTCTCAGATGCATTGCTGCGATATAAACACTGAAATGCAGTAATGCCAACACCAAGCTTAAAGTCTCTTTCTCCACCATTGAATATTTCTATTGATGAATATTCAACTTCCTAGAAAAATACCTGATGGGTTTTTCTATTCCCTCATCATTCTCCTGCAGGAGCACCAAACCAACACTTACATCACTGGTATCGATAGCCACCTTGAAAGGCTTTGTGTGTTCCAGAGTGGGTAGTACTAGGGCAGTAGTTAACACAGTTTTTAGGCTGTCAAATGCCTTTTGACAGTCCATTGTCCACTGAAATTTCTTGCCCTTTTTTAACAATTCGGTGAGTGGAGCAGCCACACTGCTAAGGTTCGGCACAAACGTTGAGTAAAATCCACTCAATCCTAGAAATGGGAGAACTGCTTTTCTTGTCGACTGTGGGAAATTCCCTATTTACTTTCACTTTTGCATCCTGTAGGGCCATTTGTCCATGTCCAATACCATGGCCCAGTAAGGTGACCTGGGCTTTGGCAAATTCACTTTTAGCCATTGTGGGATATAGGAAAAGTAGTGTTACTTCTGCAATCATAATTACTTATGCAAGATAAATGCACTCACACCAATGTATAATTGTTTCAACCAAGAGCTGAGTCAATAAGAATGAAAACTATGTGGAGGAAATATATAATTGTTTTTGTATCAGCTAAAATGTGCATGCAAGAATGAAATGTGCCTGCAAACAACGGTGGATGTTACAGACAAATAGATAAGGTGCTGTGAGGGGAGGGGTTAAGCTAGATATGTCTGTACAAACAGTAGTTATAACCATCTATTTCCTGCTTCTGCAAAAACAAGAACAAAGCACAATCAAGAGGTCATGAGGTCATACAAATGAGGGAAACAGATGGTAGTGAAGGAGGATATACCTAACAATGGACCACAGCAGGATGTGGTCAAATGGCCTTGTGAGGCCAGAAATAAGCCTTTTGGTCACAGACAAAGCCAGATAAGGCAAGAGATAAAACAAGAGTAATGGGCACCGGTCTTAGAGAGGTGGGAGATGTAAACAGGGGAGGAGCAATGGGATGAAAGAATTGGAACCAAACTACATAAATGTTGTGTACTAGTTGAATTCAGTGTGTGTGTGTCCCTGCCTTGTGGACAATGGATACCACACCCCTCTTGCAAGGATGGAATAAATGACACTACTGATTCAGATCTTGTCTTGGACTGAAATTATTGAAGTGAGTGAGCTTTGTTTCTCACAATTGGGGGCTCGTCCGGGATATTCTTCCATTGCCGCAGGGGGAGTTGGCTGGCCCTGGACACTGGAAAGACGTATCCCGTTCCCCATTGAGGAGCGGTCTCGTGTCCAGGTTTGGTCCGCTCCCTTGGGTGACTGGTATGAATCCCACAAGAGAGAGACAGCTGAATTAGACAGTGAAATTAGGTTGATAGGAAATACGGCAAAAAGGGGCCAGGCAACTCTGTGCACAGACCAAGGTAAGAAAGTTGACTTTTAAGTACTGCCTTGGTGGCCAGGATTGAGTTTTAAGGGATTAACAAAGGAACTCAATATGGGCTGTGCCATAGGTAAGGAAAAAGCCTCCGGAAAAACAAAAGAAGAAAAAGGCAATGGAAATGGAGGCAGGGTCCCTTACAACATACCTCCAGAAAGTCCGTTGGGCAGGATGTTGTGGAATTGGAAAAATAATAATTGTACAAGGGAAAAAGATAGGAAAAAGATGATTAAATATTGTTGCTTTGTACATACTAAGTAATCCATTCTTCGTCTCTCCATCTTCTGGCCAAAGTACAGGTCGGACGAAGACTAGGTTTGTAAATATTTGAATTTATATGTCAATGAAAAACAGCCTTACAGTCAGGAGGAATCAGATTATTCTTCAAGTCAGAAGGGCTCGTGGTTGAAGGGCTACTGAGGGTACACTTTGTAACTAAATCGTGGCCAGACATCTAGAAACATATTGCTGCAAATGTGTTGCTGGTCAAAGCACAGCAGGTTAGGCAGCATCTCAGGAATAGAGAATTCGACGTTTCGAGCGTAAGCCCTTCATCAGGAATAAGAGAGAGAGAGCCAAGCAGGCTGAGATAAAAGGTAGGGAGGAGGGACTAGGGGGAGGAGCGATGGAGGTGGGATAGGTGGAAGGAGGTCACGGTGAGGGTGATAGGCCGGAGTGGGGTGGGGGCGGAGAGGTCAGGAAGAGGATTGCAGGTTAGGAGGGCGGTGCTGAGTTGAGGGAACCGACTGAGACAAGGTGGGGGGAGGGGAAATGAGGAAGCTGGAGAAATCTGAATTCATACCTTGTGGTTGGAGGGTTCCCAGGCGGAAGATGAGGCGCTCCTCCTCCAGCCGTCGTGTAGTTGTGTTCTGCCGGTGGAGGAGTCCAAGGACCTGCATGTCCTCGGTGGAGTGGGAGGGGGAGTTAAAGTGTTGAGCCACGGGGTGATTGGGTTGGTTGGTTCGGGCGGCCCAGTGGTGTTCTCTGAAGCGTTCCGCAAGTAAGCGGCCTGTCTCACCAATATAGAGGAGGCCACAACTACACGACGGCTGGAGGAGGAGCGCCTCATCTTCCGCCTGGGAACCCTCCAACCACAAGGTATGAATTCAGATTTCTCCAGTTTCCTCATTTCCCCTCCCCCCCACCTTGTCTCAGTCGGTTCCCTCAACTCAGCACCGCCCTCCTAACCTGCAATCCTCTTCCTGACCTCTCCGCCCCCACCCCACTCCGGCCTATCACCCTCACCTTGACCTCCTTCCACCTATCCCACCTCCATCGCCCCTCCCCCTAGTCCCTCCTCCCTACCTTTTATCTCAGCCTGCTTGGCTCTCTCTCTCTTATTCCTGATGAAGGGCTTATGCTCGAAACGTCGAATTCTCTATTCCTGAGATGCTGCCTAACCTGCTGTGCTTTGACCAGCAACACATTTGCAGCTGTGATCTCCAGCATCTGCAGACCTCATTTTTTACATCTAGAAACATATTCAAAAGATAGAGGGCTGAAGTGAGGAGCACCCAGAGGTGTTGTTGTGGGAAGCTCAGAAAGTGTATGAGAGAGAGAACGAGAGAGAAAAAAGAGCTGTACTGCTGGTAGAAAGTTTAACCCTTTGTGATTCAGTTTGAATGCACATTTGTTTGTTGGTGATTAAAAGTTTTTGTGCTTTGTTCCCTGGAGCTTGAGATCCAGGACTGTTTTGAATCTGATTTTTATTATGGAAATTTAACATGATTTTTTTTAAGGTTCAGGATTCTATAGTGATTATGAAATAAAATGATAACTCCTGTTCTTATTTTGAAGAACAAAATAGTAACTCATGACTGCCTTACTATCAGTTTCTAACTAATCTCTTTTATCCTTACATAAAAGTGATTTATGGAGAACAGTCGAAGTTTCAGTTCAACATTAGATTGTAGTAAAAACAATCTTATGGTTAAGGTCTGTAACCTTGGAGTCGGCCATTGTTCATGCATTAGAAGTTTTTTTTAATTTGAATAGACAAATCCTTTTAAGGCAGCTCCGATTATTTCATGACCGAAAGCATTGTAATTGAGCAATGATTGGTCAGGACTACTTAAGAAAACTAATTTTGGATTTAAATTAAGGGACTAAAACTGGATAATTATAGTCGATTTCAAAGTTGGGAACAGTATGCATTTTACATTTTAAATATTGAATACTGAATAAATGAATTTATAATATATATTTACAAGTTAGGAACAGGCTTTAAAGTTAGACAAGCATAAATTGATGAATTGGTATTTGAAGTTATAGGGTGCAAGAGGTATTGCAATATTTTTTCAAATAAAAATTTTCAAGGTCTAAATAAAACATTGGGTAATGAAGAATGGCCATTAGGTGGCCCTAAAGCAGTTCAGTTGGTTAAATTGGGTCAGCAATTGATCTGGCAACGTAACATGAAAAGTAGAAACAAAAAGGCAAAAATAATGATAGCCCACGGTTGATGAGGTAATAAAGAAAAGGACAAAACTAAAAAGGAGAAAGAAACCAGAATGGTGGGGGAGGAGATGTGAAGGGGTCTGGTGGACAGGAACAAGGATCGAAGAGGAAATCCCCACAGGTGGGATGTTATTACTGTGAGAGGATGGGTCACTTTAAGAGAGAGTTTCCAGATTTGAAAAAGGAAGTAAAAACAGTACCGTTTATGAACCTTGATGAAAAATAGGGGTGTCAGGGGTTCCTGCCCCCGGGGACCCACCAGGAACCCTTGATAAATTTAAAAGGTGGGACTTTATAAAGAGGACATAGTTTTCCTAGTCGATACTGGGGCAGCAAGGTCATCCTTAAAATTTAAGGCCAAGGCAGCGGGAACAAAAGAGTTAATTGGATTATGGCGACAGTTTTGTGATGAGGGGCACGAAGAATAAGTTTTGTGCTCATGACAAAATACTGCCACCAAATTGGGATTGAGTTAACTGCAAATGCTGCTATGAAATCTGTTGAGGTTCTTAAAAATGAATGTGCTCAAGCAAAACAATTACACAAACAGAATGAGAAGTCACAAGTGACTGGTAAACAAACAGAACTGCGCAATGACAGTTTTAAAAATGTTTTGGTCATTTGTTGCGTTTCCACCCTGAATTACAGACAATGATTTTTATATTTATATAATATATAATTAATAATTAATATTTATAATAAATCGATTATGCTAACCTGAATCAATTTTAATTGGCAGGATCCCTTCACACATTCTCAGTGACCTGTCATATTGATTCATGGTTAATTTAAAACATGACTGCATTAATTCATTGTTAATTAAAGAATGGAAAGCTACATTACTGGCTGATGAGGTAACAAAAGAAGCAGCACTGAATCCACAGGAAGCGGTGGCTTATTCCCTAATATCTACTGTCCCAGGTCCTCAGGAAGCTCCCATCTCTGGCCACTGCCAAATCCCAGAAACTGAAGATTTGTTCTTAAAGTAGTATATACTGGGCTTTGTCTTCGTCTTTCCTCAGGAAACAGGGTTTATTGACACAGACTCCGCCCCGCTGTTTATTCGATTCAACCGGGAGACTGGGTCTTAATAAAATCGTGGACAGAGATTAAATTGCAGCCGGACTGGGAAGGGCTGTATCAGGCTCTTTTGACTACCGAAACGGCAATAAGGACGGCAGAGAAAGGATGGACTCACTATACTTGGATCATAGGGCCAGTGGAATCTCCAGTTGAGGAGAAATCTGGACAGCCGAATCAACGCAAGAACCGCTGAAACTCAGGCTAAAGAGACTTTGAGTAACCGATTATACAGTGGCGACGCGAGCACGGGATTATTTCTATGGGATTGTACATGAAGTCTTTTGGTGCTTCAACACAATTTTTAAAAATGCTGGGGATGCTTAGGTTTATGATACAAACTCTTAATATTGGGATTTTGTCAAACATTATTTTCATATGTATTATTAACAGTTCCTGAATCTGATAATCTGCAAGTAATAGACCTGATGCATGTAGCTTAGTAAATTGTGGGGATGTAGATAATCAGAGGCAGTACAGCAGCTCAGAGATACATCTTAAGTCCTTTGGGGATGGTACTTGGTATAATGGTCTTGTCACAATACACCGGGCCCCCTTCCAATCAGCTCTCGATTGTCCCAATAAAGAGCATAACCCAATATACCTAACGATAAAGAAAACCACATAACAGTTAAAGGAGTATGAGAACAGCTTGATGCGACAAGTAGGATGGCATGGGAAAACAGAATGGCCCTTGATATGATTCTAGCGGTAAAAGGGTGTGTGTGTGAGAGATGTTGGGAGGAAGCTGTTGTACTTTTATTCTTAATAACACTGCGCCTGATGGTTCAATTACTCGGGCCTTAAGGGGATCAACTACCTTAGAGGAACTGGCTGAGAATTCAGGAGTAGACACATCTCTCACGGGATGGCTTGAATCATGGTTTGGAAAATGGAAGAGGGTGGTGTTTTCCATCCTTACTTCCCTGATAGTAGTAGCCAGGGTATTGGTAGCCTTTGGCTGTTGTAACATACCCTGTATACGAGGACTCACTCAAGGACTGATTGAGACAGCCTGAATGAAACAGAAGGGAATCAGGCAGAGGAACTTTATTGATTAAATACTGAGGGGATGAGGGAGACCAAGATGGATGAAATCTCAGGAATGATGCTTGCGAATTTTGGGGGCGATGCTTAAAAGAAAAGTGCAGAATGTAACAAATGGTAATTAAAGAAAAAGGGGGAAATTGTGTGATATAGGTAAAGTAGTGTTACTTCTGCAATCATAATTACTTATGCAAGGTAAATGCACTCACACCAGTGTATAATTGTTTCAACTAAGAGCTGAGTCAACAAGAATGAAAACTATGTGAAGGAAAACAAGAACAAAACACAATCAAGAAGTCATAAGGTCATAACACGCAAGGGAAACAGATGGTAGTGAAGGAGGATATACCTAACAATGGACCACAACAGGATGTGGTCAACCGGCCTTGTGAGGCCAGAAATAAGCCAAGATAATCAGACAAGGCTGGATAAGGCAAGAGATAAACAAGAGTAATGGGCGCCGGTCTTAGAGAGGTAGGAGACATAAACAGGGGAGGAATAATGGGATGAAAGAATAGGAACCAAATTACAAAAATGTTGTGTACTAGTTGAATTCAGTGTATGTGTGTGTCCCTGCTTTGCAGACAGTGGATACCACACCCCTTTTGCAAGGGCGAAATAAATGACACTACTGATTCAGATCTTGTCTCAGACTGAAATTATTGAAGTGAGTGAGATTTGTTTCTCTCAGCCATGTTTACCACCAAGCCTGCCTTCCAAAGTCAATCGAACAAGTCTGATAAATGGTGTAAATGTTCCTTCCATGAGTGACTAAAAAAAAATCACCCGGTCTTCAATGTAAACAACACAATTGGGTAACCTGGCAATGACCATATTACTCAGTCTCTAAAATGTGGATGGATCACTTTTCATACCAAATGGCATGATGTTGAACTGATATAGTCCATTTGGCGTTACGAAAGCCAAAATCACCTTTGCTCTCTCTGACAGAGGTACTTACCAATAGCCTCTGAGCAAATCCAACTTAGAAATGTGAATTGTTTGTCCCACTTTTTCGACACAGTCCTCCAACCCATGGAATTGGATGTACATCAGTCTTTGTAAAAGCATTGACTTTGCAATAGTCCACACATAACCATTGGGTACCATGACTATGGGTGAGCTCCAGTCACTGTAACTCACTTTGATTATGCAATCTTGGAGCATGCACTTTATCTCCATCTGAATCTGTGCCAACTTTAAAGAGTTGTGCCTGTAAGGATGTTGCGTAATCGAACAGCATCTCCTATATCTACATTGTGCACAATTAGGTTAATACTTTCCACTTTATTTCCACATATCTCCCCATCTGATAGTAATAACTCATTCAGATCATCTTGATTTTCTTGTGGAAGGTCTCTCAATAATTTATCCCAATTTTTGACAACTTCCTCATTGTCTAACTTGATTTGTGGAATGTCCAATTTAGAACCCTCCAACCTTGGTTCTTCCTTCAGTGCTGTAATCATTAACACTTTCCTCCTCTTGCTTTCCTTCCTTCTCAAAAAATCTTTTGAGCTTATTCACATGACACACTCAGAGATTTCCTTCTGTCTGGAGTCCTTATCAAGTAGTTCATCTCCCTCAATTTCCTCTCAATTTGATAAAGTCCACTAAATGTTGCTTTTTAAAGTTCACCTGTTACTGGAAGTAACATCAAAACCTTATCCCCAATTGCAAAACTGTGGATATGTGATTTCTTATCCGCTTCCTGTTTCATTGTATGCTGTGATACTTTTAAATGCTATCGAGCCAACTCTCCAGCTCTATTTAATCATTCTCTAAAATTTGACACATATTCCAATGGGTGGTCTCTGAATTCTGACTTATTAATTTCTCTTTAATCAATTTTAACAGTCCTTTTACTTCATGCCCCAAAATTAATTCAAATGGACTGAATTTGATTGATTCATTCAGTGCATCTCTGATCACAAAAAACACAAAGGGAACTCCCTTATCCCAATCATTTGGATAATGCTGACCATAAGTCCTCAACATGGTCTTTAGTGTTAGATGCCATCTCTCCAATGCTCCCTGCAATTCTAGATGGAATGCAGTGGTTTTGAATTGCTTTATTCCCCAGTTATCTATAACCTCCTTCAATAGCTTGGATGTGAAGTTTAATCTTTGATCTGACTGGATTCTTCTTCTACCCTTTTAGCTGCAATGTTGCATAATGGGATTGCCGCTGGAAATCTAATCAACACATCCATTATTGTTTGAGGTAGGGGACTTCGGCAATCAGGCGAACGGGAGGACTGCAAATGTTGGAGATCAGAGTCTAGATTAGAGTGGTGCTGGAAAAGCACAGCAGGTCAAGCAGCATCCGAGGAGCAGGAAAATCGACATTTTGGGCATTCCTGATGAAGGGCTGACCTACTGTGCTTTTCCAGCACCACTCCAATCTAGACTTACGCAATCAATGAAAGGTTCCTCAAATGCTGAAATAGGTATGAAAGGTGCAGGTTTTAATACTGCCTGTGGCTTTCCAATTAGCTGACATGTATGACACATTTGGCAAGATTCAACTACATCCTTGTGTAGTCCAAGCCAGTAAAAATGTATTTGTATTTTAGCCTGTGTTTTCCTCACTCTAAATGACCTCCAAGTGGTAGCTCATGTGCCACTCACAGTACCTCCTTTCAATACCCTACTGGCAAAACAATCTCTGCTCGTTTCTCATCTGCTTAAATGTGTGATGGTCTCCATTTCCTCATTAAGACATGATATGTTAAGTAATAAGAGCATTCACTCTTCTCTTCTGTATATGCCTTTTGATATAACTGTTTAGGTTCTCACCATTCTATTGTAATTCAATAAGCTTAGCAGAGCTAAAAATAATTGCATGTTTACATGGTTGCTCGTGCTCCGTCCCACTTATCGGATCCAAAAAAGTCTTGGATAAAGCTATATCAGCTTCCTTATCTGTAACTTTTCGTTCTCTTCTGCTTCAACTTGTGCCGCTGTAATCACAATCTGGGAAGATTCCTGGATAAACATCCTTCATTTCTTCAGTTGCCTGCATCTCCACTGGCTTTCAACTAAAGTAGGAAGCACACCTACTGGTGATTCAGCTATATTTTTTGCATGGACAAATTGTATTCCTGGAGCTGAGAGTTTTTCCAGTACTCCTACCACAAGTTCTGCACTCTTCTCTGGACCCTTTAGCCTCACCTTACATAATTGAGCACTTTTTGTCTCACCGTGAATTCCTGCTACCAGTACCTTTTCTGGCAATATCCCTCAGGAGTACATATCTCCTCATCCTTCAGCATGACAGACTGAGACAATCCTGTGTCCCTTAATATTGCAACCCCTTTACCTGCTACTCCTGGTCTGTGTGAATAAACTTTACCCTTACATGTATATTTTTTAAAGTAGATCTGACACTTCCTCCTTAAACAACCTCTGATCATCTTGAACACTCTGAGGCAGTTGTCTAACTGCCCTTGTGCTTTTTGTTACCAGTCCAACAAAACTCCCAGGCTTGTCCAGTTTTCCTACATCTGACTTTCTCCTAGCCCACCAACATTGTGATTTTGTGTAGCCAACTTCATATTATGATGAAAACATCAGACCATTTTGATTTCTATGTCTCCTTCAAGGGTTTTTTCCCTACAGCACGGCAAGTTATCCTTATAAGATCTAGCTTTCCCTTTCCAAGTGAGGATCTCTGTTTGTCCCAGTTTCTATCCATTATGGACTGAAATTGATTCTGGAAGCCAAACGGAGTTTTATGAACCAGCTCGTAATCATCAGCCTCTTCAGCTTGCCATTTTAACACTCCACTCTTCCACAAGTTTGCATTACTTCCTCGCCAGGATTACCTTCAGCTTTTATCTCCAGCCTTTTAAGTTGACTTTCCTTTTTAAGTGTCAGTTTCTGAAGTTCAAACACTCTCCCTTTTTCTCTCTGTTCTGCTTCTCTCTCTTTTTCTTTCTCTTCTACTGTTAATCGTACTTCAAACTGTTTCATTTCTGCTGCCCTTCCCTTATCTCTCCCCTCTAACTCAAGCTGCTTCACTTGCAATTGAATTCTTGCCATCTCTGTAGATTCTGATGGTTTCTCCAGGAGGTTCAAATAATTATCTCTCCTTTCCTCACAGAAGCAGGCAAGTCCATCCCAGCTGGTCTGATAATTCCTCCAGCTTGGTCCTATTTACCTTTTGCAAAACTTCCAAAGTCACCGCATTCACTTCCAGAAAACTTTTAGCGACTGAAAAGAGCCATTACTATCCAAGCTCGGTCGACCTAACCAAACCAACTCCCAAAATAAAGACACTAGCACCTAAAATCCTGCAAAGAGCCCCCAATCTGTTCTGGACTAGGCCAGACCACTCAAAACATTCTTAAGTAAACAGCCCAGACCATAACTTTGCAATTTGTTTTGGTAAGTGTACAGTGAAAATTACCCAGAGTAAGTTGGCGAGTTTGACTACCAAGTTTTAAAACAGACAAAAATTTATTCACAATATTACACAAAGAACAGAATAAAGCACTCCTACAGAATTCAGTCTATCAAAACTAGGCTTATCTATGCTGTTCCGAATATATACATCAGTCCCAATAAGCAAGCCGCCCTAAAAAAAACAGTAAAAATGGAACAAATGCTTACAGGTTGAAGTTAGAAGGGCAGAAGGAGAGAGAGAGAGACTATCGCAACCTTGTTTCCACACAGCTGAACTCCTAACTAGTTCTGGACTGAACTGCTCAATTAAAGAGCTGACTACCCGCTTTTATTATACAGGTCACTTCTAAAACATGACCACTTTGGCCTGAAGTCTCATCTGTTTACATGTAAACAAAAAGGCCTCTCAATACCCTTGAATCTCTGTCCCAAACTAGTCTAATCAGAACTGGGAGCAGTTTATGACACCTCTGAAAAAAATCCAAGGACACTATAGCATTGAGAAAAGGAACAGCTTTTAAAATAAAAGGGACCAGCTATTTGGCACTCTGCCTCAGCTGAGGGAACTCATTCTCACCCCACCCCCCAGCCCACTCCCACATTGACGTGGAAAGATTCAGCCTCACAAGAGCATTCTGGGAACTGGGTCAAGACTAAGTTGGGTTCAGTTTGGGGTCAATCAACTGCTGAGTTTGTGATGGAGGAACTGAAAAGATGGAATAGCTACAGATTGTTTGAGCAATGGTAAATACAAGCTTAGATATTAAGAATCGTTTTTGTTGGCATGAAAGGAGGGGATAAGCTGAACAACAGTTTGTATCTTGACAAAGAACGGGAATGGAAAAAGAAATGTAATTGGTGTAATGTGGATTTTGACTCCAGCAGGATATTTTACCTGGTGCAACCGTGATTATCTTAACCCTCATAACATCAGGAATTAGGCATAGATGACAGAGTATTGATATTTTATTCTTGCTTGTAATACACAAATATTACATATCCAGGTTCTTCAGTCTCTGGGCAAGTATTAGGCTGTTTGGCTGCAGCAAAGGACCTATGCTTCTGGTAATATGATATGCTTCAAATGATTCAAGTGAATAAGGAGTTTTAGAGCTCGATACCTTTAGGTCACATATCATGATACAGTGATGAAACAGTGTGTCTTTTAAAGGTGTACCAGTACATTTTGTCACTTCAAAGTGTACCGGCCTATTAACTATGAGACAAAACATGAACGGGCCATTCGTGTCATGAAGATTCAAATAGGACGAAATACTTGTGCAAGGTGCAATTCTTGGTGCTCAAGGGGAGACGTACATTCAGCTGGGAAATGATTAGTGAAGATGGAAAGTATGACTGAAAAAGCATGGAGGTCACAAAAGGCTTCCCATTAAAATTGTGTTGCAACATTTTTCTGACATGACCATTGAGGTTCAAATGTGGATCTAACAGTCCCCACAGTGAGCACAGCAAAGTTTTCTTCAATCCACCTAACCTGGACCTTCCTTGTGAATCCATCTTTCTTGGTGCCCGGAACTTTGCACAAAAATATTAATGATTGGAGTTATCCCACATCCTTAGAAACCCTTGGCCCTCTTATTATCAAACTTCATCTTGTTGAGGTTTACAATCCTCTGCTCATTAAATTGAATCTTCCCCGTTAAAATCTGAAAAAGTTTTTAAACAGTACAATTCCATTGTCTAGTCACTATAAATTAAAACTAATTTTTCAATCATTAAACATCATCACTACAAATGATCAGTGGCCAACGTTTGAAAGAAAAGAAATCCAATTTAAATTTTAGGAATTACTTTGCATTAAGTATGATAAAGTGAGACAACTGCATGACAATTTTTAATTTACTATCATACCAGCCACTTGGTTCCACATCTCCAGAGTTGAAACAAAGTCGTCAATCACTCTGTCTGTTCATATCGTGGTTCTTCTGAAGTTTTTCTGAAGCTCCATGCAATTTATACAGGTTAGTTAGGCAGTCACAATTAACACTAAAAGAGATCCATTGTAGGCCTAATAAGGAAATAATGAAGCCACGCTCCAATAACCTGGTAGAATATCAACTCTTTATTACCTTTCCACAAATTTATTCGTCTGCCAAAAAGAATCAGCTCAACTATTCATCTGCTTCTCACCAATAATCATCAAAGTTGTAACAGTTGCATTGTAACGGAAAATCAAAAAGGTACATTGATGAAATCTGAATCCGAACACAAATCGTTTTTAGTTCAAGAAGTTTGTTATTCAATCAAGTGTCTGTTAGTTTGGAAAACTGCATTGGAAGATTTTCTCGAACGCAAGATTTGCAAAGAAAATGAAACTAATTAGATTAGACGAGGGGAGGTAACGACCACGTGGCATCCATCCAAAGACCCAGGTTTTGTTCTGCTGACCCAAATTTGAATCCTGGCATGGCAGATGGAATTTGAATTCAATTTTAAGAAAAATCTGGAATTATGAGTCTATTGATAGCCATGAATCAATTAAAGATTGTTGGTAAAAAGTCCAACTGGCTTCCTAATATCCTTTAGGGAAGGAAATGTGATGTGCCTACATGTGACTCCAGACCTACAGTAATGTGGTTGACTCTTAACTGTCCTTGGGGCGATTCAGAATGGGCAATAAATGCTAGCCTAGTCAGCAATGGCCTCATCCCACGAAGGATTTAAATTAAATAACTAAAAACACAGACCCCTACAAAGCCAGCGACCCCTTCCTATCACTTAAGTAACGGAATAGGCAACAAACGGGAGAGAACGATTTATGGTCAGTGTTTCATATAAAATCACATTGAGAAAAGAAGGTAGGCCTCATATCATTCCAAGTTTTATTATATTTTTAGCAATGTCATTAGACAGTAGCAAAAAAAAATCAATTTCTTCAGTTATATACTTTAATAACTTTGCCCCTCAGTCTGATGTAAAAACTCAAACTCATTTAACAGCCATTTATTATCTTCTAAATCTATGTCTTACATTTACATCATCAATTTTCCTGACAGTCTGAAAGTGGTTTTAGATTATCACCGGAGATTATCCATATCTCTATTTATTTTGTGCATATAATTTGCATAATGTCTAATTTTTGATTGCATTTTGAACGCAGGTCGATTGATATTTTGAAATAATTAACAGACCAAATGCACAAGTGAGATTTTGTGGGCAATTATTCCTTTCCAAATTTATTCATTTAGTCTGACATGGAAAAATTCCAAGAATAAATTTGTTCTTTCTACAGAAACAAATACCTGCTTCAATCCTTCTCCCACGTAATCTCAAGTGTTTAATGTGAAACAAAGATTACACAGTTAGTTTATAACCCCCTGTTGATTGAACTAAAATGCAAGTCATGCTATCTATTGATATAAAATTGTTCCTTTTCTTGTACTGCAATCCTTACTTTAAGTAGTTTATGCAAATCATTTAGTTATGATGGAACCAGCAACATTAGACATAACCGAGCAGAAGGCATTAAGTTAACCATATTTATCATGTATACTGGTTGCACAATTGCAGCAATGACTAGCAATCACTGAACCTAAAAAAAATCAGTCCAAAGAAGGATAGATCATGTTTGTACTTATTTTTATCAGAAGTTCAAGTTTTTATAAGAGAGTGTCAATGAAGAGCATGTTTATTTCATCAGTTGAATGTACAGCTACAACTAGGACAGGTATAAATTGTAAATATAGCCATCATCATCCATCTTAAATAATCAGTGGACTAGCCTTTATTATAAAATAAGTAAAAGAGAACAATGTCATGTGCACTATCTGCTTCTCAGTAAATATGGGATCAGAAAAGCTAACTTTGTCTATTGCAAACCTAATCTCTACCTCGTCAATTCCGTGAGGAATCTCACAGTGTATCCGAGGGAAATGGATTAGGCAGTTTCATATGAAGCTCGAAAAGCTTTAACAAAACATTGTGCTGTTCTGAAGAGTAGGATCTCCAGCCTTTTTGACAAACTCAGCAACTTCTCCTTACAGAAGTGGCTGAAACAAAAGTCATCACCACTTGGTCACATCTCCAATAGCTGGTTGATATTTTCAGGGTCCTTTTCAGTGACATCCCTAAAGCTTTTCTGTTATCTACCTGGGAATCTCCTGTTGTGAGTGACTTTACATAGAAATAACCAGATACATTTATTATGACCCTGTGCAGAATGTGCCAAGATGTTTTCAATAAAACAGTAGAAAATTATTGGTAATAATGACCTGGATTACATCCCTGTTTGAGCTTCCAATGTCAATTCTGATTCCCACTAGAAAACATCATACTAAGATGTGGAATAAACCTAGCTACTTTTCACTTTATCCTTCCATTATGTCAAATGAATCTACTTAAGCTTAGTTGTATCAAGCTGCTAAAAAATTTGTATTTGAGGCTTATTGGAATGACACTTTTTAAACTCACTGTTAAATATCCTTGGGCACATAATATAATTTGGTTGGATAACAATACAAAGCCCAGAAGACACCCATTTTCCACCGAGCCCCACCCCCCATAGAGTATTAGCTTCTACCTCTTGCCTCCAAGTCAGCTCACTAGCTTCTTATTAGTTTCATAACTTTCTCCAAAAGGTTACTTGTTGAATATATTCAATATCCCACCTAATTATTTTGACTGTTAATTATTTCCTTGAAAAATTCAGGATGATTAATGACATGCGACTTCTCGTTTATGGCTGCAGAAGAAATGAAATGAACAAATTATGGTGCAGAATGTTTAATTCTTCCCACTGAGTAAAAATGGAGGAGATAGACAGTCAAAATGGAATGTCTTCCCTTCCTGATCTTTGCCTCCCTCTCTTTCAGACTTTAAACACTATGGGCTTTGATGGTTGATGATCTGGCAAACACACTCGGGAATTAGGGACCCAGGGTTGAGGCAGGCACTTCATGCCCAAATGCTAATCAGAGTGTTATGTACCCTGGTAGGCTGAACAGGAAAACCTGCTATAAGGCTCAAATAGTTTGTAGTTGGAAGGACAAAAATGTGACTGAAGAAAAATTCCCTTATGGAGTGAAGAAAAATAGAAATTTTCTTTTGTACTCAAGGGGTAAACTCATGTCCTGCCCTTCTCCAGATGAAAAGAAACACCTTCTAACTCCACAAAACCCCCTGTCCACCATCACAAGTCAGGGATGTGATGGCATATTCCACACTTGCCAGGATAATTGCAGCTCCAATAATGCTCAAAACGCTTGAGGCCATTTGGCTCAAAACTATCCAACTGATTGGCGTCTCATCTCACACTTTCAACAGTCAATCCATCCCCCTCAACTCTCAGTGGCAGTGTGTACAATCTACAAGATGCACTGCAATGTCTCAGCAGAGCTCCTTCGACAACCTTTAAAACCTGTGACCTCAGCCATTTAGATGGGCAAGGACAGCAGATACACCAGAGTATCACATATAATGCAAAAGGAGCAAATCGATAGAGGTCCTGGTGGAGGATAGAAATTGTGGGTGGATCTTAAGAAAACAATTAAGCAAGCAAAAAGAGGAGCATGAGAAAACACTGGCAGGTAAAAGTAGGGAGAATCCCAAGTTATTCTAACAGTATAGTAAGGGAAAGAGAATAACCAGAAAAAGACTAGGAGCCATTACGGACCAAAGGAGCAAACTATGCATAGAAATGGAGGATATTGGCAGGATGACAAACAAATGCTTCACACTTGTCTTCATTCAGGGAAAGGAGGATGTAGATATAGATCTTGGGATGAGAGATTGTGAGGGTCTTGAACAAATTGACATTTAAATGAGCACTTAGTTAAAGACAACAACACTGCAGATGTTGGAATCAGAGGTAAACAAAAGACTGGAAGAACACAGCAACATCAGGAAGTGGGGAAATCAAAGTTTCGGGTATAACCCTTCTTCAGATTCAAGGTGGGGGTAGAGGGAGCTGCGAATAAGGGGGTGTGTGGGGGGACGGTTATGGATGGGGAGAAGGGTAAAGTGGTGAAGTAGAGATAGGTGAATACAGGTGGTAGGTACGACGTGTTGGCCGATGGGAGAGAAGAATCCAGTTGGAAGATAGAAGGAACGGTCAGTCGGAAGAATAGAAGGGAGGAGGCGAGAGATGGATGAGGTTATTTGAAATTGGAGAACCCAATGAGGTTAATTTTGAAATAAAGAGATGAAAGCAGGTAACAGACTGGCATGGGGCGTTCAGATGGAGGGGGCGTATGGAGTCCTCCGGGCTGTAGGATCTTCAGGCTTTCTAGCCCCGCCTCTTCCCTTCCATCCCACCCACTGACCCTCCCTCTCACCTACAACTCCCATCGTCATACTCACCACCTGTAGTCACCTATCACGACCTCACCACTCCGCCCCTTTCCCCATCCAAAACGCTCACCCCCCTTTATCTGCAGCTCCCCCATCCCCACCCCCAGTCCTTAAGGGTTATACCCAAAACTCTGACTTCTCCAGCACCTGACACTGCCTGGCTTGCTGTGTTCTTCCAGCCTCCTCCTTGTCTACCTTGGAAATGAGGAGGCATTTGAGGTTGTGCCAAGCTTAAAAGTTGACAAATTACAAGGTCCAGATGAGTTGTATATTAAGAGAGTATGTTTGCTGTGGAAGAAGAGACTCTGACCCAAATTTTGAATTCCTCTCTGGCCAAAGAGAAGTGCCAGAGGACTGGAGGACAGCTAATGTGGTTTCACTTTTTGAGAAAAATGGTAAAAATAAACTAGGGAATTATAGACTAGTGAGGCTCACATCAGTGGGAGGGAACATATTAGACAATATTCTGTTGGAGAGAATTAATCTCTACTTGGAGAAGTATAATTGATGAGGGATAATCAGTGTGGTTTTGACTTCCTACAAACCAGAGCAGTGGCTATGGTGAACCCACAGCTCTGCCTGCCTCTTTGTCAGGTACATGGAACAATCCATCTTCCACAGCTACACCAGCACCATTTGCCACCTTATCCTCCATGATATTGATGACTGCATCAGTGCTGCCTCATGCACCCACAAAGAGCTTGAACAGTTCATCTACCACACTAACATCTTCCACCCCAACCTCAAATTCACCTGAACTATCTCCAACACCTCCCTCCCCCTCCTGGACCTCTCCGTCTCGGTCTCTGGTGACCACAGCTACCTTGACTGCACCTCCTCCTAACTTCACTCCTGTAAAAACATGATCCCTTACTCCCAAATCCTCCACCTCTGTCTTATCTGCTCTCAGGATGAGCAATTCCACTCCAGGACATCCTAGATGTCCTCCTACTTCAAGGACCATAATTTTTACTGCTCCATGATCAACGGTGCCCTCAATCACATCTGCTCCATTTGCTATATCTGCACCCTCAAGCCCTACCCTTCCAACTGCAACAAGGATAGAATTCCCCCAGTCCTCACATTCCACCACACTAATCTCCAAATCCAGAACATTATTCTCCACCATTTTCACCAAAAATATGTTTCCCTTCCCTCTCTTAGATGCATTCCATAGGGACTGTTCCCTCTGCTACTCCCTCATTAGGTTCACATTCCCTACCAATCCTGTCTCCACACCTGTTACCTTCCCCTGCCACCGTAAGAGGTGCAAAACCTGCACCCACACCTCCCCCTCACCTTATTCCAAGGCCCCAAAGAATCATTTCAAATCCGGCAAAGATTTACTTGTACCTCGTCCAGCCTATTTTATTGCATCTGTTGCTCTTGATGTGGTCTCCTCTACATCGGAGAGGCCAAGTTCAAACTCGCTGAACAGTTCAAGGAACATCTCTGGTCCGTACACACCAATCAACCTCACGTGACCATCCATTTAAATTACCTCTCCCACTCCCTGAGGACATGTCCATTCTGGGCCTCCTCCACCATCTAAACAAGGCCACCTGCAAACTGGAGGAGGAACACCTCTTCTTCCACCCAGGGAGCCAACAACCACAAGGCATGAACATTGAATTTGCAAGTTTCCAAATTTCCCCTCTCCCCACCCCATCCCAGGTCCAACCCTCCAACTCGAGATCGCCCTCTTGACTTGACCTACCTGCCCATCTTCCTTCCCACCAATCTGCCCCACACTTCCCACCGAAATATCATAATCACCTACCTTCACCCACCAAGTGCCATCCCACCTCTCTTTCCCCTAGCCCAAACCCTGTTCCCTGATTTATCTCTCAGTGTCCTTCATCCTCCCCTGTTATGAAGAAGGGTTCTGTCCTGAACCTGAACTCTCTTGTTCCTTGGATGCTGCCTGACCTGCTGTGCTTTTCCAATGCCACACTTTATCAACTCTAACTCTCCAGCATCTGCAGTCCTCACTTTCTCCAAGCTTGACAAAAGGAGGTCATGTCCAACAAATTTAATTAATTGATTTTAAGGAGGTGATCATGAGTATAGATGAGGGTAGTACAGTTAATGTAGTGTGTATGGATTTCAGCAAAGCCTTTGACAAGGTCTCATATGAGAGGCTAATAAAGAAAGTAAAAACATATGGGATCCAGGACAACTTGGCAATATGGATCTAAAACTGGCTTAGTTGTGGGAGACAGGGGGTAATGATAGAAACCTGTTTGTGTGACTAGAGGCCGCTGTCCAGTGACATACACAGAAATCAATGCAGAGTTTCATATTGTCTGTGATATAGAGACAATGTAGAAGAAAATGAGGGCCATAGTGGTAAGCAAGATTGGGAATGACACAAAGATTGGCTAGATAGTTAGTGAAGAAGGTGATCTTAAGTTACAGGAAGATATAAATGGATTTATCAGATGGATAGTTCAGTGGCAGATGGAACTTAACCCTGAAAAGTGTCAGGTGATTCACTGTGGAAGTAGTAACAAGACAAGGGAAGACTCAATGAATGGCAGAATGTTAGGAAGCTCAAAGGAACAGAGGGATCTTGCAGTACTTATCGACAAATGCTGACAGGTTAATTGGACAGTTAAAAAGGCATTTGGGACACTTGCCTTTATTAGCCATGGCATCAAATATATGAACAGAGAGGTCGCGTCGGAGCTGTACAGAATTTTGGTTAGGCAACAGCTGAAGTTCTCTGTGCAGTTCTGGTCACCACACTGGAGTGATAGAATCTCTACAGTATGGAAGTAGACCAGTCACTCCACTGAGACCACACTGACCCCCTGAAGAGCATCCCACCCAGACTCACCACCCTATTCTAGCCCTACATTTCCCATGGCCAATCCACCTAATCTGCACATCATTGAACCTTGGAAGGAAACTGGAGCACCCAGAGGAAACCCACGCAGATACAAGAAAAATGTGCAAACTCCACACAGAGGGTCGTCCAAGGCTGAAATCAAATCCATATCCCTGGTGCAGTGAGGCAGCAGTGCTAACTACTGAACCACTATGTCAATCTTATAGAAGGATGTAATTAGATGGGAGTTTATGTAGAGGAGATTCACCAGGATGTTGCCCGTGATGGAGCACCTTAGCTTTGAAGAGAGGCTGATTAAGCTCAGGTTGTTCTCTGTAGATAGAAAAGGATGACAGGAGTCGTGATTGAGGTGTACAGGACTATGAGGGGCATGGACAGAGTGGATAGGAAGCAATTGGTCTCCTTAGTTGAAGGATTATTTACGGGAGGCATTTGTTTGGCAGGCTGAACAGGAAAACCTATCAGAAGGCTCAAAACATTTGTAGTTGGATGGACAAAGATGTGACTGAAGGGATATTCCCTTGTTGAGGGAAGAGAAGTAGGAATTTTCTTTAAGATGAAAGGCAGCAGCTTTAGAAGGGACATGAGGAAAATAAAATTTCACCTAGAAGCTGGTGGGAAACTTGATTGCCTTGCCTAAGAGAAGAGTCAAGGCAGAAAACCTTATAATCTTTAAAAAGTACTTGGATGAGCACTTGAAATGTCATAACAATCCAGACTAAGGCCAAGAGAGCTGGATAATGACATTAGTTTAAGCTTGGACTTGATAGGCTGAAGAAATTTTTCTGTGCTTTACAACTCTATCATTGCTTTCAAGTTCGCCTCCCCTCCACACACCAACTTGATTTGGAACTATATTGTTGCTCCTTACTTTGTTGGAAATCCATCCTTTAAAAGCACCTTGGGTGTACTCACACCACAAGGGACTGCTATGGTTTAAGAGGCCAGATGAAAACCAACCTTCTCAAAAGACAAGCGATAAATCCTGGCATAGCCATCAATGTCCAAATCCCATGAGTGAATCAAAAACTTTCTGAGGAGCAATTAAGAGTTGAGCAACAAGTTTGAGCATAATGATTGTCACATCCCATGAATGAATTAAAGAATACCTTTGCCTTTCTAGTAACAGCTGCCAGCTGGTGGGTGGATCAGTGCCAACCAACGTTTGCCTGCTGGTAGTTTCACTGTGCCCTTTTCTGATTTTAGGTGGAAGAAGAACAGTGATATTTGCATCAGGCTAAACCTCAATCATTGATCTGTAAGCTGACTGATCAAATTTCAGACATTGTTCTCATTTTCCCCATTTTCTTGCTTTCCTCAGCTCTCAGTTAAAGATACAGCCCAAACTATTGACATAAACAGGGAGCATTTGTTAGAATGAAGAAAGGGGGAAAGCTCATGAAAATGGAATTGAAATTTCTGCTGTGACTTTGTTTCCCAACAGCATAGCTGCCTCATTAACTCCACATTCTGCTATCAAGTTCAGCACAGATTGACACATAGAAATCTTCCATCCATCTCAAATTCAGTAGCGGGTGACTGAAATTTGATGTTTCTTCCCTACTTTTTTATGCATTTCTCTCTAGGGATTGAACGCGAAGGGGGTGGCACTGTGGTTAGCACTTATGCCTCACAGCGCCAGGAACCTAGGTTCAATCCCTGCCTTGGGTTCCTGACTGTGTGGAGTTTGCACATTCTCCCCGTGTCTGTGTGGGTTTCCTCTGGGTGCTCCGGTTTCCTCCCACAGTCCAAAAATGTGCAAGTTAGGTAAATTGGCCAAGCTAAATTGCCTGTAGTGTGAGGTGAAGGGTTAAATGTAAGGGAATGGGTCTGGGTGGGTTCCTCTTCAGAGGGTTGGTGTGGACTTGTTGGGCTGAACAGCCTGTTTCCACACTGTAGGTAATCTAATCTTTATTGCATTTGTTTTCATATGGTGCAGAAAACATGTTTTGTGTTGCTTCTTCAGTTACCGCGAACATTGCCTGAGGATCAGAGCTCTCTATTTCTTATCTACTTGCTGATACAGCATGTGGAATCTAGGCCAGGATCTTGTGGTCCTAGTCCCTGAATGAATAACAAGATAACAATCAGAAGGCAGCACAGTGGCTCAGTGGTTAGCACTGCTGCCTCACAATGCCAGGAACCTAAGTTCAAATCCTGTCTTGGGTAACTGACTGTGTGGAGTTTACACATTCTCCCCATGTCTGTGTGGGTTTCCTCCCACAACCCAAAGATGTGCAGGTTAGGTGAATTAGTCATGCTAAATTGCCCCTAGTCAGGGGAATGGGTCAGGGTGGGTTACTCTTTGGAGGATTGGTATGAACTTGTTGGGCCAAAGGGCTTGTTTCCATACTGTAGGGAATTGAATTTAATCATAATTTGGAACCTGAATGACCAATTTGTGTGTCTTTGTGCTACTTTTACTCAAAATAATTTAAACATCACTCTTGAAAATGTGAGGCCATTAAAATTCAAAAGAAAGCTTGCTGGTGGACATTCACTGCATGGAAGATTTTTCTGGCAATCTGGTTGGTCAGTCAGTGCTTTGATGGCTATATGAATGCAACTGTTGACTCCTGGATCTGAGGTCATCCCTCAGTGGCAGCAAAGCCCATTGCCTATTGTGCCTGCAATAGTCTGCCTGTCTCAGGACGAAAAGTCTCCAACTCTCTGCAGCCTGATGACTGAGAACTGCCACTCTTGTCTGAAGCTGATACATGAAGATTCCACGTCAAGGTCACTTTGCTAGGAGGAAAGCACATATGTCCAAAAGCATCTGCGGAACTGCCACTCTGTGATATTTGGGTGGAGAAAAGCTGAGATCCACATCTCTTCAGCACATGCTGACAGAACTGACATTTGGGTGGTACACTTGATGTCTTGGGTAATCCTTCCTTCCCATTACAGCCCTCACTGACCTCTCCCGACCAGGAGGATACATGGTTGAAGCTTTTCCTCATTATTCTGTCCAATATCAGAGTCTCCTGTTATTATCTCAACACCTTCAACCACTGGTTTATTTGGAATTTCTCTCTCAACTGACGTCCAGCTGATGCCAGCAGGCTCACATCTCTCTCAAGAAGCCAACTACTCACTCTTCATGTATGCAAACCTCTCAGTACCAGTGATGGCAATGCTGTGCCACTGGTTCAACATCTGAGTATATCCTTCCTGTTCACATAACTGAACTCATGGATCCCCGCTTTCTCCCCAAAAGCTACACTCTAATGCATCCCTGAGTCACTAGTTCCCCATACTTGGTGATATAGTGAAGACAGCAGTTCCCTGTTACAAATGTTCTGCAATTAGGTCAACAATTTCTTAACTGGAGCTATTCAGAATATAATCGCAGCCCCTCTTATCCTGCCATTAAAAGTCACATTGTGTTCCAGTAACACAATAACTAGTGGTGCATCTGATTTTGAGCTTTTCAATATGCATCCACATCATCTCATCCTCATGGGCTTTTGAAAATCCAGAATCTGTTGACAGCATTAAATATCACACTCCCAACTGGCATTTAACTGTTATTATGTTGAATAGATGTCTAAATACATTCAATATCATGCTCTCCACTATGACAATTTGGAATCCAATATTACTCGTGTTCGGCACAACCTCATTTCTCATCAATTATAGATGTGAGAATAGTGCCTGCGGACTAGATAAGGGCTGGAATCTTGTGGAGGTGACAGGGTTCTCAACTGCCAACTAGAAAGCAGGCAAGAGCCATCTCTTGACGAAAGGCATGCTGCATCTTATTCCACACAGGCACTTGACTGACCAGCTGGTCTCTTGGCAACAAGCACCCAGAGTCAAAAGTCACTTCCATTGTGGAAGTCAGGGGATAGAAGCTCAATTAAAAAGCAGCACCACCAAGGAAGCCCCCTAAAGTTGTTTTCTTACATCTCTCTCTCTCCTCCTTTAAGATCATCTTTAAAAGCATTATCTTTGACCACGTTTTTGGGCATCTGCCTTAAAACCAGCTTATGCAATGACAAATTTGATCTGATAACATTACTGTCAAGTGCCTCGAGGCATTTTATTGAGATGGAAGTGCCATATAAAAAGTCATTGATTTTGTTGCATCTTTATGCATTGAATAAAATCATAACACTATTTTTATCTTATCTACAGGGATCAAAAAACAATATTAAAGGAAAAGCAGAAGATTACACTGACACTGGTAAAAGTTGGCAGTTTTGTCAGCAGACCACAGTGTAACTTTATCTAATAGACATGTTGTCCTTTATTCTTACAGCTAAACAGGCAGACTCATTTCTGCACAACATGACTCTACATCACATTGCAATTCATGTGCCCTGTACACACAAGTACCATCAAAAGGATGAAAACTGTATAAAATTCAACAGAAGAGCAAGCTAATCTCAGATTATTTCTTTTGAGATCTTGTTATATTTGATTCTGTAATCAGCTACAAAATGACACAATAATAATCTCAGTTTCTCTTCACACCTTTTAACAAGAATATTCAATAATATTCCACAATCAGTCAATATTGCACCAAATAAGAGTTCTTGGATAAAAACTGCATTATGCTTTTCACAGATCAGCTTCATACAAAAGTTCCAGAAGTTCTCAGGGAGATTGGTTAGTTTTCTTTGACACAAGTCAATTGGAAATTCAGTCTAAAGACTACAGCTGTTACCCAAAAGATAAGAGAAACTCGATCAGAGGTTAAGGGAAAAATAGACTACCAGCAAACAAATATTTTTGACTTCAGAGGTTTATTTGGAATAAATTGAAATGGGTGCCTTTTTAAATTATATCAAAATCATTATCCCATTCAGCAGTTGTTAATCTAATAGAGTAAACATAAATAAATATATATATAATAAAAACTGAAAGAACTGCAGATACTGTAAATCAGAAACAAAAGCAGAAGTTGCTGGAAAGGTTCACCAGATCTGGCAGCATCTGTGAAGAGAAATCAAAGTTAACGTTCCAGTAACCCTGGAACAGCTCTGAAGAAGGGTCACTGCACCCAGAATGTTAACTTTGATTTCTCTTCACAGATGCTGCCAGACCTGGTAAACTTTTCCAGCAACTTCTGCTTTTGCATTAAATAAATACACTTTGCAGCAAGTAAACAAAACACTGTGATCTTCTTTCAATCTTACAGGATGTAAACTGTGGGATGTGCAAGTTTTAATGTTATTTGTTGACAGTTAGAGTTTCTGGTTTGTCGAGTTAATAACGGGTGGGTTTTCTGTGTGCCTGAAGTTAATAATCACCTTGCAAATATTTCTATAGCCATGGTGATTTCTTTTACAAACAGATTTTAAAGCCTGGCTTTACAATAAATGAGTTTTGTGAAATGCTACTGTCTTTTATTTATTTAGATTGTTTTATAGCCCAGAATGGTAAAGTAATGGGACCTCAAAGCTTGTTAGAGAGTTCCAGAACTTGTTTATCTTTAAGCTGATGGGAAGCTGAACTGGCGGACAAAACTGACAGAGAGAGAGAGAGAGCGCGCGACAGAGAGAGAGAGAGAGAGCGCGACAGAGAGAGAGAGAGAGAGAGAGACAGAGAGAGAGAGAAAGCAAAAGCGAAAGAGACACACAGACAGAGCGAGAGGACCTTTATCGTATGCAGTCCTGCTAAGTTGTCGAAATAGAAGGGCTATGTAGATTAGCGGTTCTTAGTTGGGAAGGATATACAGTGAACTAGGCTACCTTAGAGTAAAGAGTTAATGTTAACCACAAATCAAAAACATTGGAGTAATATAATAAACTGGCCAAAAACATTTCTAACCACAAATGAAATATCTACTCAAGATTGAAGTGATCAGTCGAGCACTGGAAGCTGTTTCCTGGATTACTACTCCTAAATCCTGAAAGTAAACTTTGTTTTTAACACTTCTATTCCCTTCTGCAATAACATTGCACCCCACTGCAATCTACCACCCTCCTGTCACTACAAACAGTACAATCAAAGCTACAAACCGTTCAGTCTTTTCTCGTAGGCTTTGTGCTTATTTAAACACCATACCTGCTGAGCCATGCAAATGCTCACTAGCTTTCACTTCTATTCAATATTAGGCTCCTCTGTACAAAATTTTACTTATCCAGATTATGTGAGAATAACTCAGTTCTTAGGATGCTCAGCAACTTTGGTGCAGCCAACTGAAAAACAGAACCCAAAGTCCAAGAAAATAATTTAGTGCTGTGCAAGGGAAAGGAGTCTTCCATTTATCAGTTAAGTATATCATACAAATGATCAAATATTATGCACTAGAACTGAATTTGGAAACATCCGTAGTTTATGATAACATTGACTTGGGGCAACCTAGGTCAGCATTCAAGCATAAAAGAAACCTAAAGAATCTTTATACAGCACTTTTCACATTAGATGAGAATATAGATTTTCTGCCAATTGACTACAAATGAATTTTAAAAATCTAGCCTTCGGACTTTTCAGCTCCAAACTCAGCACAGGCTGAAAGAATGATAATCACTCTGACAAACGCATGCCTTGTTGGTAAATGGAGCGATTCTGGACTGTCCTAATCTAGTTCAGGAGGAGTGTAGGATTCAGCAGTAAACTAGTAAAAAGTGAGGTCTACAGATGCTGGAGGTCAGAGCTGAAGATGTGTTGCTGGTTAAAGCACAGCAGGTTAGGCAGCATCCAAGGAACAGGAAATTCGACGTTTCGGGCCAGAGCCCTTCATCAGGAATGGCAGTAAACTGTCAGTCTCAAGCATTAAGGCTTATGAACATTTCTGGTGATGAAGTGAGTTGTGCAAAGGAGAGCAGAAAGTTTCAGAAGTCTTGTAGACAGACTAAGTGAGTGAGAAAAACTGCAGCAATTGTACTTTGATGTAACAAACTGCAGAGCTGTACATGGAGACACAGGGGTAGGAATAGGATACTTAGCCTGAGTGTCTATTCTGCCATGTGTGAACCGAGGGCTAACTCCATACACCCATCTTCACCCCATACCTTTCCTTTTAAAAAATGTAGCAATCCCAGATTTAAAGTTAAGAACAGATCTGATATGGATTGCAAACAGCAAAAAAGGAATTCCAAACATCATCTCTGAAAAAGAGATTACAAATATCACTCGAGAAAAGCATGAACGCCAGCGACCGGCGGACTGAAATGGGGACACCAGCGACTAACAGACTGAAATGGGGACACCAGCGACCAGCGGACTGAAATGGGGAAACTTTTTCAGTAGCATGAGGATGTATGGTCCAAAGATTATAATGAATTGACTGGAGTTATTTTTGTACTCAAATAAGTAAGTGGCAACTAATAAACTTTTCACTGTACAGTGCCTTCATAGCTACAAACGTACCGAGGTATAGCACTTAGCTCCAAAACAGAAAAATGAAGAAAAAAAAATTACATCCATCTTCTGGCTTGTGATGCCCAGAAATTAATATTAAATGAGACATGGTCAAATCAAAGTTGGGGAAATTATTTTCATTTCTTCCTTTAGCACTTCTATGCCCTTCTGCAACAACATTGCACCCCACCACAGTCTACCACCCCACTGTTACTACAAACAGTACAATCAAAGCTACAAACCTTTCAGTCTTTTCTCATAGGCTTTGTGCTTATTTAAACACTACGCCTGCTGAGCCATGCAAGTGCTCACTAGCTTTCAATTCTATTCAATATTAGGCTCCTCTGTACAAAATTTTACTTATCCAGATTATGTGAGAATAACTCAGTTCTTAGGATGCTCAGCAACTTTGGTGCAGCCAACTGAAAAACAGAACGCAAAGTCCAAGAAAAGACTGTGTAAGAGAAAGGAGTCTATTTATCGGTTCAGTATAATCAAACAAATGATCAAACATTATGCACTAGAACTGAATTTGGAAACATACATAGTTTATGATAACATCGACTTAGAGCAGTACTTGGCTAGTCCTCCTCTAAAATATAACAACTAGTTGTGCACAGAGAACCTCAGCAAGATACGCTTGTCTTGGAGGATTTATGGCACTGATTTACCAGAGTGTGGCCAGTGCATAAGAAGTTAAATTATAGGATAGTTTGCATAAATTTTAATAAGGATCTGAGGGTGATATAATTGATACCATTAAAATTATTCAACAGGGTAGATGAAAAAAAATTACTTCCTTTGTGAGAGAACCCTAAGGAAGGAGGCATAAATCTAAAATTAGAACTAAGCCATTTAGGATTGAAATCCAGAAGTGCATTTTCACACATCGTAGAAATCTGAACTTTGCTTTCCCCCAGAAGACTGTGGACATTGAGTTAATTGAAATATTTAAGCCTGACATTGATAGATTTATATTAGGTAAGGGTATTCAGAAATGTATAACAAAGGCAGGAAATCAATTTGAAGTACAGATCAGTCAGGATCTAATTGAATGTTGGATTAGATTGAAGAGGCTAAATGACCTACTGTTGTTCCCATGCCTTAGGTAGCATGAATAAATTGGCTGAAATTTGCATCTCCAAATAATCAGAGATTGGGCATTATCTGAAAGATGCGTGTCAGGATCCCTCAGAGATCCCGTTGCAATGATTGCATGGTAATTGCCTGAGAAGGTTACATTTCCAATGGGGAATTATCCGCTGCTTGTAACCCTCCAAAAAAGTCCACATCTTCGAGTTAGTGTCAGAGACTTTGGAGGGGTTTTGATTTATTTACTTCCATAGTTTGACAGGAAAAGTTACAGAAGTGCCTCTAGTGTGCAGAAGGAATTTTCAAAAAAAGATAACAACTTGAGACAGAGAAAATGAGTTTTATTTTTCCACTCTAATGTCTTCCAGCATTGTCGGCAGTGTAACCCAATCAAGTGCTTTTGTCAACAGTTACAAAGAAACATATAAATCCCGCCAAATTCTATACTGTGGCCACTCATTAATCTTACAATGCGGCTGGATTCGAGGGACAAAGATGGACATGAAAAGCAAAACTGATCATCTTCAATGTAGTTCAATGCCTTGCCACCCTGACTCTTTGTTGCAATTCTCAACACCGCCTTTGATGCATGGAAAATCTGACAAATTGTATGAAACTCAGAATATTAGTGTACCTTTGTTATTTTTCTTATGGTGATCAGTTAGGGCACCATTTTCTGCCCATTCTGAGTAGAAAGCCAGTGTCAATGATATGCCGGCCTTAAAATTGCTGTGAACTCAGCTTGCTACTACGGGTCAGACATTAAATGGTTACACTGTTATCCACTGTGACATTACAAAGTCAACCTTCATCTCAAAATAACAAAGATCAGTAATATATATGATATTAGTATTTTAGTAAGATTTATCATACTCTCAAGATGTCGCAAAGCACTTAAAAACTATCAACTTCGGTTATTGAGCACTTTTACAAAATATAATGTAAGTCTGGCGGATTAAAAAAAATTCAAACTTAATCTCCATGTTCAGGCTGAATTTAACTATTGTCACCACTGTTCACATTCTGGGACACATTGATTAAATTCAATTGGCAATCATTTACAAATGAGGAAATTAAAATTTATTTCTGATTTTAGCATACACATATTTATGTTATTCAATTAACACTAGAAGTGCATGTACAGCAATTACTGTAACATTATTAAAATAAAATTGATTCAAAGAAAAGGGCAGAACTCAAGATGAGTGAGTCACCATGGCCTGAAGATATATATCCTATGATGCTGAAAGACGAAAAAAAGAGGAGACAGTGAAAGCTTTTATCACATTGCCAATCCCTGCTTAGTGTGCAACCTCTGATAAGGGACTGAGATTAGGAAAGGTAATATCCTGGAAGGAACAGAAGGATAAACTGGGTAATTAGTTACCAGTTAGTCAAACACCAATGGGGGCCAGTTCTATGTTGTCTTTTGATTTTGAGTAGCAGGTGAGAAAACTTCACCTGAAAAATGCTACATCCTGCTCAGAGGCAGATTCAGTCTATGGGAAACCAGGTGGGAAGGGAGGATAATGTGTGAAAGTTTGAGGACAGTAGTAAGAATAAAATTGGTTGTTCTTTTTTTAAAAAGGAGTAAGACTTTCAAAAGGTGATGTTCCGATAGACTTGCATGCAATTGTACAAAAGATGAAAGAAGAAAATAGGAAAGTGAATGGCATTTTGGCCATTATTGCAAAGGTAATGGAGTACAAGAACAAGGAAATCTTGCTTCAACTGTACAGGGTTTTGTTGAGTTGAGACCTGGAGTACTTGGAGCAGTTCCGGTCAACATATCTAAGAGAGAATAAAGCTGCCTTGGAGACGGCAGAGTCAAGTTTCACTCAATTAATTCCTTAGCTGAGGGAATTATCTGTTAATAGCCTGAATACATTGTGTCTGAACACATTGGAATTTAGAAAAATAAGAAGTGATCTTATTGAACCATGTACGATTATGAAGTAGTTTGACAGATTGTTTCAATAGAACATAGAACATTACAGCGTAGTACAGGCCCTTTGGTCCTCAATGTTACACTGACCTGTGAAACCAATCAGAAGCCTATCTATCCTACACTATTCCATTTTCATCTACATGATTATCCAATGACCGTTTAAATGCCCTTAAAGTTGATGAGTCTCCTATTGTTGTAGGCAGTGCATTCCATGCCCCGACTACTTTGAGTAAAGAAACTACCCCTCCCCTCCACTAGCCATCACCATCTGAGAAAAAAGGCTTTCACTGTCCAAACTATCTAACCCTCCGATTATCTTTTACGTCTCAATTAAGTAATCTCTCAACATTCTTCACTCTAACAAAAACAGCCTCAAGTCCCTTAGCCTTCCCTCATAAGACCTTCCCTCCATACAGGCAACATCCTAGTAAATTGCCTCTGAACCCTTTCCAAAGTTTCCACATCCTTCCTATAATGCGGTGACCAGAACTGTACACAATACTCCAAGTGCAGCCGCACCAGAGTTTTGTACAGCTGCAACGTGACTTTGTGGCTCCAAAACTCAATCCCTCCACCAATAAAAGCTAACACATTGTATAAACCTCCTAACAACCCTGTCAACCTGGGTGGCAATTTTCAAGGATCTATGTATATGGACACCAAGATCTCTCTACTCATCCACATTGCCCAGAATCTTACCATTAGCCCAGTACTCTTTAATACTGTTACTCATTCCAAAGCATATCACCTCATACTTTTTCACATTAAACTCGATTTGCCGCCTCTCAGCCCAGCTCTGCAGCTTATCTATGTCTCGCTGTAACCTGTAACATCCTTTGGTATTATCCACAACTCCACCAACCATTGTGTCATCCGCAAATTTACTGACCCATTCTTCTACGCCCTCACCCAGGTCATTTATAAAAGTGACAATCAGCAGTGGATCAAAATAGATCCTTGTGAAACATCACTCGTAACTGAACTCCAGGATGAACATTTCCCATCAACCACCACCCTGACTTCTTTCAGCTAGCCAATTTCTGATCCAAACCACTAAATCACACTCAATCTCATGCCTCTATTTTGTGCAATAACCTACCATGGGGAACCTTATCACACACCTTATAAAATCCATATACACCACATCAACCGCTTTACCCTTATCGACCTGTTTGATCACCATCTCAAATAAGGTTTGTGAGGCATGACCTACCCTTCACAAAACTGTGTTGACTATCCCTAATCAACTTATTCCATTCTAGATGATTGTAAATCCTGTCTCTTATAACATTTTCTACCACTTCACCCATAACTGAAGTAAGCTCATTGGTCTATAATTACTAGGATTGTCTTTACTACTATTTGTGAACAGGGGACAACATTTGATTTCCTCCAGTCTTCTGGCAATATCCCTGTAGACAATGATGACATGAACATCAAAGTCAAGGCTCTGCAATCCTCCCTGGCATCCCAGAGAATCCCAGGATAAATCCCATCCAGCCCAAGGGATTCATCTATTTTCAGATTTTCTAGAATTGCTAACACCACCTCCTTGTGAACCTCAATCCCATTATTTAGTCTAGTAGCTGATATCTCAGCATTTTCCTTTGCAACATTGTCTTTTTCCACAGTGAACGCTGATGTAAAATATTCACTTAGGGCTTCTCCAACCTCCTCGGACTCCACACACAACTTCCCACTGCTGTCCTTGATTGGACTAATCTTCCTCTAGTCATTGTTTTATTCCTGATATACCTATAGAAAGCTTTAAGATTTTCCTTTATCCTGCCTCCCAACGTCTACTCATGTCCCCTCCTGGCTCTTCTTAGCTCTCTCTTTCAGTCTTTCCTGGCTAACTTGCAACTCTCATGTGCCCAAACTGAGCTTTCACGTCTCATCCTAAGCCACCTTCTTACTCTTGACAAGGGATTCAATTTCCTCAGTAAACCACAACTTCCTCACTCAACCACTTCCTCCCTGCCTGACAGGTACGTACTTATCAAGGACATGCAGTGGCTAGTCCTTGAATAAGCTCCACATTTCAATTGTGCCCATCCACTGCAATTTCCTTCCCCATCCTATACATTCTAAATCTTGCCTTATCGCATCATAATTGCCTTTCTTCGAGCTATAACTCTTGCCCTGCAGTATATACCTATCCCTTTCCATTGATAAATTGAACATAACCAAATTGTGGTCACTGTCACCAAAGTGCTCATCTACCTCCTAATATAACACCTAGCTGGGTTCATTACCCAGTACCAAATTCAATACGGCCTTGCCCCTTTTTGGCCTGTCTACATACTGTATCGGAAACCCTCCTGCCTACATTGGACAAACCTGACCCATCTAAAAAGTACTTGAACTATAGTATTTCCAGCCAATATTTGGAAAGTTAAAATTCCACATAAAAACTACCCTGTTACTCTCGCTCCCATCCAGAATCATCTTTGCTATCCTTTCCTCTATCTCTCCAGAATTATTCAGAGGCCTATAGAAAACTCCCAAAAGAGTGACCTCTCCTTTCCTGTTTCCAACCTCAGCCCACACAACCTCAGTAGATAAGCCCTCAGATGTCCTTTCTGCCACCTGTCCTTGACTAACAATCCTACACCTTCCCCTCTTACCAACTTCTTTGTTCTTCCTGACATATCTAAATCCCAGAAACAGCAACAACCATTCCTGTCCCTGCTCTATGTCTCTGAAATGGCCACAACATTGAGGTCCCAGGTACCAACTCATGCTGCAAGTACACCCGCCTTATTCCAGATTCTCCTGGCATTGAAGCAGACACACTTCAAACCACCTTCCTGGTTGCTGGTGCACTCTTGCAACCTTGAAACCATATTTCGGACCTCACTACACTCAACCTCTTGGATACTGGAACTACAATTTAGGTCCCCATCCCCCATTGAATAATTGATTTAAATCCTCCCAAAGAGCATTAGCAAATTCCATCCTCACCCCTCAGGATATTGGTACCCCTCTGGTTCCCTTGTTGGACAATCTACAGCAAGGATGCACAGACTTAGGACAAGGGTTTGGTCATTTTAGACTAAACCAAAGAGAAATGCCTTCACTTTGAGGGTTGTGAATCTTTGAAATTTTTAACCCCAGATGGTTGTGAATATTCCATCATTTAATTTATACAAGACAGACAGAAATTTGTTCTTTCAGGGGATGGAGAGCGTATGGGAGAGTGGAGTCGAGATAAATAAGCCTCTATGATTATATTGAATGGCAGAACAGTCTCAAAAGGGTTATAAGTCTATCCCTGCTCCAATTTATGTTCTCATATTTGAAAAACATCTATTGAAAATTTATTTATAGAAATGTAGCTGAAAGGAATTAAATAAACATATGGATTTTCAAAGCATGGAAGTGGTCCACAAAAGAATTGTTAAAAATAAATTCAGACATATGTTTTCACAGAAAATTTAGCTCATGGATAAAAACCTGATTTGACAGGTCAGAAGCAAAGTTAAGTTAAATAATAAATTTTAAATGCTCACACCACTGAATGGTAAAGCAATGTCACTCAGGTTTCAAAGCTGAGTCCAGCTTGGCTCATTCAGGAATAGTTAGATGCTTTGCACTTCAATAAGGAGGACACAACCTCAAAATTTGCTAAATACACAAAAGTAGGCAAACAACCAAAAAACCTCAGCAGAGCGTGGACGACCTAATGGCTATAACAAAATGGGAATAAGTGTGAATGGGAAAACACAAAATTATATTTTTCATTCAATGACAAATAGCTGAATAGTGTAGAGCTGGTTAAGACCTGAAACTTGTCATTTCAGCTCAGAGATAGGGCTGCTAGATTCCTTATATATTTCAATACAATTCATTCATTCATTCACCAAACATGTCTGCTTAGTTATCTTTGTTTCCTAGACATTTGGCATCCTGTTATAAGAATTTAATACTGACATGGATGAACAAAAGGAATAATATTGTGCATTGTATAATTAAAATATTACAGTGGAGAAATTCTGATACATTTGTACAAAACATTACTCATGATTCGAATAGTGTGAATTCCAACTTTGTCTATTTTTGGAATAACATTAAAATTATACAGGGTAGCTGATTCATTAGAACAATACCAGAGACAAGAATGTGTAATTCTAAAAAGAGATTCCAGATATTAGGTCAATTTTCACTGGAGTAGACAAGTTTTGGCACAGTTTTGAAGTGGAGAATGATAGCAAAGCTGCTAGCACTTATTGTTATGACACCACTAAAAACAAACAGGGGATCCGTACATGAATAGAATAATTCAGAAATTTAGAAAATGCTATCAATGACTCTGCATTTCTAAAAGTTTTTGATGTCCCCATCCCCCATGCTCAATCAATGGGAAACCTTTGAATAGACATAAATGCACACTTTTAGACTACTTGTACACCTTGAATGGAATAAGGTGAAATTGGGTATTTACTGGTAAACGAACTTCACAATTGTTCTTATTGAAACACCGATTTGGAACAAATAACTACCTTTTAAAAATCTATTGAAGCTCTTCACTGTAAGGTGACTACTCTATCGAAACTATGCCTGCTGCTCCAGATAAACTGGTAGGAAGTTTGGTGCTAGACCTGCCCTCAACAAATAAGGAAGCCCACTCTTGAGAAACAATTTTATATGAAATGAAAATATCAAAATTTGCCATTAAGAATAAAATTATAAACATTTTAAAAGTCATGTATTAAAGAATTTTTAGTTATTTACCATTTATCTTCATCCAATCAAAATCCTTTATTTTATCATCCAAAAATTTAAGAATGAAGGATAAAGTTTTGGGGAATTCATGAAGAGGACTCATTAGTTTACCACAAGTATGCAGAGGTGTTCATGAAATTGTCTTCATACAGAGAAGGTAAATCAAGAACATGTGAAATGATGTAAGTAACCTTCTTCTTCATTCTTCTATTTATTGTTTCAACGGAGGAAGTAAATATTTCATTTTACTTGCGTTAGCAAATTTATTACGATAAACAATGCTATATGAATCTTATAAAGACATGTATTAGAGCATAATTTTTCAAGTCACTTTATTAGCCATCTACTTCACCGTTGGAACTATCATTCCTTGAATAATCATTGAACGCTAAACCGCAAGCAATTAAATATCAGTAACATTTCACAGCACAATGCAACCCCAACTTTCAACAAGCTACCATGAAGACAAGCATTTTGCTTTAAAATTGTTGCTTGACTTAAGTTACTCATGCTACTTCAGATAAACTGATAAATTAGGCACAGTGTGGCTGCAATATGGTCAAGGCACCCATGTTCAAAACAGCAGGTCTACCGATGTTCCAGCCAGGTGACTGTACTCAAAACGTTTTCAGGTTATATACTTATAATTAACAAATTGTTGAGAAGTGAAAGAACCAAGGGTCCAATTCTTCCAGGAATCACATACTGAGGGACAATAAGGGATGTACAATATGTGCTGCCCCAGCCAATGATACACACGTCCAATGAGTGAATTAAAAGAAACTGAATTCAAAGCTGATTTGGAAACATATTACACGTCCCTTGCTTTTCTAATGAAGCTGGTGTTTAGCTAATTTCTTGAACTTCTGCAGTCCAAACATTATGGAATCAGAATTTCTAATCATTTCCAACATTCTCTCTTTATTTGCAGCTTCTACAGTCTTTTTACTTTGGTTTCTAAGTATTTTCAATCTTCCTCACAGAATGAAAATCCAGTCAAATCCAAACTAGTTGTCCAAATACAATCAAGCTCCTAGCTCGAATACAAAGAATGACCTAATTTCAAACCACTGGTGTATACTCTTGCAAAGTTAAGTACTCTCTTCTGTGTAACACATCTCTTCATGTCTCAGGAGTGCCTCTGTACAGCATCACATGCACCAGCATGAGACAGAGCAGTAGATTGGTCAGTAACACTGTCAATCGACTTATGGCTTTCTCTTGCATTTCTTCACTTTCTCAGTACAATTTCTGACCTTTCCTGATCGCAGCTACTTCACTAGAACGGTCACAAATGTGTAAAGCAATTGTAATCTTCTGCAAATTTTAATCTGTGTTTGATCTAGTGCCTGAGAAGTGATAATGTGACATAGATTACTTACAGTATACATCTACTCTGATGGATTTGATTGCAGGGGTGCTCAAGCCATTGTCAGCCTTGCAGTAGTAACGGCCTCCCTGGTGACGTTGGATTTTTGTGATCCTCAGGGTCTCATTGAAGACACTGTTGTCATGAAACCTGTCAGAGGCACTTCCTGCTGTTTTGGTCCATCTGATCTGAGCAAGCATCATTAGAAATGGTTATTATACTTAAAGCAGAAGGCACAATAAGAGTCTACCAATTAATAAAATAGACTGCTGAATTATTTAGAATCTGTTAGATTTGTGAAAATTTAGATGAATACAGAACCTAAATATATTTTAAACAATTTTGATGCATCAAAGGATTTTTAAAAATGTGCTGGAAAAGATTCAAAGATATACAGGGTCCCTGCACCCGGAGTAAAAGCTCTTAGTCTGAACAACATTGTGAACAACTTTTCTCTCAATTCATTAACATTACCCAAAGTTTCTTTGGAATGATGGAACATTAGGGAAAGGTCAATCTTTTACCATGTTGTTGTATCTGGGAGACCATCATATTCATTAATAAGATGCTCTTTATTAACAGATGATGTTTTATTTGATTCTCAAAAAGGCAACAGTAAAGGGTACCATTTTGCAAATTTTCTAGAAATGCTGAACCGTTAGATTTGAAACTGAAAATTCACTGCATTTAATTATACTCAGTATTTTGACAGCATCATATCAGGTATAAACAATGGCCAATGTTTTGCTTCAGGGCCAGGAATCAGGAGTCAGGACATTTCCTCATTTGAAACGCATCCTGAGGAAAAACAGAAGAAACCACTTAATTGGTGTGGAGATAGTCTCCCTGTCCAGTTAAGGGGGTGTGATGGAGGAAAAGCATTTTCTCAAAATTGTTTTCAATTTGTCTTACGTGTGTTGGGAAAGTGCAGCCAAGTTGTCCTCTGCCAAAGCAGAAATGTCTCCTGCTGCTGTTAGTACACATTAGGAAGAGTCTCATAAAATGATAATTCCATGGGTGCAAAAAATGGTTAGGCTTAATTGAAGTCTTGAAAGCCATTGATAGCTCACTATAGTTGGGAGTGGGGTTAAGGAAGCACACAAGTAACATTTGCCTGATGCCAAGATAAATTCAGCAGCAACTTCATGAAATGAGCTATTTTATAAAAGTTGGAATTGTTCCAATAATTAGATGCTTAGGAGCAATCTCAGAACTGTTGAGGAACTCAGTTTCAGGTGAACAACCGGCATATGAGCAACTATTGAGGCAATCCAAATCAAAGAGACCTTGTGTGTATTCCAAACCTAGACCATTAAGAGCATTGATTTGGTATTCCTTACCAAGGAAATAGATTTTAATTAGCTTTAGTGAGTGATGCAATATCTTTAAAGTCTGTGTGGAATCTATCTTGACCACATCGACTACTTGTAATGGAGCTGGCAAAGTATTTGACCATATTTGTTTGTTAATACATATTTACTTCCTATTAATACTGATTGCTTATAAAGGTGTGTACATAATGCATATAGTTAAGAGTTATTACCTTAAATACTCAGCATATTTATTTATTCAATATTGTTTATGTTTGATTTATTCAAATTTGTATAATATAGTGTAAATTGTTTTGTATTTCAACTTAACTGTGGAAACTTGCCACTTATTTCCTTACCCTAGGTTCTTCCACACATTCAGTTCTTTAAAATATAATGATCTATCCAGCCTAATCATAAAGATTTGGCTTGTCCAGTATTTTCATAACTAGGATAATAAAGTATGTTATAGCAAGATCTAAAAAAAACACCTAAGATTACAGAATGCTGAGACCAAGTAGCATCTTCAAACATTTCAAAAAAGATGATTCAGTGGAACTCAATGAAATTATACAAATAGAATTTCATGGTGAAATGTTATGGTATTTGTTGAAAATGACTGTCCGTTGCTATAACTTTTCCGAAGAAAATAGAAACAGCTCTAGTCTTTAAAGCTGATAGTTCAGAGAATAACATCAAGCAGTTGCTTGATTATGTTGAGTTTGTGAAGCTCCCCAAATTTACTGTGGCCAAACACAAAAAGCTTATTGCTAATAATGAGCCATTGAAGGACAAATTGATCAATGCAGAGAAGCAACCTTTGTCAATGATAAATAAGTTTGCTCATGAAAAAGGAGAACTAATGAGAACAATTCAGTGTCAATCACAGAAACTAGGACACTTGAATGAGGGCTGAAGCAAACTCCATTCTGATAGCTCTTCAATTAACACTCAAATGAATTGTAAGTATCAGAAATCTCTACCAAGTATTTTGAAAAATACCTTGAAAATAAAAAGAAAAGGATTTGCTAATGAATCATAAAATTGTTTGAATGCAGAATTTAAATTCAAGACTACTGGGAATGCGTCATGGAAAAAAAATGCAAGTTTTGAGCTCTAGTATAATTTAGGGAATAAAGAGACTGAGATGTGTGGTATAAAGGAACAGATCCAGATACTCAAAGCAGGAGGAAGCCAGGCAGGGGAAGAGTTCACAAAATACTGTTAAAAACTGGAAACTGTTAACTTTGCTTAGAAAGAACTAAATAAGAATTTTCAGAATGTCCAAGTCAAAAATCTCGAAGTGCTTGAAAATCAATTTCAACAAGAATGCAACATAATATTATGTGAACATAAAGAATATCAATAACAAGTTATACTTTAAAAATGGAGCATAGTAAGATCAGACCCAAATACTTTACGAGGGTACTCTAACACAAAGAAAACCAACTGATATAAGAATATATTAAGTCAGACAACAAAACAAATTAGACAAAGAGGTAGGTATAGATGTTATAATGTATCTTGAATGAAGTAGGCAAGGTAGAGAGTGGAGAGGTGTAGGGAGGTAATGCCAGGCCTAGTGTTGGAGCAATGATAGCTAGAAATGCACAAGGGACTGGAATGAGAAGAGCTGGGTATCTCAGGGGTTTGCAATGCTTGAGGAGATCAGAATGATAGTAAGGCATGATGCTATGGAGGGAGTTGAATACAAATTTAGAAAATTAAAGTGAACGTGTTGTTTGCCTAGGAGTCAATGTCAGTCAGGAAGCATGAGAAGAGTGGTGAAAGGAACTTGCTATAACAGAGTTTTGGATAACCTTAGGTTTACAGGCAGTGGAATGTGGGGGATGAGCCACGAGTGCATCAGAAGACATGATGTTAATGACAATGAATGAATGAGGATTTCAGTGACTGATCAACTGAAACAGGGTCAATGTTGACTAACGTTGTAGAAGTGAAAATAGGCACTATTAGTGAAGACCGAAATATGAGCTTGGAAGCTCATCTGAGGATCAGATCTGATGCCAAGGTTTTGAACAGACTGGCTTATTCAAGATTTTTGTCAGAGAAAGGGATGGAGTTAGTAGCTAGGGAACAGAGTTTGAAAATGGGGACCAAAAACAAGGGTTTCAATCTTCTAATAGTAACTCAGAGGAAATCTCAGCTCATCCAGGACTCGATGTTGAATAAGCAGACAGGTAATTTATAAAAAACAGTACAACAAAAAAGACTATGGACTCAACTGATCAGTACAATGGCAGGAAATGTATTTGAGAATGTAAATGTGTTTTCTCAAACAGGGTGTCCAAATATTTACAATAAACAGTGATGACTCAAAATGGACTTATTTCATTCCCAAAATACTGCATTCAGCCCTGAGGACTTGGTGCAAAATGATACTGGACCAATTATGGGTTAGATGGAGTCAGCACATACTGACATTTTGAATTAGTACTAATTGGATGATGGTTCAGAGCATTTGATGTTTTTCCAATAATCTGATTCATAATATTTTAAGATTTAAAACAATGGTAAGGAATTCATCCACCCAAAACCAGTATTATTTTAATATGTACTTAAGAACAGATTTGATAAATTTAAAAATAGATTTGAACATTGTGCAATCAACAACAAACATGGTCACTTTTAACCATAAGATGGAGGGAAGGGTTATTAATAAAACAGTTGAAGATCCAGGACGCTACTCTGAGGAACTCCTGCAGTGATGTCTTAGAGCTGAGATGATTGATGTCCAACAACTACAATCACCTTCCTGTATGTTAAATATGACTCTGACCATTGGAATGTTTTACCCATATTTCCATGCTCTCCAATTTTGATTGGGGTCCTCGATGCCATAGTTAGTTAAATGCAGCGTTGACATCAAGACAGTCACTCTCACCTCACCTCTGAAGTTCAGCTCTTCTGTCCATATTTGCACAAAAGCTGTAAAACCATCTGAAGCTGAGTGGCCCTTATGGAATAAAAAGTGAGTTCTGCAGATGCTGGAGATCAGAGCTGAAAATGTGTTGCTGGTTAAAGCACAGCAGGTTAGGCAGCATCCAAGGAACAGGAAATTCGACGTTTCGGGCCAGAGCCTTTGGATGCTGCCCAACCTGCTTTGCTTTAACCAGCAACACATTTTCAGCTCTGATCTCCAGCATCTGCAGACCTCACTTTTTATTCCATAAGGGCCACTCAGCTTCAGATGGTTTTACAGCCCAAACATGTGTATGCAGGCTGCTAGCTGCTAGTACTATTGAAGCTGCCTTCCATCACTTGGCGGGTGATTGGGAGTAGACTGATGAGGCAACAATTGATAGAATTGGATTTGCTCTTTTTTCATTGACAGTATGTACCTTGGCAATTTTCCACAAGGTTTGAGAGACACCAGTTTTCTTTAGTTACACTGGAAAGCTACACTTGGCTAGGGCTGCAACTTATTCTGGAGCACAAATCCTCAGTACAAATCCAGTGTTTTCAACCATTTCTTGATATCATATAGAGTGAAACAAAGTAATTGAAGGCTGGCATTTGTGGAAGACCTCAGAAGGCTGCTCAGATAGATCATCCATGTGGCACTACAGGTTGAAGGCGATACAAATGCAATGATCTTGCCTTTTTGCACCGATGTGTCAGGCTCCCTCATCTTGGAGGTTGAGAATATTTGTGGAGCTCTACCTTCCTGTCTGTTGTTTAATTGCTCCACCTAGATTTCACACCACCTCAAAGCTCAGATTTGAACTGTTAGTTGTGGGAGAGACCTGCTGAGTTTGGCTGTATTCAAAAGGGGGGGGGGGGGTGTAGATGGTGGCTCAGTGGTTAGCACTGCTGCCTCACAAATGTCACAGACTTGGGTTTGGTTCCAGCCTCGGCCAATTGTCTGTGTGGAGTTTGCACGTTCTTCCAGTATCTGCGTGGGCTTCCTTCAGGTGCTCCGATTTCCTCCTACAATCCAAAGATGTGCAGGTCAGGTGAATTGACCATGCTAAATTTCCCATGGTGTTTAGGGATGTTTTAGTTAGGGATAAATGTAGGGGAATGGGTCTGGGTGGGTTACTCTTCAGAGGGTTGGTGTGGACCTGTTGGGCCAAAGGGCATGTAGGGATTCCAATTCTAATTCTAATGTAACTTCACCATGTTCATAACTCATTTCCTATGATGTCTGCTGCTGTTCCTGCTCTCTTCCCTGAACCAGGATTGATCTCCTGGCTTGATGACAATGGTAGAGTGGGCGAGCCAGGCATTAGATTACAGTGCTGATTGTGTACTGTTCTGCTATAGCTGATTGGTGTGGACAAAATCAAGTGGTCTTCTCCTTTCTGTTGGTTCCCTATCCACTTGCTGATGCAGCTTACCAGCTGCATCTTTAATGAATTGCTTTTTAAACAAGTCATTTTGTTTTTAAAAATTTCCTTGCCATCTTTCAGCTTCTATTTTAATACAATGTTTATGTCCCAGTCTTTAATTTGCTCTCTGCAATATGTTTCCACAAGAATTTGAATATTACTGCTTTCCACTTCCAGGTTTGCTGTCCATGAGATTTCTTTAAATATGATTGCCTACTTAGGCAGCTTGATGCTATCACTGCAGCTCAGTATTGGGAATACCCATCAAACAACACCAGAATCAACTATCCATCAAGAGAGGTCATACTCCAAAATGATCACAAAATCTGCTCAGCAAAGTTTTCTTCAAAATCAGCAACAATCATCATTGCTTTGCACCTGACTGCAAGATGGTACTGCAGCTCTCCCATGATATAGATGATACTGTGCCCCTCTCTAGTGATGTGGAACACACTGTACTTCACTTCACTGTTTACCCTTGTCGGACAAAGTGATAGCATAATCCCAACTTTCAAGATAAGTTTTTGATTCTCATCAGCTATCTCTGCAACACTCTCAGCTTATCAAATAACACCAACATGAGATGAAAGCACCTTTGAAGTTGCTTGGGAGGAGTAATGGTCATAGTATCCATTGCTCCATTTGACCTAATTATTCTAGAGTGATAGTGCTTTCTGTTTCTGAGCAGTGTGCATTCACTGCAAGGTAATTGTTTACAATGCTAAAAGAGAATATTTTATTACCCAAACTGCAGCAATGCCTCAGGCACTTGGAACCACATTGCCAACCATTGTGTAAACTTAATTGGACCTTACAAGAAAAAAATCAATTGAATCAAATAGGGAACTACTGAAATGGAATATTCATGTCATACACTTAAATTTCACAAGGATAACTTGTCTAACAATGTCACCTTCAAATTCTTCAATACATTGTTACTACAGAAATAAAGGGCAGTTCTATGATACCTGTCATGATAGATGTCAGTTTGGTCCCATGGAATTTTTGTCTTACAAATTCATTAACAAGAGAATGCAATTCTTCTTGTCTAAGGTTAACACTGAAAGGCTTTCCTTGTTGGATGAACTGACTCATGAATATATTTAGTACATACTTATGCAGTGAGAAATGCTCTTGTTTCCTTCATCCATGTAGTTTCCAGGTGTTGAGCATTTGCAGCTGCCTGGGGCAATTTAATTTGAAGCATGGTGTTGCAAAATCAGCATTAATATTCCAAACAGAATGATTTGCAATCAGAATTAACAAAGAACCAGATGCTTCTGAATACATCATTCTGTTCAAAAAATGTCAGATTTTTCCTGTACGGAGCTCTTAGCCAAATTGTATAAAAGAGGTAGATGGCTAGGTTTTGTCAGCTCCAAAATTGTTTTAGAATTCTACTGATTACACACTCTCTTTAGGATTGAAATTGTCAAATTCAGAAAATTTAAGAGAAGTGCCAGTACAGCAATGAGCAGTATTCCCATCCATAGTTAATATCACAGAACACTTTCCCCAGCCCAAATTGTCCAGTACATTGTTTGGATAGCTGGAAAATGGATGCACATTGGGAATTGTGTTCAAATTCTGTGGAATTCCTGGTGCACATGCACGGGCAGTAATTACCTGGGTAGTTTTAACTTCCAAAGAGCTGATTTCCACTGCAGTTATCAATTTCTTGGGTCATATTTGCAGTAGGCTCAATAATGTTACACTGGTTGATAGCCAACATAACCAACTGAGCCCTACAATCACCAACTTCCAACAGACCAAACAACTCCCCAGCCGACCACCATCTCAGTCACTCTTTCACCTACAAACTAATCCACTGAAAGATTTGGACTTTTAAAAAATATGCTGGGATGCACCAGCCACAGTCACGAAAAAGTGGAGTTCCCTTACTTTGTCTTTTTTTGCACTCGATGGTCTACCCATCAATGTTGCATTGACCATCAATGCTTCAGTCAGGATCAGAAGACCCAGCTAAAGAATTGTGCAAGGACTACAGTGCAGGAATCCACATAAGCAGCATCAATGCATTGGGCATCAATTTTGACCAGGAGATTTTGGGTGCCAAGTTAAATCTGCTTTCTTTAAGATAGATGGGGATAATTGTTAAAACAAGTCAAATCTTTGAATAAACTTGGACATAACTTTGAATAAACTTGGACAGAAGTTTTGATTTCCATCAAACCCATCTAAATTCTATTTGTTTCTGTAGTTGTGGGACATCAGTCTCCATGACAATCTAATGGGTCTGTCTGTACAAGATGTCAATATAGCTGATAAATTTGGACGTGTTTACAGTCGGGGTCATTCCATTTCAGGAAGAATGAAAATTTAATGAAAATGGTACAGCATAGATTCACTAAGCAATTACTAGGGTTATAGTTACAGAAGAAACTTGCCAAGTTAGGCCTGTTTCAGGTCAGCAAAAAGTGTTAAGTGGTGACAAAACACAATCACGGCAGGAGAACCAAATTGTTTTTACAAGCCAGTCAAATTGGTCAAGTAGATCACAAACTTAAGCAATGAGCAAAAAGAATTTTAAATGAATGTTAGAAAGAGATTCTTTACAACTTTCTTTTCTTAGTTATGGTGTGCAATTCTTTTTCACAAATTGTTGTTTTATTCTTTTGAGTGGGGAAAAAAAAATCTTTAAATAAGTTGGGGTTAATGAAACATTGGATCAGATTAGGTCCAAATCACTTTGTCTTTTCAATGACTTCAGTTAAGACTTTAAGAGCATATAATAGCCAGTTAACTACTTGACAAAAAAAATGCCTAATGACTTTAATGTTTGACAAGAAGAAAATATTCTTAGACATATTTATTGCCAGAGGAGATTCAGTGGATAAATTTGAAGTAATTGTATTAATGTTGTTGAGCCAATACGGTAAGGTGGGCTTTCTACCAGTTTGTTAGCAGAATTACTATATGCATAAATAACTGTTTCCGCATTATCTCCAATTATTTACTGCTCTGTTTAGAAAACTGAAATTAATTTTTTCTGGCACCTCATACGTTCCAGTGCTTCTTGCTGTTACAAATATCCCATGGTTGAGGCAGAGAGAAGATGTCCTTTGCCGGATAAACTTAGTCTATATACGGTATTACTGAATGTTAAAGCATATCTAACTGAAACTGGCTTCATCTGGGAGGAAGCAAAACTAAATCTCTCAAAATAATTAACTCAAATCATGCTCATCACTAAGAATTCTTGTATTCATGGAAACCGAACTGAAATATGTCGGTACATAATATATTTTCTGGAAAGGTTCTCTCATCTCCACTTATTATAATAATGAGGTAACTTTAAAGTGGCCATTGAGACTGTACTTGTAGAAAATCTTATACATTTAAAGTTGAAACTTTCATGCCCCCCCCCCCCCAACCCGATGTGTTTTCAGTTGGGTGACAGTGGAAGTACTCAATTGATTATTCCATTGATATCTGTCTGAAGTCTACAGCTTCTTGTTATTATTTTATAATCAAGACAGGAAATACAAGTTGGAAAATTGACCAGCTCAGCAGATTTCCCCTTCCCGTAGAGAGTTCTGGGGGCGGCTACACAGGTATTTGAGTGTCAAGCCAAACTGATTCGTAAACTCTGCTTCATTCTCTGAGACTTTGGTTCAGTTGTATAAAAGGCTGTTCGGTCTGTAACCCTCAACTCCTGACCCAAACACCTGCCCCCAGCAGCCATTTAACTAATATCCACCATGGGCCTTGAGGTGATAAGAAAGGAATTAAAATTCTAGCAATCTAAGTGAGCTCTCACTCAATCACTGGATACTGAAAAACTCCCAATCATGAAATCCATTCAAAAATGTTATATTTCCACAAGTGGTAAATCTGTTGTCAAATCAAACTTTTATTCACAAATTACATTAAAGACAGATCATCTTGTAATAGTCTCATAAAACTGCCAATCAAAATATGAAGAATTGTGAAAATAAGGTAAATTTAAATTTGATATTGAATCACTTATGTGATTCTTGCCCCATCCACTCTCCCTGCTGCCAAAATAGGACCTGTCAGTATAAAGGGAAGTGATGACATAGAGATATTATTACTCGACTATTAACCCAGAGATTTAGGTATATTCTGGGGACTCAGATTCAACTATGGCAATTGGTGGAATTGGGATTCATTTCAAAAAAGTTTGGAATTAAGAGGCTAAAAATGACCACAAATCCATTGTTGATTGTTGGAAAAACCCAACCTGTTCATTTTAGGAAAGGACTTTCCCTGGTCTGGCCTAAATGTGACTCTAGACCCATATAATGTGATTGACTCAAACAATTAGGACAATAAATGTTGAGCCAATGATACCCCCACCCTGTGAATGAAGAAAGAAAGAAATGTGGCACTTCAACATATTCTCATTGATTATTAAAGTTGGTCTGACTCATGAAAATCTGATCCTATATGTGCTCATTTTTCATTTTTATTCACAGTGGTTTTGATTTGGAAGAGAATGCACAATGTGAGGAAAACATTCTTCATTTTTTAAAATCTGGAAATGGTGCTAGTGCCAACTCTACCTGTCCACAATGCAAATGAGCTGCAGCCTGTTTGACAAGTGCATCCTCAAACAAAGAGAAGTTGGTTGGAAAACACAATATTACACACCATAGAGGCACAGACAGATTATCAGTGACGGCATACGTCAGACAGAAAGCAATCAAGAGTGATGGCTCAGGTGGAAAACACCAGGAAGCAAATTACAAGATGTTTAGTGATACGCTTATCTTAATTTTTACTTTCTTGTGCCTCAGAGTGAAGAATGTTAGTGCCATCTACTTTTCCATCTAATGTGCCGAAAACAATGCACTCAAAAAATTATGATAATTCAGTCTAACATCCCTGGTCCCCCATTAATTTGTCTCAGCTCCAACTTGAGAGGGCACTCCTGACAGCATGAGAGAAACAATTGTCTGCATTTTTACCAGCAACAATTTTATGACCACAATTAAATAGAAAATTTGCAGAACTAATTAGTAGCAAATTAGGAGTGTTTCATGTAATGTGCTGTTTCCACTGGCCACTGGATTGAAGTAGGTCAAACAATTTTATATGGAGCTGAACATTCAGCAGGCAGGTTGCTTCATTGTATTTCTCTGCATTAGAGTTAAACCCTGTCTCTGAACTGAAGGACAAACATTAACCCATATTACTAAGCGCCTCATACATCATATTTGCAAGGAGTATATTAATCTTTTAATTGTACATAACTTAAAACAAAATTCATAAAATTACCACATAACAAAATTAAGACGACAAATTGGCAATTCAAATAGGAAAAGGATTTTGGATTCACCTGTGGCCGTGGGTGACCTCTAACAAGGCAGGTTAGCTCCAAGGTTTCTCCTTCCCGAATGGTGTATACCCTTTCTGTATATCGTTCTTCTTCTATGTTACATGCTTGACCAGAGTGCATGATGCTCACAGTTGGCGGAGCTGAAAAATAATAAAAAGAGGTGCAGTCAGTACTAATTTTACAAATGCCTGATTAATATTTCCTGTTCAGTGAAAATCCAAGACCTTTTCTATCCCAATTTAAAACAATTCATCTGCTATAAATTCCTATTCTTTGAACAATGTTCCACCTGGATAACATTTGGAGGTTTACAGCCCAGAAGCTCGACTCAGCTGAGTGAAATGAGCTGTAAAGTGGTACCAATTTGGTTCTCTACAAGTTCTCAGAAAGTCACACATGAAATATTTTGTATTTCAGAATATTCTGGAGGAATTGGCCAATTCTTACAAGTATGTGACTCTACAATTGTGCTCATTGGCTAATGAAGAAAAGATACAGAAGAAAAATAAGTACGGGAGAAAGGCAGATAAATTGGTTTTTTTTCATTGTTTGTTGGTGAATGACGAGGTGGGATGTGCATTCTCTCCAATATGTTTGTCCATATAATGCTTTCCTCACGATTACTGAAACATTAAATCAGAAGATACTTCTCCAGGAAATGACCAGCACAAGAACAACATTAGCACAGATTTGAAAACAGTTCACTTATGTTCCATACAATAATTTGGTTCAACAATATCAAACCCGCTTACATACATGAAGACTGTTACATTAAACCCTACTTCAGAATTGCTGTCTGTAATTTGAACTAACACCTAGATGCGGAACTGAGAGATTGCCATTCTGTTGGAGCTTCTATCTTTTGGAATAAGTTAAATTCAAGATATGCAGCAAATAGATGTAAAATATGGGGTGTAGGTATGCTCACTGAGCTGTAGGTTTGATATCCAGACATTTCATTACCTGGCTAGGTAACATCATCAGTGGCGACCTCCAAGTGAAGCGAAACTGTTGTCTCCTGCTTTCTATTTATAAGTTTGTCCTGGATGGGGTTCCTGGGGTTTGTGGTGATGTCATTTCCTGTTTGTTTTCTGAGGGGTTGATAGATGGTATCTAGATCTGTGTGTTTGTTTATGGTATTGTGGTTGGAGTGCCAGGCGTCTAGGAATTCTCTGGCATGTCTTTGCTTAGCTTGTCCCAGGATAGATGTGTTGGCCCAGTCGAAATGGTGGGTTTTTTCATCCGTGTGTAGGGCTACAAGGGAGAGAGGATCATGTCTTTTTGTAGCTAGCTGGTGTTCGTGTATCCTGGTGGCTAACTTTCTTCCTGTTTGTCCTACGTAGTGTTTGTGGCAGTCTTTGCATGGAATTTTGTAGACGATGTTGGTTTAGTCCATGGGTTGTACTGGGTCTTATAAGTTTGAGAGTTTTTGTTTGAGAGAGTTGGTGGGTTTGTGTGCTACTGGGATTCCGAGGGGTCTTAGTAGTCTGGCTGTCATTTCTGAGACTTCTTTGATATATGGTAAGGTGGTTAGGGTTTCTGGTTGTGTTTGGTCTGCTTGTCGTGGTTTGTTCTTGAGGAATCTGCAGACTATATTTTTTGAGTATCTGTTCTTCTTGGATACGTTGTATAGGTAGTTCTCCTCTGTTTTCTGAAGTTAGTCTGTGCTGCAGTGTGAGGTGGCTTGTTGGAATAGTGTCCTGATACAGCTTTGTTTGTGTGTGTTGGGATGGTTGCTGGTGTAGTTAAGTATTTGGTCAGTGTTTGTCGGTTTTCTGTATACGCAAGTTTGTAGATCTCCGTTGTCCTTTCTTTCGACTGTGGCGTCCAGGAATGCGAGTTTGTTGTTGGTTTCTTCCTCCTTGGTGAACTTTATGCCTGTGAGGGTTTCGTTTTGTGATGACAAAGGTGTCATCTACTAGCGGACCCAGATTTTTGGTTTGAGGGTTGGTAGGGCTGTTTGTTCTAGTCTTTGCATTACCGCTTCTGCTATGAATCCTGATAGCGGAGATCCATAGGACAAACAGGAAGAAAGTGAGCCACCAGAATACACGAACACCAGCTAGCCACAAAAAGACACGATCCTCTCTCCCTCGTAGCCCTACACATGGATGAAAAAACCCACCATTTTGACTGGGCCAACACATCTATCCTGGGACAGGCTAAGCAAAGACATGCCAGAGAATTCCTAGAGGCCTGGCACTCCAACCACAATGCCATAAACAAACACACAGATCTAGATACCATCTATCAACCCCTCAGAAAACAAACAGGAAATGACATCACCACAAACCCCAGGAACCCCATCCAGGACAAACATATAAATAGAAAGCAGGAGACAACAGGTTTGCTTCACTTGGATCTTGCCACTGATGATATTACCTAGCCAGGTAATGAAATGTCTGGACATCAAACCAACAGCTCAGCGAGCATACCTACACCCTAAACCTCAACCTGAGCTACAAACCTTCACAAACCTTGTAAAAAAGATGTGTATTGGCATATTTTACAACAGGGTTCATTGAAGGGCACAGGATTGTTCTAATTTCTTGGCCAATATTTCTCCCTCAATCAACGATACCAGAACAGGTCAAAAGAGAACTATTTGTGATTATAATCTTGTTGCTGCCTTCCAAGTACAGTTTTCTGTAAATACAATGCTACTCTCCAGAGTTAAAGGAATTTTGTACAGAAACAGTGAGATTAGCTTATACGAATCATGTTAGTTATGCCTATGATATTGCTGCAGGGAAGAAGGACAATTAATGATCAGCTGCTATTACTGAGTCTATCCCCTTCTGGCACAGTGGATCTTCTGCACATAATCATCCCATTCGTACCCTATGCTGCTAAAACGGCAAATGACATTCGAGGGAATGCATAAACATCACTAAAGAATATTTCCAGCTGTGCTAAACATTTGCTGGATGATATTATGAGACAGAAAACCTACAAAGATATAAAATGTTAAATTATATTGACTGCCACACTTAATCATTCAAGGACAGCAACTACTGAACAATATACTTATCTTATGAAATGATCTGCTAAATTGAAAGAAGCTAAATTATCATTGTAATTCAAATCTCATACATACAATAAAACTGATCTACAACAAACATTCCTCCGAATAGCAGAATGAACTACTTATTTCCTTCAACTGCCTCATCACAAAATAGCATTTTAGAGATTGCTTTAAAGTTTAAAAAACACAAACAGCCAAAAATGATGCTAAATCAAAAGGTAGTGTACTGTATGTTGAAAATCTGAAATTAAAAAACAGAATTATTGGAAATACTCTGCAGATCACGCAGCATCTATGGAGAGAGGGAAATGAGAAGGCTACAGAAATTTCAATGGTTGTTTTTGCAAGGCTGCAACTGCACAGGGGATCAGGTGGAAGCCCAATGCAGCTGATTCAACATGAGGTATTCTGGAAATACAAATTTCCTTTGGCTGATTGCTCTACATCTGGAATTCTCTGAAAAAGTCCCTTATCATTGTAGGATTTTGGAGGGCTCTAACTCATTTGAGTTAAATGTGCAAACAGGAAAGTTACAAGATTAAAAACCTATTCTAACTCTTGGGCAACTATTAAAGAGAACCACTGACTCACCATAACCTGTACAAAACTACACCCCCCCCCCCCGCCCCGCACCCCCGACACTTTATAATCTCCCAACCCAAAACACCAACACCACCAAACCCAGCTGGACCTGATACCACCCTTGAACCAACCCTTTGATTGACCCTAAGTTCTCATCCATTTCCCTAACACCAAATGATCTCACTTATTTGCCTCCCTGACACCTCACCCACCTGGCACTGCAACCAACTCATGTGTCTGTCACCCTATCTCTACCCTCCATATACCACGAACATCCCAAACCCATTTGACACCCTAGCCCCTCACCCAATGACACCCTCGTCCACCAGCCACCCAATGCGTTCAACCACCTGACATCCTAACCTCTCACCATTCTGACACACTTGTCCCTACCCCTCCACTCTCCAACTCCGCATTTGCCATCTTATCCATTTCCAGCAGCTGTCAAACCAGTGAATGGACATTTAAACTACAAATTGCAACACTTAATGTCATGGGGGCATAGTTTTGAAATTGATTCTCCCTGCTGCTGGATTGATCTCCACTGTTCCATATCAAGAGGCTCCAGTCCAGGAAATTCCAAGACGAAGTCAATCAAAGGTAAGTATGTATCTATTCCTGATGAAGGGATGATGCCTGAAATATCGATTTTCCTGCTACCTGGATGCTGCCTGACCTGCTGTGCTTTCTAGCACCACACTCTCGACTCTGATCTCTAGCATCTGCAGTCCTCACTTTCTCCCATATTCATGTATTGCAAGAAGTCAGCACAATTATGGAAGTCAAGTCTCTCCAGCATTTAGGAAAATGCATATTTGAAAGTAATGCTCCCTTTATATTCTTAAACAAGACACTGCTATTCTCTAAATTGGGGTACTATTTCCCTCCAGGAGATATTTTTATGAAATATAAGAGAACATGCAGTCAGCAAGATTCCAATCATTGAAGAGGAATGTTTCCAAGGAATTAGTAAATATTTGTTTGTCCTCCTGCTTACAAGATGACTGCTAACCACCTGAAAATTTGCTGATTTTTCCTCGATCCCTCTGACACAGTAGCTGACAGCTTGAAACAATTAGAGTTAAATTCAACCCTTGAAATTCCTCTCAAGAAGCCAAGTGATCACTCATCGTCAACACTGCTCGGAGCATCACAGACATTTATCTCAGGGCTGTGATGTCCAGTGGAGGTAAAGATAGTACAGGTCTCACTAAAGGTGGTACCACTCAGCTCTATAATAATATCCAGAGTATAACCACACTGGTATTTGCTGCCGGGCAAGTATAGAGGGTTTAGGTGCAGCTCCGTCTTTATTTATTTGGAAACTCTCAGTGACTTGAAGATTTACTTGGAAATCATTAAGAAGGATCTGCTCATGTATACCGAGCACATTGAATACAAGACCAATACCATCATAATCTGTGCCCTCAAATGCCATGGAAAATATTTCTATGAATTCAGTGGTTGGAAACTCTGAAGGAAACATCTCAACACTGCCCTGGTGTACTCAGTACCTGCTTGAATTGGTAATTCACTTTCCAGTCACAGAGAGCTATCCTCATTTATATTCCATCTGCGAGCATCTTGTTGGCTCTTTTGCCTCTTAAGGAAAAGGATCACTAGTAAGTTATGACACAGTTCATAAGTTTGAATTCTCAACAGTACAATATCAAACCTTGCAGTAGTGAAATGAATGGGACAACTCTCAATAAATTGTATGAATGCACTGTCACTACCCTCTTTGATGTGGAGTTGATGTTGGACTGGGATAGACAAAGTTAAAAATCACAACACCAGGTTACAGTCCAACTTTGAATTTGGAGGGACATACTTTCAGAGAGCTGCTCCTTCATTACATAGCTAGTGGGACATGATCCTCCTCAATATAGTGATGCAGCCTATCCCTTTGAATGACTGTATCTCCGGGTTGGTGAAACTATCTGTTGACTGTTTGCATCTCCATTGACTGCTCGGTTGTGTGCATTTCAAAATCGCTCAGAAAAGGACACAAAATCACTTCTTTTTGGATAATCATTGTAAGAAAGATTTGTTTGGACCACTGAAACAATAAATAAGTATTCATAAACATACAGTGATATCTTTGTGGGCTGGAGACAAATGATACACCAAGTTGACATTTGATCCAATGGACTGCCTGAAAATTGGAAAAATTTGAAAAAGAGTACTGTATTAGAACATAGAACATCACAGCGCAGTACAAGCCCTTTGGTCCTCAATGTTGTGCTAACCCGTGGAACTAATCTGAAGTGTATCTAACGTATACTATTCCATTGTCGTCCATATGTCTATCCAATGACCATTTGAATGCGCTTAAAGTTGGTGAGTCTACCACTGTTGCAGGTAGTGTGTTCCATGCCCCTATTACTCTGAGTAAAGAAACTACCTCTGACATCTGTCCTATATCTATCACTCTTCAATTTAAAACTATGTCCCCCCGTGCTAGCCATCAATATCAGAGGAAAAATGCTCTCACTGTCCAACCTATCTAATCCTCTGATTATCTTATATGTCTCAATTAAGTAACCTCTCAACTTCTTCTGTCTAACAAAAACTGCCTGAAGACCATCAGCCTTCCCTTTACAACAGGCAACATCCTAGTAAATCTCCTCTGAACCCTTTCCAAAGCTTCCATATCCTTCCTATAATGCAATGGCCAGAACTATACGCAGTACTCCAAATGTGGGTGCACCAGAGCTTTGTACAGCTGCAGCATGACTTCATGCTTCTAAAATTCAATTCCTCTACCAATAAAAGCTAATACATCGTATGCCTTCTTAATAACCCTAGCAACACGGGTGGCAACTTTCAAGGATCTATATACCTGGACACTGAGATCTCTCTGCGCATCTAAATGACCAAAAATCTTACCATTCACCCAGTTCTCTGCATTCATGTTTCTCCTTCCAAAAAGTGAATCACCTCACACTTTCCACATTAAACTCCATTTTCCATCTCTCAGCCTCGTTCTGCAGCTTATCTATGTCTCTCTGAAACCTACAATATCCTTCGTCACTATTCACAATTCCACTGACCTTCGTGTCATCCGCAAGTTTACTAATCCATCCTTCTATGCCCTCATCCAGGTCATTTATAAAAATGATAAACAACAGTAGACTCAAAACAGATCCTTGCGGTACGCCAGTAGTAACTGAGCTCCAGGATGAACATTTCCCATCAGTCATCATCCTCTGTCTTCTTTCAGCTAGCCAATTCCTGAACCAAACTGTTAAATCATCCTTAATCCCATGCCTCCATATTTTGTGCAATAGCCTACTGTGAGGAACCTTACCAAACGCCTTGCTGAAATCCATGTATACCACATCAACCACTTTACCCTCATCCACCTGTTTGGTCACCTTCTCAAAGAACTCAATAAAGGTTTGTGAGGCATGTCCTACCCTTCACAAAACCATGCTAATTATCCCTAATCAATATTTTCCTTCTAGAGGATTATAAATTCTATCTCTTACAACCTTTTCCAACCTTTTACCAACAACAGAAGCAAGGCTCACTGCTATATAACTTCCAGGGTTTTTTCTACTCCTCTTCTTGAAAAGGGAACAACATTTGCTATCCTTGAGTCTTCTGGCACTATTCCTGTGACAATGATGACAAAGATCAAAGCCAAAAGCTCAGCAATCTCCTCCCTGGCTTCCCAGAAAATTCTAGGATAAATCCCAACCTGGCCCAAGGGACTTATCTACTTTTACACTTTCCAGGATTGCTAACACCTCCTCCTTGTGAACCTCAATCCCATCTAGTCTAGTAGCCTGTATCTCAGTATTCCCCCAACAACATTGTTTTTTTTCTAGTGTGACTACTGATGCAAAGTATTCATTTAGCACTTCTCCTATCTCCTCCACCTCCAGGCACAACCTCCCATTACTACGCTTGATTGGCCCTAATCATACTCTAGTCATACTTTTATTCCTGATATACCTATAGAAAGCTTTAGGATTTTCCTTTATCCTATCCGCCAATGACTTCTTATGGCCACAACATTGAAATTTCAGGTAGCAACCCATGCTGCAAGTTCACACACTTCAAACCACGTCTTGCTTGTCGTGCCTCATTGTGATCTTGAAATCTTAGTTCTGACTTCATTACTCTCAACCTCCTGTATACTCAAACTGCAATTTCATTTCCCAACCCACTTTTGAATTAGTTTAAAACCATCCATGGAGCATTAGCAAATTTTGTCCTCAGGATATTGGTATCCCTTTGGTTCAGGTAAGACCCTCCTGTTTGTAGAGGCCCCAATTATCCAGGAAACTCTTCTTGCAAACTCGTAATTACCAAATCACAGAGATAGTAGATCATTGCATTGTCTCTCTAAATGTAGGTTGAGAGATGTTGGATAATATCTCAATGAATTCCTAAAAGCTGGTTTAGGTAAAAGAAGATAATCCATAGTGACTTGAAAATCAGTTTTAGGAGCAGCTAAAGTACCTCAAAATTGGGAATTTTATTTGGGGAGAACATTGTTGAATAATATAATTGATTAAAAAGCTTGACAGTTTGTCATTCTTAAACTAACCCAACATTGGCACTTTTATTCTGTTTCAAGTATCTGTGTCTTTATGCTTGCACAAAAAATATTGCCTCAGGTCAGTCATATAGATTGCTTTGAAGAATTAACTTATTCACCATAATTAGGTTCTTTCATTGTTCATGGAAAAATATAGCTGAGTAAACAGAAACTATTATGAACAATGAGCCTACAGAAAAAGAAATCAAAAGTGATAATGAACTTGATTCATGAATTAATTCCTTGAATTCACTAAACATGACTTTGTGTATGAGAAATGCCTCACAAACCTGCTTGAGTTTTTTGAAGAAGTAACAAAGAGGATTGATGAGGGCAGATCAGTAGATGTGATCTATATTGACTTCAGTAAGGCATTTTATAAGGTTCCCCATGGGAGACTGGTTAGCAAAGTTAGATCTCATGGAATACAGGGAGACCTAGCCAGTTGGATACAGAACTGGCTCAAAAGGTAAAAGACAGAGGGTGGTGGGGGTGGTGGAGGGCTGTTTTTTCAGATTAAAGGTCTGTGATCAGTGGAGTGCCACAAGGAAGGGTTCTGGGTTCACTACTTTTCATCATTTATATGAATGATTTGGATATGAGCATAAGAGGTATAGTTAGTAAGTTTGCAGATGACACCAAAATTAGAGGTGTAGTGGACAGTGAAGAAGGTTACCTCAAATTACAATGGGATCTTGGTATGCTTTCTTTTATTGGTCAGAGTATTGAGTACAGGAGTTGGGAGGTCATGTTGCAGCTGTACAGGACATTAGTTGGCCACTGATGGAATATTCATGCAAATCTGGTCTCCTTCCTATCGGAAAGATGTTGTGAAACTTGAAAGGGTTTACAATAATCTTGCCAGCATTGGAGGATTCGAGCTACAGGGAGAGGCTGAACAGGCTAGGAGCATCAGAGGCTGAGGGGTGACCATATAGAGGTTTATAAAATCATTTTTTTTTTAAGATTAGATTATTACAGTGTGGAAACAGGCCCTTCAGCCCAACAAGTCCACACCGACCTTCCAAAGAGCAACCCACCCAGACCCATTCCCCTGCATTCACCCCTTCACCTAGCACTATGGGCAATTTAGCATGGCCAATTCACCTAACCTGCACATTTTTTCAGGCTATGGGAGGAAACCGGAGCATCTGGAGGAAACCCAAGCCGACACTGGGAGAATGCGCAAACTCCACACAGACAGTTGCCTGAGGCAGGAATTGAACACTGGGTGCTGTGAGGCAGCAGTGCTAACCACTGTGCCATCCAAAGAGGGGCATAGATAGCGTATATAGACCAGGTATTTTCCCTGAGGTGGGTGAGTCCGGAACTAGAATGCATGGGTTGGGTGTGGAGTGGGGGTGTGGGGCTGGGGGTGGAGATATAAAAGAGACCTAAGGGGCAACCTTTTCACACAGAGGGTGGTGTGTGTGGGGAATGGGCTGCCAGTGGAAGTGGCGGAGACTAGTACAATTGCAACATTTAAAAAGGCATCTGGATGGGTATATAAATAGGAAGGGTTGGAGAGATATGGGCCGGGTGCTGGCAGGTGGGGCTACATTGGATGGGATAGAGTCGTGGATGAGTTTGACCAAAGGGTCTATTTCCACGCTTACATCTCTATGACTCTAAATAGAAATTGATGAAACCTCAAGGATTGGATATTTAAATAGGTCTGTCCTTTTAACAACATAACAATTAAAGTTGGTATCTGTATATAATTTATTTAATCATGTCCTTTTCCCATTTGTAACACATACAAGTGGATCTGTGAAACTTGAAGAGCACACATATTATCAGGAAATATATATTGATAAATTTACTGCTTAGACTTAATCTTATTGAAAACAAAAGTAACTTGCCTCAAGATGTGACTGTAAATGTTTTTGAGCAAAGACATTGCAACCTAAAAATGTTACAACCTCTCTTTCCAATGCTTTCACACAAAAACCAAGACTGATGCTCCAGTGCTGTCAAGAGGGAATCTGCACCCCTGAAGGTGGCGCCTTTCAGAGGGTGTTTTTGGCTGCTCAGATGAATGCAAAGGATTACATGGAAGTATTTTGTGAAAGAACAGAAGTTATCCATGGGGTCCTAGTCAATATTTAGGGCTAATTCAGCTTCAAAAAGGCAGATTAGCTTGTCATTCACATTGCAATTGAAATAACTCCACAGAGGCCACCTGGTTAACTGTTATTTACACATGGAGAGTTCTTGATACAGATCCAGCTCAGAGTGAACAGAGCCTCTGACACTCCTTTTATGTCTGTCAGCTAGGGTTCCCTGATTGATTGAACGATGTTAACAGCTCCAGTGAACTCACATTCTATGAGGTCCACCTGACTGACCTTGTTATATTCACTACAGCTACCTTCGGCATTTTGCTATGTGCAAATTGGTTGCCACTTTGCGTACATTACAACATGATGATACTTCAAAAGTACTTTATTGGCTGGAAGGCATGTCCAGTAGTTGTGAAAATTTTAACATAAATGCAAATCTTTCTTTTCTGTTATATTTCATGAGACCACTGCTGCACATTGGGGAGTGTAGCTCAGAACCCAGGCCATCAAGGTCCAGGGCTGCTCCAGGTTAACATACAAAGATCGGCTGCATTCTCCTCATGTGAAAACCACCAGACATCCAATGGCCATGCTGCAGCTACTGGGGGAGAACTGCATACCAGCACTAGGTCAGGAAAGGGTACCCACAAAACAGACACGAGGGCAATACAAGAAGGTAAATAATTTCGTTTTTAATGTTTTGTGAAAAGTACTTTTGAATAAAGTTTTTTTTGTTGTTGGTGGTGCCTTTAGTCTCAGAATTTTGAGAAGGAGATGACAGTGATGATCCTTTCAACATTTCAGGAAATACCAGGATGGCATCTTAGGTGAATTGGCATTGAAGAGGTAGCTTGTATCAATCTTTATCGTTTGATAACAGTCACATCCAGAATTGCTGGACCTCAGGAAAGTGGAAGTGAAGGAGGAACGCATGATAATTACAGTCACTGGAGAAGTGAGACTGAGCAAATTATTGAATCCAGGAGCTGACAATGCCAAGGTCTCAATGGACTTCTTCCTTATTGTTTTAAGAGAACTAGATACTTCGATAGTTGACACATTTGCTTTGAATTTTTAATGTTCCCTCAATTTTGGCAAGATTTATTAGATGGAAATTAATAAATGTAACTTTTTTATTCCAAAAGGATGGGAGATAGGAAACAATAATTACAGGACAGTTTGCTTAATATTTGCCAAAGAAAAATGTTAGAAACTTTCATTGAACATGGTTTGGGAAAGGGAAATCATATTTAACCAATTTAATAAAAGTACTTCAAAAAGTGTCATGTACTGTTTAAAAAAAGGAAAACAGTGGATAAATTTGACAAAGGGTCAGTTAGAATCAAAACGTCAGCTCTTTTCTCTCCTTACAGGTGCTGCCAGACTTGCTGAGATTTTCCAACATTTTCTCTTTTTTGGTTTCAGATTCCAGCATCCACAGTAATGTACTTTTATCCAGTGGATGAATTGTGTTGAGATCTCCAGAAGTCATTTTATAAGATGCCACTTCAAAGGTTCTTGCAGAAAATAAAAGCCCACATTGTAGGTGGGAAACATGTTGGTAAGGATAGAAGATGTGCTAACTAACAGGAATCAGAAAAAAGTATAAAGGAGTGATTTTTCTATATGAGAAGAAGCCAGTCTTGCAAAATTTACTGATGACACAAAAAACATTAGGAAAGTAAGTTTTAAAAGAGAACATAAGCAGCATGCAAAGGGATAGAAATAAGTCAGGGATAGAGATAGGTGAAAGTGAGGACTGCAGATGTTGGAGATTAGAGTGGTGCTGGAAAAGTGTAGCAGGTCAGGCAGCATCCGAGGAGCAGGAAAATCGACTTTTCGGGCAGGAGCTCCTCTGATGCTGCCTGACCTGCTATGCTTTTCCAGCACCACTCTAATCTTGACAGGGATGGAGATAGGTTAGGTGAGTGGAGAAAAATCTGACAAATGGAGCACTTTTAAAATTAATTCATGGGATGAAGACATCGCTGACTAGACAGCATTTATTACACATCCTTAATTGCCCAGAGGGCAGTTAAGAGTCAAGCACATTTCTGTGAGTCTGGAGTCAGATATAGGCAGGTAAGGATGGCAGTTACCTTCCCTCAAGGACCTTAGTGAACCAGATGGATTATTCCCGACAGTTGGCAATGGATTTGTGGTCATTGTTAGATCCTTAATTCCAGATATTCATTGAATTCAAATTCCACCATCTGCCATGGCGGGATTTGAACCTATGTCCCCAGAATGTTATCTTGGTGTCTGGATTAACAGACCAGTGATAATAATCTTTTAATCAATTAGAAAAACCATTTGAATTCATTTATGCTTTACTAATGAAAATGAAAAATAGAAGATTAAAAGCAATTTTTTTTAACTTTGGCAGCCATTTTAAATGTGCATGAAAAGGCCAACAGGTTGAGTGATTTTGCTCGGTTTATTTTTATTCATTCCAAATTATATTCTGAAAAGAGATATCAATGCCCAGTTTGAAAACATATGATGAAGTAACAACATTATAAACCCTAAAATACCTGCATGATGGAGCTATGGAATACTGTTGAAATTAATACAAAACAAAAACTAAACAAAAGGATAAACAAAATACAGGTGTTTACCGACAGCTTTCTCTCAAAGCTAAATGAAGACATATTTATAGTGAAGAACTCCAGGAACAATGTGATTAGTTGTTAAAGAGTGTTATAATTCTGCACACAACACACAGGATGCTGTAGTATCAGCAGCCTTGCTAATCTCTTGAAAGGTTAAATGCTGAGGAAGTGTGGAATGTTGACTTTTCAGAACAGGCCTCAGAAAAAATGGTCTTAATAATGGGCATCAGTCAAGTTGTTATTTTCCAGAGTGTGAAGAGCTCCATTGCTCAGAATTAGAGTAGCCCCACTAACTTTATTTCTGCATTGTTCTGCTTTGATTACCATTTCTTGAGGACAAGCTAAGGACCATTTTCAAGACACATGCAAATTCTGTTTTAAATTAGCACAAAAACCAAAAGGTGGCTATGTGCAGTCCTGCCATTCCCAGTTAATAAACAAGCTCACAACAAACTTTCTGGTGACAAAATGGTACAATTTTCAGATATTGTGGTTTCACTTGATGAGCAGTCAATTCAGAAAAAGTTTTCCTGATGGCTTCCCCCCACTCTCCATCCCCATTCCCTTGCTCTGTTTGAACCTTTGGTTTAATTGTGCTAGCAACCCTGAATACATCAATACTGTCCTTAGTCTGGACCCCTCCACTGACAACGGCACAGAGGTTTGGCTAGTTATATTTTATTTTGCTCATAGGAAATGCATAATAATTTCAGGTGCAATTGCTATATTTTTATACTGTTATCCAGGAGACTGGTTAGCTCAGTTGGGGTTGCAATATAGTGTGACAACAACAGTGTGGGCTCAATAGCATCTGAGTTATTCATGAAGGACCTTCCTTCAACCTTTCCTCTCACTTGAGGCACAGTGACCCTCAGGTTAAACCGCCACTATTCACTTCTCTATGACGAAAGAGTAACTTTATGGTCCTCAGAGACTATTGCAACTTTTATCTTTATATTGTTCTTTCAAATAAATTGTTCATTTGCTCAGTTATTTGTTTTTATTTCTCATTTGTTGAGAATAGCAAATTCAAAATATCATTACTAAAAGTATTAGGCCATGATGGGAAAGAGATCTACTGGTGATGGAATTGGAAAGTAGGGCTATCAATGTAATAAGAATAACCTGCCTTCGAAGATTTCACTCTGCATTCTGCTCTATTACATGCTCATTTTGTGTTATCATGCATAAAGTGGTGGAAAACTAAAACACTAGTCACTTCTCTTTCCTTTACTGTCCAGATTTTCATTTGTCAACTTTCAATGCTTTTGGGGATTATACATCCATTTTCCTCACAAAAGTTTGACATTGATACCACTGCCTTACAGTTGGATTTTACAAAAAGGTCGGTTCCAAGCATAATTTCCTCAGAGGAGAGGAAATTATATGACATTATTTGCCACTGACCTCATGCAACTGAAGAAAGACAAGGGCAAGGAGAAGCTCACTTACCTGCCTTTCAACTTTCTCAGTAATGGCAAGCTTTTAAACATTTGAAGGAAAAGCCCTGAGGAGTGACAGCAGTATTTTTTTTTAAAAAGACAGAATTGCTACTAATTAAATCTGTGAAGGTTCATCTGCACTTTATGGACTGTTGTGTTTTATTAGGTGCTCTGTCTTACATTGCATTTGGCAAAAAAACTCTTAAAGAGGTTGAGCTCCATTACTTCTCATCTACAATGTTGTAAGACATTTATAGGCAAAAAGACAGAGATCCATCAGCTCAATCAATCTTTTAATTCTCTTTTCTGTGTCTTGGTGGCTGTCAAGACTTACCAATGGCAGGTTTCAAGATTTTAGAACAATCTGGATGACACCTAGGGATTTATCACTCCCCACGACCCATTCCTATCCCCTGATAATATGTAACACAGTGAGCAAGAGGACCAGGGAAAAAAATTGCATAGAAGTGAAAGAAATTACAGCTCATCTAATTTCAGAAGATACTATAAATGCTAGTTTAGCAAAAGGAAATTAAAAATCTGATTAGCATTTGTATTGTAATATTTTTTCAAAAATATCATGTTGTATGTTTAGCATATAAAACTTTATTAAAAAAAGCAGAAAATATAATCTATTCACATTCAATGCATTGCTTACTAACTTCGCTTGGAATCAGTCCCACAGTGCCACTACAACACAACAAGCTATTAATTCAGCTCTGCAGTTTGGATGTAGCTAATGATAGAGCTATGGCAATGTGAAGCGGGCAAGATAATGACAACTGTGAGAAGAGTTTCTACTGGAATGAACTGATCTTTTTGCAGCCCAACTTATCAATATCAGCCTAATCAACATTATGAAATAAGAATTGTGAGCATAAATTTGATTGTCCAAAATCGAGTAGGCTAGTTTAAAATTATCTTGCAGCTGGCTCAGCACTCAAAACTGGCGACATTTCCATCTCAATTGAACCACAACTGGAAGCTTCAATGAGGACTGTAAAATCAAATTGTTCTTTTCAGTCACAAGAATATTAATACATACCTTTTAAAAGATTTTATTTAGTAAGGAACTCACTATTGCATGCCACTGAAATGAGTAATTGGTTCTGCATAGTTTTTTGGGAAAATCTACTGTTATTTAAGATCAGATTAGTTACATGCAGCAAACTGTACACTGATTAAAAAAATGCTTTTGTATCCCATTAACTTACATGCAGTTATAGTACCTAAACTGCATTAACTTACTACTCAAATATATCCAGAAATATTGATATTATGCAATTTTTTTCATGAAGCTGAAATACTGTTTACAAATGTCCATAGAAGTTTATTTGTACAGTAACATGTACATACATTGCAGCAATATAAACAGAAATTTCTGAAAGCTAGCACAATCTGGAGCATAATTTATCCTTTGATTATCAATTATACCCAAAACAAAAATTCTTGACCACCGTGCTTAAATTTGCATGGATCTAATTTTTTTTCCTAGTACACAGTGTCTGCTAAGCTATGAAGGAATTTATTTGCTTATTTACTTCCAAATTAACATTTATTTCAATCATGGAACATCCTAGATTGGAAAAGTATTGGAATTGTTACTTTATCTCCTGAACCCTAGCCTGTTAAGTGTGAATATTGAATTCTGAGACACAACATATGCAAGATTGCTATCTAAATGCAGAAACAATAGTCTGAATTTATCATATTTGTTTTGGATGCAACTTCAGAAGCTTAAGGTAACTCATTTGATTTTCCTACAGTCACTAACCCAAGCCTTTATAGAACCAATCATTGAACAAAATGCATGATCTTTGAAAAATCATTTGACTTGAACTTGGATAATGTATGTGAAAATATATGCATTCTGTCTGAAAGTAGGTCCTTGGCTCATTGTGCTCTGGTACTTTGAGCCATTACTTTGTCAATGACAGTTTTTACTGACTTTTTACTCTCAGTGGCAGGATGAGGAGGCAGGTCCACAGCTGGAATTGGAATTACATCCATGTTGTTGGCATTAATCTGAGCCTTATGCCTGCCACCAATCTGCCTGATCTACCTGACCTCCCAGCCTTATGATTATGAAAAGAAACGGCAGTACAAAATTATTTTTCATGTCACTTTTATTTTCCCATCTCAAAGCATGTAAAGACAAAGTTATCAAAATTCCCATTATAAGGACCATAATAACCTCGCTTCAAAATAACTTGCAGTTCCTTGGTCAAACGATCAATAGCACTCATATTGATTCAAGTCAGTGGCAACTGTAAAAAAGATTACACATTCCTTGTTATAGCAATGGCCATAACATTGGATCAATTCCTGCTCTTTTAAATTCATTTAGCTTTGTCCCTTCCTACAATAGGATGATGATGGCACCTGAGTTACGACTGTCATGACTGTTCTACATTCAGCAGTTCTTCAGACTCAACCTGTGCAATGTCACTGTTAATTTATCCCCATTAGGAGTGAGTGTAAACATGTTCAAACTGAATCAATTAATCTAACCAACTGTTAAACCAGGAAGAAAAAGGCAAACAGAAGTCTTAGGGTTATAATATTGATCAATTTTCAACTTGAAACAATAAGGCATCAAAGTAGATCACTGGCATGTTTAAAGTATACAAGAAAATGACTACTGTCTTACCTAAATCACAGCACCTCAGCCAGCAAGAGATGGAAGGTTATCCCATGTTTAAATCACTCATTAAAGACAGAACACGATGCATAGTGCAGCGCAATGAAACTCAGAAGGAGGGTATCAAACAGTCAGAGAAGTGGTCACCTTAGCCAATGCTTGTGCATTTCAACAAATTTACAGAGTGGGAGCAAAAGCAGCAGCTACTCTCTTATTGGGACTTGAACATATCAGTCCAGAAAATTTGGCATAATCTCAAAGATTTTCCAGCTAACCTCAGGCAATGCAGAGCTTTAAATGTGTTCAGGAACTAATTTAACCATACTACAAATCCTCAGTTATAAGATCTGCTAATGTAAAATATCTCCAGCCTTGGGAGTGAGAGTGTCCAAAATGTAATAAGTTCAGAAGAGAATTGCTAATCAGATGAGAAAGCAAACATCATTTAGGAAGGACATTCTCTAAACCTACTAAATTGGGATTTGCTCATGGTGTGGATGATAAGATCAAAACATTAAATAGGATGCAGGTAGAGGAACCTTTTATATTGATTCATTCCCTGATAAATTCATATTGATATTTTGTAGCTAATCTGCAACAGAGTAAGAATGAAGATTTTTTTTGTCATGTATGTCCATATTTTTGACTTTCATAAAAAAGGAATTGATTTTACAGCTGGCATTAGAACATCACACAACAATACTGACACCAAAGCTTGTTGCTGCCATCTTCAAAATGCCCCGAAGTTTCAGCAATCTGGCTCCAAAGATGAACCATCTTTATTCTTGGTCACAGTAGTGGTGAAAGAGGTTAGCTCCATGATGGGAGATTTTCAAAGATCATAAATTTTAATTAAGTTCAGTTTCACAGTTTGATCTGACATATTCCAAAATATGATTGAAAATTAGTTCCACTTTGCATTTGAAATTTTCTCCAACTTTCAAATCGCCAAGTTTGGCTTCTGTTGCTTTGGCTAAGAAAACGATAATTTTAGAAATGTTGAACATATTTGCAACATTTTTAAAAATGACTTGAGATGAAACATCCAGCTCAAAATTCTTTGGATCAAGTTATTTTGTGTTGGAGGTAGAGGAAGAAATTGAACTGTGCGATTGGTTCCAAAGGCAATAGTGTGAACACATTTACTTTACAGATTTACAGCTCACATTTATAAAAACTTAATTGTGTGAATTGCTTTTGTATCTCTTCTTTGTAGAAATAGGGTCCAAAGGGAGTGCTGTAAAAGCTCCACCAAAAATTTAACAATTCCACTAATAGCTTTGAAGATGTATTATCAAATGTATTCAATCGGCAACTAATGACCCTTACTGCCTCTATCCACATCCCGTGGAGCACCTTGCTATGAGAACAAAGAAATATTGACAACCTCACTATTGTTTCATGTAGAGAATGCTAATCCAATCAGCTGAGTACCCAGCAGAACAGCAGTTGGTCATGAGCAACTGTGCAGCCTTCACTCTCAATTGCAGAAACTGTGGCAAAGCAAAACATCATAACAAATGCAAAAGATGGGAAAATGCTGAGTCATTAAGATCTCACCTCACAGACATTTGGAGTTTATGTCCTTCTGTCCTTGTTTTGAATTATTTGTAACTCGCATCAGAGATGATCGCTTGCAACCTAGTAGTTATAATGACTAAGTTGGTCTGCCAGTTTTGGATATGACCATGAAGTTCAGTGAGTGCTGAAGAGGGCTAGTGAGAAGTCGCAGTTCTGTTCCACCACATTTCAGCTACATTTTATAAAAGGTGGTTAGATCACCTAGCCCTAAGCTGTCCCTATACTCCATGCCACTTCATACTACCTTACACCACTCCACCTCCATAGTAACTCATCCAGTATTGACCATGGGCAGATCCCAGGGCCCAGGTGGTGAAAATAAACAACCAATACTCGAAGAGGTCTCTCACACCTATACAATTAGTTTTAAACAAACAATCTCAAGTTGTCCATTTGTTATAACAACAAACTTCTAATCAGTAACCACATCAAAGGTAGAATTTGTTTTTAGTCACCTCTTTAAATTGTGAATCCAAATATGAACTCAACCTCCCAGCAGAGGTCAGCTGGGAAAATCCAGCTATTTAAAAATGGGCTCATAGTAATAATAGTATACTGAAAAACATCAACAAATGAGGCTATAGTAACTGCAGGAGAAGACAGAAATGACTTTTTCCCATGTTAAACCAGATAGTGTTTCAATCTGATTGACTTAAGATCATGGCTCTTTCTGTCCATCAAGAACATTTACATCTCTTTCATCAATTCACGACTCTCACTCTGTAGGTTCAAGACCTAGAAACAGCCAAAAGAGTTTGTTTGAACTCAATACTAAATTTCAGGTGGCTTAGCTAGTCTCAGGTTTCCCACCTATGTGATTCCTGGCCTGCTCCCTTTCTCCACATCAACACTGGGAGCTGCTGGAAACTGGTGCAGGACTTGTTCATCCAAACCCTGCCTATCATATTTTAAAGTTACGCCAATTATACAAAACTCCAGCTGGTACTCTATCCTACGCTCTAGTCTGTGTCAAACACAGAAGGGATGCTCAAGATTTGGTTCTCAAGAGTTAGGGAAGGGAAGGTTAGCCAAGATTTCTATTCTAGATCACAATCCAGCATTAACTGAAATGAAAGGTTGATACTGAAGATAGTAGAGAATATCAATAGGAGGAAGACAGTAGAGAAATTCAAGACAGAAAACAAATAACTGAGTAATCTCAGGACTTTCAATGTGAGTGGATGAACAGAAGATCAACCAAATAAGACATTCCAAAAATATGGCCTTCAATGTTGCAATGTAATTCTTCAAATTTTCAAAATTAGTCCCTTTCAAAATGCATAAAATATAACTGACATTTGTCTCTAGTTGTTTACTGGGTTTTCACACTTGTAAATTGCCACTCTGAAAATTTACAATTAAATCACAACAATGAAATTGCCCATTATCATTCATTATTTACAAAATAATTCTGTTAAAGTCTACAAACGCATTAAAACATTTTTTTGCTAATTTAGACTAGTTAACTTTAATCAGATTTGATACGGTGCTTAGGGCTTTGTGACAATCACAGCTATCCACAGGCCAAAAGCATTTTCCAATGAAGTAAAATTAGCTTCTCTGTCTTCAATTCCATATTCAAGAATTGCTTTCAATCCAATATTTTAATTTAAAATTCAGACAGATAAACAAGGGATGTTGGTCTCACTGTTTGGGATGAGACATGGAGTTTAAAATAGCAATCTCTAGCAACCCAATGTCAATTCTGGTTCCTGTAATACATACAACAGGGATTCAGGTCCTGGGTGAAGCATGCACTAAAAAGGTAGAACGTGGTTAGGAAAAAAGGCACTGCTAAGGAGGATTTTAAGAGAAGTTGTCTTAGTCACTGCAACCGAGAAGGGAGCACAGAAGAGCTGGTGTCAACGAATGGTGCTAGGGCATCCAACAGTGTGCGCTGTTGAGAAAGATTCTGGGAGGAGTTGCTTTAGTCACTGCCCAAGATCAAATAAAAAGGAAGTCAAGTTACAGCGGAGGGGCCATTTTGAGAAGGACTGCTTAATGGTGGAAGTGCTGCTGGAGGTTTACGTGCATTCTGGGCTTCCGTGAGGAGGGTGAGCAGCAGTAAGGTAAGGCATTCCGAGGATGAGCAAACTACTGCAGCTACTGAAGGCATGAAGATAAAAGGTGAATGAAAAGGAATTTAATGGTGCAGTCACAGGCAGCATTTAAGTGAATGGCTGGATAATGTTTCCCTCTTTCTTATTTTCTCTTTGCTTTGCTATTGATGTTAACTTAAAGGTTAAGTCAGGGCAGGAGATCCCAGGCCTGTATCATGCTCCTTCTGTGTGATGTGGGAATTCAGGGACCATTCCAATGTTCCGAATCCTTCACGTGTAGGTAGTGTGACCAGTTGCAGCTCCGGTCTGACCGCTTAACAGCTCGAGAGCTGTGGCTGGATTCACTTTGAAGCATCTGTGAGGTTGAGGAAATCATGGCTAACACCATCACAAAGTTGGACACACCACAGATTACTGAGGAATGGGTGACCAACAAACAGACGAAGAGTTGGAAAGCAATACAAGGGTGTCGTCCTGCATCTCCCACCAAAACAGACATAGGGTTTTGGATACTTTTGGAGAGAAGGCTCACTAGTGGAAGATGGCAGCAGCCTGGTTCATTGGCTCTGCTGGACAGTAAGGCATGAAAAAGCGTGGCAGTGTTATAGTGATATGGGATTCAATTATAAGGGGAATAGATAAATATTTCTGTGGTTGCAACTGAGTCCAGGAGATGGTATGTTATCTCCCTGGTATACGTGTCAAGGATGTCTCAAAGTGGCTACATGACATTCTGGAGGGGGAGGGCGAATAACCAGCTGTCATGGTGCGGGTAGGCTCCTATGATGTAGATAGAAAAAAAGGGGTGAGGTCCTACAAGTTGAATTTATGGAGTTATGCTACCAGTGCCATGTGCTAGTCAGAGTAGAATTAGCAGGATAGCTAAAATGAATACATGGCTTGAAGGATGGTGCAAGGGAAGGGATTTGCAATCCTGGGACAGTGGGACCAGTACAAACTGGACAGCTGCACCTGGGCAGGACTGGAATCAGTGTCCTTGGGGAGTATTTGCTGGTGCTACTGGGGATGGTTTAAACTAATACATGGATAGCAAGAGGTTGGGAATCAATGCAGGAAGTCAGAGGGAAGTAAAGTAGGAACAGAAACAAAAAAAAACAGCAAGGGGAAAAGTGATAGTGGAAGGCAGAGAAACCAAAAAAAAACCAAAAAGGGCCACATTACATCATGATTTCAAACGGCAATAAATGTCAAGAAAAATGAGCCTAAAGGAGGCAAGAAGCATTTGTAATAAGGTGGATGAATTAACTACTGTAAACAATTACTATTCAATATGATGTGCAGAGGAACCTCGATTATCCGAAGAACACAGACAGGGAGTATTTCATTCAGTTAATTACATTCCGGATAATCGAATGCCAGATAGCATCGTTTAGCCGAATATTGGGACCTTGCGATCTTGCCACTAATCCAATATTCTGAAAATCAAATGCTGGATAATCGAGATTCCTCTGTAATTGGGACAATGGAGACCTGGCTCCAGGGTGGCCAAGGATGGGAATCAATGTCCAGGGTTATTCAGTTTTCAGGAAAGATCAATAGATCGATAGATAGAAAGAAAAGGAAAGTGGAGAAGCAATGCTGGTTAAGGAGGAAATAAACACAATAGTAAGGAAGGACATTAGCCTGGACATTGTGGAAATGCAGGTGGAGGTGCGGAACACAAAAGGGAAAAAGACATCAGTGGGACTTGTGTACAGACCACCAAGCAGTAATTGTGATGTTAGGATTGTCGGCTGGCCTTTTTAGCACAGCAGGCAGCGTGTCAGTCTCAATCTCAAAAAGTGGGAGGCACAGTGGCACAGTGGTTAGCACTGCTGCCTCACAGTGCCAGAGACCCGGGTTCATTTCCCACCTCAGGCGACTGTGTGGAGTTTGCACGTTCTCCCAGTGTCTGCGTGGGTTTCCTCCGGGTGCTCCAGTTTCCTCCCACAGTCCAAAGACCTGCAGGTCAGGTGAATTGGCCATGCTAAATTGCCTGTTGTGTTAGGTAAGGGGTAAATGTAGGGGTATGGGTGGGTTGTGCTTTAGTGGGTGTGTGTGGACTTGTTGGGCTGAAGTGTCTGTTTCCACACTGTATGTAATCTAATTTAATCTAATCTAATCTACAGGAAATTAGAAATCCATGCAGTAAGACTACAGCAGTTATTGTGGGTGACTTCAATCTACATATTGATTAGACTAACCAAACTGGTAGCAATGCAATAACGGAGAATTTTCTGGAATATATGAGGGATGGTTTCCTCAACCAATACATCAGGGAACCAACTACTGAGCAAGCCATCGTAAACTGGGTATTATGTAATGAGAGAGGATTAATCAGCAACATTGTGGTAGAATTCTTCATTCAGATGGAGAGTAATATAATTAAATCTGAAATTAGGGGCCTGAACTTAAAGAAAGCTAACTTTGATGGTATGAGGCACGCTTTGGCTAGGATAAACTGGCCAAGGATACGTAAGGGGTTGACAATGGATAGGCAATGGCAGACATGTCAAGAACACATGGATGAATTTCAACAATTGTATATCCTTGTCTGGCTTAAGAGTAAAACAGGGAATGTGGCTTAACTATGGTTAACAAGGGAAAATCAGGGATAGAGATAAAGCTGAATTGGCCAGAAAGTGCAGCAAATCTGAGGACCAGGAGAACAAAGCAGAGGAGGACAAAGGGTTTAATTTGGAAGAGATAAATGGAATATGAAAGTAAGATTGTGGAAAACATAAAAGCTGACTGCAAAAGCTTCTATACATATGTCAAGAGATAAAGACTAGTGAAAACAAAATTAGGTTTGAATCAGGTGAGTTCATAATGGACAACAAAGAGATGGCAGGCCAGTTAAACAAATACTTTAGAACTGATTTCAATGAGGAAGACACAAAAAACCCTCAGGAAATGCTCGGGGGACATCAGGCCAAGCATGAAGGAAGAACTGAAGGGAATCCTTATTAATAAGGAAATAGTATTGGGGAGATTTATGGGATTAAAACCTGGTAAGTCCTCAGACCCTGTTGCTCTGAAAGAAGTGGCCCTAGAAATAGCTGACATATTGGTGATCATTTTCTAGCATGCTGTAGACTCTGGAAGAGTTCCAATGGCCAGGCGGGTAGCTAGTGTAACTCCACACCTTAAGAAAGGTGGGAGAGGGAAAATGGGGAATTATTGGCTGGTTAGCCCGACATCGGCAATGGGGAAAAAATCAAGGATGCATTAGCTGAGCATTTGCAAAGCAATGACAGAATCGGTCCGAGTCAGCATGGATTCACGAAAGGGAGATCATGCTTGACAAATCTTCTGGAATTTTTTGAAGATGTGACCAGTAGAGCAGACAATGTTGAATCAGTAGATATTGTATATCTGGACTTTCAAAAGGCTTTTGACAAAATTCCACACAAAAGATTAGTAAGGACAACTAAAGCTCATGGAATTGGAGATAATGTATTGACATGGATAGAGAACTGGTTGGCAGACTGGAAGCAGAGAGTTGGAATAAACGGGTCCTTTTCAGAGTGGCAGGCAGTGATGAGAGGGGTGTCGCGGGGTTCAGTGCTGGGAGCCAAACTGTTTACAATGTACTTTAACGATTTGGATGAAGGAATTGAATGCTATATCATCAAATTTACAAATGACACTGAGCTGGGTATGTGTGCTGTGAGGAAGATGCTAAAAGGATGACTTGGACAGATTGGCTGAGTGGGCAAATACTTGGCAAATGCAATATAATGTGGGGAAATGTGAAGTTATTCACTTAGGTCATAAAAACAGGAAGGCAGATTATTATCTGAATGGTGACAGTCTAGGAAAAGGTGAGGTGCAATGAGATCTGGGTGTCTAGGTGGAACAGTCGCTGAAGGATCACATGCAGTGCAGCAGGCAGTGAGGAAAGTTAATGTCATGCTGGCTTTCATAGTGAGAGGATTTGAGTATCAGAGTAAGGATATCTTACTGCAGTTATACAGGACTTTGGTGAAGCCACACCTTGAGTATTGAGTGTAGTTTTGGTCTCCTAGTCTGAGGAAGGACATTCTTACTGTTGAGGGAGTTCAGTGAAAGCTCACCAGACTGACACATAAGGAAAGACTGAACCAACTGAACTTGTACTTGCTGGAATTTAGAAAAACGAGGGGGGGAAAATCGCATAGAAACATATAAAATCCTAATCAAACTGGATAGGCTGGATGCAGGAATACTGTTTCTGATGTTGGGGAAGTCCAAAATTAAGGGTCACAATCTAAGAATAGGGGGTAAGCCATTCAGGACTGCGATGAGGAAGAATTTCTTCACTCAAAGAGCTGTGAACCTGTGGAATTCTTTCTCACAGGACACTGTCAGGGCCAATTCATTAGATATATTCAAGAGGGAGCTGAATGTGGCCTTTGTGGCTAAAGGAATCAAGAGGTATGGGGAGAAAATGGGAGTGGGATGCTGAGATTGCATGATCAACCATGACCGAACTGGATTGTGGTGCGGAATCCAAGGGCCTATGTCTGCATCTCTTTTCTATGTCTTACGTTAATATGCAAATATCAAGGCCAATTCCTCCTCACCACAGGAGTGCGCCATTTTGTTAGCTGTCTGATAACACAAAACAAGGCTGAGGGAGGCAATGGGCTAGAAAAAGGACCAAGGTAAATGGAGAACCATCTGTTTTTAAACACCCTCTGACTAGGAGCTGCAAAACCAAATCCTCTCCAAGACAACTAACCCCCACTGCCCCACAAGGTAACTTCCAAACTTTAAATCATCAATTACATCTATTTATTCCTTCACACTAACTCCAATTGATTCCAATCTCAGTCCTCACCTCCCCCAATCCTGATTTCTTCTACATCCCTGAACCCCAAATTTGCCTTTAACTTTTCATGCCTCTACCCTCCCAATCATGGCCATGATTGCTCATGTCAGCCCTGGTATTGATTACTGGGAATTATTCCTACAAGTTCCTGGCTACAATCCCCTGGTACTAATACTGCTCCCCACACCCATCACAAAGACATTCCATTAGCCCAGTGTCATGCAGGAGTCTGTACTGATTTATCCAAATAAATTCTGGCTCCTGCAGGGCTTTTTTTTGCCCACTAATGGGATTAACCCAATACTTCCACCTGAGGGCCACAATTCTGAGCCACCGCACAACATTTTTTCCAATTGCTGGTCTTCAATATTCCTGTTACCATGCAGAAAACTTCATTTTTCTTTCAGTACAAATTGACTCTTTTTCTATTTTCATATTGATGAAATATTTAAATATTTAAACTTGCTTGTCTCATTATTTCAATGCCCACAAAGGAACTATACAACACATCATTCTGTGTGATTTATCATTAGAACTCATTATCCTGTTGGAATCCAATATCTCCAGACTCTCAAAAATGTGGCTGACCACTCCTCCTTCAGTCTTCCCATTTCCAGTTTCTCAAGACCCAAGAATGGCAGCACCTAGATGCTCTACGCAGCTTTACTTCTTTAATAGCATTTTTTTTCCAATGTTGGTGATTTACTATGTGATGGATCCTATTTTTATATGTGGTATTTCAGTATAAAACTGAACAAACAAACAAACTTGATACTTTGGTCAAAATAAAAATATTTTGACCAAAATCAATACCTTATACTCAAAGAGAAACTGCTGTTACAACAATATTCCAATTCACCACAGGTCTAGTATAATTTGACATTTGAAGAATTTCAATCTTAAACTAATCGTGTCCAAATTTTACCCAGCCACAACTCTCATCTTTACAGCTCAAAACTCCAGCTCCACACTCGAGAGATTGTTCCGCATATTGTTTTAGGGCTAGCATGGTTGAGCAAATCTGTTTACTTAACACTTTTGGTCTACTCCACAAAACAATTAAAAATATGTCACTAGGATCTATAATTGCAAATCAAAACAATTAGTTCCATGAGTTTTTCATTCGACTGCAAGGTTTTTATTCTAAAAACACAAGTTCAACCATTAACCATAGCACTTTTGCCTTTGAGTCACAACGTTTGGGTTTCAATCCCACTGCAGGGACTTGAGGAATGGAGGCTTGAGCCCTGGGAATTTGTTAGTTGTAGAGAAGACTCAGAATGAACCTTGGGAGTCTTTGGTAGTTAAATGCAGCTGAAGATGGAGGTGAAAGAAACCCATAGGCAGGTTTTGTTTAGTATAGGTGAGAAACATTAGAGCCTGAAGAAACCCAGGGGCAATGTCACCATTGGCTTGGTAAAGCCAACTGTTTGTGAAAGAGATGGAATTGTGTCCAAGTTAGACAGTGGAGCGTGGTCTTAGGAATCCAGAGAAATGCAAACTTGGGAGAAGAGATTGTACACCAAAATGTGAGCAGCTGCTGGTGCAGTCTATGACAGTGCGACCTTTGAGAGAGTTCCAAAGTTCGAGTTTTGAAAGTAAAGAAATGTAATGTCTTGTAAAGAAAATAAAGATTTAATGATATTTAGTGAGACAGTGTCACTACAATCTGGGTGTTGAGGGTGCTGAGAAATCTGTGGGGGCTGTTTTGAACACATTTACTATTTAATGTGCTTTGCTAAGTGCTCAGTTGTCTGTTATCTGTATTTATCTCATTTTAAATCTCAGCTTTCTTTATTGGTTGATAAGTTGTGTAGACATTGCAGATTGTTTTAACATTCTAACTGCATAAAGTTCAGTTTATTGTTTCAAAACCATGGACCTTGTGGCCTTATCCGATGATGAGATAGCTGGGATTTCAAACTTCATCAACTTGAAACATAAAAGGTTACTGGTCCCAGGTGAGACCATATACATTTGGTGATCTTGGCAGGTTATTGCAATGCTGCTTTTTATTAAAGTAGTGAACAGCCATTCAGGTCTTGATGACTCTGCATTCTTACTCTCTGCCAAGGAGTGGTGTGATTTAATTGGTCAAGGAGCAATGTCTTGCAGCCTATGAATGTAAGAGTAGAATTCTCTCTCAGTATTTGCTCATTAGAGTCATTCTGGATTAAGCAGTCAGTTTTCTGTCGGACAGTACACAGGTCCCAGTCATAGCGTGGACATCATGGTTGATGCTCCCAGCAGTGAAACAGACAGAAATTAGATTACCAGTAGTAGAAAATTCAAATTGAAATTCTGGGAAAATATATTGGCAGGCATTTCCATATATTAGCAGAATTCAAATTAACTTTATTCCTTATGGCAATGTTTGTGTCACCACTGATGACTAAAAAGCATTTTAAAGCAGGGCTGCAATTTCAACTTTGATTAGTTTGGAACTAACTATTGCTTGGAACTCTTGTTTATTGCATTAAATACCAAAATATCTGTCATTTTAAACTGAGCTGTTCTCACCCCATTGCCCTGCAGAGCTGACAGCTCCATGTCATGTGCCCCCTGGCACCAATGAGCAGCTACCAGACAGCAGCCTATCAGGTGCCTCCGATAGATGACAACCTCATTAATATAGTAGAAAGTGAGGACTGCAGATGCTGGAGACCAGAGTTGAAAAATGTGGTGCTGGAAAAACACAGCAGGCCAGGCAGCATCCAAGGAGCAGGAGAATTGACGTTTCGGGCATAAGCCCTTCTTCAGAAATCAAGGTTTTATGCCCGAAATGTCTATTCTCCTGCTCCTCGGATGCTGCCTGGCCTGCTGTTTTTCCAGCACCACATTTTTCAAACTCATTAATATTTAGAGTTTGGAGTATTAAAATACTAATTACTATTAAAATAGCAATTTAAACTAGCCATTATAATTGTTGAGCCAAACGCCAGATCCTCCAGTGAAACCTGTCAGCAGGTCAATGTAGTCAAAAGGTGTGGCACTGGAGAAGCAAGCTGGTCAACATTTGATGTATTGTTTATGCTCAAAATGTCAAATCTCCTGCTCCTCAGATGCTGCCTGACCAGCTTGCTTTTTCCAGTACCACCGTTTTTTGACTCTGATCTCCAGCATCTGCAGTCCTCACTTTCTCTAAGTAAGTCAATGTAGGATTAGATGAAATATGTTCCAAGACCACGCAGGGAAACCCTGCGACTCCTCTGCCCTTTACTGTCTGAGCACCTTCCACCCACTCCCTCAACTGACTTAGTTTCGGATGAAATATTGGATCCTCGGCAATAATTCAAGTGCTCACTCCCACTCACTGAACAGCTATCTACAAGGTCTTTAATGGTCTGGTCTCAAGCAAGTTAGGGACCAGATATACACTGAAAGATGTACATTCAAATCCTTCAGAAGTCACAACACAATGTCAATGAGTTAATTACCCAAAAGCTTAATCCTCCAGTGGAACCTGGAATCTGTTTAAAAAGAGAAGTTAGCAACTGCAAGTAAGAGTTGGAAACTTCAGAGAGTTTGGATTTAACAACCTGGACAGTTACCCAGGAAATGTTAGAGGATTAAGACCTGCTCTAACTCTAACTCATCCTGAACCCCAATCACTCACACACTGAGTAACCCTCCCCACCCCACCAACATCTGACAACTTCCACACTCTGTGGAAGGCACAAGAAATTCCAAGCATTGTTTAATTGGACACCAGTTCTCATCATCAGGGACTATCAACCAATAGGACCATTCTGGAGCAGAAAGAAAAGATGTGGGTTTCTTTTGATACTTTCAGTTGTGTTGACAATGTTGGAGAGGGGGCTTGGAGAACATTCACAGTATCAGTGCCACAAAGCTTCAATCTTTTGCACTAGTATCAGCAACCAGAGAAATAGTGGCCACATGCAATGTTATCAGATGTTGCAAGAAAGAATGTGCATTATGCCCTCAATGGCCTGCCCTCAGCCTCCACCATTAAAAAGGATGGAGGAAAGACTCACTTTAGTTATTCAGCATATCACTAATGTGCCAAGTGCTTCCTGTTCTTTGCTATCAGGTAAATACAGCCCATTAGAGGGAAAATAGTGAAAGCTAATCACAATACCTAATAAGATGCAAAATGCCCCTTGCAACACTTACACTGCTGTCCCAGTCTGAGCTCCACCCTTAGTTCAGAAATCTCTATTGGGGTCCTGTCAGATTTCAAAATAGAGGAAATCTTGAGCTGCAAATCCAGAGGATGTCAGCCAAGAGTACTGGAACTACCAGAGCAGCAATATGAACAGCCTGCCTCAACTTGTTCTGACAAGGGTTGTTTCATGCAGGGGTTGATGAGAAAGGAACTGTAGTTGTTCAAGGCTATGCAGCTAGTTACATTTCTCAATACTATAAAATTTATTACACTGCTCCATAGTGCTGTCTTGATCATTTTTTGCCTATCGTTTCTCATGTGACCTTCTTTCTTATGATACGTAATAACAGTTATTGATGAACAATGCATGTCAGTGAAATCTGTTAAACGTGGGACGAGTTGATGCAAGTATTTCATGGGAATCAATGGGTTCAGAATGTGTTTGGCACTTGCTACACAGCCTCAATCTAAGTCAAGTGTGTTGGAATCAGGCCATCCTGGACATCTCAGAAATCAGGCATGTTGTGATGTTAGGCCCTCATCACCACCTGCTCTTCCCACAAAGAAGCAAGGTGGTTCACACTTTCCTCTGCCAGGAAATTCTGTACTTGCTATTTTTTTTTAAAATAACGCTGATTGTCAGCCAGCATCCATTGTATTTTAGATGCATCTTATTTCTATACTTGTCAAGTACTGTCAGCCATGTTTTTCAAGGTTCTCCATCAGTTTCCAGGAACCATCCGCTATCTCTGGCTCCAAGTGTAAGGACCTCAGGTTGGCTTGATTGGCAAGTGATGAGAGCAAAATGGCATTTTTTTGTATTTAATAACGCTGTAGATCTAATTTTCAGCACTGACTCATTAGTTTACAGGAACAAAGACAAAAAAAAAATCTTTTCAGCTGTCAAAAAATGCTGCTGACATTTCAGTTTTGAAATACAATGCAGTTTTCAATGAAAGATTATGTACCTAATTTGTCTGTTTATATCCTTTCCTGTTCAAATTTTGACTTCTTGCTATTTGTGAAAACAAAAATTAGCAACAATTGACATGTCTTTTGCATGTCACGTTTGACTGTTGTCATATTATAAACACAAGACTTCTTCCTTACATTACACTGTCAAATTCCTGGAGACTGTAGATCACAGCAACCACCTCAGAACAAGTGTCCTATTGTCAACCTTTATCAAAATCTCAGTGTTATTGGTTCCTTGGGGTTCTACATCAACAGAACAAACATAGCTTACAAATATCTATTTGACTGAGCTCAGGCACATGTGGCCTCATCTGACTGATACAAAGACATTTGCTAACCTCTGGAAATGATGCTCTCTTTTCCAGTGTTTGCACAGAATCAAAATAATCATTGCAACACACTGATTCTTTGTCAAACATTCTTCGACCTGAAACATTAACTCAGGTTCTCTTTCCACAGATGCTGTCAGATCAACTGAGTATTTTTAGCATGCTTTTTTTTTATAAAAAGCATTATCATCGACATCTGCGGTATTTTGCCTGTGTGCTCAGAATAATTCAAATTGGTCTGAATCAGACCTCTTTTAGTGTTTTCAAAATTAGCCATGAACTTGTATCAGCAATATTGTTTAACACGGAAACCAGAAAAAGGCACTAATCCACTGACACAGCAAAACATTGCGTGCCATGTTTGAGAATTATATGAGCAGATGGAGAACAGTTTTCAACTTTAAAACATAGGCTTTGTACAGCTAGATCAATAATTCATTTAGTGCCCGAAAATATTTTTTAAAAATGTAGTATTTAGGTGTCACACAGGAGAGTTTTGCAGACAATAACAAACCTTTGTTTTTACATAGGAAAAAGTGAGGACTGCAGATGCTGGAGATCAGAACTGAAAATGTGTTGCTGGAAAAGCGCAGCAAGTCAGGCAGCATCCAAGGAGCAGGAGAGTCGACATTTCGGGCATGAGCCCTTCTTCAGGAATGAGGAAAGGGTGTCCAGCAGGCTAAGATAAAAGGTAGGGAGGAGGGACTTGGGGGAGGGGCGTTGGAAATGCGATAGGTGGAAGGAGGTCAAGGTGAGGGTGATAGGCCGGAGTGGGGTGGGGGCGGAGAGGTAATGAAGAAGATTGCAGGTTAGGAAGGCGGTGCTGAGTTCGAGGGATTTGACTGAGACAAGGTAGGGGGAGGGGAAATGAGGAAACTGGAGAAATCTGAGCTCATCCCTTGTGGTTGGAGGGTTCCTAGGCAGAAGATGAGGCGCTCTTCCTCCAGCCATCGTCTTGCTATGGTGTGGCGATGGAGGGGTCCAAGGACCTGCATGTCCTTAGTGGAGTGGGAGGGGGAGGTGAAGTGTTGAGCCACGGGGTGGTTGGGTTTGTTGGTCTGGGTGTTCCAGAGGTGTTATCTGAATCATTCCGCAAGTAGGCGGCCTGTCTCCCCAATATAGCGGAGACCACATCGGGTGCAGTGGATGCAGTAAATGATGTGTGTGGAGGTGCAGGTGAATTTGTGGTGGATATGGAAGGATCACTTTGGGCCTTGGGTGTGGGCGCAAGTTTTGCATTTCTTGCAGTTGCAGGGGAAGGTGCAGAGAGTGGAGGTTGGGTTGGTGGGGGGTGTGGACCTGACAAGGGAGTCACGGACGGAGTGGTCTTTTCAGAACGCTGATAGGGGAAGGGGAGGGAAATATATCTCTGGTGATGGGGTCCGTTTGGAGGTGGTGGAAAAGACAACGGATGATACGATGTATCTGGAGGTTGGTGGTGGTAGGTGAGGACCGGTGGGGTGCTGTCCTGGTGGCAATTGGAGGGGCGGGGCTCAAGGGTGGAGGAGATGCGGTGGAGGGCGTCATCAATCACGTCTGGGGGGAAATTGCGGTCTTTGAAGAAGGAGGCCATCTAGGTTGTACGGTATTGGAACTGGTCCTCCTGGGAGCAGATGCGGCAGAGACGAAGGAATTGGGAATATGGGATGGCATTTTTACAGGGGGCAGAGTGGGAGGAGGTGTAGTCTAGGTAGCTGTGGGAGTAGGTCGGTTTATAGTAGATGCCCGTGTTGATTCGGTCACCCGAGATAGACATAGAAAGGTCTAGGAAGGGGAGGGAGGAGTCTGAGACGGTCCAGGTGAATTTGAGGTCAGGGTGGAAGGTGTTGGTAAAGTGGATGAACTGTTCAACCTCCTCGTGGGAGCACGAGGCAGCGCCGATACAATCATCGATGTAGCGGACGAAAAGGTGGGGGATGGTGCCAGTGTAGCTGCGGAAGATGGACTGTTCCACATATCCTACAAAGAGGCAGGCATAGCTGGGGCCCATGCGGGTGCCCATGGCTACTCCTTTGGTTTGGAAACCTACGAAGAGGCAGGCATAGCTGAACCTACGAAGAGGCAATCCAAAGGAGTAGCCATGGGCACTTAAAATAAAATGTCCCAAGGCACTTCACAGGAGAATTTAGAAGCAAATATTTGACGAACATATATTTTAGATTAATTTCTAGTGTCCAAATTTGAGAGTGGAACAGGTAGACAGAGAAAACTATCCCCGTTAACTGAAGGACTAAGAACTAGAAAACACAAATATGAATAAAGTGCTGGAGGAACTCAGTAGGTCTGGAAATATCTGTGGAGAGATAAATAGCTATTGTTTCAACTCCGGCATGACTCTTTTTTCGAGCTCGAAGGAATTAGAAAATGCTATTTTTCAAGCTGAAGACAGATGGGGAGGAGGAGCACATGGAACAGATTGTAAGGAAGCCCAGAGCAAAAGACAAAGGCAGTGATAAAAGGAGAGGGAGATAGGTAAAATAGACATCTAAACTAGGTCTAAATATTAACTGAGAAAATGAGAAAAATCAGTCTGCTCTGCTAAGGGAAAAGTCAACAAGATGCTTGCCATTTTGATAAAACACAGTGCTGTTAACATTCCCATTCTTGGCCTGCTACAGTCTACCAGTGAAGCTCAATATGCCTAAAAGATTTAAGCATTCTACAGCCTCTAGGACTCAATATTGAATTCCACAACTTCAGAGTATGACCTCTGACCTCCCATCCTCTCCTGGCTCTGTCTCGTGGCTATCCAGTGAGGGGACCAGCTTTTTCTAATCAATCCAAAAATGTCTTTATTTCAGACATAAACATACCAATCACATACAAGGAAACAATGTGGGTTCTTCATTTGTAGGTAAGACTGTACACAGAAATCATTCACTGAGAGCCACAGATTGTACCATCTACTTGTATCACTGCCTTTTCAGACTGTGTCAAGTCATGGAACTTGCCCTGATGATCTGTAACAATCATGGTATGATACTTACATTAGCTTTTATAACATAAAGATGAGAGTTTGGTCAGGTATTACTGAAGAATTCAACAAACCTTCATTATAGTTTCTGGTATTTGTATATATACACATGAATATCACAGGCAGTTGTGTGCCTGACCTGAAGCTAAGTACTTCAGATGTACTTTAGAACACTTCCCTCAGTATTTCTTCTTGCAAAAGGACAGAGGGCAGTCAGATGGAGACAGAACTTTATCCCATCAGGTCACATTCCATGACATGGTGGTGTCATTATCAGTATATCATAACAATATAAGAAATAGGAGCAGGAGTCAGCCATCAGGCCCATTGAGCCTGCTCTACCATTCAATAAGATCATGGCTGATCTTTTCATGAACTCAGCTGCACTCACCCACATGTTCAGCATAACCTTTAATTCCTTTACTGTTCAAAAATCTATCTTTGCCTTAAAAGTATTCAATGGGAAAGCCTCAGCTGGGCTGGGAATTCCACAGATTCACAACTCTTTGGGTGAAGAAGTTCCTCCTCAACTTTGCTCCCCCTTATTTTGAGGTTATGCCTCTAGTTCTAGTTTCACGCGCCTGTGGGAACAACCTCCCTGCTTCTATATTATCTCTTTCCTTCATGATTTCATATATTTCTATAAAGAACCCCCCTCATTTTACTAAATTTCAGTGAGGATAGTCCCAGTCTTCAAATTTCAGAGGTGCATCATAATAAATCTGAGCAGGTTGATTAGAAAATGTCTATATTTGCTATGAAATATTGTACAACACAGAAACGCCATATTCTGTCAAGGTATGTAATGAGTGACAGCAATTTAAAGTACTACTCCCTTAAAAGGTGCATATTATCAGAACATAACACTCAGTTAAAAGGTAATATTCAGAGGAAGGGTCGCTCGACCTGAAAGATAACTTTAATTTCTCTCCACAGATGCTGCCAGACCTGTTGAGCTTTTCCAGCAATTTCAATCTATGTCAGATTTGTGTATTTGGAAGAAGATTAAATGATGTTGGACTTGCAAATTACTAAGGAAGTCAATAGTGTTGATAGGTGAGAGAAACTAATATATAAAAAAGCAATATGTCAGCACTATTCTATTCTCCAATATAAACCTACAGGTGTTACTAATTTAGATATTGCCACCATGAAGACAGAAACAGATGATTTTTGAAGTTGGCAGTGGGTAAACAGGACAACCCAATTGCAAGAACATTTACAAACCAAAAGAACTGAAGATGCTGTAAATCAGAAACAAAACATTCTGAGGAAGGGTCACTCAACCCAAAAAGTTAACTTTTTCTCCACAGAGCTTTCCAGCAATTTCTATTTTTGTTGCAAGAACATTTTCTGTGGCAGAGTAGGGTGAAACCCTGGGATGGACAAACCCAACTGACAGTATTCACATTCATAAACACACAGTTCTTGAGAGTAACTGAGCACGCTGAAACTGAGAAGGTGAATGAACTACAAAAAATATTCAACTGAAAATGGCCATTCAGATCATCAACATTACAAATTAAAATAGAAGGAGAGCACTGATGTCCTTTCAGTCCTTTTGTTCCCAGACTCTTGATGTGAGCCAACTTGGATACTTTGTCAAAAGTAAGAATTCACAATTGTGTTTCAAGTTCCATTTAAATCACAGGATTCCTATTAAACATATTCTCCTAGATTTCCCCTGCCAGGACATTTGGATGCATTATTCAAGAGTACAAGTAAAGGCATACCACTGAACAAAAATAAATCTCTGTACCTTATTATAATGCTTCTGTTTTAATATATTCCTTTAACAACTAGGCAGTACATTGATAAAGTTACTTCTTAAATGTAATGCTTTCAAAAAAAATGCAAGGATAAATTCAGGCTCTATTCAACAAGTACAATTCCAAAGAATAAACTATCTTCCTTTTAAGTGATTTCTGCTGTAAAAGCAAAGAAACAAGTGGGGAGTTTTTAATGGACGTGTTAAATGAGGTCCAGGAGAAGCATGCAATGTACAAGTCAGTATGATGAAGAAATAAAGCAAACAGTCCTTTTCATGGTCATAAAGTAAAGTTGGGCAGAATCCGCCATTGTGCTGAGCAGATGAATTTACCACAGAAATACTGATTCAGTCCAATTTGGAACCTAGATATTAACTTCCAGCCGAATTTAGGTGGGTAAGGGCTGAAACTAATGAGAAATCATCTAGCCCACAGTTTCAGGAAGGTCAGGAGACCTAAGCTCCCAGGCCACAACAATACAGTCTGCATATGGTTCCAACCTGCATCCAGCTTTAAGCATTTGTCAACAGGAGAGCAGAAGGCTATTGTTGGAGTCAAGGTATTAAACTAGATGGTTAGGTGGTGGGTGGAGTCAGGAGAAGGTCCCAAATGCATGAAAGGCAAAAAAAGGCCCAAGATTTTATTGTGGAGCATTCCAGACCATAACATTGTAGAAATTTACAACAATGTCACTTGGCTTTTGTTTCTGCCAGCTCTTAGCTGTGGCGGTTTGTATTAAATGCACTGCCTACCTTGATTTCAGGGCTCCTTGATCTCAAATAGTCCTTAGTCCCTACAAATCTGTTCTACCCTGACCAAAGATAGAAAATAAAGCAAGTTTGCCATTTCCACCATTTAGTACTTCAACAAGTAAACTTACCTCAGCAACAGTAATTAGTCACAAATTACCCTTAGGGTGTGTTTAATTAGAGTACAGCTCTGCAGGGAGTAGTTTAGCAAGTGGAAGATTGGATTTCAGCACCAGTCCAGTTAGATTTTGTAGCCTTAAATCAAATTAAACAAAGCTTCACCTGATCTGCAGACAGCTTACCTCAAGGCAGTCATTTTGTTCAGACTCAGCTGTGACTCAGTCTTGCCTGTAAGTCCAAGATTCTGTCTGACTACAAAGCTTAACAGAGAAAAAAAATCCTACACTGACATGCAAGTGCATTACAAAGGCAGTGCAGCATTGTTGAGTCTACTGTCTTTTGGATGAGCCATTAAACCAAAACCCCATCGCTTGCCTAGCTGGATGTAAAAGATTCCATCGCAAATTTCTGAATAAAAGTAGGGATATTATCCCTAATATGCTAGCCAACATTAATCCCACAATCAAAATTACTAAAACAGATTAACTAGTTATTATTACATTGCTGTGTGAATGTTGCCGTCATTTTTATTTCCAACATTACAACAGTGACTATAACTTTGAACATATTTTTTTAGGTGTACAGGGTTTAGAGGTATCTGGTGCTCATGAAAAGCAATGTAAAAATAGAAGTATTTTCTCTGGGGAAGGTATTTAATATTCCCCTCACTGATGTAGAATAATAGGTTGTAAATCAATATTTACATTATTTGATTTGGTGTTTAAGTTTCCATTTTGTGGAAAAATGTATTAACATTGAACCAACTGCACTGTCAGACATCGATTGAATTTTACCCAAAAATAAGCTGAATGTCAATTTCTAGGAAGATTCATGAAGGGTTTCTCTCTGTGAGCATTCGTGAGTTCGCTCATGCTAATCTCCGTAGCTCACATCATTAGCAACTCAGCACACCTCCACAATCCCCATGCACACTATTGTCTGCTCACCAGCAGCAGAGGCACTCTCTACTACCAGGGCCTTGGGGATTCTTGGCACTCTTTGGTCTGCCTGAAAGTTGATGATCTTCCAGTGTAAAGATTTGACCTTGACCCAGTGTTGCAGACTGGCGCATTCCAAAGTCCAGGATCACATGCAGAGGTATGTACTAAAGCTTAGACCACAGTCTAAGGTCTTTTTGCCAAAGTATAACGAGGGTCTGTTCAGATATCGGACCATCTCGTTGCCTTGTTGTATGTAAATACTGTCCCACGAGTAAGAAATGCCTTTGGTTTTGTTATTGCAGGAAACGTCAAATTCCATTGTTTGTTTTTATTATTATGCAAAGACAGTAAAAACTGCTTCAGCATCTGTTAATGCAGATAAAGTATATTTTTGCAATAAACATTTTGTTTAAAACGTAGTTTTAAATGCAGCAGGCCAAGTGCCACCAGTCCAGAAATGCCCTGCACTGTTTCCGACTGTGAGGAATTGCCCTGGAGATAGCCAACAGAGGCAAGTTAGTTTGCTGCTTTGATGTCAGGGAACTTGAGGTCCTGGTGGATGGGATGGTGCAGAGCAAGGCTATTTTCTTTCCTCAGGATCACCAGAGGAGCACATGGCACTGACCTATGCCATCCTGGCTTAGTACCATTTCCACAGACCAGAGAAAAACTCAACAATGCTGCAAGAAGATTAATGAAACGGTTACAAGGAAAAGGCAGAAAAGTAGATTTAAGGATTATCGGGTAAAAAATGAGGTCTGCAGATGCTGGAGATCACAGCTGAAAATGTGTTGCTGGTTAAAGCACAGCAGGTTAGGCAGCATCTCAGGAATAGGGAATTCGACGTTTCGAGCATAAGCCCTTCATCAGGAATGCCTGATAAAGGGCTTATGCTCGAAACGTCGAATTCCCTATTCCTGAGATGCTGCCTAACCTGCTGTGCTTTAACCAGCAACACATTTTCAGTTAAGGATTATCAGATCAATGATCTCATTGAATGTCAGAGCAGAATCAATGGGCTTTATGGCCTATTTCTGCTCAGGTCTCCTATTGCTTCATGGTCTTAGCTTTTATATTACACAAGGGTAAGTGCCACCATCTTGTCTCAGCTACCTTAAACTCACCTTAATTCTGCACCCACCACCCAACAAGGCTTATGGTCTATTAATCTCACTGCTGCATATGGCCCTATCCCTCACTCTCACCTGCTCAAATTGCCACATTACTATCATTGGGCAGTTCTCTACACTGCCTTCACCTTCACTCAGGGCAGCTCACCCACTTTGCTCTCCTGCCAATGCCAGCACTATCAGCTGTACCACCACTTCCAACTCACTCAATCCCTCTCCCTTTGTTTCCTTATTCCAGGCAAAGAAATGGCTCGCAATAGGGCAGAGAGAACCAAGATGGCTGGTGGGGGTGCCCTACATCTGTCTCCTCACTCTCAGAAAAGATTTACAAGGATGTTGCCAGGGTTGGAGGATTTGAGCTATAGGGAGAGGATGAACACGCTGGGGCTGTTTTCCCTGGAGCGTTGGAAGCTGAGGAGTGAACTTATAGAGGCTTATAAAATTATGAGGGGAATGGATAGGGTAAATAGGCAAAGTCTTTTCCCTGGGGTCAGGGAGTCCAAAACTAGAGGGCATAGGTTTAGGGTGAGAGGGGAAAGATATAAAAGAGACCTAAGGGGCAACTTTTTCACACAGAGGGTGGTACGCATGGAATGAGCTGCCAGATGATGTGTTGGAGGCTGGTACAATTGCAACATTTACGAGGCATTTGGATGGGTATATGAATAGGAAGGGTTTGAAGGAATATGGGCTGGGTGCTGGTAGGTGGGACTAGATTGGGTTGGGATGTCTGGTCGGCGTGGACGGGTTGGACTGAAGGGTTAGTTTCCATGCTGTACATCTCTATGACTCCTTGACTCTAAGTGGATGAAGATAGTTCATGTCAAGATGCTGAAACCTCCACGTCCCAATGATGAAGGAAGACACATTGCCTATTTGCTCTGCTGCTCTTCCATTACCATCACTGCAAATATTCTCTTACCATGCCCAAACATCTACCCCTATTTGGAAATTCATTCTGTCTTCTGTTTCCTGCAAATATCAACTATCTACACAGTCTCTGCTCTTAAGAGAGTGGCCCTAAAAACATTTCATCCTCCACCATGTCTGCAGGATGTGTGGCTTCCTCCTCTACAGCATGCACCAGCAAAGACTGCTTCCTGCATTCTCATGTGGGTATGTTAGGGTGCATTTGGGTACACATGCTGGTGGGGGCATCACTGCCACCTCTCTGCTGCTGGTCAAAGTAGAAACTCCCCAGCTTACTGATGCTCAGGGGACTGCCAGAGTCCAGGCACCTGCTTGGTTCCAAACAGAAGAAGACCACATTGCGTCAGCTGGAATGAACTTTATCCAAATGCACAACCAGACACAGAGGCAGCAAGCAGGTTTGTCAGGGGCTCTGGGGTTAATTGACTTGAAGGTTGAATGACTCCATCAAGGGCATTTCTACTGTGCTACCTCAAGCAATGTGATCGTCTGGCTGCCTCAGAGTGGCAGATGCCATGAAAAGCCAGGCCAGCACCCTCTCAGAGTCTTCTGGACATGCACACAGAGCTGCACATCATTGCTCTCAATACTGGTGTTTAGCACTGACCACAAAACAGAGAAACAAGAGATCTCGATGTCACTCCAAGAGCCTTTTCCTCACATTGAGGCAGGACAGTCTCAGCATATACCCATTTACAGAAAGAACCACATGCCTGGGAGGGTAGTTAGGACAGGAAACCTCAACCTTTAAAAAGTACTTGAATGAGCATTTGCAATGTCATAACAATCAAAGATATGGGCCAAGTGCAGGAAAGTGGAACTAGCGTGGATTTAGAAAAGTTTTTCTTTAGTTGGAGCAGATTTGATAGGCCTAAGGGCCTCTTATATACTGTATGATTCTATGACTTATGGCAAGTCATTAGACTGGTTGAACTAGGCCTGCTAGGCTAGCCATAGCCTCCTCCCCAGTCTGTAAAGCTGCCAATACCTGACACTGGATATCTCAGGTATCTGACTGACTGGTGTCCAAGCCTCCGGACTGATATTGAATAATCTCCTTGACTTAATGAGTCACTAGCCCTTGACTGAGAGCAGATTACACCCCTTAACCTTTGAGGCTTTGCATCTGATTAAGCAAATGGTCATGTGCATTTCTCCATATGCTGCTAGCAAATAGTGCAGGTGTGAGATTGATGTAGCACAGTATCATGCAGCACCATGTCCACCCCTTTGAATGATGACTGCTGACAAGTGTGACAAGCTCTTGGCTGTATTATACACTAAAAGGCAAGACAAGACAGAAGTATTGTGAGCCTTTAAGCTGTGAATAAGAAAGCAAAGTGCAAAAAGACAAGGCAAGGCACAGTGGCTTAGCAAGTCCAATTAAAGCCTCGGGTGACAGTCTGTGTGGAGTTTGCACATTGTCCCCATGTCTGCATGGGTTTCCTCCAGGTGCTCTGTTTCCCTCCCACAGTCCAAAGATGTACAGGTTAGGTGGATTGGCTATGTGATAATGTTCAGAGATATACAAGCTAGGTGTATTAGCCATGGGTAAAAAATGAGGTCTGCAGATGCTGGAGATCACAGCTGCAAATGTGTTGCTGGTCAAAGCACAGCAGGTTAGGCAGCATCTCAGGAATAGAGAATTCAACGTTTCGAGCATAAGCCCTTCATCAGGAATAAGAGAGAGAGAGCCAAGCAGGCTGAGATAAAAGGTAGGGAGGAGGGACTAGGGGGAGGGGCGATGGAGGTGGGATAGGTGGAAGGAGGTCAAGGTGAGGGTGATAGGCCGGAGTGGGGTGGGGGCGGAGAGGTCAGGAAGAGGATTGCAGGTTAGGAGGGCGGTGCTGAGTTGAGGGAACCGACTGAGACAAGGTGGGGGGAGGGGAAATGAGGAAGCTGGAGAAATCTGAATTCATACCTTGTGGTTGGAGGGTTCCCAGGCGGAAGATGAGGCGCTCCTCCTCCAGCCGTCGTGTAGTTGTGTTCTGCCGGTGGAGGAGTCCAAGGACCTGCATGTCCTCGGTGGAGTGGGAGGGGGAGTTAAAGTGTTGAGCCACGGGGTGATTGGGTTGGTTGGTTCGGGCGGCCCAGAGGTGTTCTCTGAAGCGTTCCGCAAGTAAGCGGCCTGTCTCACCAATATAGAGGAGGCCACATCGGGTGCAGCGGATGCAATAGATGATGTGTGTGGAGGTACAGGTGAACTTGTGGCGGATATGGAAGGATCCCTTGGGGCCTTGGAGGGAAGTGAGTGTGGAGGTGTGGGCGCAAGTTTTACATTTCCTGCGGTTGCAGGGGAAGGTGCCGGGGGTGGAGGTTGGGTTGGTGGGGGGTGTGGATCTGACAAGGGAGTCACGAAGGGAGTGGTCCTTGCGGAACGCTGATAGGGGAGGGGAGGGAAATATATCCTTGGTGGTGGGGTCCGTTTGGAGGTGGCGGAAATGGCGGCGGATAATACGTTGTATGCGCAGGTTGGTGGGGTGGTAGGTGAGAACCAGTGGGGTTCTGTCTTGGTGGCGGTTGGAGGAGCGGGGCTCAAGGGCGGAGGAGCGGGAAGTGGAGGAGATGCGGTGGAGGGCATCGTCGATCACGTCTGGGGGAATCTGCGGTCCTTGAAGAAGGAGGCCATCTGGGTTGTGCGGTGTTGGAATTGGTCCTCCTGGGAGCAGATGCGGCGGAGACGAAGGAATTGGGAATATGGGATGGCGTTTTTACAGGGGGCAGGGTGGGAGGAGGTGTAGTCCAGGTAGCTGTGGGAGTCAGTCGGTTTATAATAGATGTCTGTGTTGAGTCGGTCGCCCGAGATAGAAATGGAAAGGTCTAGGAAGGGGAGGGAGGAGTCTGAGACAGTCCAGGTGAATTTCAGGTCGGGATGGAAGGTGTTAGTAAAGTTGATGAACTGTTCAACCTCCTCGTGGGAGCACGAGGCAGCGCCGATACAGTCATCGATGTAGCGGAGGAAAAGGTGGGGGGTGGTGCCAGTGTAGTTGCGGAAGATGGACTGTTCCACGTATCCTACGAAGAGGCAGGCATAGCTGGGGCCCATGCGGGTGCCCATGGCAACTCCTTTAGTTTGGAGGAAGTGGGAGGATTGAAAAGAGAAGTTATTCAGGGTGAGGACCAGTTCAGTCAGTCGAAGGAGGGTGTCAGTGGAAGGGTACTGGTTAGTGCGGCGGGAAAGGAAGAAGCGGAGGGCTTTGAGTCCTTCGTGATGGGGGATGGAGGTGTACAGGGACTGGATGTCCATAGTGAAAATAAGGCGTTGGGGACCGGGGAAGCGAAAATCCTGGAGGAGGTGGAGTGCGTGGGTGGTGTCCCGAACGTAGGTGGGGAGTTCTTGGACTAAAGGGGACAGGACCGTGTCGAGGTATTGGGAGATGAGTTCGGTGGGGCAGGAGCAGGCTGAGACAATGGGTCGGCCGGGGCAGGCAGGTTTGTGGATTTTGGGCAGGAGGTAGAAACGGGCGGTGCGGGGTTGTGGGACTATGAGGTTGGAGGCGGTGGATGGGAGATCCCCTGAGGTGATGAGGTCCTGGATGGTCTGGGAGATGATGGTTTGGTGGTGGGAGGTGGGGTCGTGGTCAAGGGGGCGATAGGAGGAGGCGTCCGCGAGCTGGCGTTTGGCTTCAGCGGTGTACAGGTCAGTGCGCCAAACTACCACCGCGCCTCCCTTGTCTGCGGGTTTGATGGTGAGGTTGGGATTGGAGCGGAGGGAGTGGAGGGCTGCACGTTCTGAGGGTGAGAGGTTGGAGTGGGTGAGAGGGGTGGACAGGTTGAGTCGGTTGATGTCACGGCGGCAGTTGGCTATAAAGAGGTCGAGGGCGGGTAGGAGGCCTGCACGGGGTGTCCAGGTGGATGGGGTGTGTTGGAGGCGGGAGAAGGGGTCGTCAGAGGGTGGGCGGGAGTCTTGGTTGTGAAAGTAGGCACGGAGGCGAAGGCGGCGGAAGAATTGTTCAATATCTCGCCGCGTGTTGAACTCATTAATCCGAGGGCGTAGGGGAACGAAGGTGAGGCCCCTGCTGAGGACTGATCTTTCATCCTCAGAAAGGGGGAGATCTGGAGGGATGGTGAAAATCCGGCAAGGCTGGGAGCTAGGACCTGGTGTGGGACTGGAGCTGGAGCTGGAGCTGGGGGCGGGGTTAGGGGCGGGGACAGAGATCGAAGTAGGGGCGGAGTTAGACGTGGTGACGTTGCTCGACGTGGGGGCGGGGTCATGCGTCGTGACGGAAATGCAGGGTTACTGGAAGTGGTTGGGGAGAGGTGGGATCTGGGTGGGATGTCTTTGGAGGATCAGTATGGACTTGATGGGCCAAATGGCCTACTTTCAAACTGTAGACGTTCTCACTGTGAGAAATAATTTGCAAATCTGTGTAAGTGATAAAAGTGGTCTAGCAAGGAATCTTGAGATGTACCCTGCTCTAATCCCTACAATTGGTGTTTGTACCTACATGCAAAGTATCGTGGCAACAATATTGCAAGAAAAAGTGCAAGCCAGAGTGCAGAACTGAAGTGGAGATTTGTATTATTTATATGTGAGTTAGAGATACACCATGAGGATGCAAAAAGACAGGCCAGTGTTCTGACATTGATCTCCATGGATAGAGAGCTGTGGATAGCCACTGCCCATGGAGCGTACATAAAGATATCGGTGATTGCTCCACAAGATGGAGGCCCAGGGCAGCAAGTACCAAATTAGACTCTCCAGATACCCACATTAACCTTCATATTGGGAAATGTCACTGTCTTCTCTGGCAAGCAAAGGAATACAAAAAATGCATATCAACAAAGCAAAGCTAGGTATTAAATCGGGTGCAAATGGGCCTGTTGTCACTCACTAGTGAGCTTTTCATCGCACCATTCAAAATGTGGTTGCACAATTGATCTTTTTCTCACTCGACATTGAATATCTACTTTCTGCCAATATTGTCATTGTCTCCTAACTGACCCCATCACTCAGGGGCTGAGAAGATTCCACCCATCAATTTGGTTCATGTTGTAATTTGTAGGTTTTATTATTTTAAGACTTCACTAATCAATCCATATTAAACAAGGTCCGACTCAAAGCATGTTTTAATTGTAAAGGGACATGCAGATCCACAAAATATACCAAAATTAGAACTCAGGGCAATGAGAGACAGCAGCATCAGCAACAGAAGCAACAGATTGTTGGATTGGTGTTATTTTAATACCAATGACAACTCGTTCCTTAAAATCATTCAGAGGAATTTAGGCCTTGGCCTCACGGGGACTGTCTCACTGTTATTAGATTTCCACATCCCCACAACCCACCAATCTGTAAAGTGGGATCAGCCTGTATTGGGTCGGCTTGAAAATTAATGGAGGGTGGAGGAGGGGCTTAGGAGTGATATCAGGAATGCCAGTGGCAATCCTATTGTTGGAAATTTAGAACGGTATTGGCTAAGCATACAAGTTATATGCCTACACATAGCTGTTCTGACATTGCAAGCTCCACTGTGAAGATGATCACCTCAGATATTTGCATTTCTGATCTCGTTAGGCTCACATTTAAAGACACCATGATCCATACTTGCTCAAAGGTTTCATCGGCATTGGTCTGTTCTGATGTCAGATGCTTTGACCTTCGTCATAACCATTTCATTCAAAAGGCTTTGTCAACTTCACAAGGTACAATTACAACATTTAAAAGCCATCTGGATTGGTGTATGAATAGGAAGGATTGAGAGAGATATAGGCAAAGTGCTGCCAAAATTAGGTTAGGATATCTGGTCGGCATGGACAAGTTGGACCGAAGGGTCTGTTTCCGTGCTGGATGTCTCTATGATTCTATGTCAAAATGAAATTTTATATGATAAGTTTCATATGTTCAAATGCAAGAGTTGATAATGCAGTTGTGCAATGGCATCTCATTGTGAATATCTAGCTGAACTCCAAACTCTAATAGATTCATCTCAGCAGGAGTTGTTGATATAACTATTAAGCTGTGAGCTTAGTTATTTTGATCATTGTATGACCTCTTAGTAGTATAGGTATAATCTTTTGAAGTGGTTTTTGATTGACTGCTTATCTGAACAATTTTATAAGGTTTTAATATGGCTATGTTTTTACAAGTGCATTATGAAGTACTGATTATATATTTTGACAGGTTAATGAACATTTAAAATACTTCCTATTGCTTTTTTACAGCAATCTTGAGTTTCTACATAATGGATAGTGGGTGAGTAAAGATATAAAGAGAGAGAAGGTTGAGGAGATGAGCAGGTAATAAATGAGGAATTGGGAACATCTCATGTATCGGCTAAACTAAGGTGGTGTTCCAGTGAAAGGAGGTAAGCTTCTTAACCTTCCAGCATTAGCATCCACCTGATTCCATTTCCACCTCAGACTTGCTTCTGGTGACAACAGCCTTGAATTTAGCCCATTCCCACCGCCCCATCATGAACATAGCATTGGTAGAGACTGGATTCCAGGAGGCAGGTTTGTGAAGTCAGAAAATGGACTGACTCCTAATTTCTCTGCTTTCAGGGGCATTGTTGCACTTCTACTGTGCTTCAATGTCCAATAAAAATGCAATGACAAAACTTATATTCCACAAGAGTAACCTGGAACATTCTCTGATCATTCAGTGAGCCAATCTACCTTCGCCTAGTTTCCTTTACTTCCTCAATCCACGAACAGTTTGATGCACAATGGGTATTCTGTCCCTGAGAAAACCTTGCTGGTCCTCTCGGCTGGCTGATTCCTTACATTCAGTGCACTCCTGATTAGCTTGGATGCCTTCCTGCTTATAAAACTATTATTATTTTCATGAGCCTACCAAGAACCCAAGCTTTAACATGGGCGTAGAACATCCAGCTGACACCTGACATTTGGACATCTGCAGCGCCTAAGCAACTCCCAATTTGACTAATTTTTGAACTGCACAATTGACTAAAACAAACTGGACAGCATAGACTCCAAAAAGACTGCACCATGTTTTAAAATCCATTCGTGTAGTAGCAGAGGAATTATGAATCGAAACCAGTACATAGATCTGTGTGTCCACGTGTATGGTTACAGAAAATATGTAGGTACTCACAAACGATAGTTTACAGACAAAGAGAGAAGGCATGGATCTCATTCAAAGTAGAGTTTAGATCAGAGTGGTGCTGGAACAGCACAGCAGGTCAAGGCAGCATCCGAGAGCAGGAAAATTGACATTCATTCCTGATGAAGGGCTTTTGCATGAAATGTCAATTTTCCTGCTCCTCGGATGCTGCTTGACCTGCTGCGCTTTTCCAGCACCACCCTGATCTAAGCTCTAGTTTCCAGCATCTGCCTCATTCAAAGTAAACCAACTATCAGAAACAATAGCAGCAGAAAAATGAGGCTGGGCCTCAGTGAATCAGACCTGGGTAGTGAAGCAGGACACCCACTGGTACTCATATGATTATGCTCCCAGTCAGAATTTGAATTTATAAGAAGCTGTAAACATATCACAATAACATGGGAAACAGTCGAAATTGTTTGCTTGACAGGATTTCATGGCACTGAATAAGAGAGATGCTTCAAATTATTACATGAAATTAGCAAAACTGTTGAAAACAATGGGAGATCCACTAGGTGGCCTCTTTCCAATTAGCTACACTATTTATATTCTGGATAAAGCTTCATCAAGTTACTAACAGGAGTACCATCTTCACTAAAAACAACATATACTGGATTCCAACATCTGCAGTAATTTGTTCCTTTGTGATTTCCAGCATTTGTTGTTTTCAGTACAGATTCCAGCATCTACAGTAACTTGTTCTACCATGTTCACCAAATTGGCCATGCAATAGATGTAAGGATTTTTTTAGCTGCTCCAATACCAACCATTCTACATCACCATTAAATTATGTTTAATTTTTCATATTACTTTCAGCTCCTCTACCCTTTTAGCCTTGGTACAGGCCAATTATAGTTTGAAATGTAGAGAAGGGCGTCAAACTATTGCCACATCATTTAGCATAATAAAGACCAAGGTTTTTAAACTCACACCTTAGGCTAAGTTTCTATTTGAGAGCAAGGTTGTGTGTGGATAATTATGCAGACAAGCTGATCATGGGTTACATGTACTGCAGTGAACATCCGACCCAATTTGTAACAGTTCCCTAACCAGTATAGGCTGGAGATCATTTAGATTTGAAATTTTCTACCAATCGGTGGATCACAGGGTATCACCGGAAGGACTCCCCACAATTTAGCAAAGCTAAACTTCAGCATCATATTCTTATTAGCATAATATTACTAATGATCATTGTTCTTAAATCTCATTTTTTTCTCACTTGGGAGTAATGGTGTAATCATCTTTAACCTTGTCATCATTCACTTCCTTCAAGTTGTACCTAACTTGTTACACCACAAGGGATGCATGGTGTATGAACCACACTTTGTCTCAGTTAATTTTTAACTAAAAGAGCAGCAATTAGAAAAGCATTAAACAAAAAAAGTTCCAAAAGTGCTACTTGTCATGCAGCCACAAATAACGGTTACCCTTGATTTGCTATGTCATTTTTAAAAATTAGTGGACAGAACTTTCAAGATAATTTCAAACAATGAAGATCACAGAACTGAGCTCAGCTCCAAGGAACAGCAATGCAGAATTGAAGCACTTGAGATTCATTCTGGAATCTGCCAAAAAAGTGTAACATAGTTTGACCAGTTGGATGAGGCTTCTTAGCTATATTGATGTGGTTGGTACTAGATTTCGAAACATGTAGGGTTCCATTCAGGGGAAGGAACTGAGGTGGAACTGGCCTGAAAACATGCCAATTTTCTAATGTTTTTCTGAACACTGCCCATTTGAGACTAGGTAGGATCAGTGTTCACAGAGCTACTTGCCTTGATGTGACAGCTAATTAAGTTTGTCAAGTTCCTTAGTCTAACCAATTTACTAATAAATGGCTTTAATTTTTCAGTCAACCTCCAGTTTCAGACATATGCAGCAATCAGTTTAGTTTCTTTGGGGCAGGTGACCAGCAATAAAGAAACCAAGAGCACTCTAGGGAAGGCACAGAGGCCATCCTTGCCTCCTTGAAAATAAGTATAGCCACTTACCATCCTAAAGAGGCACCTTTCACCCATTTCATTGGAAAGGAAAATACTTTTAAGGTATTGGAAACATTGATGACAAGGCATCTCCATGTTGAAGCATCCTCTCTGTTATTTACCTGTCATAACACTCCACTGCTTCTCTCTGGCTGGAATGCCTCTGATTCACCATCCAGCTTTGAAAAGCCATCAATTGCCTTTAATTGGACAGGGAACCTGACTCTATGCCAATAATGAAGACCATTCTGAGAATCCCAGTGCATGACCAAACACAGGTATGAGTGAGACCCAGAAAGAGTCTTGTCTTCTGTGTCCTGCCACGATTGGAAAAAGTCAGCCATTTTTGTGACATTAAAATGCTATTATGCCAATGTTAAGTGTATCTCCATTAGTGACCAAGATAATAGTTATTTTGAATATTGAATCTGCCCGATTTCCATTGTGGGTTGTAAGGCTAGGTAATTACGACAAAGCAAACAAAAACTGTAATTTGTTACATCGTTTTAATAAGAATTCCATTAAATCCCATTGTTAAGTGTTAAAAGGTTTTGGTTAAAAGCCAGTCTCAGTGAAATTAACAGAGTATCAAAGACTGAAAAAAAACCTGTAAATCACTCAAAAATTTTAAAACTGCATCAACAGACTATATCTTTTCTGAACAATTTACTATTTACAGATGCCAACATATTGATTCAGTTTGACAATGTTGATCAAAACTCAATAACAATTCAAAAAATGGACTTCTAAATTCCATTTGTTATCCCGTTAAAATGTTTATTTAAAATTTCCAGATAATATTAAAATCAGTTAACTATCATATGTAGAGGATGGCAACTTTATTCCTGGACAATGTTAATGTATCTGTCGCAGTCAAATTATTTGGTATTTATGAAGTTGAACACCATTCCAAACATTGATTTGGGATGAGGCTTACTGTACAACCTGCTGTGGTGATTGTAATGAGGTCAGCCAGATGAACTTCATAGAATATATGAGCTCCCTGATTTGGGCTATTAATCTGGTCCAATCAGATATAAACAGGAGAGTTAAAGAAAAAACAACAACAAAAAATAAGAAGAACAGGAGGGTCAGACAACTTGTTCACTCTGAAAAAAAATAAATAAACAAGAGAGTTTGCACTTCAGTCCCACGCTCATGATCTTCGGGCACCCAGTACGGAAGAGGGAGGGCAGGTCAGAAGACCTCCTCGTGGGTCTACTCATGGGCCTAGCCAAACTGGCCATAAACAGGTCCAGGCAGCGGGCCGTGGAGGGGGTCATTAGGGCCAACTGCCTGCCCCTCTTTCGCGGTTACATTAGAGCCCGGGTGTCCTTGGCGAGGGAGCACCCGGTGTCCACCAACACCCTGGAGTTGTTCAGGGAGAGGTGGGCGCCACAGGGAGTGAAGTGCATTATTTCCCCCTCCAACTCTATTTTGATTTAATCCCTGCCCTCCCCTTCACTGTTTGATCACACAGCATTGCCTTTTGATGTCAAGGGCACTGCTTGTCACCAGCCACATGGGTGTTTCCTTTCTTCCTGGTGATGGAAATTGAATAAAGATTCATGCACGTTGTGTCTTTCACTGTGTCTCACACCTGCACACACACACAACATGGGTGCTGGGGAAAAAATAAGCACTACTGCAGTTAGGCAGTTTAAAAAAAAGAAAAAAAGAAACAGGAGAGTGTTAGAGGTTCTGTTCACTTAGAGCTGGCTCTGAGGGAGCTGGATCAGTATCAAGGACTTTTCACATGCAAATAAAAAGTGACTTGGTGATGCCTTTGTGGAGTTACTTAACCCACAATAACATTTATTTCTTAGGCGAATTATTTGTCCTCACTAAATGTATAAATATTACAACAAGTTATAAAACCTCCAATGAAACCATGGGCCAATGACATGTTTCCAGTGAGGAATGATACTTGCTGAAGGCTTATTACAGGAAATCATGGCTGATTGACCATGGGCAGAAAATCACAGGCTCTGCACCTGCAGATTCCAATGACGCACTGCCTATGAACTCCACGATACATTGGGAGTGCAGAGTTCAGCCCATCACAAGCACATACAGTACCTGCATTGCTACTGTAGTCACAATTGCTCCATCCCAATCATTTATCTCAAGGCTTATGGTTTCATGGTAATTAAAATAATAGTCACATATCTTACTCAGAACAGTTCATTGAAGCTATGAGTATCAGGACAGTGCTATGTGCCAGGACATTGGCATAGCACAGTCAAAGAGTGCAGTTGATCCTGTACTTATTTCCTGGACTGCAATTTTGCCATCTGTTTGCATCCAAGGCAATGCATACACAGAGTCTATGCAAATTTCATTAGTAAAAAGAAAGACTCATTCCTCTGTACAGATTTTCATGAATGGAAAATATCCCAGAGTGTTTCACAGGCTACATTTCAAAATGTTTAATTGACATGTTGTCACGTATATAAATTTTATTTCCTCTTAGAATATTGGCATCGCTGGCTGGACTGGCATTCATTGCCCTTGACAAGGTGGTAATGGGATAATTTCTTGAAAACAGCAGCCCATTTGTTGTAGATGCATCAACAATGGGACAGGGTTCCAACAACTTGACTCAACAACACTGAGGGAACAACAATATTTTGTTATATTGTCCAAGTGAAGATGGTGAGTGGCTTAGAAAGAACATGCAAGTGGTGGTGTTCCTGTGGAGCTGCTGTCCTTGTCCTTCTAGATAGTAGTGATCATGGGTTTGAAAAGTGCCAAGCAACCTTGGTGAATTGCTGCTACTGAGTGTCATTGTGGAGGGAATGAATGTTTGTAGATGTGCTATTAATCAAGTGGTCTGCTCTGTCCTGGATGATGTCAAGCTTCTTGAGTATTGTTGAGCTGCAGTCAACCAGACAAGTGGATAATATTCACTCTCACTCCTGACTTGTGCCTCGTAGATGGTCGACAGGTTTTGGAGAGAAATGAAGTGAGTTCGTCACTGCAGGATTCCACATTGTTGAATAGCTGCTAGTATTGTTGCTGCCCTCCTGCTCCCTTCATTCAACCTGAGTCGATTGCCTGGCTTAACGGTGATATGCTGGGCCATGATGTTGTAGATTGTATTGGAGTACAATATGGCTGCTGCTGATGATCCATATTGCTTCATGAATTTCCAGTCTTCAGTTGCTAGTCTTCGAATCATAGAATCATACAGTACAGAAGAAGCACATCAGCCCATTGAGTCTGTACCAATGAAATCTATTCTGAATCTACATTAGCTCCACTTTCTAGCAGTTGGCCCATAGCCATGAACGTTATGATATTTCAAGTACTCATCCATGTACATTTTAAAGGTTTGGAGATGCTGGTGTTGGACTGGGGTGTACAAAGTTAAAAATCACACAACACCAGTTTATAGTTCAACTTTGGAGCTGTACATTTTAATAGTTTTGAGACTTTCCACTTCAACTATCCTCCCAGGTAGAACATTCCACGTTTCCAGGACCCTTTGGGTGAAACAAAACTTTTCCTCAAATGCCCTCTAAAGTTCCTGCCTTCCATCTTAAAATTATGCCCCTTGGTATTGATCTTTTAAGTAAGGGGAGCAATTGCTTCATATCAACCATATCTATGCCCCTCAATCTTATGCAACTCGCTTCGGTCTCCTCTCAAAACTTCTCCAATCTAAAGAATTTAACTTGAGCTTATCCAGTCTTTCTTCATAGCTAACCTGCTTTCCCACCCCAAATAGGCAAGCTCCTGGTGAATCTTCTCCACATCCCCTCCAGTGCTATCACGTCCTCCCTTCAGTGCAGTGACCACAATTGCACACTGTACTGCAATCTAACCAAAGCGTTGAATACCTCCAACAAGCTACATGCTTTTTAAATTTACATTATGACTGATAAAGGCAAACATCTCATATGTCTTCTTAATACCCTATTAACCTGTCCTACCATCTTCAGAGATCTGTGCACAACCACCCCAAGATCTGACTGTTCATTTGAGATTCTTATTGTCCTGCCATTCATTGAGTACTCTCTTGTCTTGTTACTTCTTCCAAAGTGCATCACCTCTTACTTTTCAAGGTTAAATGCCATCTGCCACTAATCTGCCCATCTAACTAATCAGCCTACATCCTCCTGTAACTTTAGACATTTTTCCTTGCCATTAACCATCCAGGCAATCCTTATGTCATCTTCCCAACATTTTCTTCTATAGTCACTCATAAACATCACAAACAATAAGGGATTCAGCATTGATCACTGCAGGCACCAGTCTCCAATCAGACAAACTGCCTTCTAACAGCATCGTCTGTCCCCTACCACTGGGTAAATTTGGAATCCAGCTTACCTAGATCCCAATGTGGGACCTTGTCAAATAACTTTCTGAAATCTATTTAAGCTACATCAACTGCACAACCCTCATTTAAAAATCTGGTCATTTCCCAAAATAATTCAATGAAATTTAGACATGACGTTCCTCTGACAAAACCATGTTGACTATCCCTGATCAAACCATGCCCCTCCAGGCGGAGATTAATTCTCTCCTGCAGAATTTTCAATTACTTTCCTGATCATTGATGTGAAACTCTCTGATCTGTAACTCCCTGGTTTATCTCTACCACCCTTTTTGAAAAGTAGAAGCACATTAGTAGTCCTCCAGGCATCTGGCACCTTCTCTTTGGCCACACAGCTATTAAAAACTTGGGTCAGAGCCCTTGTAATTTCCTTCCATGTCTCCCACAGCAGCCTGGGATAAAACTCAGCTCGACCTGGGAATTTGTTACCTTTAAACACTCCAAAACCCCCAATACCTCCTCATTCCCATGTCAAACTGCTTAAAAATGTTACAGTCCAACTTCACAAATTTTGTACCAACATATTTTTCTAATCACATTGTTCAGAGATTTTATCCAGACTTCTGGAGCAAGTGGAACATGAAACTGGGCCTCCTGGTTCAGAGAGAAGGAAACTACTACTGTGCCACCAGAGCCCTGATTCTGACCCTACTCTCCAAAGTGAAGACAGATATGGAATCCTTGTTTCATACTGTATTAATGTCCCCTGGCTAAATGCACATATCCTCGGTCCTTAATGGCTTCTATTCTTTCCCTCATTTTTTAAAGCCTGTATTTTTCCCCAATTCCATTGGCGATGTCTCCATCCCACTGTTTTGCTGTAGATGTACCCAGAAGTGACTGTTCCCTTTCTACTTTGGCCAGATCCTGCCTTATTTTAATAAAATATGCCTTAACGCAATCCAAAAGCTTTTTTTTAAAAGGCCATCTTGTTCCTTTTCTGTAGCAAAATTAAAACATACGATGTTGTGTTCACTTTCACAAAAATGTGATCTCACTAGCACCTCATCCCCCCATCTCTGTTCTACCCATTATTAGGTTTAGCACTGCATTTTCCCTTGTTGGACTTTCTTTATGTTGATATAAAAATGTCTCTTAACTACATTGAGAAACTTTCCCCTCTCAACCTTTTACATATGACTATCCTGATAAGTGCTGGAGAAGTTGAAATCCTGTAATATAGTTACCGTATTATTTTTACACACCTTAAGTGATTTGACAACATATCTGCTGCTCTACTGCCACAATCTATTTGGGTGCTTATAACACACTCACAGCCTATATTACACTCCCAGCAATGTGACAGCCCCCTTCTTTACTCCAAGCTCTACTCACAAAGCCAGACTTTCAATCTTAACAGTAACTGACTCCTTAGATGAAAACTGCGACACCACCTCCCGTTCTGCACCCTCCTCTGACCTACCTGAAGATTTCATCTCCAGGAATGTGGATTTGCCATTCCTATCCTTTCCTTTACCTCTGTGATGTTAGCAACCTCGCAATTCCACATGTCAATCCAGGCCCTTAATTCAACTGCCTTACCTGAAATATGCCTTGCATTAAAACAGAAGCCATCCAGCCTCACCTTATTCCCCTGAAATACAACATGGCTGAACTCCGTCACCCTTCACTAACACTGTGCCAAATCCCCAGCCGAACTGGTTTAAATACTTCCCAACAGCACTGGCAAACCCACCTGCAAGGATGTTAGTCTCATTCTGGTTCAGTTGCAGACCATCCTGCTTCCCAAAAAGTTTCCCAGTGATCCAGGAATCTAAAACTTCCCTCCTGCATCAACTCTTGACTCATTCATTCATCTGCCCTCTTCTCTTTCTGTACTCACTAGCCCATTTGAAGTCTAGCTCACTGAGTGTTGCACTGGGGTGGAGAAAGTCTGAAGTCAAATGACACCAAGTTATACTTCACCTGACAAGGAACAGCACTCTGAAAGCCCCTTATTTCAAATAAACTTGTTAACTATAACCTGGTGTCATGTGACTTCTGACTTTATCTTATTGCGTAAAGTGATAGTGCCATACAAAATGATGCAAGGTATTTTCAAAGTAAAATCCACAGGGCCTGTGGTCACTCTTACTGACCCTATCAGGGACGACTATATCTGCAACATAGAGAGTGATGAGGATGAGATCTAGTTGGTCTCTTCATCACCTAATGCAGACCCAGTTTGGCAGTTATGTCCTTTTGAGACTCAATCAACTTGATCAGTGCTGTCAATCCACAATTCATGATGGACAATGAAGTCCCCGATCCAAACTACACTCTGTCCCCAGCCACCCTCAGTGCTTCCTCCAAGTATTGTTTAATATGGAGAGTACAGGTTCATCAGCTAAGAGGCTAATCAGCGGGTTTCCTTACTCACATCTGCCCTAATGTCCAGAATCAATGTTGAGAACTCCCAGAGGAATTCCTTTCCAATTCTATACAACTGTGCCATCACCTCTGCTAGATCTGTTATATTCAGGAATGGTGATGGTTTTATCTGGGACATTGTCTATTAAGGTACGGTTCTGTTAGTAGGTCTATGTAAGGCTGTTGTTTGACTAGACTATGAGACAGCTCTCCCAATTTTAGCACAAGCCCCCAGTGATTAGGAAAGAGGTCTTTGCAAGATTTAAAGGGCTGTGCTTACTGTTGTTGGGTCTCTGGATTACTAGGAGATAGTGAGGACTGCAGATGCAGGAAAGTCAAAGTCAAAGTCAATGAAGTGCAGAACTGGAAAAAGCACAGCAGATCAAGCAGCATCAGAGGACTGATGAAACATCCTAACCTGAAATGTTGACTCCCCTGCTCCTGTGATGCTGCTTGACCTTCTGAGCTTTGTCCAGCTCCATTCTTTACCATCTCTGGATTACTAGTCATGCAATAATATCTCTGGGTCATTGCCTCACTCCAGTTTAGCTTCTAGATTTCAGAAAGCCTATATCCCCCTTCACACTTGTATGAGATTTGCACTTTGTTTCCTCTTTTATCATACTGACTGATTCACTGGTTTTAAAGTTGCATCACTGACAACACAATGATGCGTCTCCCAATATTGAAAAGGTCACCAATGTTTGACATCACTCAACATGCAACTCACTGGGTCATTAGCTAACTGCATCAGTGTTAAAATAATGTGATGTGTGAAACCTTTTGTCAGAGTAGCAAATCTTTCCACTGTAAGGGGAAGAATATGCAACTGTCTACAGGTGTTCCAGTTTCCTCTCTCAGTCCAAAGATGTGCAGGTTAGGTGAATTGCCATGCTAAGTTGCCCCTAGTGTTCAGGGATGAGTAGGCTAGGTGCATTAGTCAGGTGTAAATATAGATTAGGAGATTAGGCCTGGGTGGATTAATCTTCGGAGGGTCAGTATGGACTTGTTGGGCCAAAGGACCTGTTCCCACACTGTAGGGATTCTATGGTTCTATGAAGTTGTAACTTTAAATTGCGGCAGTTTTCCTTGCAAACTGTAAAGGCGTTGCATCCTTGTAAAATGCATTGCTGAAGCAAATTTGGCTTGTATATAGTATCTTAGAAAGGTATAAACATCTTTAGTCTGTGCTTTTTCTTCTATTTATTTTAATCTGCAGGAAAAATCACTTAATGATTGCAGTTTAAATTTCTCCTGCATCCAACGTTACTTTGATCTCAGGAAGTGGACTATCAACATCCAAGGAAACATGATCTCGGACTTGTACAGATTAATATATTCATGGTCTATGATCCAAAGAGTTGCTGTCTTACCATCACACAGATTAAGGAATTGTCCCGGTCACTCTTGTAGAGCAAATCAAGTTATTTTAATCTATTACTCATCTAATCTTGAACAGCACGAAACTGTTCAGAACTAAAAAAGCATACACAGCCTCTATTCAACTAAAACTGGACAGATCTAACAATGTTCTATAGTATTGGTGTGCCATCAGTTGTCTAAAGATGATGTTTAAGTTATGTTAGTGGATATCAGTTTCTAAATTAAAAATGTATTTCAGATACCTACGAAATTGGCAAAATCAAAGAGCTGGCATCTTGTAAATCTAAACTTATTATTGGCAGTTTTTCTGCCAGTAAAGCAAATGCATCACAAGTACACAAACCTTGGTCAAACGTTTGATATAATTTAAATTGGTATTTGCTATTTAAATTGCCTCGAATAATATCATTCTCCAAGACAGTAGCTGTCTTGTGAATGAAGAAGAAAACTAGCCAGTAGACAAAGATAATTGTGAGCCCAATCCAGTCAAACAAACCTCAAGTCTTCATTTGAATGTACATACAATCAAACCAGCTTTGTGAAAGAAGGGAAAAACAAATAATTCGCAGTTGCATAACACAATGCAAGGTCATGCCAAAGCATTCTAAATCACTGTATTACTTTGGAGTCCACTCACTGGCATTATATAAGTAAATTTGACAAGCAATTAAGGTCCCTCAAACAACAAAGGATTAATCTGGTTTTAATGGTGTCAGTTTAGCCAGGACACCGAATGAATCCTGAGTTCTTTGCTGAAAATCCATGAGACCTTTTAAAGCAACTCAAACAGACAACTGGGGTTAACTCAGTCTGTAACTCTAAAGAAAACCCAGAGAAATGTCATTCTTTTGAGCAACTGAAGAAGCAATATTTAATTCAATGGCCAGAGTGCTATCAAGCCTACTAAGTTTACAGTAAGAAGTATAGTCATAAGTATAAGAAGTAAATTCTAATTCCTCAGATTAGTTTACATAAAAAAGTTTAGTAATTTTAAAAAATATATATATAATGCTAAGTTACCAGTTGTCACCTTCTAACAAATCCTTATGGAAGGTCAGGGATTTTTTTTTTCATTTTAATACATTAATCATTAAAAAATCTAAGTGACTCCACATCAACACCAACGTTGTAACATTTAAGGATGCCATTAACATTGGCAAAAACAATTAACTAGTGTTAAAATAGAAAGGATGAATAAATTTTCAATGCCCAATTTATGTTTTAGAAGTTTCCAAACAACCTGACTATCCAGTTCAATATGGACTATGTGGTAAATTCAGTCTAACAAGTACATTTAGCAGAGGTTCTATTCCGATGATAGCACATGGCATCTTATCATGACAGAGCTGGTTCAAATAGATATTTAAAAGGTAAATGTCTACAGCAAATCTCAAATCACAGAAAGTGAACAAAATAACTTGTGCTCTCAAAATACCTTAAATATTTCAATAAATTCACAAATGGGAAAAGAAAGAAAAATAAGGACAAATGGAAATTCTAGAGGTGATGACAATGAAAATATCAAAGACAAGGAGTGTGTGAAAGCACAGCATGGAGTAGCAAGGCAGAGAGGTTCAGAAAGAGAGTTGCAAACATAGGCCTTACCAGCAGACAGTTCTACCTGTGATCCTAGATTGAGATAGAGTTTAATCTAAAGTACAGTGCTTAGTTTTAAGAAGTTGCAGTAATAATCTGGTTTGATATAGTTCCTGATGCATGGTTGTTTGTTTACACAGCTTAATGGTATGTAAGGAATGAAATTGTTTTCTATGCACCTACAGTTTCATTCACAGCATCAATGAGAGAGGATTGACTGAGTGTTCTGTCAACTGGCGCAGAATTAATGTTTCACACCTGCACTGGTTGCTATTATATTGGTTCTGCAGACTATATATTGTGAGCCATTTTAGTTTCTCAGGATTGAAGTTGATTCCCTCCATTCAATGGAGATGAATATTATGTCCAATGCATGATCTGTAGATTCTGCTACATCAGAGGCAGCGTGTGCTTGAGGGAGTGGGCAAATTAAATGTTTGGAGGTTTGTGTGCTGTCTCCAATACCTCAACTTTGCTGCTGCATGCTTCTGAAGTCCCTTCATGTGTTTAGATCCTTCCTGAATAAACATTGAAAGTTTGCAAGCTGGCAACTCCCAGGATCTCAAGGGATGCTTTGAGGACATCCTTAAATCATTTCTACTGTCCTTTTGGAAATCTCTCGCAAGTGCTTCACAAGTTTGTTATCAAGTATATATGAGTGATGTGCCACAGGCAACTAAACTAGTTTTAAGTCTCTAGTGCCCTAATGTTGGGCATGTTGGCTTAGGCAAGGCTGCTGCTATTGGACAGATTTTCTTGCCATTAGATTTGGAGAATCTTCCAAAAGAACTGCATGCAATACATAAAAAATACAGCATAGAACAGGCCCTTCGGCCCTTGATGTTGCACCGACCCGTGAACTATTCTCAGCTCGTCCCCTACACTAGCCCATCATCATCCATGTGCTTATCAAAGGATTGTTTAAATCTCCCTAATATAGCTGAGGTAACTACATTGGCAGGTAGGGCATTCCACGCCCTTACCACTCTCTGAGTAAAGAAACTGTCTCTGACATTTGTCTTAAATCTATCACCCCTCAATTTGTAGTTATGGCCCCTTGTACAAGCTGACGTCATCATCCTAGGAAAAAGTCTTCCACTGTCTACCCTATCTAATCCTCTGATCATCTTGTATGTCTCTATCAAATCCCCTCTTAGCCTTCTTCTTTCCATTGAGAACAGACTCAAGTCTCTCAGCCTTTCCTCATAAGACCTTCCCTCCAGACCAGGCAACAGCCTGGTAAATCTCCTCTGCATCTTTTCCAATGCTTCCACAACCTTCCAGTAATGGGGCGACCAGAACTGTACACAATACTCCAAGTGTCGCTGCACTAGCGTTTTATATAGTTGCAGCACAATATTGCGGCTTCGGAACTCAATCCCTCTGCAAATGAAACCTAACACATGGTATGCCTTCTTAATAGCACTATCAACCTGGGCAGCAACTTTCAGGGATCTATGTACATGGACTCCAAGATCCCTCTGCACATTCACTCTACCAAGAATCTTTCCATTGACCCAGTACTCTGCCTTCCTGTTATTCTTCCCAAAGTGCATCACCTCACACTTAGCTGCATTGAACTCCATTTGCCACCTCCCAGCCCAATCCTGCAGTTTATCTAAGTCCCCCTGCAATCTGTAACATTCTTACAAACTGTCCACTCCTCCACCAACTTTAGTGTCATCTACAAATTTACTAATCCATCCATCTATGCCTGCTATCTATGCCATCTATAAAAATGACAAACAGTAGTGATCCCAAACAGATCCTTGTGCCACACCACTAGTAACCGGTCTCCAGGCTGAATATTTTCCATTAACCACCACTCGCTGCTTTCTTTCAGAAAGCCAGTTTCTAATCCAAATTGCTAAATTACCCTCAATCCCATGCCTCTGCATTTTCTCCAACAGCCTACCATGTGGAACCTTATCAAAGGCTTTACTGAAGTCCATGTATACCACGTTAACTGCCCTACATTCATCTACTAGTACTCTAGTACTCTAGTACTTTGAGGTGCCTGCTGTAGGTTGTTGAAGTCTCTAAAGTGTATAAGAGTGCAGACAAAACTGCTGCTTTGTAAACCATGATGTTTGTCTTACATTTGAGATCCTGTTTTAAAGGGTTCAGAAAAAATTTACAAGGATTTTGCCAGGGTTGGAAGATTTGAGCTATAGGGGAGGCTGAAAAGGCTGGGGCTGTTTCCCCTGGAGAGTCGGAAGCTGAGGGGTGACCTGAGAGATTTATAAAATCATGAGGGGCATGGATAGGGTAAATAGACAAGGTCTTTTCTCTGGGGTGGGTGAGTCCAGAATTAGAGAGCATAGGTTTAAAGTGAGAGGGGAAAAAAATTAAAAGGGACCTAAACGGCAACGTTTTCATGCAGAGGGTGGCGTGTGTATGGAATGAGTTGTCAGAGGAAGTGGTGGAGGCTGGTACAATTGCAACATTTAAAAGACATCTGGATGGGTTTATGAAAAGGAAGCTATAAAACTGGTTTGGGCCAAGTGCTGGCAAATGGGACTAGATTAGATTAGGATATCTGGTCAGCATGGATGAGTTAGATCGAAGAGACTGTTTCCGTGTTGTACATCTCTATGACTCTATAATTACTCTTTTCCACTGTTCGCTGAAGGCAGAAATTAATTTTGCCATCTAGTTCTATGTTTGTTGAGAACAAGTGGCCAAAATGTAGAAAAGGGTGCACTTTGTCTAGGATTTGCCATTAATCATAATTGGTGGTGAGTGTGGGAGCTGGTTGGAAGAGGATCTCTAGCTTATCATACTTGGTATACTTCAGAAGGAGAGCTGACAATGCCTCGCAGCTTAATTTTCATATTAAAGCTTTGTGACTGACGTTGGAGTGGTGTTAGCTTTGTACTGAAAACATTCATTGAAGCTTCCTGTCTGTTCTAGAGATTGGCTCCATGGCTATGGGTACTTTTCTGGAGTGAGGATACAGTGTAGATACTCGGTGAGTGGCTTGGCAGAATATGTGGGAAGTGGGCAAATGGGAAGAGATCATGGACATAATATGTGGTAAGGCAGTGGGTGTGGAGTAAGGAATAAGCTTGAGGTGCAATAAAAATACTGCACCTCCCCCCCAAAAAAAAGGCCTTTCTAAACAACACAATTAGACATTGGATCCCACACATTACCCTAGCATGAAAATAGAACACATGGACAGGTGTAGTCATTCAGCCCATCAATGTTAGCCCAACGTTCCTTCCAATCACAACTGATCATTTACTTCAATGTCTTTTCCTCACACCATTTCTATGGTGCTTTACCTCAATCATATTTAGAATAATTTCAATTCATACATTAAGCATATTCAATGCTTGAGTTTCCTTAGCTGTCATGGGTAAAGAAGAGTCTTCATCTCAATTCTTCACAGTTTCTCCCTCATCCTGACATTGAGTCCGCTGGTTTTAGATTCCACATCTTACCTGCATCTATGCTATCTATCTTTTTGAAAATCTTGTTAGTTTCATTCAAATCATTTCCTGTTTTTTAAGCCCAGTTCTCCAAATTTCTCTTCAGAGGACAATGCTTCCAACCCAGACCTGCTGAGTTTCTCAAGCATTTTCTGTTTTCATACTATACCCACCAACTCCCCTTTATCATTCTTGTTTCTAAGTTCCTCAAAGACTCCAAAAAAGTTAATCAAACAAAATTTCCCATTTACAAATCCATGATGACTATGCCCATCAGATTATGATCACCCAGTGTCCATTTATTATATTCCCTATGAGAAACAAAAGTTAGACATAAGTCAGGAGTGTGTTTCTGAAGGCACAATTTAACCTGATTTACATATTGCTGGTCCAAGATGAAAATCTGGGCACACAAGTCACATTCTGTCAATTGTAGCTTGTGCATTTTATTCTATGTCCCCATTTCCCAGTCCATTTCCCTAGCAATACAAAATGTTCCCTCAATTTTGTACATGTTCAGTTTTTGCTAATAATCTTCTGGCATTGTGAATACTGATAATATACCAGTTAATCTAGATTATTTTATTCTGTTGAATGTCTAGTCCAGCCTTTTTCTCTTCAACAGACTTTTATAACTTGGGATTTGATGATAAGAATTGCGAACTGGATAATATTTGTGAACAAGAACCCTGTTTTCACTATATTTTGATGGGACACATATATTTTTACTTACAAGGAATGCTCAAAGTCAAAACTATGCAGTGCAAAAATCTCACTTCTGGGGATAATATCACTCCTTGTAATCTCAGTCTCAAATATAAATTCAAATGTCCACGTAGCAGGGCTGAAACTCCACTGTGGAAATAAAATGCTATAAACTTACAACTTCTGTCAGAAACGAACACCATTTTAACAGGGAATTCCTGACCAAATTGCAACACCATCCCCGGCTTCTGCTAAAATGAGAAATCCTTCATATCCAGCGCAGTTTGAATTTGGTGATCGTTGTGCTGGGAATAGACTCTGAGCTCATCCTTACAGTCTACTTCATCAATTGGAAACTCTAATGTCGGGCCCAGCAGGACTTCTCACATGCATCAATCATTCAAACGTTTGGTGAGGAAGAACCTGAGGACCTGCAATGCAAACACAGGCTGTCCAAGTTAGCAGGAATTCCTATCGAGCATTTAGCACAGGCACAAAGCCTTGCTGTTACTGCCTGAGAGCTTTGTCTATGACAACAGGCAGGGATACACTGATTACAATTATACAGAAAGGATGGCCAAACTATATTTCTGAAAGTAGTTATATATGATTGTTAAGGTTCGTTTTTCAATGTAAGTCAAGAGATACTCAAGTCAATTTGTATAGAACAGAAATTACAAGAAGGTATGATACCACCATCTCTACTTTTGAAGTACCAAATACAACTATCCTATCATAGAGAACAATAGACCTCTTGGACCTTTGAGCCTGCTCTGCAATTCAATAGGATCACAACTGATTCATACTTACCCCTGACAATCTTTCATCCCTTGCTTCTCAAGAAATTAGCTCACTCTACCTTGAAAAAATTAAGAATTTCAGAAAGAACATTCCAAAGATCAACTACAGTTTCAGAAAAAACATTACTCCTCATCTTCACTTTAAATGGATGACACCTTTTTTATAAGTTAGTAAAATCATTCTAGGTTCTAGAGTCATTGAGTTATACAGATGTACAGCACGGAAACAGACCCTTCAGTCCAACTCGTCCATACTGACCAGATACCCCAACCCAATCTAGTCCCACCTGCCAGCACCCGGCCCATATACCTCCAAACCATTCTCATTCATATACCCATCCAAATGCCTTTTAAATGTTGTAATTGTACTAGCTTCCACCACTTCCTCTGGCAGCTCATTCCATACACGTACCACCCTCTGAGTGAAAAAATTGCCCTTTAGGTCTCTTTTATATCTTTCCCCTCTCATCCTAAACCTATGCCCTTTAGTTCTGTACTTCCCCCAACCCAAAAAAACCTTGTCTATTTAACCTATTCATGTCCCTCATGGTCTTATGAACCTCTATAAGGTCACCCCTCAGCCTCTGATGCTTCAAGGAAAACAACCCTAACCTATTCAACCTCTCCTTATAGTTCAAATCCTCCAACCCTGGCAACATCCTTGTAAACCTTTTCTGAACCCTTTCAAGTTTCACAACATCCTTCCGATAGGAAGGAGACCAGAATTGCATGCAATATTCCAACAGTGGTCTAACCAAAGTCATGTACAGCCACAACATGACCTCCCAACACCTGTATTCAATACCCTGACCAATAAAGGAGAGCATACCACAACAGGAAATGTCCTTCCTACATCTATCCTGTCAAGACCTCTCAGGATCTTATATGCATTAAGCAAGTCACCTCTTATTCTTCTCAACTTTTGTGGATACAAGCCCAACCTTTTCCTCATCAGGCCAACCAACCCATTTTAGATATTGGTCGAGTAAACTTTGTCTGAATTATTCCCAATGCATTCACCATCTTTTTTGAATAAGGAGACTAATACTGTACACAAACTTCTGGGTATGGTCTCATCAATGTCCTACATAACTGAAATGTAACCTCCTTACTTTCATTCAATTCCCAGACTCATCATAACCATTAAAATAAGTGAAAGAGATGCAACCAAATTGAGTAAAATTAAAAGCAATGGTGACTGCACAAAATAACAATATCTCGAACCGTGGAAATAACCCAAGAGCAAAGAAAAGGCATAACGTCAGGTTCAAAGACCTGAGTTTGGCTCTATCTAATGAATTTAGAGTTGTATAGACCTTTTGGTCTAATGAATCCATGACAACCACATTTCATAAATTAGTCTTGTGCCATTTGCCAGCATTTAGCCCATATCTCTCTAAATCCTTCCCATTCATATATTCATCCAGATACCTTTTAAATGTTGCAATTGTACCAGCCTCCACCACTTCCTCTGAGAGTTCATTCCATACACACACCACCCTCTGCTTGAAAAAGTTGCCACTTATGTCCCCTTTAAATCTTTCCCCTATCACTTTAAATCAATGCCCTCTAGTTTTGGACTCCCCCCGCTGGCACATTTCTGATGAAGGGCTTATGTTCAAAACATTGATTCTCCTGCTCCTCGGCCGCTGCCTGACCTGCTGTGCTTTTCCAGCGCCACACTGTTCGATGGGTAAATACCTTGTCTATTCACCCTATGTCCCACATGATTTTATAACCTCTATAAAGTCACCCCTCTGCATTTGACTCTTCAGAAAAAATAGCCCACGCTATTCTGCTTCTTGCTATAGCTCAAACCTTCCAACCTTGTAAATCTTTTCTGAACCCTTTCAAGTTTCGCAACATCCTTCCTTGAGCAGAGAGACCAGAATTAGATTAGATCAGATTACCTATGGTGTGGAAACAGGCCCTTCGGCCCAACAAGTCCACACCGACCTTCCGAAGAGTAACCCACCCAGACTCATTTCTCTCTGACTAATGCACTTAACACTATGGGCAATTTATCATGGCCAATCCACCTGACCCGCACATCTTTGGACTGTGGGAGAAACCAGAGCACCTGGAGGAAACCCAAACAGACAAGGAGAGAATGTGCAAACTCCACATAGACAGTCGCCCAAGGCTGGAATTGAACCTGGGACCCTGCTGCTGTGAGGCAGCAGTGCTAACCACTGAGCCACCATGCCACCCCAATGAAACCTGTGCAGGGGTTCCCTGCACAGAGTATTCCAAAAGTGACCTAACCAATGTCCTGTACAGCTGCGACATGACCTCCCAATTCCTGTACACAATGCACTGACCAATAAAGGCTTGAACAGAACATGTCAAATATCTTTCACAACACTCAGTAAAACAATCTTACTTTAAATAATGATGAGCATCAATGCTGAAAATGCAGCATAAAAAATAAGCTTTTTTTTTAGCTATTCCTACTATTGCAAATCTCCAGTTCATGATTCATGTATTTTGAAATATAAATGTTAGTTTTTGAAAGTGCAGTTTTTAATTATAGAAAGTTATTTGAAGTGAATACAAGTAAAACAAGCTTGACGCAATGTTGACTTAAGAGGCTATGAGTTAGAAAGGCACAATAAAATAAAGTAGATGAAGAAACTTCAACAGTGAATGATCCCTAGGTGGAAACAAGATTTCTTTCTTCAGATCAAAGAAGAAATCATATATGCAAGATAATTATCCAGAAGGCCCATTTGAGCACATTTTCAGAGCATGCCATATTGTCATGGAAATCTGTGAAACTTGAGAATATTCAAACTTATCTGGATTTTTCCTGAGAGTTTTAGTTGTAGCTTGGATTTAGTGGGACAATCACAGAGAGGTGATGCCACAGAAATACTGCTCCATATTCTAATCAAGAGAATGAAATAACTCAGTTAACAATGGTTTCCACAAGCATGAGCAGGACCCGTGCTTGTCTGGACCAAACACAAAGAGCAATTTCCTGTTTTGCCTCAGCTAAATCCATCACTTCCCCAAATATACAACCAAAGACTGATAAATTCAATCGCTGATTATGGGGACATAGGTGTTCAAGGTAAGCACTGGAACTTAAACCAAAAATGGAATCCATCACATAAGCTGACCCATACTGTCAAGGTACTAGTGTTGGACTGGGGTAGACAAAGATTAGAGTGTTACCTAGTCAACAGCTGAATAGCAAGTGAAGGGGATCACCTATTATCCAATTAATTGAGGCAAAGAGATAATTAACAAAAAAAAGGCGATGCTGGAGACAAACAAAAAGAGTTGCATGTCGAGGGTCTAATCAAAGTAACAAGTAATGCAAAACTGCACAAACGAATTATGGCAGAGAGATCATAACAAGTTATCAAGGTAATGGTGTTAGATGAGGACAGTAAGTAAGATTTGCAAATACAGAGCAGTCTGGTGGGGTTACATGTAGTGCCAGTGATAATCCATTATCAGACCCAATTCTTTTATGGTCAGGGTATGACGTCAAGTATAAGGTCAATCAATGAGAGGATTAGGACACAAAATAATCCAACATCCAATAATTTATCTATCCATGCCCTTAATCTCTTCAGTAATCAGTGATTTAGTGTGGCACAGAAAGTCATTTTAATAGGAAGATTTGTTTGGATAATTTCTTTCAAAAGCTGATTTTCTATGTTAGATGTGTATGCCTAGCTTAGCCCACTTTTCTCCTGGGTTTAAAGTCTTACAACAAGGTATTCATGAAATATTGCAGAGCAAGTTGCATTTCATTGGTGAGTTGTTTTTTGCCGTCACAGCTTAGATTCCTTCTAATGTATCACACAATAATGTCAGTTCCAAAACAGGGCCACTTGATTGTAGTGTTTGCGGGCATTTATTCGACATTTTAGGCACAAAAGCATTTCAGAAATACAAACTGGTTTAATGTAGAAAGCTGTAAGCTGAATACATAATATTTCTATGAAAAGGTTGACTATTAAAGAAGTGCACCTGTCAATGAGTGCATGTTAAATGGAAGCTGTTGTACTTTTTGTGTAAAGTCAAACAGAATACATTTGTAAATGTTGCTCGCCTCTTCACAGCATCAATATTTCCTGCCAATTAGGCAAACAAAAAGCTGATGCTCGAGTTTCTTTATAGTTACACAATAAAGTAAGCCATTTAAATTTCCTGTCACAATATAGCTCAAAGAGGAAATTCCTGGGAATCAGATGGTGGATGATGCAGTCAATTCTGAAATCAATACATCTCTGATGTCTGGAGGGTCAATTACTCCTGTAAGTGGTCTAATTTTATTTTTATATGAATTCACTCATACCAACCTGCATATAAATGTATGAGGGCCTATCAGATCCTTGTGATCAGGACTAGATCTTTGAGCTAAACTTTATGTATTTTGGCTAAGTTGGAACTACATCAAGTTTTCTTTTGAAAGGTTTGACACTGTGAGGCATGGTGAATTCTCTCATTATATCTTACCAAACTTGCTACAGAAATTTCCTACTAAGGCCCAGTGCTATCTCAATTTGGAATTCCAACCCAAGTTACCACATGCCATTACCAGAACAAACTGCCACTCTGCAGGCAAGTTGAAATTCATCTTGACATTGCTTAGAGTGGGCCTTGTGCACCCAGACAAACATGGTCAGCCTGGAGTGACACTGCACAATTGCTGACCTTTGCCCTAGATAGGGAGAAAATCAGTACCTTGCTCTGTGGGCAGGGAACTGGAGGACCCACTGGGCAGAGTGGTACTGAGATAGAATAACCTTCTCCTCCTCCTTTCTCCATTTCACCCAACTCACTACTGTTATCTCTCTCTGAAACCTCACACTCATTTCCCTGCTACTGTACTCACCTCCCACCAAAGTTCACCCTCTACCGTTCTCATTAAATGTCTGTAACTTCTTCCCAACACACCCTTTTGCTGCTGCTCCTCGGATGCTGCCTGAACTGCGGTGCTCTTCCAGCACCACTAATCCAGAATCTGGTTTCCCAGCATCTGTAGTCATTGTTTTTACCTAACACTACATAGCGTCTACTCTACCTTGTCACTTAGGAGACCTGCACTAACAATAATATTGATGTTGCTTACTTTAGTTTCTCATAATATTTGCCTCTTTCTCATTCCATGAAGAAAACAGCCCACAAAAGGACAGAAAAGGCTTGAGTCAGATGGAGTGCTGGCACTTTAAGCTCTAAAACCCCTGACAAAGAGAAAAATCTAAAGTCTGACTGCCTCAAGTATGGCCTGGACAGATGTCGGAGGCTGCCCCTGACCTACTGATCTGGGACTTTCTGACTGGAGTCGATCCTCCTGGACTTGACTGAGATACTGAAAATTACAAGCTTCCTGCTGTGTGTCTGCATTAAACAGCACAGCAGTACAGGACTAATGAAAGCTTGATACCTCTGGCTGAAGTGGCAAAGCACGAAAAGCTAAGGCAAGACAATGCAAGGCAGAGATGCTGTAAGGATCCACCTATCGGCTCAGACTGAATGAGCACCATGACAGCCAGCAAAGAGCCCAGAGACGCAGTCTGGTCCAGTCCATGTTGTGTGTATCCATGAGTACAGTGTCCTTGCTGCAGCATTGCAAGGGCAGGTGGTAGTGCAGTCAGAGATGTAGAATTAAAGTGCAGAAGCGTACTATAAGTTGATTAGAAATGTGCAATGGCAGCTTTTGCAAGTTACCACATTTTGGATGCCAGCACATGTGCACATGGTATGTGTTTGGGTGGAGACAAGGAAGTGAGTCTTGAGATTTTGGTGCTCGGTTTCTAACATGGAGGTCATTTGGAGCAAAAGGCAATAGATTGTACAGGCGCTCTTGTACTTTGATTTCCCTATCAAATTTCCTGATGTTGAGATTGTTTGGTGAGCTGCTCATACAGGAGGCTTAAACTTAATGAGGTGAGTTGGGTTGTAAACAAAGCATTTGACATGGAATAAAAACCAAGTAGAAACTTGTCCATGCCCATTGAGAATCTTGCAACACCACTTGTGAAAAGCATAAAAGTTTGCACCTTCATTACCTCTGAAAGCTATGGACACAGGAGGGAGCTTGACAATGTTAATTTATTTAACACTCATGAACATTAAGTAGCAGTTATGATTAGATTCACTTATTTTAATTATAAACTATACAATAATGTGTATTAACATAGATATGGGTTCAGCATATCCTACTGGCTCACAGCAGTGGATAAATATTTTTTACTGAAATAATACAAGTCTTCTGTTTTTTGACCTCTGGTACAGGGAAGTGCCTCCATCCTCTGCACCTTATGGATGGAACTTAATTTGATCTCACAAAGATGTGGCCTTTGCCACATGGGATGTGTGTGGGCAGGGTGTCAAGTCAAACCAGAATGAGTTGTGCTGCTGAAGATCTGTTCAGAATATCTCAGAAGATGGGCAAGGATCATCAGTTACCGGATGACAACTTAGCAAAATAGGGGAAAACTCATGAGAAGCTGGAAGTAACTTTGAAATGAATCTTGTAAAAATTGTAATCCTGCAGACTGCATATTGCAACCTATAAATGTGCTGTGGGTTTTGAGTGCATTAAAACAATTATAATGATGTCAATTCTGAAGAACCGGACCCATAACGTTAACTCTGCTTTCTCTCTCCACAGATGCTGACAGACTTGCTCAATGTCTCCAGTAATTTGTTTCAAATTTCCAATATCTGCAATTCTTTGGTTTTAGCTGCTAGACCTGCTGATTTTTCTCCAGCAATTTCTGGTTTTGTTTAATGATGATGTATTTTCTGTGGTTTGTTGCATTAGTTGCTTATTAAGCAATGATTAGTTGTTGTGTCATTTAGTCCATTGCAGTAAAAATCCTCTTTGTGGCTCGCCACCTTGATATTTTAGAGAGACTTGCACTTTGATGGATCCTTGAGCAATGCAATTGGGCATTTGCTACTCCTGGTAGGACCAGCCTTGATGGCAAACTCAGGAAGGGGTGTGTCACATGAGTGGCACTTAATTCAGCAGGTTTTTCTGAAAGAAGGCAAAATGAGCCTCTCAATCTGAAGAGTGGAACTCCTGTCATTAAACACCACGTAATGATTGAGAGGTAGGATTTGTCAATTCCCCAGAGAATCTATTAAATTCTAATGTTACCCTTGCAAGCAACAAACATTCATTCATGTTCAAGCTTTTGAAAGTGCACTTTTGTTTAGAGCATTAACAATGTCTCATTTTCAATTTCTTTTGACTAAACAGTGATGTAAATGTATGGAATGTGACAGATTTGGTATAACGTAAAGTGAATCAAACCAAAGCTGTGAAACTTCAGTATTAGGGTTTGTTCCAGGATATAATGTTGGCTTGTAGCTAGCAAATAAAGTTAAAATTGCAAGAGCTGTCATTCCAATTTTTAAGATTTGTTTTTGTAATTAAAACAATTCAGTTTGCAGTTACAGAGAAATGATTTCTTTCTCTGCATGGCTGCTAAAATCTAATTTTATTTGATTTTTTTTCACAAATAAATTAATTGCTTCACTCCCAGAAAGAGTATGTTGTCAGGGCCACAAATCATTTAAATTTACATTTTAAGAAGGGATATTGGCAAATTTACTTCTCGGGATCTGAGGTTAGCAATACAGAAAAGACCTTTAGTGTCACAGGTAACCTTACCACCTCTTAGTGAGCTGGACGCACTGGTTTATCAGTGCAGAGTAGAAACTGGGTTTTCTTACTTGATATGTATGCTGACATTTTTCACATTGGTCAGAGGAAAGCATATCTATATGAGTCGGTACTTTTGATACAATGAGAAACCTTGGCAGAGTGGATACTCAGTGAGCTATTGCAAAAGGGTCTTGGAAACTCCTTTTATTCTGGAAATATCAAATAACAGCCTGTCTGGCTTAATAATATTGTTGGTATTGTACATCATCCAATTCACAGACAAAATTTTGGAAGCACTGACCCAGGCATTCTAAGCTGCATCTAATTCTGTACGAACAGAATGATTGATGTTGGCCAAGCGAAAGCAAATCTGTTTCCCTAACACCACAGATCTGTTAATGGTACATTCTACCAGAAGCAGCAGATGGCAATGCTAAAGTTTGCCATAAATACTTAAGGCTGCATTAAAACAGACAAATAGATTTAGCATCATCCTTCAGCAAAGAACAATAGCAACAGACGCGATCCAATCACAGGATTTGAATGCACTATTTCAATTTTATAGAATTGTAAACTCAAGTAAATGTGCAATATAACATATTTCTTTTTAGTCATGAAGCAAAGCATAAGCCTCAATATCTAATACCTAAGTGAACAATTTATTGTCTATGAACAGTAGTCTGTTAAAATTGAACACCAATTCTATTCAATGTTTTGAGACATTTAGCATATGGAAAGAATGAGTCACTTTTGAGTTTCACCTTTTCAAGAATTAAATTTAAAAATCATCTGGGGAGATGGTGGTATAAAAATAATGTCATTCTACTAATTCAGAGACCCAAACCTAGTGTTCTGGGGATATAGGTTCAAATCCGCCTACAGCAGCTTGTGGGATTTGACTTCAGCTAATAAACAGTTAATTTAAATCTTGTCTTAGTAAGATAGACAATGATTGATTTTTGAACAAAAAAACACATATCTAGGTAATTAATATCCTTTTGGATGGCAAATCTGCCATATTTACCCAGTATTGTCTACATGTGACTCCAGTCCCACAGGCGGACTTCAGCAAAGCATTTGACAAGGTTCTGCATGGTAAACTGGTTACTCAGGTTAGACCACATGGCATCTAGGAGAAAGTGAGGACTGCAGATGCTGGAAATCAGAGCTGAAAAATGTGTTGCTGGAAAAGCGCAGCAGGTCAGGCAGCATCCAAGGGGCAGGAGAATCGACGTTTTGGGCATAAGCCCTTCTTCAGGAACGAGGAAGGTGTGCCAAGCAGGCTAAGATAAAAGGTAGGGAGGAGGGACTTGAGGGAGAGGCATTGGAAATGCGATAGGTGGAAGGAGGTTAAGGTGAGGGTAATAGGCCAGAGAGGGGGTGGGGGTGGAGAGGTTGGGAAGAAGATTGCAGGTCAAGAAGGTGGTGCTGAGTCCGAGGGTTGGGACTAAGATAAGGTGGGGGGAGGGGAAACGAGGAAGCTGGAGAAATCTGCATTCATCCCTTGTGGCTGGAGGGTTCCTAGGTTGGGTTGGTTGGTGCGGGTGTCCCAGAGAAGGCCACATCGGATGCAGCGGATGCAGCAAATGATGTGTGTGGAGCTGCAGGTGAGCATACACATCATTTACTGCATCCACTGCATCCGATGTGGCCTCCTCTATATTGGGGAGACTGGCTGCCTACTTGCAGAACGTTTCAGAGAACACCTCTGGGACATCCGCACCAACCAATTCAACTGCCCCATGGCTGAACACTTTAACTCCCCTTCCCACTCCGCCAAGGACATGCAGGTCCTTGGCCTCCTCCATCGCCAGACCATGGCAACACAATGCCTGGTGGAAGAGCGCCTCATCTTCCGCCTAGGAACCCTCCAAACACAAGTGATAAATGCAGATTTCTCCAGCTTCCTCATTTTTTTCCCCTCCCCCACCTTATCTCAGTCCCAACCCTCAGACTCAGCACCACCTTCTTGACCTGCAATCTTCTTCCCAACCTCTCCGCCCACACCGCCTCTCCGGCCTATCGCCTCTCCGGCCTATCACCTCACCTTAACCTCCTTCCACCTATCGCATTTCCAATGCCCCTCCCTCAAGTCCCTCCTCCCTACCTTTTATCTTAGCCTGCTTGGCATACCTTCCTCATTCCTGAAGAAGGGCTTATGCCCGAAATGTCGATTCTCATGCTCCTTGGATGCTGCCTGACCTGCTGCGCTTTTCCAGCAACACATTTTTCAGCACATGGTATCTAAGGGGAGATAGCCAATTGGATAAGACTTGAAGGCAGAAGGCAGAGGGGGGTAGCAGAGGGTTGCTTTTCAGACTAGAGGCCTGTGACCAGCAGTGTGCCATAAGGATTGGTGCTCGGTTCACTGCTTTTTGTCATTTATACAAACAATTTGGATGTGAATATAGGAGGCATGCTTAATACCTTTGCAGATAACATCAAAATAAGTGGTGTAGTGAACAGTGAAGAAGATTATCTCAGAGTACAATGGTACCTTGATCAGATGGGCCAGTGGTCCGAGAAGTGGCAGATGGCGTGTCTATGGAATGAGCTGCCAGAGGATGTGGTGGAGACTGGTATGATTACAACATTTAAAAGGCATCTGGATGGGTTTATGAACAAGAAGGGTTCAGAGGGATATGGGCCAAATGCTGATAAATGGGACGAGGTCAGAGCGGGATGTCTGGTCAGCACAGACAAGTTGAAATGAAGGGTATGTTTCCATTCTGTATAATCCTATGACTTTGAGTAGTTGGCTGTTAACTGGCCTCAGCTCAAGGGCAACCAAGAATTAAGAAATAAATACTTACTTGCCAGTTATGACCATATTTAAAGAAAGAATAAAGGGAAAAGAACTTAGCTGAACTTGCAGAAAGTCTTGTTTCAGGTCTGAATATGGAGAAGAAAGATCAGCACTCAATCTGTCTGGTTAAGGAAATCCTCAGTTACGCTGCTAATACAGGTCCTGTGACTTTCCAATTACAGCAGTGGTGAGCCAATCAACACTCATATCTCAATATAACTCCACCCCCTGCCCCCAAAATGGCTTGCTCAGGTGCACAATAAAATACCCTTTCACTCATCATAAATTGGGGAAAGGTCATCTTTTGTCATATTTCCTGAATTTCACACTTCCTTGTGACACCAGTTCCAACAGTTCTCATTCACTCTACCTAAATGTGAAATGCTCCATTTTCCTCTGGCCCATCACACAGCAAGAAGCCAAACAGTAACCATCGAGATGGTGGCTTGAACAAACATCACATGCTGAAGTAAATGTCCCTTAGCAAACTTTTCTGCGCATGTCCACATCTTGAAAGCATCATTCAAATAAAAATTCAGATGAACTTGAGGAGTTAAAAACTAGAATGGAAGAGAATATATTCATAGATTGTCACTTCTCGATATGAAACAAAAGTTCCATGGGCTGCACAGGCAGTGAGCACCGGTGCTGTCTATATGGAGAACCTGCTGGTAACATCTCTTTGGAATTGACTTTCTTCTATTTTTGATTTCTGGGTAACTGCCGATCAGAGATAAAAGTGAAAAAGCAATGCTGTTGGGTGTGGGTGTTTGAGCTAAAGGATATATTCTATGTCATCAAAAATAATTCATAAATCAAAATAAATGGCAATGATTCTGTGTTTTACACAGTTGCAAAATACGATATTATTTATATCAGTGCATTAATTTGTTGATACAGATTTACTCTATGTGAAATAATGGATTAACAACAGGAGTCTAAGAAGTCTTGATGTGTGGTACGAGGTCACATGACTAGATGGGACTCTGGAGCAGTCCTATTAAGAAGGCATTCAAAGTTCATCGAGAATGTTAACTAGGAAATTTGTAAATAAAAAAATTTGTGTCGAAATGGAAAAAGATCCCAACAGAGTTAATCAAAATATAATCAGGCTCCATTTCATGAAGAAAGGTTGAGCCAGTACTCAATGGAGTTTAGAAAAATGAGAGGTAACCTTATGGAAACATACAAGATTCCCTGGGGGAATTAACAGGGTAGATGCAGAAAGGCCATTTCTCCTCATGGGAAGTGATTAGGACCAAACTCAGAACAAGGGGTCACACATTTAAGATACAGTTAAGGAGGAATTTCTTCTCTCTGAGGATAGTGAATCTATGGAATTCTCTACCACAGAGGGCTATTGAATTTACTTATTGACCCAATCTCAAGGGTGAGATAGATAGCAAGGAAATCCAAGGTAATCAGAAAAGTGGAGTTGTGGATAATCAAATTATTTTGATCTCATTGAATGGTGGAGTAGACTGAGTGACAAACAAAAACAGAAATTGCTGGAAAAGATCTGGCAGCATCTGTAGAGAGAAATCAAAGTTAACATTTTGGGTTGAATGACCCTTTCTCAAAAGAGAAGTCTCATTGGGTTGAATGCCCCAACTGTACTCATGGTCTTAACAGCTCAACAAGATGACAGGACACCATATAAGATATTTAGCAAAATAAGTGGGAACAAGACGAGTGAACACTGCGTTTGAGTCTGATTGCAAGATTTAATCAGAAAATATAGATAACATTACCTTGAAGAATAGTACTCCTATAATTCTGCATTTAAACAATAGGAAGTTTCCCCTTTGGTAGCCTCACATCAAATTAGATTTGGGCGCAGTTCTGCAATCTGAGTTGACTGGAAATGGATTATGAACCTAACCCACAAAGTCATTCAACAGATCACATGGTGGAGCTACAGGGAAAAGCTGTACAGACTGGGGCTCTTTTCCCTGGAGTGTCAGAGGCTGAGGGGTGACCTTATAGAGGTATAAAAAATCATGAGAGACACAGGTAAGGTAAATAGACGAGACCTTGGAGTGCAGGTTCATAGCTCCTTGAAAGTGGAGTCGCAGGTAGATAGAATAGTGAAGGCGGCATTTGGTATGCTCTCCTTTATTGGTCAGAGTATTGAGTACAGGAGTTGGGAGGTCATGTTGCTGCTGTACAGGACATTGGTTAGACCACAGTTGGTATATTGCATGCAATTCTGGTCTCCTTCCTATCGGAAGGATGTTATGAAACTTGAAAGGGTTCAGAAAAGGATGTTGCCAGGGTTGGATGATTTGAGCTATAGGGAGAGGCAGAACAGGCTGGGGCTGTTTTCCCTGGAGCGTCAGAGGCTGAGGGATGGCCTTATAGAGCTTTACAAAATTATGAGGGGCATGGTTGGATAAATAGACAAAGTTTTTTCCCTGGGATGGGTGAGTCCAGAACTAGAGGGCATAGATTTAGGGTGAGAGGGAAAAGATATAAAAGAGACCTAAGAGGCAACTTTTTTATGTAGAGGATGGTACGTGTATGGAATGAGCTGCCAGAGAAAGTGGTGGAGACTAGTACAATTGCAACATTTAAAAGGCATTTGAATGGGTATATGAATAGGAAAGGTTTGGAGGGATATCGGCCGGATGCTGGCAGGTGGGACTAGATTGGGTTGGGATATCTAGTCGGCATGGACGGGTTGGACCGAAGGGTCTATTTCCATGCTGTAGATCTCTGTGACTATGATTTTATGACAAGGTCTTCTCCCTGGGTTGGGGGAGCCCAGAACTAGAGGGCATAAGTTTAGCGTGAGAGGGGAAAAATGTTAAAGGGTCCTAAGGGGCAACATTTTCAGACAGAAGTTGGTGTGTGTATGGAATGAACTGCCAGAGGAAGTGGTGGAGGCTGGATCAATTACAAGATTTAAAAGGCATCTCAATGGGTATATAAATAGAAAGGATTTGGTTGGCAAGAACATGGCAAAGAAGGGTCTGTTTCCATGTTGTACATCTCTGTGACGTATGTGGTGGCATCTTCTGGTAGTGGCAAGGTCATCAGCGGTTGGTCAGAAAGTGACGATTTGTTCCGCTTAGAACAGGATACTGGATACACATGATCATGCAGTAGCCAAACAATTAACTATGCATGGTTAAGGAAAATGGCAAACAATACAGTGATGGCAGTGGGATATTCTGCCTTCACCTCAAAATGCTGAAGGTCCAGGTCATCATATTTAGTGCATACCCAGACTGGTGTTTATTCCCTACAGTCTAGTGTTACTGTGGCTGTATTTGGAGACTCAACAGCTGTATTGGAATCCTGCGATCTTTCAAACTCCCAGAAAGCCAACTGCCACTATAATCGACCATCAGCTCATGCATATAGTTTTTACTGGTCTATCTTAACTAAGCCTGTCAAAATCTTTTACATCCTTGTGTAATCTCACCTTAATTTCAGCGAGAGAAGTGACGATATGTAAGAAGGAACACCAAAGCTTGGGCCAAGACAGTTAAACTGATTGGGATGCACTGATGGCCAAATTAGAAGGTGGAATATTGTTCAGTTTTAAGTATTGCTAGAATGGTTTGGCATGTGGTCGTGCAGGTCTCTATTTGAGTTCTGTTCCAAGCAGCGGATAGGTTTAATATGGGGAGACTAATATCTTTTGACAGTCCAACAGGGGGACATTTCTAATAAATAACTGAACTGAGACTCCTGACAAATCTGTTGGCATGGCTGCTTCATATTTTACTGATTTTGCAATATCTAAGATGTGCAAGTGTTTTAGCACACAACCAAAAAGAAATGTGCATAGCAACGAAATAGGCCACACTGCTTTCAATATGCAGCATTTGGCATAACCTAAGAATTACTTAACACTGTGTCAAATTTGTTACAGAAACTGATGTAAGTCCCTGTGTCACTAAGTGCCACTTAGTTTTAATCAATCTATTCAGATATGGTATAACACAATTGCCAGGGTTTGAACCCAACCTTTTTGGTACAAAGAGGTTAGGATATTAGCACTACACTACAAGATACTCTACAGGAGTCAGCTGGGTAAAATCATATTCGGGATCAGTGGTGCTGGAAGAGCACAGCAGTTCAGGCAGCATCCAAGGAGCAGCGAAATCGACGTTTCGAGTAAAAGCCCTTCTGGGTAAAATCATAGTCATCCCAGAGGACCACAGGGTTGCTCTTTGAGAGAGATCACTGGTGGTGAGTTTAACCTCACCTCAGATTTGGGAAGAGGTTGAAAAGGCAATACCTTAATGGAGTGGAAATTGAACCATGCCATCGTAAACCAGCCAACTGAGTTGTAGAAATGTACAAATTCCATCTGTCTAATTGACTCTCTCGTAAATACAATCGCATGTGTAGTTGATTACCTTTAACAAGTTCTTGGCTGTGAACAGAATTATTGCACAAATTAACAAAATCATCCGAAACTTCTCAACTCTCTCACTGAACACCTAATTATAATAACTTTACATAAGTCACTCAAAACGAAAGTGATATGGAACAAATTCTAAATCCATTGAGGAACATTGCCCAGAATGGTCAAATCACTGAACACATCACCCTGGTTAATTTGCCAGGCAAGAAATGTAACCTTTGCTACAACAATAGGTCGCAGTGAATTGACATGGGTCATTGTCTTTGAACTGCTGTAGCTAAAAAATTTAAGAGGACTCTGACTAACTGTTTAACTAGAAAATAGTCTGGTAAAAGAGGACAGTGCAACATGACTTGACAGTGAATGCAGGCTTGAAATTCAAGTAGTTCTTCTTTTTGATACAAAGATGACACAGCTGTACCCCTGTCAGGCCAAGAACAAGGCTCCACACTTTCACCAATAACACTTAGGGAGAGGATGGTTGATCAACCAAATGTCATGCTGGATTAAAGAAATCATTTTCACCCTCTAAAGGGAGCCAAGTCCAGGAGAGTTGTTTGTGTCATATCATGATGCATTTCTAAGCAATTGGAAGAGTTGATAGAGGCATGTCCAAATACAGCACATAATATTCAAAAATTAGAGATAAACATCAAAAGGTTTCAAAATGTCAATGGCACAAGTCACCATCACCCCTATAGTGACAATCCCATGGCACAGCTTGGACAAAGATAAAAATCCAGCTGCACTGTCAGCAATTGAAGGATTCTGATTCTTGTTGGAGGGAGAACATTCTTGCTGTCATTAAGTATGTTTATCACTCTTGCTAAATGAATTCTACTTTGTGTCCACATTGTAGGTGAGCTCAGTGAGACCTGGAGAAGTAATTTTGAGGTGCAAAATTAAATTTCCTACAGATACTAGCAATCTGAATTTTCAATGAGGTTCGATTGTACATTTATTGCAGTAAATTCAGCCTTAAAATTGACACAGCTATTATATGAACAATTAACGCACTAAAGTAGCACAAACACCAGTGAGACAATGAACCAGGTTATCTGCACTTTTGTTGACAGAACTCAGATATTTACAACAGAGAAGGTGGTCATTTGGCCCATCATATCTGTACAGTTAAAAAAAGATCTGACTACACAAATCTCACTTTCTAGTTTGTGGTCCATATGGCAACTGAAGCAGAAATCTAAATACTCCTTAAATCTTGACTCAAAAAATCCTTTCAGATAGTGAGTTCCAGACAGCAAAGACCCTCAGGGAGAAAAAAAATCTTCATTCACCTCAGCTATCTACTCATTACCTTAAACATTTACCTCTGGTTATCGACCACTCTCAAATGGAAATGTACTTTCCAATCTCTCTCATTCATCTCTGTCAGGTATTCTTTCAGCCTTCACTACTCCAAGAAAAACTAACCCCAGCCTATCCAAATCTTTCTTGATAGGTTAGACCCTACAGTTCAGGCAGCAACTGGCAAATCTTCTCTGCGTCCTCACTTGTGCAATCACATCTTTTCTAACATGTGACTACCAGAAGTGCACAGAGCACTCCAGTTGTGGCCTAACCAGTGTTTTATACAGTTCCAGCATAAGCTCTTTGCTCTTGTTTTCTATGTGTCTGCTAATAAAAGGCAAATATTACATATGCCTTCTTAACCACCTTGTCTATCTGCCTTTCTACCTTCGTATCGGTGGATATGCTCACTAAGGAGAAAAGACAACATTAAAAATGTACAAAATTAAGTGTATTCATAATGCCTAAAAATTAACCACAGCTATTAGATGAGCAACATGTGCACAATGATAATACTATTTTATTCCAAACGTAGTCTACATTGAGTATTATATTCATTAGACCATTGAAATATTTATACTGTATGACCCTGATGGTGTTGCACTATTTAAACATATATTTCAACAGTCATCATTATACAATGCACAGTCTCATCACAAATCTTGCTGTCAAAATAGCTTGATGATATTTTGTGATCATGGAAACTTGTATTACATTAATTTCCCAACTGAAGTGCCAAAAGTGGTATATGGGAACTGTAGCGGTAATTGCTGGTTGTCATTTAGTTTAACAGTGGCTGGTTTGACTCTTGCCAGTTTCATTGAGTTTTAATGATGTTCAAAATAAACTGATTCTATTTTACAGACATTCTCAACAATTGGAGGATCTAATTCCATGCCCTCACTGCTTTTCTGCTCCTCCAGAATGCAAAGAAATGATGAATAGCAGCAACGCATGTAAAGCTGGGCATAGAATATAAGTGAAACAATTTCTTTCCAATTTCCTTTGCTTTACGAACAACACAAAAAATTCAAGGTTATTCTGATTAAAATAACATTCATAAAATTGCTCTTCATTTTATAAGAGATTCTATAATGTGTTCCAGTAGCTGTCTCCAGCTTAAATCCTATGTATCTATTTGTAGAAATGATTTGGAGATGCCAGTGTTAGACTGGGGTGAACACAGTTAAAAATCACATGACACCAGGTCTAATGAAGTAGCAGCACTCCAAAAGCTAGTGCTTCCCAATAAACCTGTTGGACTATAAGCTCGTGTTGTGAGATTTTTAACTTCATATTTCTAGAAACCTATTTATAACATTAAAAAATGAAATACACAAAATGCAAAGAAGCAAGAACAAAGCTAGAATAACAAAGAGAAATAACCAATTTCATGCTGCTGCCATTCAGGACAAAATGGTATACAGTAGTAATCCTCACTTATTTAAGCATTGTGATTTATTGTTGAAAAAAACCAATGTATGCAGAAGCTCATGAATTGAGTATAGCTTCATGCAAAAGGCACACTCTCTACTCACATATTATCAATCACTTTCAAGGTCTGCCAATGTAGCAAATATCATCATCATTGCTTCTTTAGTTTTGGAAAACTGCCCGTATTGCAAAACTTGCCAGTACTGTATACTTTACAGTGTTAGAACAGGGCATCATCCCTTTGCAGTGCTGTCTGCACAAACAGGTGAGCAGACTTTGATCCTAGTCCTCATCAGCTTCAGATAGTTTGAGTGATTTGCATTTGCTTTGCTAGGATCAGCACGGACTCTGTGGCCGGTTTGGCTGAACTTGCTGTTGGAACATGGTGTTCATTGCAGAAACCCAGAAACCTCAAAAGGAAAAGGGAAAAACAACTGGAGCAGGGACCTATTACCCTGGTCAGGCATTTTGATTTTCCTTTCAGCTTTGAGGTGTCCTCACACTTACCTAGATCTTCCAAACTCTCCAAGAGCCAGACTGTCTGAATTAACAGCCATAGAGCTTCATAAGATAACATTCACTCGTTATTCGCCTCAAAGGTGAAAAATTAGCAGCATTGTCTTTCCAAATTATAATTTAAATTCTGCTAGTATCAAATTCAGACAACAGAGGCCAGGCAACTCATCAACCCTGTGCCTGTTCTCTTAAAAAGTCACCAGTTAATCCCACCCTGCAAAATGCTTTAATTAGCTCTCTTGTCTCTACATTTAAAAAAAATGTTTTAATAACAGTGTCTATAAGAAGTTAGAATTTGGGAATTGCCACATGAATAGATACGCCAAATGTAAACTGAAATATTGATGGATACCAGAGCTAGGAATACAGATGTATCCTGATATGGATAGTTCAATATGGATGTTTGTGATGCAATCAGACTGTGTTTCCTTAAAGTGATGTATGATATATTAATGTATTCTTTTACTGATAATTGTTTTTAATTAATTCAGTTCTGTAAGATAGGTTTCTACCTTTGTCAATGCAGTGAGCCGAGAACATTTTAAAGTGTCGTCACTCAAATTGTTTCATAAGTGCAATTGCTAACACAAGGATACAATTACCGTGTCTGAACAGACACAGAAACACAAATTGCTGGAAAAACTCAGCAGGTCTGGCAGCATCCATGGAGAAAAAGCAGAGTTAACATTTTGAGTTCAGTGACCTTTCTTCAGAACTGGACTCTGGTCATTGGATCCGAAATGTTAACTCTGTTTCTCTGTCTACAGATGCTACCAGATTTGCTGAGTTTGCCCATCAAATTTTGTTTTATTTTCTGATTTCCAGCATCTGCTTTTTTTTGGTTTTTATGACTGAACAGACCTTGTTGTCAAACACAGCATGGTCTTAAGGGAGAGCCAGTATTTGACAACTGAAATGTGAACTAAATTGCAATGGTTAGCAAAAGGAAAATAAACTAAATGTAACAATAGTTATTTTTGATCCAGTCCAAAAACCGACAGCAGAAAGGATCCCTTTTCAAATATTGGATATGAGCATGAAGCAAACTCCCATGATAAATGAACTCAATGTATTTAAACTTGCTAGGTAAGCAGCAAAACAAACAAATGAGCTGGTGTTGTCCAGCCTCCTACAGGTTTGTTCTTACCAGAGTGTTCAAGATTCTGATCAACTGGAGTCTTGAACCTGCACTTGCTGGAAATTGGCTAGCTTTCGATATTACTGACCAACTCAGAGGGCCAGCAGCCCTGGAACCTTGGAAATCCCAATTGGATGGCTGTCTTTGGAACATGGTTCCTCAGGATCTGAATGCTTCCTGTTTTGCCCGAGGGAGGCTGTGTCCATTGAGATGGCAGCATCAGTGCATGATAAGGAGCTATTCAGCCAGCAAAATGCTAATGAGGCCATAAACATCCGTCCTGTGAGACAAGCTGACTAAATCAGATTGCCAGCACACTGGGACATAAATGAAGAGGGAATTTAACAATCAGGGGCAGGAGTAGATAAAATGGTGGTAAGAAACTTGTTCAGCTAGTTTTTTTTTAAACTGTTGGTTGAGTCTAACATCTACTTAGCTCAAAAAAAAGACAACGTGCTACTGTGTCCAAACGCCAAGATGGTGTTATCTAATCTGCTTGAAACTGGAAACTTCTAATCACCGTAACATATTCATCTCTGCAGTGTACCAACAAAATGATTTGGAGATGCTGGTGTTGGACTGGGGTGTACAAAGTTAAAAATCACACAACACCAGGTTATAGTCCAACAGGTTTAATTGGAAGCACTAGCTTTCGGAGCGCCGCTCCTTCATCAGGTGGTTGTGGAGGACACAATTGTAAGGCACAGAATTTATAGCAAAAGTTTACAGTGTGATGTAACATTAAAAAATACCTTGATTGTCTGTGGAGTCTTTCATCTGTTCGAATACCATGATAGTTTCTCTTCTTTCATGTGCAAAGCACAAAACTGTTTTTTAAAAGTTGCATTCTCAGGTTAACTGTAACAATTGGCATTAGCTAGGCAATATGTTGAAGGTGTTAGCCCCCGTGTTCTCTGTCTGTGCCATGATGTTTAGATTGATTCTAATCTAAAAAGTGAGATAACAGAGTTTTACGTGAATTCATGCAGTTTTTGAGCAAAATACAATGTAACTCTACAAGTACAAATTCACCCCACAAACGTATATGTGTGCATGTGTGTGTGTGTGTGTGTGTGTATGTGTGTGTGTTGTGGGGGGTTAATGAGCTCATGGATGGTCATAGTGAATGAGACTAGCTTGACATGCCATATCCCATTGCCTACATTGCTAGCCTCAGATGCTGCTCAATTCAACCTAAATCATTCACATGATTTGCTTCACCTTCACATTTATCACTGCAGCAACTCACATCAAACATTAATAGGGATGTCCAAATCTAATGTGCATGCTGAAATCCATTGCAGGTGTCCGGTGATGATATCTGTGAGAAAGAGTAAACGGTTGTTGGCTTCAATCAAAGAGTTCCTGTGGCAGCCGACTGCCTCAGGCTTGAAATCACTGTCAGCAGAGTGGTAAGATTCAAAAAAAAGTCAACACTCATTTGATTTTGATGGGTTCTGTCTTGTCTCAGCTCTTTTTGGTCAGCTTGTTTTCTGGCTTGCAAAATCCTAACACTAAATTCAGAGTCTCCAAAACTAAATTGGTTGAGAATCCACATTTGTTTTGATTTATCTATTTGGAGTTCCTTCTCTGTTCTCAGTATCCCATCTAAGTCCAGCAAATTAGGGTATATAGTTAGTAAGTTTGCACATGACTCCAAAATTGGTGGTACAGTGGTCAGTGAAGAAGGTTATCTAAGATTACAAAGGAATCTTAATCAATTGGGCCTAGGGGCTAATGAGTGGTAGATGGAGTTTAATTTAAATAAATGTGAGGTATTACATTTTAGTAAGATGAACAAGGGCAAGACTTTTACAATTAACACCTGTTGGACTATAACCTGTTGATATGTGATTTTTTAACTTTATACACCCCAGTCCAACATCAGCATCTCCACAGCATGTATACAATTAATGGTATGGCTCTGCCGATTTTTGCCACATAGACTCTGAGGGGTTCAGGTACGTAGTTCTTTGAAAGTTGTGTCACAAGTAGACAGGGTAGTAAAGAATGTATTTGGCATGCTTGCCTTCATTGCTCAGACCATCGAGTATAAGAGTTGGGATGTCATGCTGCGGTTGTACAGGACATTTGTGAGGCCACCTTTCTGCATACTGCTGTGTACAGTTCTGATTGCCCTGCTATAAGAGGGATATTATTAAATTGGAGAGGATGAGGAAAGATTTATAAGGATGTTACTGAGACTGCAGGGTTTAAGTTATAGGGAGAGGCTGGATAGGCCAGGACTTTGTTCATAGAAGGTTGAGGGGTGAACTTATGGAGATTTATGAAATCATAAAGAGCATAGACAGGCCATGCGCAAAGGTCATTTCCCTAGGGTAGGGGAATTCAAAACAGAGGGCATATTTTTATTTGGATAAATGTGACATATTACATTTTGTAAGGAGAAAGATTTAAGAGAGATGTATGGGCAATTTTTTTCAGAGGGTGGTTTCTATGTGGATTGAATTGCTAAGGAAAGTAGTAGATGAAGGTACAATTACAACATTTAAAAACAATTGAACAGGTTTATGAATAGGAAAGGTTTATTGAGGGATACAAGCCAAACACAGGCAAGTGGAACCAGTTTAATTTGGGAAAATTTGGTCAGCATGGATGAGTTGGACTGAAGGGTCTGTTTCTGTGCTATATGACTCTATTAGGGGCTCTCAAGAATGCAAGTGTGTGCATCTAGAGTTTAGCATAATAAAGTTTTGCAGTTCACCAGAAGGGAACACAAAGTTCCCTGTGCTGAGTCACCATGGCCACCTCAAACCAGAGTACTGCCTTAAGGGTTGATCGCCATCAGAATAGAAAAAGATTGAAGCCTTGGTTCTAAGGTGATTGGACAATTGCTGTTGCATAATGTGTTATTATGGACCTGCCAAACTCAAACATCAGATTAGAATTTACCAATTTAGTTCCAGTCTGCCATTATCAAACTTGCCAATTCAAGACAAGTCAACTGCAAAGAGTAATGCTTACATTCAAAATGATAAAGCTATTAGAATTATGTTAATGATCTGTTATAAATTTCAAACCTAATGTCATCAATGCTCCCAATTGCATAGCATGAAGGCAGAGAACAGAAGGAGCAGATATTTTTCTCTGGCCTAACAATTTGATTCGTTTTCAACCACCAAACATGGCCCCAATTGCATTAGAGTAACATTTTTCTAGGCTCGTTATGTTGCAAATTAAAATTGATTGTAGAGCAGTTCGACCCCATCTGAGAATCTTTACAACACAGAAGGAAGCCTTTCAGCCTATTACATTTCTCCAGGCTCTCCAAATGAGTTTTTCTCCTGTATTGTCCCATAATTCTGTGCATTCGTCCTTTATAAGTAACAACAAAACTCCTTTTTGAGTGACTCAGTTAAACCTACCTATGTCACATTCTCATGAAGATTATTCCAGATCCTAAACACTCACTGCATGAAAAGGCTTTTCCTCACATCACTTTTGCTTCTGTCTTTAAATCTGTGTCCTTGCAGTTGTTCCTTTCTCGAGTGGAAACATCTTTTGTTTATGTGCTCTGTCTGGATCTCACTGGATTCACTAAACTTGGTTTAGAGCCTTTACAGCAATCAAAGAGGGATGAATTGCAGCACATTAAACTGATTTGTGTTAAGAGTAGGATCACAGAAATTAAGTGAAAATGTGTACTATTCTTTTCTGTCTTTTATTGCCATTTAGGTTCCTGTGAATATTTCTTGCTCCAAAAACTGCAAGGAACTCTCTAACAAATTACCTCAAACGTTCAGTCAGATTTTTCAATGTCACTTCCTCCTCATTACATGACTCGTTAGTGAAAGTTCTAATAAGACGACATTTTGAGACACAAGACAAGAACACGCCAATTAGAAAACATTACTCCTGTTTGTTATATCCTGCTACATGTCTTAAACATTTGCATTATGTATGACTCTTTAGTTTCATTTCACATTGGAGACCATAGAATTAAAGAGTCTATCCAAGCTCTTTACCAGCAATTCTTCATCATAAATTAATTATCAAAGCTCTTTTTCATGATGTCTAAAGACTAATTTATTTAGAATTTTGTTTATTAGTTACAAGAGAACCTCTAAAAGAGTTTGTATTTCTAAGATAGTTTTCACATAAAAGAAGTTTATTGTTTTTTGAAGATTGGCCATAGGGGTCACGTTGTTGGCAATCACAGAACCACTCAAGCAAGATTCAACACCTTCAGCAGAGGAGAGGAAATGATCACCCTCCCATCAGGACAAATATAAAATAATGCAGAAATCTGATATTAAACCAAAGTACTGGAGAAACTCAGCAGGTCTGCCAGCATCTGCAAAGAAAGAAACAAGGTTAATACTTCAAGTGCGATCGGAATGTTCTTTAGAATTTCAGAACCTCCAAGATAAAAAAAGTCTGAGCACTGGATGTTTTTCAGAGAAATGCTTCAATCAGCATAGCCATCATATGCAAGTACTTAGCATGAAAGAAATTGTAAAATGCCAAACAGCACAAAAATATCAGATGATCAAACATTGGCTGTTTACTAGTTCCGTCAGAAATTATCAGCTTTCGGCTGAATTTTGTCAAGTCGCACTGTTTCTCTGATTGTAAATTTAGGTCATGTTTTGCAAAGGGCACTTGACACATAATTATCTGTAAGCCTTAGCTGCACCTTGCTTCTGTCCAAGAATAAATCACTAATAAGAGACCCATTTCAAAGAGATTGCAAAATACAAAGACAAAAGACACATCTTAAAAAGTAAATGTTCATCTCAATAAGAAAGGCCACAATATATTTAAACAAATGATCAATTCAAAAATGAGATGCCTGGTCATCCTGTTTTTGGCGGGGAAGGGGGCGCGCGTGTGTGTGGAATATATTAAAATTTGGCTTATATTTCTGAAATCACTCATCACTGAACTAATCATTACTGCATCAGATATCACGATTGTTCTCTCAAACTTTGATTCATTTGCATGTAATGATTTGGATCACAAAAAATCATTTTTGTGCAATCATTTATATAACCAAGTCACACATCACCACTCAAGTTTATTAGAGTAATCAACTCAAGACCATTCCCTTATTGTTATTAGATTTGATTCACATTAAAATTCGTGGAATGATTATATACATTTATTTTCAAATTCCAAGGCTCAATAAATCTGATCTAAATCAAAGACCCAGGAATGCAATCATGCTGCAACCTGTCATATTTTGAGAGAACTTTACAAGATAAAATGCTTAGTATAGAATTCCTTCAACTTCTCAAACTCCAGCAAACACTAAAAGTTACCCTGAGTATTAAATTCTCCAAAATAAATTTCAACAGCAGCCTAAAGAAGTCAAGGCTATATTCATAACAGCTTACTTCATCCTTTGAAGATAACAGCCCACGCAGTGCCTTTTCTTTGACTCTGCTTTTAATGTACATTCAGCATTTCTTCACTTCAGTATCTGGATGGTAATTGATGTTGGTAATGACACAATTCAATTCCAGGTATTATAAAGTTCAGTGACATTTAAAGTCATACATTATGTGAACACTAATGAACTCTACACAATTTAAAAAGTGACAACTTACATGTTTATAGACAGTTTAATGTAACAAAACACCCCACAACACTTCAGGCAGTCAATAGTGCTGGGAGAAATCTTAGAGAAGGCAATATCAAAGAGATACATTTTAGGGCAAAATAACTAAAGTACTGCAGATGATAGAAGCCTGAAATAAGGGAATACTGGAAAAGTGTCCCTCTGCCAGCTCTACCTGACTTGTTAACCATTTTAGATGCTTTTGTTTCCATTGAAAATGTAAAGGTGGTTTTCAAAGCAGGGAAGAGGCTATCTGGTGGAGGCATTCAGACAAGAGTATCTGAACTGAAGAACTTGGAGCAGGGATAGGCATTTCAGCCCCTCACGCCTACTCTGCCATTTAATACGATCATGGCTGTCCCATCTTGCCCTTATCTCCACTTCCCTACTCATTCTTCATAACCATTCAACCAACTATTAATGAAAAATCTGTCCATCTCCTCCTTATGTTTACTCCATGCCCCAGCATTCATCATACTCTGGGTTAGTGAATTCTATAAATTCACAGTCCTTTGAGAGATGTGATTCCTCCTCATCTCGGTTTTATATTTTCCAACACTTATTCTAAAACTATGATCTCTCATTTTAGATTGCCCAATGAGGAAACACCCTTTCTATATCTAATTTGTCAATCCCCTAGCATCTTATACACTTTGATTAGATCTCCTCTCATTCATCTGAACTGGAGAGTATAGATCTAAACTGCTCAATCTCTTTTTATAAAAAAAAGGCCCACATCTCTGGAATCAATCTACTGAACCTCCTCTGATATAAGTGCCTACCTCTTCAAATAATTTTTTTAATGTGTGTAATGCTATATGAGAATTTCACACCTGAAGCTGGAAAGGATATCGAGGGTGAGAGCAAATAGAGGTTGCGGCCAATCCAGAGCGGGAGAAGAGACATTAAGAGGCCATGGGCGGACTTGCAGATGAAGACAAAAACTTTATGGCCAATTCAGTATACTGCACTGAGATCTAACATAGGACAGAAGTGATAGAAGAATGACATTTTTGCATTTGAGCAAGTTATCCCAAATATCTATTTTTAAATTGATTCATGTTAAGGTAGGAATACAATTAAAGTACACCAATGTCCCTTTCTAAAATCATGAATTACTTTTCTGTGCAGAGAGCATAAAATAACTCATTAACCAGAAGGTACAAGATGGCCCAAAATTGATGAAAGGAAATAAAATTTGTATTATCTTAATGTTACTACTCAATTATCATCTAATTGTGATCATGGGACAATATGGGGAAAAAAAATTGAACATGACCAAGTTAAGCAGTTTTTCATATCCTTATATAATGGCTAAGGTCAGTGCGTATGAACACTTAGCCATCAGATTTCAGTGTCAAGCCTAAATAGTGCAACTAAATTATGATTAGGTATATATAGAAACAAATTGTCATCAATGAATTAATTTTATTTTTAAAATCACACTCCATGCTGTCTAAATGCTCCTCCCAGTGAGAAGTTGATAGAAATGACAGTTAAGCAATTCCAATTCCATTGCCATGCACTGCCATTTTAACTGCAAGGTTTTCAGCATTACAGCAACCATGCACTGTCGAGCGGGGACTTCATTCCTCGACAACAGTTGGAGTCCAGTGACTTCATTCAGGCTCTGATGTGTTTTTAAGAGAACGGCACTGTGGCACAGTGGTTAGCACAGTGGTGTGCCAGAGACACGGGTTCAAATTCCACCTCGGGCAATTGTCAGTGTGGAGTTTGCACCTTCTCCCCGTGTCTGTGTAGGTTTGCTCCGGTTTCCTCCCACAGTCCAAAAATGTGCAGGTTAGGTGAATTGGCCATGCTAAATTGCCGGTAGTGTTAGGTGAAGGGGTAAAAGTAGGAGAATGGGTCTGGGCGGGTTGCTCTTCGGAGGGTCAGTGTGGACTTGTTGGGCCAAAGGGCCTATTTCCACTCTAAGTAATCTAAACAACTTTAGATTGTACCAATCACTGTTTCACCTGCCAGTGAAATTATACATGAGGAAGAGTCTACTGCTGAGTATTAATTTTATTATTTTTAAATGTATGTTGATGGCAAAGAAGAGATTTAGTGTTTTTTGGCCAATAAAAGGAAACATTGGGTCTTCAGAGCTCCTCCCTCTTCTAACTGTGATTGCCTTCTAACCACTAACTCTCATACTTGTGTTGGTGCTGGGGGTTATTCCTTCAGGTCCCTACCATTGGCCTCCTACCACATGAAATCACGTGGTCACTCACTGATCACTCACCCAGCAATTCTCACCAGAAACCCATCCTGCAATGTTTAAATGATGTCCTCTGTTAAAATGACCTGAGCATCACAAAGTTGCCATCCAAGGCAATATTCATTCAGCTCAGCTTTTACCTACTGCACTAAAGTCAGGCTCTCATTTTAGAATCTCTGCTTAACAATTGATTATGCATCACATGATTTATCTTTAATTTAATTTTGTTCAATTTTGCACAAAAGGACACTACTGCAAAAATGCTATATATCCTGCAATCCACAGTGGTGCATTCATGTTGTGAAGTGAGGCTCGTCTCTATCTATTTTATCAACATGGCATGCTCCTCCATTTAGGGAGGAATGCCTAACCAAGAGAACTGGTGTCCATTCAGTGAAGCTGAACAAAAATATTGCTTCTCCCAAAATAATTTGTGGGCGGCACAGTGGCACAGTGGTTAGCACTGATGCCTCACAGCGCCAAAGACACTGGTTCAATTCCTGCCTCAGGCGACTGACTGTGTGGAGTTTGCACATTCTCCCCGTGTCTGTGTGGGTTTCCTCCGGGTGCTCCGGTTTCCTCCCACAGTCCAAAAATGTGCAGGTTAGGTGAATTGGCCATGTTAAATTGCCCGTAGTGTTAGGTGAAGGGGTAAATGTAAGGGAATGGGTCTGGGTGGGTTGCACTTCAATGGGTTGGTGTGAACTTGTTGGGCCGAAGGGCCTGTTTCCACTCTGTAAGTAATCTAATCTAATCATATAAACTGGAACCAATGACATAGGAAGGGAAAAGGTTGAGATTCTGTAGCGAGATGACAGAGAGTTAAAAAAGAGATCCTCAAGAGTAGCAATATCTGCATTATTCCCAGTGCTACGAGCTAGTGAGGGCAAGAATAGGAGGATAGATCAGATGAATGCATGGCTGAGGAGCTGGTGTATGGAATAAGGATTCACATTTTTGGATCATTGGAATCTCCTTTGGGGTAGAAGTGAGCTGTACAAGAAGGATGGATTGCACCTAAATTGGAAGTGGACTAATATACTGGCAGGGAAATTTGCTAGAACTGCACAGGAGGATGTAAACTAGTAAAGTGGATTAGATTACTTACAGTGTGGAAACAGGCCCTTCGACTCAACAAGTCCACACCGACCCGCCGAAGCGCAACCCACCCATACCCCTACATCTACCCCTTACCTAACACTACGGGCAATTTAGCATGGCCAATTTACCTGACCCGCACATCTTTGGACTGTGGGAGGAAACCGGAGCACCTGGAGGAAACCCACGCAGACACGGGGAGAATGTGCAAATTCCACACAGTCAGTCGCCTGAGTCGGGAATTGAACCCGGGTCTTAGGCGCTGTGAGGCAGCAGTGCTAACCACTGTGCCACCATACCAACCACCGTGGGGGATGGGGGGAACCCTGGGAAATTGTGAGGAAAGAGATCAATCTGAGACTGGTACAGTTGAGAACAGAAGCGAGTCAAACAGTCAGGGCAGGCATGGACAAGATAGGACTAATAAATTAAAATGCATTTATTTCAATGCAAGGGGCCAAACAGGGAAGGCAGATGAACTCAGGGCATGGTTAGGAACATGGGACTGAGATATCATAGCAATCACAGAAACATGGCTCAGGAATGGGCAGGACTGGCAGCTTAATGTTCCAGGATACAAATGCTACAGGAAGGATAGGAAGCGAGGCAAGAGAGGAGGGGGAGTGGCATTTTTGATGAGGGATAGCATTACAGCTGGGCTGAGGGAGGATATTCCCAGAAAAACATCCAGGGAAGTTATTTGGGTGGAACTGAGAAATAAGAAAGGGATGATCACTTTATTGGGATTGTATTATAGACCCCTTAATAGTCAGAGGGAAATTGAGAAACAAACTTATAAAGGAGATCTCAGCTATCTATAAGAATAATAGGGTGGTTATGTAGGGGATTTTAACTTTCCAAAAATAGACTGGGACTGCCATTGTGTTAAAGGTTTAGATGGAGAGGTATTTGTTAAGTGCATACAAGACAATTTTCTGATTCAGTATGTGGATGTAGGTGCAAAACTTGACCTACTCTTGGGAAGTAAGGCAGGGCAGGTGACTGAGGTGTCAGTAGGGGAGGACTTTGGGGCCAGTGACCATAATTCTATTAGTTTTAAAATAGTGATGGAAAAGGATAAACCAGATCAAAAAGTTGAAGTTCTAAATTGGAGAAAGGCCAATTTTGACGGTATTAGGCAAGAGCTTTTGAAAGCTGATTGGAGGCAGATGTTCGCAGGTAAAGGGATGGCTGGAAAATGGGAAGCCTTCAGAAATGAGATAACGAGAATCCAGAGAAAGTATATTCTTATCAGAGTGAAACGAAAGGCCGGTAGGTATTGGGAATGCTGGATGACTAAAGAAATTGAGGGTTTGGTTAAGAAAAAGAAGGAAGCGTATGTAAGGTATATACAGAAGAGATCAAGTGAACCATTAGAAAAGTATAAAGGCAGTAGGAGTACACTTATGAGGGAAATCAAGAGAGCAAAAAGGGGACATGAGATAACTTTTGCAAATAGAATTAAGGAGAATCCAAAGGGTTTTTAAAATACATTAAGGACAAAAGGGTAACAAGGGAGAGAATAAGGCACCTCAAAGATCAGCAAGGCGACCTTTGTGTGGAGCCACAGAAAATGGGGGAGATACTAAATGAATATTTTGCATCAGTATTTACTGTGGAAAAGGATATGGAAGATATAGACTGTAGGGAAATAGATGATGACATGTTGCAAAATGCCCATATTACAGAGGAGGAAGTGCTGGATATCATGAAACGGGTAAAGGTGGATAAATCCGCAGGACCTGATCAGGTGTACCCTAGAATTCTATGGGAAGCTAGAAAAGTGATTGCTGGGCCTCTTGTTGAGATATTTGTATCATTGATAGTCACAAGTGAGGTGCCAGAAGACTGGACGTTGGCAAACATGGTGCCAATGCTTAAGAAAGGCGGTAAGGACAAGCCAGGGAACTACATGCCAATGAGCCTGACGTCGGTGGTGGGCAAATTGTTGGAGGGAATCCTGAGGGACAGGATGTACATGTATTTGGAAAGGCAAGGACTGATTAGGGAAAATCAACATGGCTTTGTACATGGGAAATCAAGTCTCATAAACTTGATTGAATTTTTTGAAGTAGTAACAAAGAGGATTGATGAGGGCAGAGCAGTAGATGTGATCTATATGGACTTCAGTAAAGCATTCAACAAGGTTCCCCATGGGAGACTGGTGAGCAAGATTAGATCTCTCAGAATACAGGGAGAACTAGCCATTTGGATACAGAACTGGCTCAAAGGTAGAAGACAGAGGGTGGTGGTGGAGGGTTGTTTTTCAGACTGGAGGCCTACGACCAGTGGAGTGCCACAAGGATTGGTGTTGGGTCCTCTACGTTTTTTCATTTACATAAATGATTTGGATGCAAGCATAAGAGGTACAGTTAGTAAGTTTGCAGATGACACCAAAATTGGAGGTGTACTGGACAGCGAAAAGGATTACCTCAGATTACAACAGGATCTGGACCAGATGGGTCAATGGGCTGAGAAGTGGCAGATGGAGTTTAATTCAGATAAATGCGAGGTGCTGCATTTTGGGAAAGCAAATCTTAGCAGGACTTATACACTTAATGGTAAAGTCCTAGGGAGTGTTGCTGAACAAAGAGACCTTGGAGCGCAGGTTCATAGCTCCTTGAAAGTGGAGTCGCAGGTAGATTGGATAGTGAAGAAGGCATTTGGTAGGCTTTCCTTTATTGGTCAGAGTATTGAGTACAGGAGTTGGGAGGTCATGTTGCAGCTATACAGGACATTGGTTAGGCCACTGTTGGAATATTGCATCCAATTCTGGTCTCCTTTCTATCAGAAAGATGTTATGAAACTTGAAAGTGTTTAGAAAAGATTTACAAGGATGTTGTCAGGATTGGAGGATTTGAGCTGAGGGGTGACCTTATAGAGATTTACAAAATTATGAGGGCCATGGTTAGGATAAATAGACAAAGTCCAGGGAGTCCAGAACTAGAGGGTATAGGTTTAGGGTGAGGGGAAAGATATAAAAGAGACCTAAGGGGCAACTTTTTTTCATGCAGAGGGTGGTGTGTGTATGGAATGAGCTGCCAGTGGATATGGTGGAGGCTGGTACAATTGCAACATTTAAGATGTATTTGGATGGGTATATGAATAGGAAGGGTTTGGAGGGATATGGGCCGGGTGCTGGCAGGTGGGACTAGATTGGGTTGGGATATCTGGTTGGCATGGATGGGTTGGACCGAAGGGTCTGTTTCCATGCTGTACATCTCTATGGATCTATGATTAAATCTCCCCAATCTCACAAGTGTTCAGACATAATGGAAACTGTACACTTTCAAACACTAACTTTTTTTTAATGGATTCAGTAACAGCTGTAAATTTACTTTTGGAAAGAAATCTAATTCTGCACATTAGTAAGGTGAATGATGATACTTCAGAAAACACAAAGAAAAAATGTTGTTAGGTACACAAAAGATCTCATATCAGTTATACATGCAAATCTGCACTGACCTGAACCTCACTGCTCTATGAGCTATTCAAGGCAAGGGCATGTCTGGCAATCTGACAGTTTTAACATTTCAGTATTAATTAATCAAGACTCATTTTTGTCTCGAAATGTTGTCTCGGACTAATCAGGAAATACAGTGGCTAAGAGAAAATATTAAAACACTATCAGAGGAAATTACTGATTTACACAATCATTGTCATGGAGAATGCACGAGTTTGATAAAGACTGACAGTTAACTGCAATACTTTGCCAAAAGTTAAGCCAGATATTTTGACTCTGAGTGGCCAAAGGTTTTTCCCAAGAAATCCACCCGTAAATGGCTGTTGCCACTTGAGTTGAAACAGCTGCAATGTGTTTACATTAACTTTCTGTCCGCAAACCGTGTATTAATCTATGTAGTTTCCAGAATGATCTTTTGTGAAAACCTTACTGAATGTTAAATTGGATGTCAATGCAATTCCTAGCACACCCTGCTCTATTCAGCAAATATTGCAAATGACAAAAGCACATTTAAAATTGAACATGGAGTTTTAAGTTTTTGATTGGGTACACTTGTTGAGAACAGACAAAGAGATATGCAATTTGATACGATCCACCAGTGCTTAGGGTATATGGTCTACATACCTGGCATCACATTGGCACTGAAATTCATAAACTACATTACTCACTTGTGAGATAGGCAGGACACTGTTTTGGTTTGACAGCAGCATCCAGTTTGTGGTGAATATCACTGAAGTTACTACTACACAACAGCAGCATACAACAGGTATATTCGTTTGCTGCTTGGATGTTTTTGACACCTATCCTACCACGTGATCTGAAACAGACTGGTCTCTTCCGTACCTCCAAACAAAAAAAATCCAACAGTGAATGAACAAGGTGAAAATTGAGGTGCTGCATTTTGGAAAAGCAAGTCAGACAGCACTTTCACACTTAATGGTAAGGCGCTGGGGAGTGTTGCTGAACAAAGAGACTGTGGAGTGCAGGTTCATTGTTCCTTGAAAATAGAGTCGCAGGTAGATAGGATACTGAAGAAGGTGTTTAGTATGCTTTTCTTTATTGGTCAGAGTACTGAGTATAGGTATTGGGAGGTGATGTTGCAGTGTACAGGACATTGGTTAGGTCACTTTTGGAATATTGTGTGCAATTCTGGTCTCCTTCCTATTGGAAGGATGTTGTGAAACTTGATTGATTCAGAAAAGATTTACAGTGATGTTGCCAGGGTTGGAGGACTTGAGCTATAGGGAGAGGCTGAATCAGCTGGGGCTGTTTTCCCTGGAGCTTTGGAGGCTGAGGGATGATTTATAGAGGTTTATAAAATTATAAGGGGCATGGAGAGGGTAAATAAACAAAGTCTTTTCCATGGGGTTGGGGAATCCACAACTAGAGGGCATAGGTTTAGGTTGAGAGGGGAAAGATATAAAAGAGACCTAAAGGGCAACTTCTTTGTGCAGAGGGTGTTCTGTGTATGGAATGAGCTGCCAGAGGAAGGGGTGGAGGCTGGTACAATTGCAGCATTTAAAAGGCATCTGGATGGGCATATGAATGGAAAGGATTGAGAGGGATATGGGATAAGTGCTGGCAAATGGGACTAGATTAAGTTAGGATATCTGGTCAGTATGGATGAGTTGGACCGAAGGGTCTGTTTCCCTGCTGTACATTTTTATGACTTTATGACTCTGTGAATTGTTGTTTTAAATATACAAGAACCCAGTAGGAAGAAGTCAGCCACAAACTCTTGGCATTCATCATTATTAGCCCTCTGTAAATTAACACAAACCAGATTCAGGTTAATGTTGAAATTATCAAGTTGTGGTTTACTGTTTAGGTCTTTGACACACCATTCACCTTCCTCAGAATCAGCTATCATTACAATCTGTGAGGATGTCAGTTTTTCCACTCCCACACCACTGTCAGAAATTCCAGTAGAAGATATATATGGTTCAGGCAGATGTAACTGAATTTTTAATACCAATGTGAATAATAAAATTTGACAAATAATTGAATGGTACCTGAAGAAATAGTTTTATACTTACAAAGTATCATTATTTACTATATTTAATGTACATTTTTCCTAATTGATTTAAAATAATCTTTTTCTTTCAAATAATCTTCTCCTTCCATTTCGTATGTAAGTTTCAATTTTTAATTTGTCCTGTGCAAAAGAATTTAAAAGCAAATTTATTTTACTGCTTTGGATTTTTGGTTTGGTTGTCTGTGAAAATCCCTTTATGTATTCACCTCTGCTCCACACTGAGAATGCCCAGTAAAGAACACTGCAATCAATTGCAGTAATAATACTTCATGACCAACTACAAACATCATGTCAATGTTTTGTTTACTGCTGGACAAATTCCAAGAAGAAATTTCCATCACAATTTTAATAGAAAGGTTGTATGAACAATTGTATTGGTTTAACCTCCTTAATCATATTTAGGCAGAGATTAATATCAAATTCAGGTTATGTAGAACATTACTGCAATTTGGGGCATAAATAGAAGATAGATGGCACAGTGGAGACTTGCTGATTGAGAAGTATGAATCTATGAGGGGCAGACATAATGCTGACAGACACTCTCACCTGTCGCCTTCTGACATTGCCACACTTTGCGTTCTTAGGTCCAACCCTAACTTTACCAGCCAGTTTATTAACAGAGGTGGTGCTGTTGCAGTCTGACACACTGATCTTTACTTTGCTGAGGCTCAACACCAACTGTCAGACCTTTCTTCCTTTTGCCCCCTTGGCCATGTTCCCACAACTGAACATCAATCCATTGTTGCCAGGACAGTCACTGACCTCATTATCTCCAGAGATCTCCCCCCCCCCCACTCCAACCTAGTAGTCGCCCTCCCACAGAGAGCCTGTTTCTACCTACTTCCCAAAATCCAGAAACCAGACTGCCCCTCTCGACCTATTGTATCAGTCCATTCCTGCCCCTTTGAATTCATTTCCTCCTACCTTGACTCCATTCTCTCTCCACTTGTCCAGACCCTGCCCACCTACATCCATGGCTCCTTTGATGCCCTCCACCATACTGACAATTACCAGTTCCCTGGCTCTAACTGCCTCCTGTTCACCATCGATGCCCAATCCCTCGATAAAGTGAAAACTGAAATGAAACATCTTCCTCTCTAAGGTATGGGTGCATTCTTTTAATGTTAAACAAAACATTGTAGAAGTCTCCAAGAAACCTTTAAGGCTCCACAATTTACCTTGTTGGGTGGCAAAACAATTTAAATATTCTCGAAAGATTACTACCTGTGTCAACTACTTCTGTAGTTACATTTTTTCAAATGTTAGGATCAATCAAATCGAGGGAATGTATCAATAGATAGCCCCATTAGTTCCCATAGTACTTTTTCTCTTGTGATAGTTATTGTGTTTATTTCAATCACCAGTCCCAATGGGCCCCTTAATGGCAATCCAAAAATACTAAATTATCAATGTCCTCTAACATGACGACTGATGTAATTACTTATGCAACATTTCTGCCATGTTAGGATTCCCATTACTCTTTACCCATTCTTGTTCTCTTAAGTGGCCTATGTCCATTTTGGCCACTGTCTTCTTTTTCATGTGTTTGAAGAAGCATTTTTTAATAGGATTTACTACTTGGCTTTCATTGTTCATTTTCTTCCTCTTAATTTTTTTTTGGTCATCTTCTGTTGGTTTTTGTAACTTTCCCAATCCTCTGATGTATGCCACATGTATGTTTTTCTTCCCCTTTCAATTTGTTATTATCCTTGACTTTCTTGATTAGTTTATCCATTTATCCAAGCTCTTCAGCCGTGATTGGTTTATCCCCTTCTGAGGATCCTTTTTCCTCATTGGAGTGTATCAAAGCCCTGAGTTATAAACAATTTTCTTAAACACCTGCCATTGTTTCTCAGACATCCTTTTTGCCAAACCCCTCTATCTGTAAACTCTAGCCAACTTTGCATTCTACCTATTTAATTACCCTTATTTAAGTTTAGCACAGTTGTTCCCAAGTTAAATTTGTTACTCTCAAATTGAACATCAAATTCTACTGTGTTATGGTCACTGTTCCCGAGGGAATACCTTACTCAGAGCATTTATTAAACCTGCATCATTACACCTAACTGGTTCCAAAATAGCCTGATCCCTTTTTGGATATAGTTTGCTCACTGAGCTGGAAGGTTCATTTCCAGACATTTCATCACCCTAGGTAACATCTTCAGTTGGCCTCAGGCAAAGCACTGCTGATAATTCCTGCTTTCTATTTATATGTTTGGGTTTCTTTGGGTTGGTGATATCATTTCCTGTGCTGATGTCATTTTACTGTGGTGAAGTCACTTCCTGTTCCTTTTCTCAGGGGGTGGTAGATAGGCTCCAACTTGATGTGTTTGTTGATGGAATTCCGGTTGGCATACCATGTTTCTAGGAATTCTTGTGCATGTCTTTGTTTGGCTTGTCCTAGGATGGATGTGTTGTCCCAGTCAAAGTGGTGTCCTTCCTCGTCAGTAGTAAGGATACCAGTGAGACAGGGTCATGCCTTTTTGTGGCTAGTTGGTGTTCATGTATCCTGGTGGCTAGTTTTCTGCCTGTTTATCCAATGTGGTATTTGTTACAGTCTTTGCACAGTATTTTGTAAATGACATTAGTTTTGCTTGTCTGTATAGGGTCTTTCAAGTTCATTAGCTGCTGTTTTAGTGTGTTGGTGGGTTTGTGGGCTACCATGTCAAGGGGTCTGAGTAGTCTGGCAGTCATTTCCCTATACAGACATGTCCAGTCTGTGCACAAGCAGGACCCTAACCTTCCTGTAGTCGGTCATTTTAGCACAGCATCCTGCCTGTGTGCCCACATGTCTGTCCATGGCATGCTGCAGTGTTCCAGTGAATCACAGTGCAAACTGGAGGAACAACATCTCATCTTCAAACTAGGCACTTTACAGCCTTCTGAACTTAATATTGAGTTCAGCACCTTCAAATTGTGAATCATTTCTTCCCTTCCTTTTAACTTGTTATCATGTCCTGTCTCCCTCCTCCACATCCCATTTGCTGTCTTTTCAAGTCTGGCACGAGACACACCATTATTCTGCCATTCGCATATTCTGATTACTTAACGTAAACTGCTAACATCTTATCTCCACCAGCACCCTTCACCCAATACCTCACCACCAACACCCAAACATAGCATAAATGCTATCCTTCCACGCTTCACTTCAGTTCTAATGAGGAGTCATCTGGACTTGAAGCATTAGCTTTCTGTCTCACCATGGGTGCTGTCTGACCCGCTGTGATCTCCAACATTAGATGTTTTCAATCAAGAAATATTTCCCCTTAGAGGGATATTGGAGGGATCAATGACCAGGGAGCAGAGGTGTAAGGAGGAGAAGTGCCGAACAGCTTTTTCACCCATAAGGTGATGAGAATCTGTGTCTCACTGTAGATGCAGAAATCCTCAGAACATTTAAGTTGTACTTAGATGTTCAATTGCAATGCCAAGATATACAAGGCTATTGGCAAAGTTCTGGTAAATGAGATTAGAATATATAGTCTGTTTTTGATTTGCACAGACTCAAGGGGCTTTATTGTGTTGTATGACTCTAGGCTTTATCAATTAACAATTAAACAATTTAAACTACTCAGTTAACAAGAATGCTTACAGTTAAGGTAATTACAATATGGGATTAATTTTCATATTTGTGTTTTCTTATTTATATAAAAAACAAATTTATAATTTCTCAAACTAACCACTTTCTGCTCTCTAAAGAACTTTCAATGCAATATAATTTTGTGCCAGACTTACACTCCTGGACAAGATAAAGGCAAAATGTTCAGTGTCTCATCTCTGATATTCAAAGTAATTTTGTTGAATTAATGATCAGTGTGTCTCGAAATTATCTATCCTAGTTTCTTTTGCTATAAGTTTCTCATACTTTCCCTCTCCACTGCAAAAGTGGCAATAATGAAACTAAGGCTTTTCGCAAGGTTTCTAATTCATTATTCATTGGAAGCATTTGTTCTTTAATTCCTTAGCCTTTCCTTCCTTCTTGAGACTTTTAAATCCAATCTGGCATATTTATAAACACATTCAAATAGCCACATGGTTAGGGGTAGTTAAATCAATTGTCTGAATGCCTGATGTGTGATGTGGAATGACAGCAACAGTGTCAATTCCCACACCAACTGGGGTCCACTGGAGGCATGATGATATTCAAGTTATACTACCACTCTTCCTTGCTCTCTCATGAGAGAGAGTAACCTCTGGTCCTCTGGTGACTACTTATTTATTATTCAAATAGCTTTGTTTACTTCCACCATCACAATACTTCTCTCTCTTAGCATTCCACATAAAACCACTGTTGAATGTAAAGTTCCAACAAACAGAATAGCATTTGCAAAATGCTGAAAGGTCACAACCTGAATCATTTATCCTGTTTCTCCCTCTACAGATGCTGCCAGACTGCTGATGATTTCCACCATACCCTGTACCAATTTCAAGAATACAGAATCCAGTTTTTTGCTGTAGCATTATTGAAGACTGCTGTCAGAACAGGATATATCAAGCAGTTAATATTGTTAATTTTAGTCAGTAGCAAGAAAATAACACTTTTTTTTCTACTGGACAAGCTTAAAAAAAAACACTTGCAGTCAACCAAAATGCAACACGCTGTTTTACTTAAGAACAGAATTGAGATGGTGACCTTACCATTTCCAACAAATCTAAAAATAAAGATTTTTTTTAAAATAAGTAAAAAAATGTTGGGTGATTCTGTCCTAACTCGATTTATGTCAGCAACTCTTAAACGATGGTCTCAGCAATGTCCAGAAATTAGTCAAGTCAATAAAGTAGTTGTTTTGAAAATACATCTCAGGAAATATTGCAGGGGCAGAGCCCTCATATTAAATGACTGATTATATTGTGATATAAATTACAATTCTAAATACTGAAGTTATTTTTGTCCCAGGCAAAAAGCCTATTTATAGACAATATGGATATAAAAGATTGCTAGCTATTACACACATTAAAAAAGTCTCGCAGAGACATTATTAGTGGGAGAATCATTTTGTTGTTTATTAGATGAGAATATCACTGCAGGTTTAATCTTTTCATATCTACAAGGTCATACTGAGAAAAACTTCAAAAGAACATATGAAGTTGGTGCAGGGGTAGATATTTCAACCCTTGAACACGCTTCATCATTTATTACGGTCACAGCTGTCCTTAATTTGACCCAACTACAATTTCCTCCCTGCTCTCCATAAACCTTCAATTAATTAATATTTAAAAAGTTGTCTCCTCAAAATTATACATTGTCCCAGCATCCATCACACTTTGGATAGTGAATTGCAGAGATCCAGATTTCTTTGTGAAAAGTAATTTTTCCTCATAGCTTAAAACCATGAACTCAAACATTTAAGACTGCCCCATGAGAGGAATCATCCACTCTATGATTACTTCATCAAGCTCCCTTAGCATCTTAGTATCTCAACTGGATCTCCTTACATTCTTCTAAACTCTAGCAAGTTTAATGGGTAAAAGTAAAGTCACCACAGCCTTATCATTTCATAGGGCTGCTCTCTCACTTGAGAGACACCACCTGGTGGTGCTTTAACCTGAGGTTGACCACGTCTCAGATGAACGGAGAGGTTGAGAAGGAGAATCCTTCATGGTAACTCCAGCCAGTGCAAGAATTGAACCACACTGTTGTCATCACTCTGCATTGCAAGCCAACAATCCAGCCAACCCAAGTATAATCAAGTGTAGATGTAGATTGCTCAATCTTTCCTCATAAGACAAGTTTTCATTTCTGGAATTAATATAGTGAACTTCTCTGAACTTCCTCTAATGCAATTACACCCTTCCTCAAGGAAGGGGATCAAAATTGTGTACAGTATTCCAGCTGAAGTCTCACTAAAGCCTTGTACTGTTACAACAAACTTTCATACTTTTCATATTCCATTCTTTTAACGGTGGCTGCAATAATTCAATTTGTTAACATTACCTGCTGTACCTACATAATACTTTTCAATGACACCCAGATCCTTCTACGCTGAAACACTCTGAACTTTCTCTCCATCTAGAAAACAAATTGTCTTCATAGTGTTCCAACCAAAATGGATAACTTCACATTTATCCATGTTAAACTCCAACTGCCAAATTTTAGCCCATTCATATAACTTACCCATATCCATTTGTAAATTTCTTATTTTTTTTGTTGCAACTTACTTTCCCACCAATTTTAGTCCAAACTTGGCGATAGTATATTCTAGCCATGCGGGTCATTAATACAGATTGCAAAATAGTTGGGATTCTGAGGACCAAACCCTAGTCACAGTTTGTCATCAATTAGAAAAAGACCTATTTATTCTGACATGCTGAATTATGTTGGTTAGCCAATCCTCTACATTAGTAAATATATTACTCCTTACCCTGTGTGATCTTATAGTGTGTATTAATGATTTGCACAGTACCTTATTAAATGTCTCTGGAAGTCCAAAAATGCTGCATTTACAGGTCTTCCATTATTCACTTTGCTTGTTACATCATTGAAGAACTCTAGCAAATTAGTCAAACATCATTCATCCTGCATGACTTTGATGAATTATGTCTAAATGTTCTGTTATTACATCTAAAAGTTAATTCTTAACATTTCCCAATGACAGACATTAAACAAACTGTTCTGTACTTTGCTACTTCCTGCCTCTCTCTATCCAGCTCACCCCCAACTTTTTGAACTCCTTCACATGAGTTTAATATGAGAAGACTTAAAATTAAAGTGCACAGTAGTCTTGAACCATGTGCTGTAGCTCAGCTCAATGGCATGCTTGACCAAGGTTTTAGTAATGTTATTCAGCAGTTGTAACAATAACACTCTGTGTGTGCATATCATCACTGCAGTACAGAAAAAGGAGATGAGGAAAACTGAAGATCAGAGAGGACAGCTGAGTCATCATTAAAACTAGCAGACCAAAAAATAAAGCTTAAGATAATATGGACCAAGATGAAGTTGAATATTACAGAAATGATCTGCAAACTCTACTGTTCAGAATTTATCTGGGTAACTGAAAACCTCTCTTATCTATGCACAAATAAAATGTTTGATTCTTTGATTCACGCAGAGTCAGATGAAATCATTTGTCACCATGACGAGCTGAACTCCATTGTAACTTAAAATGAACCTGTTTAATAAACAGTAATGGAAATCAGCCAACTCATTGATAAAGATGGAATATTAATACGCAAATGTTTCGGTCAGTGTATTTAAACACAAAACATTTGAGCATTTGAAACCAGTGGTCACAATGAGTGAACTGAGCAATGGACCAGCAAGTGAACCCAGCATGTAAGATGATCCCAAAAATCAAACTTTGCACATACTCAGCATACTAACTAACTCCACTTTCCACCTATACCACTCTGTGCCCTCAGTAATAGCCTCAATTTTTCATCCCACAGATGCATGCCTTGCTTGCCTTATAACAGGGTACAATGTATTGAGTAGGTGATATGGGCTATGCTGTAGAGTTGTGCAGGAGATGAAGATGCCCGCAGAGAGCAGATCCTGTATGGTGAATGACAAAGACGTTACTCTTGCAACTAAATGAATGAAGTATGAAGCTGCTTACAGGTATAACATTCACTAACTTGTCAAATAACTGTGTAACAGCGACGGAATTTGGCCCATTACTGAAAAGCTAGTGTGAGAATGGAAGGAAAAGGAATCTTCCTGAAGATCATTGTCAAAACAAACATGCCATAAGAACAGGGACTATCCTGTGGCCTGATCTTGTATTGGCCTGATCTATGTCACATTAACGATATGGATTTTTAAAATACTTTCATGTGTGGAGGGCATCACTGGCTAGAACAGCGCTTATTGCACATTCCCAATTTCCCTTGAGAAGTTGGTGATGTTGCTTTCTTGAATCATTGTAGTCCATTTGCTTTAAGTAGACTCATATTGCTATTAGAGATTAAGTTCAGGATTTTGACTCAGTGACACTGCAGGAAAGAACAGCAATATACTTCCAGGTTAGGGTGGAGAGTGGCTCGGAGAGTAATGTGCAGGTTGTAGTGTTCCCATAAATTTGCTGCCCTTGTCCTTCTAGTTGGGAGAGGTCAGGGGCGTGGAAGGTGCTGCCTAAAGTGCTTCAGTAAATTTCTGCAAAGCATGTAGTTGATGCATGCAGCTGCTACTGAACTTCAAGGATGGTGGGAATGAATGTTTGGAGATGTAGTTTCAATCAAGCATACTGTTTTGTTCTGGATTGTGTGACGTTTCTTTAGGATTGTTCTTTAGGAACTCATACAAGTAAGTGGATGGCACACTACTGACTTGTGCCTTATAAGTGGTACACAGACTTTTGGGGAATTACTTGAAATGAAGCTGAGTTATTTGCTGAAAGATTCCTACACTCTGACCTGGACTTAGAGCCATAGTGTTTGTATGGCTAGTCCAGTTTGATTTCTGGCTGATTGTAACCTACAGAATGGACTCAATGATCGAAACGCAATTGAATATTAAGATTCGCTTGTTTGAGATTATCATTGCCCAGTAGTTGCGCAATGTATATGTTCCTTGCCAATTGTCAGCCCAAATCTGTATGTTGTGGGCATAAATGCATCCATATCATTAATTTTAATATGCCTGGTAATTGAACTATGAAATGGAAAGGTTCAAAACAATTCTAGTGAAAACCAGATGACAAGAGATGATAAGTTAGCCTACATGGCTGATGGAATATTAAAGCCTGTAGTGATTTGCAATATAAAACCACAAATCAAATTCCCTGCAGAGGTTTTTGTCTGTCCATGACAATGGTGGAATGGTTGAGGATGGAGTGAAGTTATGATTGTGAGGGGAAATGGTATCGTTGTGGCCTAAATAAAGCTTACAATTCATGAGTGCAGTACAGTACACATTGAGACTAACTATAACTAATGAAACCAGGATGAAACTGCTAAAAAGTAATAACTACATTTCAATTATCCCAAGTGGACTAAACCCTTTGATGTTTGCTTTAACAAGCTGTTCAAAAGATGGAAGCTTGATGTAAATGTATTTCCTCAAAGTGAATGTTTGTGATGTTTTGTGTGGTTTTATCATTAAATACTGCGAGTGCAGAATCTGTCATCACATCATTCAAAAAAAAATTGTGCTATATTCAGTGGATGGTGGTGGGGGGGAGCTTATTTGTTGAGGACGGATGATTGTGAAACCAAAAACACTACATCTGATCTGCAGTGTTACTCCTAGCATGATATTATTAGCCAAAGTGCTTCAGAATGAATTTGATGAACTATTGCATCTGCTGATAAAGACAATGAAATTAATGTGTGCTAAAATAGAGTCATAGGATCATAGAGATTAACAGCATTGAAACAGACCTTTCGGTCCAACCCGTCCATGCCGACCAGATATCCCAACCCAATCTAGTCCCACCTGCCAGCACCTGGCCCATATCCCTCCAAACCCTTCCTATTCATATACCCATCCAAATGCCTCTTGAATGTTGCAATTGTACCAGCCTCCACCACATCCTCTGGCAGCTCATTCCATACAAGTACCATCCTCTGCGTGAAACATTTGGCCCTTAGGTCCCTTCTATACTTTCCCCCTCTCACCCTAAACCTATGCCCTCTAGCTCTGGACTCCCTGACCCCAAAGAAAAGACTTTGTCTATTCATCCTATCCATGCCCCTCATAATTTTGTAAACCTCTATAAGGTCACCCCTCAGCATCAGATAGTCTAGGGAAAACAGCCCCAGCCTGTTCAGAATCTCCCTGTAGCTCAGATCCTCCAACCCTGGCAACATCCTTGTAAATCTTTTCTGAACCCTTTCAAGTTTCACAACATCTTTCCGATAGGAAGGAGACCAGAATTGCATGCAATATTCAAACAATGGCCTAACCAATGTCCTGTACAGCCGCAACATGACCTCCCAACTCCTGTACTCAATACTCTGACCAATAAAGGAAAGCATCCCAAACGCTTTCTTCACTTTCCTATCTACCTGCAACTCCACTTTCAAGGAGCTATGAACCTGCACTCCAAGATCTCTTTGTTCAGCGACACTCCCTAGGACCTTACCATTAAGTGTATAAGTCCTGCTAAGATTTGCTTTCCCAAAATGTAGCACCTCGCATTTATCTGCCACTTCTCACCCATTGGCCCATCTGGTTAAGATCCTGTTGTAATCTGAAGTAACCCTCTTCGCTGTCCAGTACATCTCCAATTTTGGTGCAATGTGCAAACTTACTAACTGTACCTCTTATGCTCGCATCCAAACTTGTAAGGAGATTTCAGCTATCTGTAAGAATAATAGGGTAGTTATGGTAGGTATTTTAATTTTCCAAACATCGACAGGGACTGCCATAGTGTTAAAGGTTTAGATGGAGAAGAATTTCTTAAGTGTTTACAGGGCAATTTTCTGATTCAGTATGTGGATGTACCTACTAGAGAAGGTGCAAAACTTGACCTACTCTTGGGATGTAAGGCAGGGCAGGTGACTGAGGTTTCAGTGGGGTAGCACTTTGGGGCCAGCGACCATAATTCCAATAGTTTTAAAATAGTGATGGAAAAGGATAGACCAGATTTAAAAGTTGAAGTTCTAAGTTGGAGGAAGGCCAATTTTGACAGTATTAGGAAAGAACTTTCAAAAGCTGATTGGAGGCAGATGTTCTCAGGTAAAGGGACGGCTGGAAAATTTGAAGTCTACAGAAATGAGATAACAAGAATCCAGCGAAAGTATATTCCTGTCAGGGTGAAAGGGAATGTGTTGCTGGTCAAAGCACAGCAGGCCAGGCAGCATCTCAGGAATAGAGAATTCGACGTTTCGAGCACAAGCCCTTCATCAGGAATGAATGATGAAGGGCTTGTGCTCGAAACGTCGAATTCTCTATTCCTGAGATGCTGCCTGGCCTGCTGTGCTTTGACCAGCAACACATTTGCAGCTGTGATCTCCAGCATCTGCAGACCTCACTTTTTACTCATAGGGTGAAAGGGAAGGCTGGTAGCTATAGGGAATGCTGGATGACTAAAGAAATTGAGGGTTTGATTCAGAAAAAGAAGGAAGCATATGTCAGGTATAGACAGGATAGATTGACTGAATCTTTAAAACAGTATAAAGGCAGTAGGCATATACTTAAGAGGAAAATTAGGTGGGCAGAAAGGGGACATGAGATAGCTTTAGCAAATAGAATTAAGAAGAATCCAAAGGGTTTTTACAAATATATTAACGACGAAAGGGTAACTAGGGAGAAAATAGGGCCCCTCAAAGATCAGCAAGGCGGCCTTTGTGTGGAGCCACAGAAAATGGGGGAGATATGAAATGAATATTTTGCATCGGTATTTACTGTGGAAAAGGATATGGAAGATATAGACTGTAGGGAAATAGATGGTGTCATCTTGCAAAATGTCCAGATTACAGAGGAGGAAGTGCTGGATGTCTTGAAACAGTTAAAGGTGGGTAAATCCCCAAGACCTGATCAGGTGTACCTGAGAACTCTGTAGGAAGCCAGAGAAGTGATTGCTGGGCCTTTTGCTGAAATATTTGTATCATCGATAGTCACAGGTGAGGTACTGGAAGACTGGAGGTTGGCAAACGTGGTGCCACTGTTTAAGAAAGGCGGCAAAGACAAGCCAGGGAGCTATAGACCGGTGAGCCTGACCTCAGTGGTGGGCAAGTTGTTGGAGGGAATCCTGAGGGACAGGATGTACGTGTATTTGGAAAGGCAAAAATACTTTCATTTTAATTAAAAGTAACTCTATGCAATTAATTTATTCAATGCTCTTCATCACCTTAATTTAATATGAATTACGTGTAATATATTTTTGTTTTTCACATTTCAAAACAGTCACCACCCACTGTGCATAAGTCTTATTTGGATCAACCAATGCAGAGTTGTGATTCACCTGCAAGGCAGGAGGGAATTGAACCAGAAGACACTCAAAGGTCAAGTTATGTGCTAACGTATTCTGGCCACTTCTCAATGCTGATGACAGAGAACCTTTCTGCCAGAAAATAAAGCCTGCAGATGAAAAATAAAATATTCCAAGGATGAAAAGCAAAATAAATTAAAATTCTCAGATGAATCAAAGCAGAAAATTAAAATGCTTAGCAGTGGGTGCAGCTATGGTGTTAATCCTTGGATATATAAATATTGTAATTGAGGGTTGTGATAATTGCTAAATCAGAGATCAGCATTTAGAGGTCACTCCACAATTATATTGTATGCAATCTTTGACCAATCAAGGTTGAATATGGCAATGTAAAATGCAACTGTTGTTAAACTTTAAAAATTGTTTTTGTTTTACAAGTAAACACATACATATCTACTGGATATATTTTACAAATGCGACTGTTATTTTGGGAATGCATTTTACTAAAGTTAATTGGCATGTTGCCCTCCTATTGCCTATAATATTATAGGACTGGAGTTCATTGAGGAATGCCAGGAGCTGTACCTCTTCAGTACAAAACATGCAGTAACTGAGAAGCTGAATTCGCTCACGTATGGCTCATGAAATAAGTATACTCAAACAAAAAGGGAAAGTGTTGCAAATACCCTTTAGGACTGGCAGCATCTGTGGGGAGATGGCCTTAACATTATAATATGAATGATTCTTGCTTGGACAAATCAGTCATGGAGTCACAAACTCAGCACGGAATCAGACCCTTCAGTTCAATTCAGCCGTGCTGACCAGACATCACGACCTGACCTAATCCCTTTTGCCAGGGTTTAGCCCATATCCCTCTAAACCTTCCTTACTCATTCCGTCCAGGTTCCTTTTAATTTAAATTGAATCCGCCTCCACTAACTCCTCTAGTAGCTTGTTCCATACGCACACCACCTTCTGCAGGAAAATGCTACTTCTCAGGTCTTTTTAATCTTTCCCCTCTCACCTCAAACCTATGCCTTCCGGTTCTGGACTTCCCCACTCTAGGCAAAAGACCTTAGCTATTCACCCTTTCCATGCCCCTTATGATTTTATAAACCTCTATAAGGTCACTCCTCAGCCTCTGTTGCTCCTGGGAGAAAGGCTCCAGTCTATTCAGACTGTCCCTATAACTCAAATCCTCTAGGTCTGGCAATACCATTGTAATTTTTTTCTGCACCCTCTCAAGTTTAACAATATCCTTCCTGTAGAAGAGCAACCAGAATTGTACACAGTATTCTAAAACTTGCCTCACCAATGTCCTTACAGCCGCAACATGACGTCCCAACCCCTATGCTAAACATTCTTACTAATGAAGACAAGCATGCCAAGTGCCTTCTTCACTACCCGATCTATCTGTGACTCCACTTTCAAGGAACTATGCATTTGCACTCCTAAATCTCTTTGTTCAGCAACACTCCCCAGGCCCTACTTTAACTGTGTGATTCCTGCCCCGGTTTGCCTGACCAAAATGCAACACCTCACATTTATCTAAATTAAACGCCATCTACCACTCCTCAGCCTATTGGTCATTCTCAACTTGAAACACGAACTGTTCTTTTACAATAGTTGCTAGACCTGCTGAATATTTCAGCACTTACTGTTTTTATTACATCTTATTTCCAACACCTGCAGTACTTCTTTTTGAATTCAACAAAGCTGGAAGAAACATGTCCCTAATGTCATGGCATTGATAGAGATTGCTCATTGACATGAATTCAATTCATGTGATTAACTGGATGGATACCCTATATTGATTAGTGGATCTGAAATGTGACAAGAATCTACAATAAAAGCATGAACTAACTTACAATGTGTGATAAGGATGCTATGTTCTATAATGCAATTGGTCTCACGCAACACCAATACAATCTGGTAATGCTAGTCACCACAACTACAAAATATATTAATTAACATATTTCTCTTGATTATCAGTCCCATTTTATTCATGTAGATTTGTTATAAAGCAATTGTCGTCCTGTTAATACAAGACACCAAGGCACTGCAGCAGGAGTTTCTCAAGGCTATGACCTGGGCCCAATCTTTCTCAGTTGTTTCATGATGATGTTACCTCTTCATAATGTCAGAGTGGGGTATTCATTGATTATTGCACAGATATCATCCCATTTATCAATTCTCTTAGAATGAAGCAATCTACACCTTCATCAAGACCTGGATGACACTGTTCGGTGGCAAATAGGATTTCCACCACACAAGTGCCAGAGAGAGATCATCTCAGGTAAGAGACTATCTAACTTGTCACACTTACATTCAATGGCATTGCCATCACTTTATTCGACATCTCAGGGGTCACCATTGACCAGAAACTAAACTGGAACCAGGCATACAAATTCTGGATTAGTGGTGCTGGAAGAGCACAGCAGTTCAGGCAGCATCCAAAGTGCAGCGAAATCGATGTTTCGGGCAAAAGCCCTTCATCAGCCCTTCATTATTCCTGATGAAGGGCTTTTGCCCGAAACGTCGATTTCGCTGCACTTTGGATGCTGCCTGAACTGCTGTGCTCTTCCAGCACCACTAATTCAGAATCTGGTTTCCAGCATCTGCAGTCATTGTTTTTACCCGGGCATACAAATGCCGTGCTTACAACAGCAGGTTAGAAGCTGGGATTTCTTCAAGATTTCTCCCCAAGAGTGTCAGGAGTGTTCTGCCATGTCTCCAACTTGTGTGGACAGGTGCAGCTCCAACATTACATGAGAAGTTCAACAACATTTAACACTTCAATTCTTCCACCACTGAAACACCCTGGCTGTAGTGTCCAACATCTACAATACGCATTGCAGAATCTCTTTGATGTTTCTTCAACAATACCTTGCAAACCTGCAACCTCTGCTGCCAGGAAAAAAACAGCGGCAAAAGATACATGGGAGCAACATCATCTGCAAGCTCAGGTTCAAGTGACACACCATGCAGACTGGGAGCCATATTACAGTTACTTCAATATGATTGGGTCAGAATCCTGGAATGTGAACCACAAAATGGAGATGACCTGGGGGTTGCAGTGAGAGAGAGAGACTCACTGAGACTCTTGTAGAGAGAGGAGGAGAACTTCTTCAAGGTAGGCATTTTTGCAAGAGGATTCACAAGAGGGTTAAAATCAACTAGGTAAAAACAAGGACTGCAGATGCTGGAAACCTGCTGCTGGTCCTCAGATGCTGCCTGGTCTGCTGTGCTTTTCCAGCACCACTCTAATCTAGACCAAGTAACATCTACTCAGGGAACACTTCATGAGCACCAGCCAGTTGCACTACACATCCACAGGTAGGGTATATGACGTGTTCCAGCTTGTAATAACTTTTATAAACATATTTCCAATCCACTTGCAAGACCCTTCTGCACTTCTGTACTGCATCAGCAACTATCATTGCAATGGACATTTTGCACTAGGGACACTCAGATAGTGGGTAAGATTATGCAGACAAGTGTAAAAATAGAAGTTAATAAGCTCTCATGGGTACAGTAGCAGAGACAGAATGAGTTAAAGATGCTGGAACCTACATTGGATAATTTGAGAGGGTTGATCTGCTCCTATTGTGCTGTGCATTCCTCCACACAACAGAGTCAGCACTGACCTCGGGTGGCAACTTCACTTTACATGAGGTCGCCACCTAGTGTCCAGCGTGGTGCTTCCCATTACTGGTCCTGGGCTCGGGTTTGGGAGGGTAGAGCATGGAGGGGAGAGGACATCCCCATCTACACAACCACATCCAGCAGGACCTCTAGCCTCCTGTTGACAAGAGATTCTAATTTCATCATGTAGCAGGGTTTCAGTTTCAGCTGCAGGGCAGCTTTAGATGGAGAATATTTGTCAGGTGTAAAATAGGCTTTTAAAAGTGGCATGGATCCACAGAATGCCACTCTTTTGGTGCATATCCATTGAGTACCAAGTTATCCTAGAATGACACGTGGCAAGCTGGGGTTAGAATTGGGACATGAGGGAGACCATTGCAGTGAGGTAAGAGGTTAATGTGCTTTCAGTATTTATTTCAGAGACTCATCTTCCACTGGCATCTACTGTGACCCTTGCAGAGTTTTCTAATTCCACCTCCATTGTGATATTTATGCTGAGTGATGCACTGCTCTGTGAGACTGCTCAAGGTTGTTCCAGGGTCTTAATCCCCTTACACAACAAACTAAATTCAGAAGCACCTCTTCTTAGGTTACAAATTAAAACATTCTGACATGATTGAATAGTTTACTGTTCAATGTGTTCTGGCCATAATTCAGGAACCGTTTATGTGAAGCCACAGTATTGAAACCAAATCCTTCAGAATCCATAATAGTCAATATATTTTCAGACCTCTCCATTTTGCAGCTTCAGTTAACTAGATTACATTTTATTTTGTATTGATGGGATAAGAAAACCATACTGAGTCAAAACTGCTTCAAAAATGAGATTTTTAAAAAGGCACAAGTGAAGACCTTTTTAAAAAGGAAATGAAAGTTCAACCTGCATTTGTGGGATTCAGACAGCCAAGAAAACTTCCTCAGCTTTGCCACATATTCTGTAACACAGCTTCAGCTCTATATATGCGCCCTGCTGCTTTATTTCTTGCGTTCATGTGATGTTTCAATGTTCAAATGTGGAGAAATCCTGTTACTCCACAAACAGACAAACATCATTCTTCCATACATCAGCAGAAATGGGAGAAGTCTAATTTCAGAAAAACATCGGGTTGATTATCTCAACATCAAAACAAACATGGAAGTGCCAAGAGCACGTTGTAACTCAGTAATCGAAATCCTTACTGCAAAGGGCATGTGGCAAATTAAGTCTATTTTTCTGTCAAAATGTGCAAATCGATATCATGTGCGACATGCTCTTTGGGGGTATAAATAGTTCTAAGAACATTGAGTAAATGTCTCTTTATATACAAGATGATAGGTGATTGTAAATACAAATTTCCCATTCTACTTTTTTGCTAAGTTGGAAGTTATATCACTTTATTTTAGACCTCAAAGTTTCACCCTCAATAAGGTTGATGCTTTACATTTGTGAGACATTATAAATGATAATTCACAGTGTGAATCCATCAATTGCTGTACACACTTTTCCTGATTAAATAACAGCACAGTGTCAAGGTACACAGCTACAGAATGAACAGTATGTTTCACTTTGACAGGTACTTGCAGGTTTTCTTTCAGTCCTGCAAGAGCATCAGTTTGGAAAAGCAAACAATGGACTTGCCTCCAACATTAGTCTAATCTTAAGATAATGCAACATGTGGATCATAGATAAATTGCTTTAATGATAGCAGTTCTCATAAGAAAATCAAGTCGCTATTAAACTTCTATGTTATATGCAAAAGGAGCCAAATGGGCTTCACAGAAAGACACATTTAGACAAATTCAAAAGTATATTTTAAGACATGTCTTAAAATGAAAAGAACTGAGCGGGAATCCAGAGGGTAAGCCATGTCAGAGGAATGGAAAACTCTGGAAAGGAGTGGGATGTTAAACATTACTAGACTAGAGAATTGCAAGGCCATGAAGATGTTAACAAGCACATCAGGATTTTAGATCAGGAATGGGAGACTGGAACCAACGTAAGTCAGCAAGAATAAGATTAATAGGTAAACAGGACTTGGTTTAGAATAGGATATAGGCAGCAGACCTTTTGATCAGCTGAAGTTTACGTAAGGGAAGTAATCAGAAGGGTACTACACTTGTTCAATCAGGAGATGCCAAAACAATGGGCAACAGTTTCAGCACTAAATGAGCTGAAGCATGGGACTGAGATGAAAACAGTGAAGTCTTTATCAGGGAGACTTCAAAATCTCAGCTCAAAGTTTCATAGAATACTGACAAAAGTCTGTTTCAATTTGAGACAATGACAGGAAAGGGAACAGGTTCAGTGACAACAAGATAATAGCAAACAAAGATATCACAGGGTTTGTGTTGAAGACCACAAACAGAGGCTTTGGCCTTAGTGTTAATTAACTGGAGGAACTGTATCTCATCGAGGACCAATTTGAAATTTCAGTCTGAAAGCAGAGGCAAAGGTGATGACAGATGTCGATCATCAGCTATGTAGACAAGCTGACTCTACTCTTTCAGGTGAAGTTACCAAATGGACTATATGTAGATTATAAATTGCTGAAGATTAGTATGCAGATATAGCAAATGATCAGGAAAGCTAATATGATGTTATGGTTTATTGTGAGGGGAATTGAATGCAAGAGTAGGGAGATTATACTTCAGTTGTACGGGGCACTGGCGACACTGCATCTGGAGTACTGTGTGCAGCACTGGTCACCCATACTTGCGTAAAGACATTAATGCATTGGATACAGTTTAGAGAAAATTTACTAGACTAATAGCTGGAATGAGCAGATTGCCTAATGAGGAGTGACCAAAGGGATTTGGCATGTATACTCTGAAGTTTAGAAGAGTCAGAGGTAACTTAAGTGAAATATTAGGTCCTGAAGGGACTTGACCAGATAGATGCTGATTCCTCTTGAGGGAGATTTTAGAACTTGGTGTTATAATGTCCAAATAAGAGGTTGCCCATTTAAGACAAATGAGAAAACATTTCGTTCCCATTGTTGAGAATCTTTGGAAATCCACTCCTCAAAAGGCAGTGAATTCAGAATCTTTAAATTTTAAAGGAGATGGAGACAGATTCCTGTCTACACTGACTACTAAATTCCCAAGGAGGTTGAAAGATTAAATTGGGGATATGTAAAGATGTTAAAATAGGATTGTCTATGATCTTACTGCATGAGGAGTTGGTTTGAAGGACCAAACAGCTGTTTAGCAAAGGAAATTGCCATCCTCATCTGATCTAGCAGACATGTGACTCCAGATCCACAGCATTGTGGTTGAGTCTTAACTGCCCACTGGGCAACTAGGGATGGGCAATAAATGTTGCATGGCCAGCAATGCCCTCAACCTGTGAATGAGTAAAGAAGCTGACTCTTCCTACGTTTGGATTTTTGACAACAGAGGTGGAATGTATTTTGTAGAATTCAAAAAATATTTTCAGACAGAGAAAAGAATAAATTACTTGAGTTTTTTTTCAGTAATGGATATGTTAGGATAAGCCCAAACAATGCCCCTGAACTGGAAAAGAGCACTGAAACAAGGGGACGGCTAGGGGGGTCAGGTGTGTTTGGGGCAGTAGTGAAGGTGAGAAAAGTGTACCAAGGTCACAGAGAAAGAGGAAATATTTTAGGCCTTTGATTAGGGCAAGTTACAAAGATTTCATTACTCTGGTTGATGTTGAAATCTATGCAAAATCATTTCAACCATGGAGTTCTAGGAAAAATTGACACAAATTTGGTTCATCTATCATATGAACTTTTATCTGGCATTATAGAGGTGTTCCAATTATTTGACATAATCCTCTATGAGACTAGAATGAAATATGTATTTATTTTTCACTCCGTCAATAGGCTGACTACTTTAAGCAGTTTCAGTAATTGCAAAGCATTAGCCTCTCCTAAATATAGCCACTTCAATTATGGTTTGAAGAGGAGACTTCAGCAACAGAAGTTTAATCACATGCTTTATAAATTCAATTTAAATATACATCAAACTAATTTCCAAAGTAAAACACTAATTCAAAAGTCATGTTTCAAAAATAATTCAGAGCATTCGCAAAGATAACTAGATAGTGAGCAAATCTAAACTTAGTGGGTAAAAGGCATAACATTTGATATAATGACGTAGAAAGCTGCTCATTCTGCTAAAATCAGACACTAAGTTTTACAATATCTACCAGGCTTCATCTACCTTAATGGTTTTGGTAGATAAAGGTAGTAGCTGATATTGAGTAAACACAGGCAAATTGAGTTGTGGTACCGATCAACTCATTGAATGGTAAAGCAGACTTGAAATCCTCAATTATGTTCTCCAAAATCTTATATCCTTAGCGTTATATGTTATTCTGTAAGGCAGGGAGAATTGTAAATGTATGGATCATAGTTAGGTTAGCTAACAGTTTTCATAGTTTAGTCTTTTTATCAACTTCATATCATGGACCATGGAATCCTCATTAGCTGTTTTAAAGACTTATTCATTTATGGGATGTGAGTGTCACTTGCTAATCCAGCATTTATTGTTCACACCTAATTGCCCTGGCGAACATGGTAGTGAGCTGCCTTCTTGAACCATATGATGTAAATACATCCAGTATGCTGCAAGAGGAGGGGGGAGAGTTACAGGACTTTGACCCAATGATTGTGAAGCAACGGCAATATTGTCCCAAGTCAGGATGATAGGAGCTTTGGACGGCAACTTACAAGTGGTCATCATCCCTAGTTCTTCTATGTACAAGGGGTTTGGAATGGTTTGAAAGGTTGGAGATGCCTTTGAGATAGTTGTTGCAATACATTTTTAAAATATTGTTACTTAGTGTTCATGGTGGAAGGAGTGAATAGTGAAAGTTAGAAATGGGATGTCAATCATGCAGGTTGCTTTGTCCTATATAATATCAAGTTTTTTGAGTGTTGTTGGAGATGGATTCAGAAACACTGGGTAGGAGGGAACTATTCTGGTGTAAGGACCTTCAGTTCAACCATGCTGATTCCAGAATGCTGGTGAATCAAATAGCTAGAGCTGCAGACAAGGCTTTAAACAAATGAACTGGGGGAAAGGGGAAACATGAGCAAGAGGACATGGCAGCATCACTGGGTCAACTACGTGGATAACGATATCCAGAATGGTCAGGAACGAACAGAGTAGGCAAACATAGAGAAAACACAGTAAATACAGACAAAAGGATCAAAATTGTGAAAAAAAGCAACATTAACTGTTTATTTCAATGCACATTGTATTCTGAACAAAATAGTCTGGATTTGCACTGTTAATCCATCTGTGATCTCATAGCCATTTCAGAGACATGGTTACAAGGAGATCAAAGTTGGGAACTAAATATTCAGTTGTATGTAACTTTTTGAAAGGACAGATAGGCAGGGAAAAGATCGTGGGGTAGCATTGTTGGTATGGAATGGAAGAAAAGGAACAAGAAATGATTCTGGATCAGAACATGTAGAATCCATATGGGGAGGTGGTAAGAAATAAAAATAGGGCAAGAAGATACTGTTGGGAGTAATCTATAGATCCCCTATCAGTAGCTATATGGTGGGACAGAGAACACATCGGGAGATATTGAAAACATGTAACAAAGGCAATATACTCATCATGGATGACTTTAAATCTTCATGTAGATTGGGATAATCAGATTGGCAGATAAAGCCATGAGGAAGAATTCAGATTATATCTAGAGCAGTTCCCTTGGACAATATTTTGTGGATCCAGTCAGGAATCAGGCTACTTTTATCTGGTGATCTGTAATGAAGCAGATTTATGAGATGATGTCAGTGTAAAAGATTGCCTGGATTTCCATTTAGCATTCAGTTTGAGATGAGGAACCTGGGTCAGAAACAACTGTGCTCAGCTTAAACAAAGGTAACAACAAAAGAGATGAGAGCTGAGCTGGCTGGAATGGCCTGGGAAAGAAATTTCACAGCAAAGACAGCTGAGGAACAATGTCAGATGTTTAATAAAATAGTTCATGGTTTACAGCAAAGATACATCTCAGTGAGGAAGGAAGATTCTAGAAAAGGGATAAGCCAACTGTGGTTAATCAGTAAGATAAGAATTACATCAAATTGAAAGTTAAAAAATTCCAATGTGCAAAGCTTAGTCATAAGACAGGAGATTGGGAAAGTTTTAAAAACCAACGAAAGATGACAAAACAAATCCGGGAGAAAGAAAAAGGGGTAAATTTGCAAATAATATCAAAGTGTTCAGGAAAGACTGAAGGAAAGAGGGGAAGGGGGTGATGGGGCATTATTTGATAAGGACTGTACGACTGTACTGGAGAGAGACAACGTCTCAGAGGTTCAAGGACGCAATCAATTTGGCTTGAGCGCAGGGACAAAAATGTGAAACAGCATTGCTCAGAGCTGTTTACAGGCAACCAACTAGTATGAGGGTCAAATCTGCAAGGAAATTAGAGAAATGCAAATATTATGCCCATGTTGAACAATCGATACAATGGTAGGCCCAATACCGTCCTGTTGTTTAACATCAGTGGTGGGGAAACTTCTAGAAACAGTAATTCAGATAGAATATATAATCATCTAGACAAATACAGGTATATTAAGGAGACCAGCATGGATTGTGTTTAAATATAAGTGTATTTATATTGGGGGATTTCAATTCTTCAAATGTAGACTGGAATAGTAGTAATGTCAGATTAAAAGAACAGATGTTCCTCAATAGCATTCAAAAGAAGTTCCAACAGTGTTAATTTGCCAGTCTCAGAAGAAAGGGGGCACTCCTTGACTTGGTTCTTGAAAACAAGGCGGGTTACGTAGGTCAAGTGAGAGTGGAGAACACTCATGGATCAGGGATCATTGTATGTTTAAGATGATGGTGAGAAAGGACATTGAAACATCCGGCTAAGAACAATGGAACAGCCAGCCTCAGCACAATTATCTGGCCAAGAACAGAACTGGGCAATTAGACTGGAGTTAAAGATTGATGGAATAAACAACAGCATACCTTCAAAGATGGTATGGTTTGGGTACAGCTAAGTCACATTTCCTCAAAATGGGAAATGGTAAGCAAATCCCTAGATGGATAATGATACAGGAATTAAGATATGAATGAAAATATAGATTTAAGATGGATGCCAGATAGGAAATACACTTTAGAACTAAGTTGTATTCAAAAGTGAGCAATGAGACTGAAAAAGCAAATAGACTTTATGAAATAAGATTAGCAGCTAACACGAAAGAGAATCGGAGTCCCAATGTCTTCTATTGGTACATGAATAGTAAAAGGAAGGTAAGAGGAGGAATGAGGCTGAATATGATCCAAAGGGAAAAAAAGAGGACTTACAAATGAGAGCAGATGATCTGGTTGCAATGTTGAATGAATGTTTTGTACCTGACCCTACCATGGAATCAGAAGCTACCTAGTCATGATTATAAAATTTATTTCAAAATGTATATGATAGTGGTATTGGATTAGCTGTCTCTAATTTAAGTTCACAAGGCACCAGGACCTGATAAGATACATTGAAGAATACTGAAAAAAACGAGTGTCGAAATAATGGAATTGCTGACCATGATTTTTCTGTTTTCTTTAGACTCAGAGTGGTACCAGAGGATTAAGAAGTTTCAAATATTACATCCTTGTTAAAAAAAAAGCAAGAATAAGCCCAATAGTTACAGTCCAGTGAGTTTAACTTCAATTATGAGGAAACTTCTAGAAACAATCATTCAGGATAAAATTAATAATCACATGGACAAATTAGGATGAATTAAGGAAAGTCAGCTTTGATTTCTTAATGGAATGTATTGTTTAACTAAATTGCTGGAGGTTTCTCTTTGAAGATTTAATGGTGAAATATGTTGATGGCAATGCTGTTGATGTGGTGTACATGAACTTCAAAAGGAATTAGATGAATGGCCACACAACAGGCTTATGGAGTCATTGAGTCATATGGCATGGAAACAGACCCTTCAGTCCAACTCGCCCATCTCAACTAGTTTCCCAAATTAAAGAAGTCCCATTTGACTGAATATGGCTCATATTCCTCTAAATCTTTCCTATTCATGTACCTGTCCAAATGTTTTTGAAATGTTGTAACTGTTCTGGCATTTACCATATCTTCAGGCAGTTCATTCCATATACACAAGTGATTGCAACAGGGTCAGGCAGCTGAACTTTGTAGAATATGGGTTCCCTGTTGGGCTTTTGCCTGAAACGTCGCTATTAATGCTTCTCGGATACTGCCTGAACTGCTGTGCTTTTCCAGCACCATTCTAATCTAGACTCTGGCTTCCAGCATCTGCAGATATTGTTTTTTTACCTACGGGGTTGTTAATCCTGTCCAATCAGATCAAAGTGTCTGAGATACTGCCACTCAGAGCTGACTCTGAAGAGGCAGTACTAAAGTCAAGGGTTGTTCATGTGTATGTTAAAGGATAACATGGTGGTGGGATACCAGCTTCTGTGAAATTATTTCACACACCACTCTCTGTGTGAAAATGTGATTCCTCAAGTCCCTTTTAAATGTTTCCCCTCTTATCTTAAACCTATGTCCTCTAGTTTTGAATTCCCCAACCCTAGGGAAAAGAATTTTGTTACTCACCTTATCGATGCCCCTCATGATTTTATAAACTTCTACAAGGTCAATCCCAATGCTAGAGGTCATCCAATAAAAATGGATAGGGGAATATTGTGTCCAAAATTGTCTGAGTAATTGGAAACAGAAACATTGAGTAAAAGTTAATTGATATTTTTCAGGTTGGAGGAATGTCCCAGTGGTCATTATCCTGATATATATTAATGATTAAATCCTTGTTGTACATGGAACAACTTCAAAGTTTGTTGATGATACAATAATTCAACGTTTTGCAAACTGTGAGGAGAACATGCAAAATGTCATAAGGACATTGACACATTGGTGGGCTTGCAAATTGGTGACAGATGAGTCTCAGGCAGAGTTTCTTCTGACAGAAACAGAGTCAACATATTGAGTCAAATAGCTGCTCTTAAAACTCAATTCAGTGTTCTGAAGAAGAGTCATTGCACTTGAAATGTTAACTCTCTTTCTCTCTCCACAGTTACTACCAGATCTGCTATGTTTCACCAGCACTTCCAGTTTTTAATTCTAAGTTTTTGGTGTTATATTATTAACTATAAGGTGACTTCACAATTCACAGGAATAAACTAGGTAGAATCAGATGAATTCAATGTCAGGATTTGAGTTAGAGGGTTTCTTTCTCTGATTAATTGATTTATTGTCACATGTGCCGAAGTACTGTGAAGAGCTCTGTTTACGAGCAGTACAGGCAGATCATAGTAAGCAAGGATGTACAGATCTAAAAGACTTATACAGAGACATACAGGTTACGTTGCACAGGGAGTGCATGAGGTGAGATCACCATTACCAAGATTAGCATTATTTGAGGCTAAAGAGTCCATTCATTAGTCAAGAAACAGCTGGGACAAAGCTCTTCCTGAACCTGCTGGTGCGTGTGTTCAGGTTTCTGTGTCTTCTGCCTGATGAAAGAGGTTGTCGGAGATCATTACCGGGATGGGTCTTTGGTGATATTGGCAGCCTGTCCGCAATAGCAAGCCATGTAAATGCTGTCCATGAATGGAAGGTGGGCTTCCATGATGGTCTGGGTTATGCACACAATCTTCTGTGGTTTCTCACGGTCCTGGGCAGAGCAGTCACCATACCAGGCTAGACCTGGATATTTTGCTGTCAATAGTGCATCTGTAGAAGTTGGTGAGGGGGTGTTAAACTATACATTGCTTATGTAATTTTATAGCTTATTGTAAGGTCTTCCAAATTGCAACCTTGTTTGTTTATGTTTCACTGAATGACCACAATGTTAAAATGTTTTACAGAAAGATATATCAAGTCAGGTTTCATTCTGGATCTCATTTGTCCAGCACTAACATTAAATGCAATTGCAATTCCAGAGCATTTGCAAATGTGGGATTTGAACCCAGGTCTTTAGAACACTATTGGGATTATCAGTCTAGCCACAGTAGCACTATTCCACAACCACCCCACTTTATATTTATTCCCAATTCCCTTTAACTGTCTTTGATCAACCTCTCACCACAACCATACCTTATCAAAATCTGATGAAGGGTTTATGCCCGAAACATTAATTCTCTTGCTCCTCAGATGCTGCCTGACCTGCTGTGCTTTTCTAGCACCACTCTCTCAATACTGATCTCCAACATCTGCGATCCTCACTTTCTTCCAAGCAAAATCTGTTCATTTCAACTGAGATTGTTAATTGACACAACTTGTCCAATTATTGGGATAATTTCACTATTCCATTATTTTCATTAAAATGTCCTTTGATTTTATTCTATATTTTAAAATTAAGATTATGACCATTCATTTTAGATTTTCTCATGAGATAAAAAGAAGTTTCTCTGCATCTATTCCACTTATTTTAAAGCACCCAAATTTGATCATCTTTCAAACTATTCCATTCAAAGGAGTAAAGACTTCCACAGTTTCTTAGAACAGCTCGTGGCAGACTATATCAGAATAGGGTCTTTCAGTTAACTCTTTCACCTTTTGTAACATAATACACAAGAATACAAGTCGGGCCATATAGAGTTCTCAGAGAGAAAATGGATTATTATTGAAGAATACACATACCTGAAGAATACTGGCATTTTTCATCATTTCATGATTATGGGTCTTTATTTTGCATTTGTAAAAATTCCAATTCCTATCCATAGCACAACTTGAGCTAAAAATATCAGTTAGTGAAGTGTCCAATCCTGCGCCTTAAATTGTAACGCTCTCAGATCAATCATGTCACATATTGAGTTATATTGATTCTGCAGTAAGCAACAAGGCCATTTGCCACATCCCAGTATTTATATTCCATACAAGATTCCTCTCACTCTTCATCACCCAATCCTAAAGGTATAGCCTTGCATTCTTTTCTCTTTTGTGTGCAGATTCATCTTCCCCTTAAACATATCTGGGCTATGTATTTCATGTACTCCTTTTGGAACGGGGTACCTCTTGCTTGCTATTCTGTGTGTAAGGAAGTTTCTCCTGAGCCACTATCAGATTTAAGAATAACAATATTGTAATAATAAGCTCTAGGTTTCAGCTTTCTACAAGTGGAAGCATATTCTCCATGCCTTTTCTATTAAAGACTTTAAGAATTGAATTGAATTTATTGTCACGTGTACCAAGGCCCAGTGAAAAGTTTTGTCTTGCGAGCAACACAGGCAGAGTTAAGTAGCATAGATAAGTAAATAATAGATAAACAGTAGCAAAAACAAAAACACAGGTACAGGCGAATGTTAAGAGTTTGAGTCCATTCAGTATTCTAACAACAGTAGGGAAAAACCATTTCAAAACTGGCTGGAGTGTGTGTTCAGGCTTCTGTGCCTTCTCCCCAATGGTAGAGGGTGTAGAAAAACATTGCTAGGTTGGGATGGATCTTTGAGAATGATGGCAGCCTTTCCTTGACAGAGGGCCTGTAGATGGATTCTACAGATGGAAGACCTCATCAGTTCACAATTGGAGAAAAGGGCTTTAGCCCGTTCAATCTTTCCTGATCAAGTTTATTCATCCTCCAAAGGATTTTTTTTTGCCTCTTTTCCAATTGCTTGTAACCTTCCACATCTATACCATTCTTATATCATTTTGAGTATGTATACAACCTTTTCTGATAAAGGAAATGAAGTCTCTCCAAGTCTCTTTATGGCCTTAACATGCCAATGAACGAAAGCTGCCACAGAGGTATTGATGTAACATCAAGGCTCAGCTGAAAGACAAGTTCAAAGGAGTCTGCCTCATTTTTTCTGTTTCCCTCAAAGTCTGGACATAGCAATGAATGAGAACATCTGTCAATTACTGAGACATCATTATGACAACTGTTAGGTTAATGAACAGGTCTTCTCTAATAGGATCCAGTATTCAACAGAATCCCAATCGTTAGATTTGTTTTTAAATCTTGTTACTTTTTAAAAATAAAATTAACTTTAAAAAAGATTGGAATAAACTTATTTGGAAGATAATTGGCAGTTTGTTTTCTTTTTAAGTAGGTATCGTTGTGCTGTAATTGAGAGCATGAAGTGTGCTTGGACGTGTTTCATGTAATTGGTTCAGCTCATTTTCTCAATGAATGAATAGGGTAACCTTAATCAGTTTCCGATCTGCAGGTATCTTTGTATTCAGCGTGGATAGGGAAAAGAAAGCAATGACAGAGGGATGAAAGAAATGGTTGCATAAATGGGGTTAATAGAAGAGATTACTGACAATAATTTCTCCTTGTTATGCATGAAAGACTTGTTGGTTGAGAACCCTGATTCACATTTTCGTTAATGAGCAGCTACTGCAGCTCTGTGGTGAAAATGCTATTCCTGCACTCTCCTGCATTCTTGTGAGGCAAGATACTTCAGTATTGCTGAAAAAAGAACATCCATTTTATTGGCACTTTTCATCTTGACTTTGAAGCAAAAGAGAAAAACAATCAGGTTGTATGAGAGGAAGGCACTGTTTGGTTGGGAAGTGAACTTTGATTGGTAGGGGCACTGCGAAGGAGAATGTCTTGGTTAATGATAACCGTGCTTCTTACACTGTCTAAATATGGTTTTTCTTTTATTTTAGTGTTTCTTGCAAATTGTCCACATCAAAATGAGACAAAAACCTTCAATAAAGTGTGTCTTTTTCAGTAATACTCATGTTCTATACTACCGAAGGACTAGAATATACTTCTTTATTTGACCTGGAAGGACAAAGAGGCTGAATCAAACCTACCATTGAACCCACCATCCTGTTTTTAATAATGCTTTTAGTAGGAAATTATGCATTCATTTGAACTTTGAGATTGCTGGCAGGGAGTGAAAAATACTAATTTGCTACCTGAGTAGGGAGGAGAAGGTAAGCCTGCAGATGCTGGAGATCAGAGTAGAGAATGTGGTGCTGGAAAAGCACAGCAGGTCAGGCAGCATCCGAGGAACAGGAGAAATAACATTTCGGGCATAAGCCCTTCATCAGCAAATCCTTCACCTGATCAGGGTTACAACTCATTTAAAGAAAACAAAGAACTGCAAAAGTTGGCAATCTGAAACAAAAAAAACCCAACCCAAACTCGCTGAAGGTACTCAGCAGGTCTGGTAGCATCTGTGGAGAGAGAAAACCACAGTTAAACATTTTGAGTCTCGTAACCCTTCTTCTGAGGGTATCACTGGGCTGGAAACAGTTAACTCGGTTTTCTCTCCATAGATTCTGCGTGACTTGTTAAGTTTCTCTAGCTGTTCTTGTTTGTTTTCAAGCTCATTTATTTGATCATGTGAAAAGAGCAGTGAAGAAAAGTAACCTACATAAGACTTGATTATAGAGTGTTTGATACTGTCCTGGAAAAATGAATAATCATTCCTCCCTCCACTCCTTCTTAAAAGGCAACCAGATTACAATTACTGGCAGAGAATATATAAATGCTGAACTAAAAAAGTTTACAATTATGCTATTTTCTAACTTTGGTCAGTTGTCATCAACATATCTTTTACAACTGATAGAAAAGAAAGAGTGACATTCATTGTACCTAGATTGCCATTTATGTTTTATGATTCAGCTCGAACTGGATATCTGTCACAATGGATTCATGAACCTCTCTACTATGATTTTCACATTACAAAATGAAATCTTTATTGTACAATGATGTTTTAGAAAGTATAATGAAACATTGATTATTGCAATGTTCCAGGATACTATTATTCCTGTAATTTCAAACAGGACATGGGATTTAAATAGTAAGTAGTGAAATGGTGTACTGACGTGATGTATTGGTTAATGTCTGTATGTGGTGAGACAGAATGTTAATGATGTAGCTGGGGCAATCTGAATATAAAAAACAGTAGCAGACAGGGAATGAGAGCACAGTCACAAAGTGGATAGGGAATATGTAGTAATAAAGAAGAATGATGTGTTGAATGTGAGAACAACGATCATTACAATAAAGGAGAGCTTAAGACTTTATTGCTATTAAGAATCATAGAAACCTTACAGTGCAGAAGCAGCCATTCAGCCCATCAAGTCCATACCGACCCTTCAAAGAGCATCACACCTCCCTATCCTATCTCTTTAACCCCACATTTCCCATGGCTAATCCACCTGGCATGTGCATCCCTGGACAACCAACATGGACATATTTGGACTGTGGGAAGAAACCAGAGCACCCGCAAGAAACTCACACAGTGAGTGGGAGAACGTGCAAGCTCCACACAGATAGTCACCTGTGCATGGAATCAAGCCTTGGTCCCTGGCATTGTGAGGGAATATAATTCAAGCATTGAAAGACTTTAATGGCAGTCCATTATCAATGAGGATGAATAGTCAACTGAGCCATTGGAGGATCAGATAAAATAAAGATACAGAACAAGAAATAGACAAGATTCGACGAAAAGCTGGACACATTCCTTCAAAGTCCAATGCATTGAAATAGATGGAAATAGAATCTAGATTATTATGGGAATTGATATTTGAAATAGAGAAGAATGATAAGGCTAAATTAGCTCCAAATAAGAGTTGAAAGCTATAAACAATATCACATATACACTCAGATTCATCTACTTCTCTGACCACTTTAGAGTAGCAGCTATTATTTTATATTGACTTTTCAAGTTCTTCATAGAAAAAAATATGATCTCAGATTTCTGCATCCTAAACTTTCATCTACGCCTATCTGACACAAACTTGTTCACATCCACTTTGGAGTTCTACACTCATACCTCACAGTTTCCAATGGTTCTAAGTTTCATATCATTCAAATATTCTGAAATGGTATCCTCCACACCAAAATGGTAAACCAGTGAGGGCACATTGGCAGCTAGGGAGTGTCCCTTGATTGTTACTAATGTGTGTATGATGTAGGGCATAGACCTAGGGTTATGGAGTGACCACTGAGAGCCAACCCTTGCACTTGGTCCTGATCCTCCACATCCCTCAACCCAGATACTGTGCCCCACCACCTTCAAAAGCAATTAATTAGACCATGTGATCTTGGTCATCCATCTGGTAGCACTCACTGCGTTGTCTGTGGAGGTGCTGAGTGCAAGATCTGCTGCCCACAATGGCAGGCTGGCAACTGTGGTCACTTTTGACTTCAAATATTTAAGTTCGGAGAGAGCACAAGCTAGAGATACCTGCTGTTTATGCTGCAGCTCCTTTCATGTTGGAGAGCCTTCTATTGGCCAGGGGCCCATCTACCATCCTTCATCAGTCGGCAATGGCATTCTCTGGCCACTAATCAATCAATCAATCAAGCAAAATGGACGTTCAGTTTGACTATTCCCAATCTAATATGGGGCTGATTCCAGCATTTGACAGAGCCAACAGGGTCCCAACCCAAAGCACAATATTCCACAATTTGTTTTGAAAAGGCTTTATATTTAGAGCCAAAAATGTACTGCTCATTATTTTGAAAATGTAACACAAATGACAATTGTTAAACATCTTAAAACAAAATAAATGTTAACAATATCACTTATACAATGCTGAAAGATTTAAATATCTTCAACAAGTGTGTCTGCCTTGTGAATGCCAAGGGGTGATAAAATCTGGAAAGCATTTATCCATTTAACTAAATCAGCATTGAGCAGCAAAAGTGACCTCTTGTTCTTTAAACTCTCAGAGGAATCAAGCAGTAATGCAATAACTACTGTCCTGATGGAAGATGGCAGAAAAGGGCTAAAATATATTGCCTTTTAGCGCAACACATAATTGGTTTGATTTTCAATTGCCAAACGGGTCAGGGCCTGATACAAGCAGGCACTGAAACTAATGGTGCTGGAGGTTGGTTTGAGATTTTGATCCTTGCAGGACTGTTCCAGATTTTCAAAAGGACATCTATGAGAGAGAGTGAGGAACATGGATAATGCCAATTAATGGCCTTTAAACTCCTTAGAGGGAGCTTGTTTAGGAGTTGTCACAGACTAGAATGGAATTTTCTAATGTTTTTCAGATGAGCACAATCACGGGTGGCACGGTGGCACAGTGGCTAGCACTGCAGCCTCACAGCGCCAGAGACCTGGGTTCAATTCCTGCCTCAGGTGACTCTCTGTGGAGTTTGCACATTCTCCCAGTGTCTGCGTGGGTTTCCTCCAGGTGCTCCAGTTTCCTCCCACAATCCAAAAATGTGCAGGTTAGGTGAATTGGCCATGTGAAATTGCCTGTAGTGTTAGGTGAAGGGGTAAATGTAGGTGAATTGGTTGCGGGTTGGTGTGGACTTGTTGGGCTTAAGGGCCTGTTTCCACACTGTAATTAAATCTATTCTAATCACTCTTGAGAAAATGAGAACTTTTCGATCAGAATCGAAAAGTGTGGCGCTGAAATAGCACAGCTGGTCAGGCAGCATCTGAGGAGAAGGAGAGTCGACGTTTTGGGCATAAGCCCTTCATCAGGAATGTGGGGAGTGGGGGAGGGACTGAGAAGTAGATAGAAGGGTGAGGGTGGGGCGAAAGTATCTGAAAAGACGATAGATAGATGCAGGTAGGGGGGGGTGATAGTGATAAGTTAGAGCAGAGGGTGGAGCAGATAGGTGGGATGAAAGATAGACAGGTAGGACAATTCAAGAGGGTGAGTAGGATCTGGGATGGGGTGGGGGAAGGGGAGATAAAGAAACTGGTGAAGTCAACATTGATGCCATGTGGTTAGAGGGTCCCAAGGTGGAAGATGAGGCATTCTTCCACCAGATGTCAGGTGGCTAGGATTTGGAGGTGGAGGTGGCCCAGGACTTGCATGTCCTTGGCAGAGTGGGAGTGGGAGTTAAGTGGTTGACCACAGAGCAGAGAGGTTGTTTGTTTGATATCCCCTGAAACATTCCACGAGTTGGTGTCATGTTTCCCCGTGTACAAGTGCCTACATCAAAAGCAACAGACACAGTAGGTGAGATGTTTAGATATGCAGGAAGAGTTCTGCCAGATGTGGAAGGATACTGCGGGGCCTTGGACAGAGATGAGGGGCGTGGTGGGGGCACAGCTTTTACACCTTCTGCAGCAGCAAGCCATCATTTCTGCCACCTCCAGTGGGATACCAACACCAGACACATAATTCCCTCCCCTCCCTTGTCAGCCTTTCACAAGGACTGTTCCCTCCGGGACAGCCTGGTCCACTCCTCCCTCATTCTCAATATGTCCCCACTTCCCGCAGTATCTACACATGCAATGGGAAAAAGGTACAACTGCTCATTTACTTTCTCCCTCCTCACTATCCAGGATCCCACACATTCCTCAGATGGGATTTGGGGTGAGTTTGCCAACTGGTTAAATAATTGACTTAACGCAAAAGAAAGATCGACACTCATAGTGAAGAGTTTCTTTTCAGACTGGAGACTTGTCTACAGTGGCATTCTACAGGGATCGATTCTGGGTCCTCTGTCGTATGTCATTTGTGTCAATGATTTGGATGAGAATGTCGATGACATAGTTAGCAAGTTTGCAGAGAACATCAAAATTGGGGCAGAGTGGATAGTGAAGGTGGTTCTCTAAGATTACAAAGGGATCTTGATCAAATGGTCAATAGGCTGAAAAATGGTAGATAAAGTTCAATCTAGATAAATGCGATGTATTGTGCTTTGGTACAACAAACAAGGGTAGAGTTTATACAATTAATGGTAGGGCCTTGGGTAGTGTTGGAGAACAGTGGGACCTAAGGGTTCAGATAGACAATTCTTTAAAGTTTGCATCACAGACAGGACGGTTAAAAACACATTTGGGATGCTTGCCTTCATTGTTCAGTCCTTTGAGTGTAGGAATTGGAAAGTCATGTTGAAGTTGTACAGGACATTGATGAAATCTCTCCTGAAATATTGTGTCCAGTTCTGGTCACTCAGTTTTTGGAAGGGTATTATTAGCTGGAGAAGGTTCAGAAGAGATTTACCAGGATGTTGCTGGGAGTGGAAGGTTTGTGTTGTACAGAAAGGCTGGATAGGCTGAGACTTTTTCATCAAAGCATAGGAGGTTGAGAGGTGAACTTACAGAAGTTTATAAAATAATGTGGCATGTAGATGGAGTTAATGGCAGTTGTTCTTTCCCTAGGTTGGCAGGTTTCAAGAATTGGATCAAATTTTTAAGGAGAGAGGTTTAAAATAAGACATGGGGGTAAATGTTTTTACACAGAGGGTGGTTCATGTGTGGAATGAACTTCCTGAGGAAGTGGTGGATGTGGGTATAATAATAATGTTTAAAAGCCATTTCAATAAATACATAAGTAAGAAAGGTTTGGAAGGATATGGACCAGGAGCAGGCAGTTGGATTACTTCATTTTGGGATTATTTTTGTCATGGACTGGTTGGACTGAAGGGTCTGTTTCTGTGCAGTATGACTCGATGATTCAATGAAGCAGCAATTCACATGCTGTTTGCTCAATCTAGTTTACTGTGTTCACTGCTCACAATGAAGTACAGACTGGGCGATTGCTTTGCAAAACACCTACATCCTGTCTGCAAAAATGATCCTGATCTCCTGATTGCCTGCCATTTCCACATACCACTGAGAGACCTTGCCAACACTTCTGTCTCAGGCTTGCTGCAGTGTTCCAGTAAGCTCAACTCAAGCTGGAAGAACACCACATCTTCCATTTGGGGAGCCTGCAGCCTTCAGGACTCAATACGGAGTTCAATAGCTTTATGCCCCTGAGTATTTTCTCTCAGCTTCCTACCCAAACCCCCACTGACCAGGCCTTGACAACAACTGGGCTGTTACCACAAACAACCCATTGTCAGCCATGAACAGCCCCCATTTGCATCTCCCAGTCTGACTTTTACCCATTCCTTTGTCTGCCCCACTGTTTTCTTTTCTCTCTTTTCTCTTCTCACCCATAGAGATGGGAGCTCTATCTCTATCCATCATTAACTCTTCCCCCTCCCCCCAACCCTCCTTCAGCAGAGTTACCAATCTTTTCTGAACTACTCTCAGTTCTGATGATGAGTCACTGGATCCGAAACATAAAGATTAGATTCCCTTACAGTGTGTAAACATGCCCTTCGGCCCAACAAGTCCACACCGACCCTCTGAAAAGTAACCCACCCAGACCCATTTCCCTCTTACTAATACATCCAACACTATGGACAGCTTAGCATGGCCAATTCACCTGACTTGCACATCTTTGGACTGTGGGAGGAAATCGGAGCACCAGATGGAAACCCACACAGACACAGGGAGAATGTCCGTGTGGAGTTTGCACAGTCACCAGAGACTGGGACCAAACCTGGGTCCTTGGCGCTGTGAGGCAGCAGTGCTAACCACTGAGCCACCATGCCGCCCCGAACCATTAACCCAACTTTCTGTCCACAGATGCTGCCTCATCTGCTGAACTTTTCCACAACTTCTGATTTAGAACAACATTGAGGCTGGAACTCTGCCAATATATCTGTATTTCTCACGTTGAATTGCCCGTTGATGGTGGTTTCAATCTCAGTGACAGAGTTGATGGCTGCAAGCAGAATTCCTTTTTTGGTCAACGACACTGTTTTTAAGCATTTTTAGGATATATTCACCACGATTCTCATCAACATTGATACATTTTTCAGAGAGTTCAAAAAAGTTCAAGATGATGCCTCATGTTACACCATAACTTTCAGACTCTGTTACCTTGGTGCACACCACATCATTGGAATTTCAATCAGAAATTATTTGCCACTGTCAAAGTTTTGACCCACAAATTTCATCCAAACATCACACTAATGAAATTCAGGTATTGCCACCAAATTTCATTTCAAACATCAGTAATAATGCTAACCTGCAAAGTTATCTATTGCAGTCGGTTCACGTTAACCAAAGTGCTGAACATATTCTTACTAAAGTTACTTTCTATATTGGTACGTAAACATACTTGTCCTTGCTGTAGTAATTCTGTTCCAAAATAACAGTTCCTTTTAATTCAAGATGATTCGAGACTGCAACATAAAAATATTTCAGGCTATGTCACAGGGCAATAGAATACACCTCAAATGATTCAGCTCATCCACAACAACGGTGAAAAAGGAGATATCTGATTAAGTTTATACGGGAAATAATGGACAAGAATAAAGATAATCAAAACCATGTATTAAACTATCCCATAGAAAGAGGTAATAGCACAGGCTTAAGATTGCACTATCAAATGACAGAAAATGAGACTCAAGCAAACAGCAGCTTGGCAGCATCATGGATAGATTAATCGGGTTGCAATTTAGGAACTGGGTCAAAAGGTTTGCATTGATACCTGACCTGAATCTCCATTGTGTGTGTGTGTGAGAATGTATCATGGAAATGAGAGTGTGAATGAGAAAACTAGAAAGAAAGTGTGGGAGTGATTATGAAGCATCCTAGGGAGCTCTACGTAATTTTAAGACTAACTTTAATATCAATGCCCTGTACAAAGGTTTCTATTATCTTGAAAACAGATTAGGTGCATGGGACAATCCATAGAATGTTGAGAAGGATGGTCAAAGCTCATGAGTCAAGTATTGAATCGCTAATCAACTATAAAAATTATTTTCTGAAAATAAAACATCAGATTCCAAAAGATTTCCATAAAGTAAACAATTCGATTTGACTATGTAAAGGTTATGCCACTGTTCTTTCTGATCTGTGACTAAATTTAAATTTAAGACTGATGTAAAAATAACTCATGTTAATTTAGCTTAAATATAAACCAGTTTCTTGTATTGCAATTGAGCATATAACTCCTGTAATTTGGTATAAATCAACTGCTTGTGACTTGAAAGAAAAGTCACAAACAGGCTTTCTGGTATTTGTAGCATTTAAAGAAAGGATAAATATTTGTTTTCATAACAGCCAAAACATAAATACAACACAGAGACATGTAGAAAGAAATGATAATTTAATTTAAGAGATGTAACAGATACTTGGATTACTTGGAGAGAAAAAGACACACGGTTCACTTTGCACAGTCCTTATGATGCTGGTTGAAAATGTTGTGGATCTGCAGACCCCGCCTTGTTGATGGAGTACAAATTGAGAAAGGAAGTTCCTGCCCTTTGTAATCGGTGGCAATATGCCATATCACCATTTCAAATAATGTTATGGAGTCAGAGAGATGTACAGCATGAAAACAGACACTTCAGTCCAACCCGTCCATGCCGACCAGATATCCCAACCAAATCTAGTCCCACCTGCCAGCACCCGGTCCATATCCCTCCAAACCCTTCCTATTCATATACCCATTCAAATGCCTCTTAAATGTTGCAATTATACCAACCTCCACCACTTCCTCTGGCAGCTCATTCCATACACATACCACCCTCTGCATGAAAAAGTTGTCCCTTAGGACTCTTTTATGTTTTTCCCCACTTACCCTAAATCTATGCCCTCTAGTTCTGGACTCCCTGACCCCAGGGAAAAGACTTTGCCTATTCATCCTATCCATGCACCTCATAATTTTGTAAACCTCTATAATGTCACCCCTCAGCCTCTGACGATCTAGAGAAAACAGCCCCAACCTGTTCAGAATCTCCCTGTAGTTCAGATCCTCCAACCCTGGCAACATCCTTGTAAATCTTTTCTGAACCCTTTCAAGTTTCACGACATCTTTCTGATAGGAAGGAGACCAGAATTGCACGCAATATTCCAACAGTGGCCTAACCAATGTCCTGTACAGCTGCAACGTGACCTCCCAACTCCTGTACTCAATACTCTGACCTATAAAGGAAAACATACCAAACACCTTCTTCACTATCCTATCTACCTGTGACTCCACTTTCAAGGAGCTATGAACCTGCACACCAAGGCCTCTTTTTTCAGCAACACTCCCTAGGACCTTATACACTTAATGCTAAGTTCTGCTAAGATTTGCTTTCCCAAAGTGCAGCACCTCGCATTTATCTGAATTAAACTCCATCTCCCACTTCTCAGCCCATTGGCCCCTCTGGTCCAGATCCTGTTGTAATCTAAGGTAACCCTCTTCGCTGTCCACTACACCTCCAATTTTAGTGTCTTCTGCAAACTTACTAACTGTACCTCTTATGCTCGCATCCAAATCATTTATGTAAATGACAAAAAGTAGAGGACCCAGCACCAATCCTCGTGGCACTCCACTGGTCACAGGCCTCCAGGCTGAAAAACAACCCTCCACCACCACCCTCTGTCTTCTACCTTTGAGCTAGTTCTGTATCAAAATGCCTAGTTCTCCCTGTATTCCATGAGATCTAATCTTGCTAATCAGTCTCCCATGGGGAACCTTGTCAAACGCCTTACTGAAGTCCGTATAGATCACATCTACTGCTCTGCCCTCATCAATCTTCTTTGTTACTTCTTCAAAAAACTCAATCAAGTTTGTGAGACATGATTTCCCACGCACAAAGCCATGTTGACTATCCTGAATCAGTCCTTGTCTTTCCAAATACATGCACATCCTGTCCTTCAGGATTCCCTCCAACAACGTGCCCAATACCGAGGTCTGGCTCATTGGTCTATAGTTCCCTGGCTTGTCTTTACTGCCCTTCTTAAACAGTGGCACCACGTTTGCCAACCTCCAGTCCTCCAGCATCTCACCTGTGACTATCGATGATACAAATATCTCAGCAAGAGGCCCAGCAATCACTTCTCTAGCTTCCCACAGAGTTCTTGGGTACACCTGATCAGGTCCTGTGGATTTATCCACCTTTACCTGTTTCAGGATATCCAGCACTTCCTCCTCTGTAATATGGACACTTTGCAAGATGTCACCATCTATTTCCCTACAGTCTATATCTTGAATATCTTTTTCCAAAGTAAATACTGATGCAAAATATTCATTTAGTATCTCCCCCATTTTCTGTGGCTCCACACAAAGGCCGCCTTGCTGATCTTTGAGGTGCCCTATTCTCTCCCTAGTTACCCTTTTATCCTTAATATATTTGTAAAGTGCCCATTTTGAATAAACTTTGCAGACACAACATGATTGAAATGGTATTTGGCACTTCCTGGTGCAGCACAAACTAGAATACTCTCAGATTTAATCCCTAATTTTGTTTAATTAGATAATCTCAGATATGACAGCATTGAATGACAGTCGTCCATTTTGTAAGATGGTAGTTGATATTATGGTGAGCAACTCTGTTTAAACATCACCCAAGGTCAGGAACGTCACTCTGGTATAGCAGTCTCTGCTGCATTTGCTGTCCTCTGTTTTCACTGGATAAATCAGAGAGGAAGCATCTTGAAAACAGGTGAGCCAAAATGAAAAACAAACTCGTCAACCTCCAAAGGACACAGATGTCAAATACCATCTCCCAGTTGTCATGCTCAATACCTGTCATCTTCATGTCTTGGTCAGAAGTGTCCTTTTAATGGAGGAATGGACATCCAACAGGCCCTCACTCTGTGGCTAGTAAGTTCACCACAAAGAATATCTTTGGGTACACGGCCATCCTTCATCAGATGAATATTACTAAGCCAGAGCTGATGCCGTTGGCTCAGCAATGAGTGTATCATGAGTTGCGAGTGTGGTGCTGGAAAAGCACAGCAGGTCAGACAGCATCCAAGGAGCAGGAAAATCAATTTTCGGGCAAAAATCCTTCACGATGAAGGACTTTTGCTGGAAACGTCGATTTTCCTGCTCCCGGATGGTGCCTGATCTGCTGTGCCTTTCTAGCACCACACTCTTGACTCTCATCTTCAGCATCAGCAATCCTTACTTTTGCCTAATGAGTGTATCATGCTCTTTGTCAGACAGTTGTTTAAAATCATGGTGTAACAATGGAGAATAGTAAGGGAATTGGGGATACAAGGCAGTTGTATAAAAAAGTAAATACTATAGCTTGCTACTGTTGTTAGGTGAGGCAATATAGGGAGTAGAAAATGAAGGTAAAAAGTTAGGAAATTCTGCATGAATCTATGACTCTATAAATTCAGAGTATTGTTAATATGTGGAAACTGAGTCATCAACTGTTGTAGAAGCAAGATCCTTAATTATTTTCAAAGAGATTTAGTTGTTTGAAAGAATAAGAACTATTAAAAAGGATGGCGGTGAATGGGATACTTTCAAGTCGAGGCACCTTATATGGTACAGAGTACTGAGACAGTACTATTTCTGTGTTGAAATATTCAATAATCCTACAATGTGCTACTCCACAGGCACTTGATGCAAATCATCTGCTCGCAAATGAATTCAATTTTAAAGTGTAATGTCCTAATACTAGTAAATGCAGAGTAGTTTTGGTATTTTTCTACAGTCAAACCATATAAGAAGCAATATCTGACAGGGGAAAAGGAGACAGTTGCAATTTTCTGGTATCCCAACTTTGAAAAAAGATACATGATTCTTTAAAATGAGCCCGAATTATTCCTGTTACTCTTAGATTCTGTCTGACTTGTTAGCTGGAAAGTCACTTATTGCATTTTGATGACTTGGTATCAAGGTGCATAGTCATTCCAACTATGGTATATCCAAACTTACAAAGGGCATGTTTGCACATAGCCATGACACAGTTTTACAGATTTAAATATCTGTAATTGATGACAATAAGTGGTGGCGGTTGATGGTACATTGGAAAGCTTTATGCTATTGGATATCAGATCTTATCAGTAATCAATCTGTAAAGATACATTTAAAATGACAGATGAGAAATCATAAAATGGGAATGCCTTTGGAAGCAGCTTCAAAACACTTGCTTGATGCCCTCAATGCCCTACCATAGGGAGCTTGTCTTGGACCACTACTAGCAAATCAACTACAACTCTGGAAGCAGCCTGTAAGGTCAAGTTTAAATGTACATGCACCAGTAAGATCATATGCCACAAAACCTTCACAATAGCAGGTGTATCCATTATTTTCAGTTGTGAGATGATCACTGTTTTTAATGTAGTCTGCTATTTTGCTGACACTCAAAGGAAGGCTTCAAATCAGGTGCCAGTAGTTACCATCAGACCTATTGTTAAACATCGCTCTTTCTTCAGAGTAACATAAGCATTTAACAACATTCTTTACACTATAAATTAAGATGAAACAAAATGTGTTGACTGGATATCAATCCTGAATATTTAAAGGTGAGGAAAGGAATTTGTTTTTTGAAATTACTTCATACTTGAACTCATCCATAAATAATGGATTATCTTTAAAAATCAAAAACTTAATTTGTAACAAATAAATCATGCCCTTTTTAAATTTTGTTGTTTTGAAAATTACAAGCACGCTGCAATACTTGCTCAGTTACATCATTCTTTGTGGCTCTGAGCCACTTAAATGGACACAATTGTGGAAAAGCAATTCAAAGGAGTGCTATGTAAGTTGCACATTAACTCCTAGTTCAGGATGATCCAGATTGCTTCGACTGAGTGCATCTTAGAAACCAATTTAAATGACTTTCTTTTATGGCTTTTGTTAATCTCAGCCTCAACATGGAGAATGAGTGCATTCTGAATGGACTTATTTTCTGTTAATCATCCAGGAAGTTGCTTTTTTTTCACAAAGTAGGACACTTGGTTTAGGATTCAATTTAATATTGGTGGCTATAATCTGCTTAAGTGCATTTCAATTATTGTTTCAGGTCTTCAAATGAAAACAACATTGCCAACATTTCAGTGGATTTATACAGGAGCTCAAAATTGCCAGAAAAGTTTGCTATAAAATCCTCAGCTCTCGCAGCTGTTAAGACTAGCTGCAGCATATGATGAAACCGCTGAAGTGGCTGTTTAAGCTCTGATTTTAATGTGGCTTTGTAAAAAGCCATCATGGATAGCCAGTGAAAGATACAGGCCTCACTAATAACAGGCTGAAACCTAGTGTATCCATGCCTGAAGCTAAAAAGAATGATGTCAATACTTCCTGCTTAGAATAGGCATAGACCTCAAAACCCAGACCAGCTTACATACAACACACAGTCCATTTGGCCCGACCAGCCTATGCTGGTGTTTATATTCCTCTTGAGATTCCTTCCATCATTTATCATTTAAATATATAATTTTAGCCGTCTTGTTCATTTCATTTATCTAGCTTCTCCTTTAATGCATCTGTGCTATTTGCTGTGACCTCACCCTACAGTAGCAAGTTCCACATGCTCACCATCTTTGGTGAAAAATGTTTCATCTGAATACCCCATTGGATTTTCTTGTGACTATCTTCTATTGATGGCCTCCAATTATGCTCTTCCTCACAAGATGAACCATTCTCTCTGTATCTAATACATTAGTCCATAAGATCATGCTTTCTTTTTCAATGTTTTCCTGGTATATAGCACACAAGTCATGCAGGAGCAGATGGGAGGCCCATGGTATCTTTGCTTCTTTTTTCTGCTCTTCCTGAGCCCAAATAACCTTCAAAACTGCAGTACAAAACATACTTACCTAGGGATCTTCTGTTCCACACGACATACTAATCATCCATCACCATTATTGTACCTAACCAAACAGCAGCTGTTTGTAATTTATGTCCTGATTATAAAATCCTCATTTTTTATGTTCAGGTTCATTCGAATGTCTCACTCAATCTCACTGTGACCACCTCCTCTCTTTTAGGTGACATGGCTCTTTGTTTCTTCATTAAATGGCCAAGCTCTTTGCTGCTTCAGACCTACTTTTTCAAACTTCCTCCTGGTCAACCACCTGCTTTGTAGCTTCTTCCAATTATTCCTGCTCTGCCTATGGGTCAGTGTCCATTTCTTCATTATGTTTTCTACCCACTCCCTGGTAACAAAAGAAAAGGATGTTTTCGATATGAAATGTGCTTGGTAAGTGCCGATTGTTGCTGCTATTGCACTATCCAAATCGGAGTTCTGTGGTTCACTTGCATTTTAACCTTTTTTGGAAATTGTGTCTCCAAAATTTGATACCGTACAGCAAATGAAGAAAGAGTGAAAAGGGAAAAGTAGGGGACAATGAAAGCAAAACTGTGCAAAAGTAATAGTTCATAATCTTGTCTCGCTGCAGGATTTAAAATCTTGTCAGAATCTGACTGCATATTGGTCATTTTCACATGGTTGTTCAACATGGATCGAGATTGGAAAAATACAGCATTGAATTCTGTGATTACACCATGCCTGCTGTAACTCAAGAATGATTTCTTTTCCTGCACGCAGTGGTCCAGCTCCCATTCTTCAGAACCCACATAGATACTTCATATATTCCAATTGGGCGGCACGGTGGCACAGTGGTTAGCACTGCTGTCTCACAGCACCTGAGACCCGGGTTCAATTCCCGACTCAGGCGACCGCCTGTGTGGAGTTTGCATGTTCTCCCTGTGTCTGCGTGGGTTTCCTCCGGGTGCTCTGGTTTCCTCCCACAGTCCAAAGATGTGCGGGTCAGGTGAATTGGCCATGCTAAATTGCCCGTAGTGTTAGGTTAGGTAGTGTAGGGGTATGGGTGGGTTGCGCTTCGGCGTGTCAGTGTGGACTTGTTGGGCCGAAGGGCCTGTTTCCACACTAAGTAATCTAATCTAATCTAATCAATTGTGGCTTGTCTTCAGAATGCTTTATATACCCATTGTAAGCTTAGGAAAAAGCACAACTAAATTTACTTCGCAATATTGGCTGATTTGTCACATCCTGTCCCATTAGTGACCCATGGAAATATTGGAATCTGTCAGATTCCAGATTTGCCAGTAGCTTCAAAAGCCTCTGCCCTTCCTAAATAGGGAATAAATTGCCTTTTTTAAAAATTCATTCACTGGGATGTGGGCTTTACTGGCTATGCCAGCATTTATTGCTCATCAGTAATTATGAAGAGGATAGTTGGGAGTCAACCACATTGATGTGCATGTGGGATACATATAGGCCAGACTAGGTTAGGAAGACAATTTTTTCCCTAAAGGACATTAGTGAACTAAATGGGGGTTTTCCCAACAATTGACAATGATTTAATAAATCACCATTAGACTCTTAATTTCAGAAATTTATTGAATTTAAATTCCAAAATCGCAAGAATTGAACCCAGGTGTCAGAACATTGCCTAGGTTTCTGGATTAATAGTCCAGCCATAATACCATGAGGTAATTGCAGGACTCAGTAAAAACAAGAAGAAATAGGGAGATATAGGTCCAATTTGAGAGAGGTTGGAAAGGAATGTACAAATTGTTTTGCTATATCACTACTCTCCCCATCTTACAGCCACTGGTAAGAAGTAGACAAAAGGACCGAAATTTCCCAGAACCTACAACACACGTCAGAACCATAGTGGGTCCCAAGCCTGTCCTTGGGACCAGATCCTTGATGTAGTTTTACCTGAGGCAGGATCCTAATTTCTCACATACACATTTGCTGTCCATTAGGGAGAATGGCTGGTCATCCAGGAGTGAACAACTGGCAATCTCACTGAGTGGGAGAGGTGGGCACAGATGATGCAGAAGGGAGAATGTGAAGTCTCCTCAAAGCAGAAATAATCTCAGAAAACAGCTAAAAATTTTAAAGTGAAGAAAAGTTACAGATGTCAGAAGTGAAGGGGAAAAATACCACCACAGGAATGGTTTTGAGGATGATTATGATCTTTTCATAGTTGTGGCTCATTTACTGAATCAGCAAGGGGTGGCACGGATAGTCTTCTGGCTAGCTCCAGCGTCAGTGGCTTTGGAGCTCACACCAGTGAAACAGTAATAGGTTCAGGAAATGTGTCCTAAATGGATCTTTCAATTGCTTCCCACTGAAATACAGTGAGCTGCCCATTCCTATGCAAGTTTTTACTTAGAAACACTTGAAAATGAGAGAGGATAGGGGAGCCATCCAAACATGAAACTATCCAGATTTCCCTGCTGATATTCACAACTTCAATTATGTAGTTTGCATACTGAGTATCATAACATTCGTCACTTTTAGCTTACTAAAAATGAGCAACCATAGTGTGATATCAAACCTAATCTCACCACCCCACACCAGCCTCTTCAGCTTCTATACAATAAAGATTACAAACAATGCACAGAAATTCACATGACATTAGTTATGCTGATTCAATGGGAATAATGATAGATAAATGCTTGATTGGGTTTTACTTCTGCCCATTTACCTAGTGAAAATTTATCCTGGTTAGTGTTAAGTTCAGGTTCTCAGCACTTTTTTTTAAAACCATTAGCTTATCGACTTCTGATCGGGGGTGCGAGGGGGCGTGGTAGAGATGGTGATGATGAAATTATGATGTTAGTTGTAAATTTGAGTAAGCAATTACATACTGGTTGTTATTTTGAAGAATTTTAAAAATATTTTACAGAATTGATTTGATTGGTCGAAGGTAGAAGAGATAGAATGGGAATGGAGGGTTGCTTTTCGGTTTGGAGGCCTGGGACCAGTGGGTGTGCCAGAAGGATCAGTGCAAGATTCACTGCTTTTTGTAATTTATATAAATGATTTGGATGTGAATATGGGAGGTCTTGTTAGTAAGTTTGCAGATGGCACCAAAATTGGAGGTGTAATGGACTGCAAAGAAGGTCACCTCAAAAGTAAAACAGGATCTTGATCAGATGGGCCAATGGGCCAAGTAGTAATGGCGGAGTTTAATTTAGATAAATGTGCATTTTGGAAAGACAAATCAAGGCAGGACTTATATACTTAATGATGAAGGTCCTGGGGAGTGTTGCTCAACAAAGAGACCTTGGACTTCAGGCTTAGTTTCTTGAAAGTGGATTTGCAGGTAGATAGGATAGAGAAGATGGCCTTTGATATGCTTGCCTTTATTGGTCAGTACATTGAGTATGTGAGTTGCGAGGCCATGTTGCAGCCGGACAGGACATTGGTTCGGCCAATATTGGAATACTGCAAGCAATTCTGGTCTCCCTGCAATAGGAAGGATGTTGGGAAACTTGAAAGGGTTTAGAAAAGGATGTTGCCAGAGTTAGAGGGGCTCAGGCATCAGGAGAGGCTGAATGGACTGGGGCTATTTTCCCTGGAATGTCAGAGGCTGAGGGGTGACCTTAGAGGTTTACAAAATCATGAGGGGTATGATTTAGGGTAAATAGAGAATGTCTTTTTCCAGGGGTGGTGAATCCAGAACTATAGGGCATGAGTTTAAGGTGAGAGGGAAAGACTCAAAAAGGGACCGAAGGGGAAACTCTTTCACGCAAGATGGTGGTGCATGAATTGAATGAGCTGCCAGAGGAAGTGGTGGAGGCGGGTAGAATTACAACATTTAAAAGACATATGGATGGGCATATGAATAGGAAGGGTTTAGAGGGAAGTGGGTCAAATGCTGACAAATGGGACTAGATTTATTTAGGATATCTGGTCTGTATGGACAAGTTGGACTGAAGGGTCTGTTTCTGTGCTGTATATCTCCATGACTCTATGGACTTGGTAATAGATCTAGGCAAAGTGACACTCTACATGGTAAATTCCTGTCTCCCATACCATCCTTAGCCCAAATGGGACAAGCAACATTCTGAAGTTACAATGAGTGAAATCATGTTGGATAGCACATCCTCATCATGCGCTGGGACTCATGATCTTGTTTCAATTATTAATACCTAGTGTCATAGAATTTGAAAAGTGTGGAAATGACCATAAGGCCCAACAAATCCACACTGATGCTCTGAAGAGTATCCCACCCAGACCTATTTCCCTACCCTATTGCTCTACATTTCCCATGCTTAATGCACCTGACCTGCAGGTCACTGAACACTATGGGCAGTTTAGCATGGCCAATTCATCTAACCTACACATCTTTTGACTGTGGGAGAAAACTACAGCACCCAGAGGAAACCCACACAAACAAACAAACAAACAGTCACCCAAGGCTGGTATCAAACCTGGGTCCCTGGCACTATGAGGTAGCAGTGCTAACCACTAAGCCACCATGCTATTTCATCATTAGACAGAAAATGCCAGAGGTGTCTTAGAACAACAGAGTGAAACAGCCTATAGAACTTGTGCCATCTTAGTTCAAAAACTGAGTAAATAGTGGGGCAGTAAATTCAAACCACACAAACTTATTCTTAATTTCCTAAGGAACTCTCTGTACTCTAGAACTTTAATCAACCAAAATGTATTTCTCACTGTGAAGATCAAGTCATGAAAACCACTTGGACTGGCTGCTCAGGGGCTACTGTTGATCAACTGTCCGAACCAATTTCTTCCCCTCCTATTTGTATCAGGTTATATGCTCCAGTTAGTTCGACTCAGAGAAGGAGTTGGAAAATGTCAGAGAGTGAAATTGCTTCCACCCTCTGAGTGACTTCATACCTTTGTGCTCTGATGCACAGCAATGCACACTCCCCACTGTTTTGTTTTTGTCAGAACAATGATAGCAGTGGCAACATATCAAGAAACAAAAAAAACTCTCAAAATAAAGCACAAATGAATAGTAGGAGGTGTCGTGGTTCAGAGGTATTGAATGAACACCATGCACTCGAGTAAGTGGTGATCTCATGTAAGCATTACCCCTAACTAATCCCAGATTTGTCATAACTCTTGCATTGGATTTCAGAGCAGGGTTGGTGTGAACAGCTTAGTGAGTCTTTGTCACAATCTGGTTTTCTCATTTAAATGCCAGAATATTGATAGATAGCTCAGGACAGGTTTTCACTCCTGAATGTCTGGATCATGGTTAAAGACAGAAAAACTGCAGGTGTTTGAAACCAGAGTAGAGTAGACAGGCACGAAGCTGGAATAACACAACAAGCCAGGCAGCATCAGGAGGCGGAGGTGTCTACGTTTCAGGTGTAACCCAAAAAGACTTCTCCATCTCCTGACGCTGCCTGGCTTGAATGTCTGGACCATGGCCAGCAACCAAAGTCATCATTATGCAGCAGAAATTTGGATGAGCAACGTTAATTGGAGTCACTTAGAAGGATGATGTGAAGATTCCAATGCAGCTGACTGTAGGAATTGTAATTTACCTGGCCTTTTGATCTCTTTTTAAAAGTCCATTTGAGGACATTTTAAAAATTCATTCATCAGATGTGCATGTCACCTACTGGGCCAGCATTTGTTTCCCATTGCTAGTTTCCCTTCAGAAGATGGTGGCAAGCTGCTGTCTTGAATCACTGAAGTCCATTTGGAATAGGAAGATCATTAGAGAGGGAGTTCCAGGATTTTGACCCAGTGACACTGAAGGCGATATATTTCCAAGTCGGGACGGTGAGTGGCTTGAAGAGGAACCTGCAGGTTGTGTTACATGTACCAGGGTCTGGAAAAAGGATTTTCAACTCCAGTTGAAAAATCTGGGCCAATACTGACCATTCAAAAGACACAGTGTATTTTTCAACTCACTAAAAAAGTTAACACATTACTTATTGTCTAAATGAGGACCCAAAGAAAACCATCACTGGTTTTGCAAACAATATACAGGATTTGTTTTTCTAAAAAAAGCAAGAAAATTTTACAGACATCCTCACTGTGGTGAATAATTTCATGCCTAAGAGAATGAAATTTAAACTAAATTTAAGTCAGAAATTGCATTGTTTTTGCATTCAAAGATGTAATTCAGTGTAATAAGTTGGAAACATTCCTAATGTGTACATTTACTGATGTAGCAATTTTATAGGAAAATAACTCTAAATTAGCATAGTCACTAGAGGTTTAGACTTCCTACAAGATTGCAGACCGCAGCAAAGTTGAATGAGTTCCAATACCATTTGGCACTAATTCAGCTCATTGAATCTGTGTGCCACACTGCCCTGACACTTAGATTGTATTTTCTTTATTTACTAGCCACCAATTTCTCCTTTATTCTTCTTCGAGTCCTGACGTATGTTGGGGTATTGTTTACACAGTTACAGACACATTGTGCAACTGGTTTTTATTTTTGTCTGTCAAGCAACATCAAACACAACCACATCAGGAAGTTTGGATTTCCACCAACAATATCAGTGCAGAGTGGAATAAACAAATCGGCACCAAGATTGGATATTTTTTAAATGTAAATTAGTTACTCCCAAATCTTTAATGCTTTCCACAATATTTTGTGCTGATTCTGCACCACTGGACTAAACCCCTTGGTCAAAATTGAAAGGTTGAAGATTCCAGTCTCTGATCAGATTTTGGGTGGCACGGTGGCTCAGTGGATGTAGGATGAGCTGGACGGTTCAGTGGTGGCTTAGTGGTTAGCACTGCTGCCTCACAGTGCCATGGACCTGGGTTTGATTCCAGCCTTGGGTGACTGTGTGGAATTCTCCCTGTGTCTGCATGGATTTCCTCCTGGTGCTCCAGTTTCCTCCCAAGGTCCAAAGATGCGTTGGTCAGGTAAATTGGCCGTGCTAAATTGCCCATAGTGTTAGGTGCAGTGGTCAGGGGTAAATATAGAGTAGGGGAATGGGTCTGGATAGGCTACTTTTCAGAGGGTCGGTGTGGACTTGTTGGGCTGAAGGGCCTGTTTGCATACTGAAGGTCATCTATTTTAACTTAATTTAATCTGTAATTATTCAAATTAGTCTCAGAAAAGATGGAAAATCCTTATCACATCAGTCTGAGTTCCACACCTCCTTCAACGGCCTTGAGAGGCAAAAGAATATTTACTGATCATTATTCAATTACAAATAATTAACAGCTTAATGATACCTCTAATAATTTGCTTTTAAACAAATTTGAATGAACAGGAGGTCTGACAGCTGACCCCAGGACCTCAGCTGCTAAAACTAACCTTGGCCATTTGACAGTAAATGTTGCTGCTAAACCTCCACTGGACAACTTATCAGCAAGCAATTAAATTTCCATCAGAGGTATAGTTTGAGCCAAATATTCAGTCTGGACTCTTGCCTGCTAATTCAGCCAAAACTCTTTAAAACCTTAGTTCAATAATACTACTTGCGAAACAGCTGAAGCTTTAAGGACTCCTGAACCTACAAACTGAACTACAATATTTTCCTTTTTATATCAGCTTCTCTGCAATCAGAACTATTTTTTCACCCAGTGTGACCGTGGTGTGAGCTTGAAGTCTCTGCTCACATATGTCAATAGTGAGAGCAAAATTGGTGAAGTAAGTACTAAATGATCCGGTAACTTCGAGTATAAGTGAGTTACACTCGAAATCACTCACATTTATGTTTTGCATTTTTTTTATGCTGTGTGTTTCAAGATTTAGTTGATCTAAATCAGGCTCTAAATTTAAAACACATCACACATACCATGTCAAATTTCAATGAGTCCACATCCATGCAGCAGAAAATTTCCAAATGAAAAGCTCACATTAGGAAATAAACTTTGTCTCTATCAGCAACAAGCACTTCCAAATATGGTGGACAAGTTTCTCTCTATCAAATTCATGGAATTTAGGCAGAAGGCCTTGCAATTGACATTCACTTTACAGGTGCACAGGCATTAGTGGGCATATTTTAATATCTTTTCATATCAAAAGAAGTTTTCTTCAAGACAGACTATTGGATGCCAAAATTATTAATGGCCATTATTGTTCTTTGAAAGTCATTTTCAGTGATTTCAAATCAGGATTTTAGTAGACACAATATTGTCACTGAAATGCCTAATTTTGCTGGAAACCTATTTCCTACTAATAAAATTGTGCTAGGTTACCACTCTTAAATAAATCCAGGAATAGCTTCTGATGGGAAATCAAGCAAAATTAAATAATTACATTCCAGGTTGCAGTTCCACAGAGGTTTGTGACAATGTCAATTGATTTTGTCAGAAACTCTTGAATTATTATTGAGACTGTGTAATTTTAAATGCATTTCGGGTGCAGTTTCCTAATTGTGCTCTAGTGAAATCTTCAACTCTTTGTGTTTTGCATTAGCAATTTGGCGTCAGTTATAACAGATTATGGATCAGTATGCTCATTGAAAAGAACAAAGTGGAGATAGAATTGATTTAAATTTAAGAAGTCATGTTGGGAATTATGGTTGGTAGATATGGAGCGTCGTATGAATCACCTGCACCACAGCTCTCTGTACGATTACCAACTATAACTTAGATTTGCTGTTCTATCCTCTTACAGAGCTGAGATCTATAAATCTGTTTGGTACAGTGTAACAGAGCAATACCACCTCAGAATTTAATAAAAGGCTCTTGTCTTTAACCAGATGTATTTTAGTCCATATACACAAATTCTCTGTCTCACTCCTTTGCAATCCTCAGCTACCAAGCACACATGACAGAATAATAGTGGATGCTACTCAATACCCTCCTCAGCATTGACATATTCAGATTTAAACAGCCTTATATGATATGGAGGAATAATATCACACTGATTGTAGTTGACTTGTTTTCCCCAATTACAAACATGCAAGTGTCAGTTTGGCTTATGGAAACAATTTTAGCTGAGTCATACATTTAAGAGAGATACATGACTTTAGTAAATTGTATTGTCAGTCACAACAAGAACTGATCTTCACTGAGCAGCCAATTACTCCATTGACCTGACGTTCACTTTTTGATAATCCTATTAATTGTTTTGGGAGATGTTTCTCAAAAGAATTTGAATCTACAAGTTGACATCAAGTCAAATGAATCATTTAGAGAGAGGTTTCAAAGGGATCATCAAAAAAAGCCATCCATTTTGAACAGGCTTTAAGGTCAATCTGAAAGTGTAAAGAGGCAGAGAACGTTGAGGAACGGGTTCCATATTGTACAGCTTATATAAGCAAAACCAAAGGAAGAAAACTGTAGTAGAGACTAGAGTAAGAGAGGAATGTTTGGGGACAGGTTTGAAGGCAGTTACAGAGAGAAAAGGAGACAAAGCGATGAGAATTAGCCTGAAGAATGAATGCGACAAATCTTCAAAGTGGTGGGCTTGAAGTACTGCTTTAAATTAGATTCCCTGTAGTATGGAAACTGGCTATTTGGCCCAACAAGTCAACACCAACCTTCCGAAGAGTAACCCATCCAGACCCTTTCCCCTACCCTATATTTACCCCAACAAACAAACCTAACACTATGGGTAATTTAGCATGGCCAATTCATCTAACCTGCACAGCTTTGGATTGTGGGAGAAAACCGGAGCATCCACGTCCCATTTCCATTGACTTCCTTGGATAATCTGAGATTAAGGCAATCATTTGAAACCTTAGTGTTACCTTTTCCAATCTCAGGAGGAGCCTCCAAGCTCATCTTGATGCTTTGACTAAGACGGTCTATCTCCATAAATTGCAATGTATTAGGGAGAACATGCAAACTCCACACAGTCACCTGAGGTAGGAATCGAACTGAGGTCCCTGGCACTATAACATAGCAGCACTAGCCACTGAGCCACCCACAAGACTAAAGCAAGGCAAAGAGGTTTAGTAATGTGGAGAGGGCTGAGCTTGGAGCCTAGGCAACTGTAAGTGCAACCCACCAGTAATGGAGAGATTAACATCAGGGATTCATCCAAAGACAGAATTCAAAAGGCATGGATGTATCATGCAGGATTGTGGAACTGGAACAGATTGAGAAGTATGATTTCACAAAATAATTTGAAAACAAGGATCAAAATTTTAAATTATTCTCGCCAGGAATGAATGTAGGTAAATGAGCACAGGGATGATAAGTGAATGAAATTTGCTCCTAGTTATGAAATGGAGAGCAGAGTTTGAGACACGCAGGTTTATGAATCGTAGAATGGAGGAGAATAGGAATAACTGAGTTTAGAGAAATCATAATGCCTAATTAAGGGTTTTAGCAAATGAGCTGAAAATGAGGGTAAGTTTTTTCATAGTTATTTATGGAGAAAACCTTGAAATAAATCTGCAGATTTAAAACTTCACACTTGCAATTTATGGAGATAGACCATCGTAAAGGCATCGGGATGAGCTTGGAGGCACCTCCCGAGATTGAAAAAGGTGACACTAAGATTTCAAATGATTGCCTTAATCTCAGATTATCCAAGGAAGCCAATGGAAATGGGAACCAAAACAATGGGCTGGGATTTTCTGATTTTCAGGAAGTTTCACTGCTGGTTCACAACAATTTTCAAAGTTAAAAATCACACAACATCAGGTTACAGTCCAACAGGTTTAATTGGAAGCACACTAGCTTTCGGAACGACACTCCTTCATCAGGTGATTGTGGAGGGCTCGATCGTAACACAGAATTTATAGCAAAAATTTGCAGTGTGAGGTAACTGAAATTATACATTGAAAAATTAATTGTCTGTTAAGTCTTTCATCTGTTAGAATACAGTGATAGTTTCACTTCTTTCATGTGTAAATCACAAAACCCTTTTTTGAAAAGTTGCATTCTCGGGTTAGCTGTTAATAATAGTGATAGCTACACAATATGTTGAAGATGTTAGCCCCCTGTGTTCTCTGTCTATGACCTGATATTTAGATTGATTCTAATCTAAAAAGTGAGATAACGGAGTTTTACATAAATTCATGCAGTTTTTGAGTTCAGAGTTCTACATGAATGCATGCAGTTTTTGAGCAAAGTGCAATGTAACTCTGCAAGTACAAATTCACCCCACAAAATATATGTGTGCATGTGGGTCTTTGTCTGTCTGTGTGTGTATGTCTGTCTGGGGTGGGTGAGGAGTGTGTGTGTGTGTAGTGAGTGCAGAGTGTCTTAAGTCTGTGAGGGGGTGCATGTGTGAGTGTGAATTGACAACCAATTCTTCATCCAGACACACGGAACAGCCATTGGGACCAAATTTGCACCCCAATATGCCAATATTTTTATGCACAGGTTCAAACAATATTTCTTCTCTATGCAGGATCTCCAACCAACATTGCACACCAGGTACATTGATGACATTTTCTTCCTCTGGACCCATGGCAAGGAGTCACGGATAAAACTACACAGTGACATCAACAAGTTTCATCCCACCATTAAACTCACCATGGACTACTCTCGACTGTCTGTCTCATTCTTGGACATGTGCATCTCCATCAAGGATGGACACCTCAGCACCACACTCTACCACAAACCCACAGACAACCTCACAATGCTATACTTCTCCAGCTTCCACCCAAAACATATTAAAACAGACAATCCCTATGGACAAGCCCTACGCATACACCGGATCTGCTCAGATGAGGAGGAACGTGACGGACACCTGGAAGTATTCAGGGATTCCCTGACAAGAACGGGGTACGATGCTCAACTCATTGACTGCCAGTTCCGATGTGCTACAGCAAGGAACTGTCATGTCCTCCTCAGGAGACAGACACGTGCTGCAACTGACAGGACACCCTTCATTGTTCAGTACTTCCCAGGGGCTGAAAAATTACGCCATGTTCTTCGTGACCTGCAACACATTATCAATGAGCACCTCACCATTACCTTCCCCACACCTCCATTACTTGCCTTTAAACAACCGCCAAACCTCAAACAGATCATTGTTCGTAGCAAACTGCCCGGCTCTCAGGACAACTCCATACAACCCTGTCACGGTGGACGCTGCAAGACGTGTCAGATTGTGGACATAGGTACCACTATTACACGTGGGAACACCTCCCATCTTGTACATGGCAGGTACTCATGTGACTCAGCCAACGTTGTCTATCTTATACGTTGCAGGCAAGGATGCCCGGAGGCATGGTACATTGGGGAAACCAAGCAAAGGCTACGACAACGGATGAATGGGCACTGCACAACAATCAACAGACAGAAGGGTTCCCTCCCAGTTGGGGAACACTTCAGTGGTCGAGGACATTCAGCCTCGGACCTTCGGGTGACCATCCTCCAAGGTGGACTTCGGGAAAGGCAGCAGAGGAAAGTGGCTGAGCAGAGGCTGATAGCTAAGTTCATTACCCATAGGGAGGGCCTCAACCGGGTTCATGTCACATTACAGGTGATCACCATTGCACTACATACACACTCTCTCACATACACACGGACACAGGTACATACAGACGCCCACACACACCCTTATAGACACACACACTCCCACACTCATACATGCACCCCCTCACAGACTTAAGACACTCTGCACTCACTACACACACACACTTTCTCACACTCAACCCCCACCCTAGACAGACACATACACACAGACAGACAAAGACCCACATGCACACATATATTGTGTGTGGTGAATTTGTACTTGCAGAGTTACATTACACTTTGCTCAAAAACTGCATACATACATGTAGAACTCTGAGCTCAAAAACTGCATGAATTTATGTAAAACTCCATTATCTCACTTTTTAGATTAGAATCAATTTACACATCAGGTCATAGACAGAGAACACAGGGAGCTAACACCTTCAACATATTGTCTAGCTATCACCATTGTTAACAGCTAACCCGAGAATGCAACTTTAAAAAAAAGGGTTTTATGATTTACACATGAAAGAAGTGAAACTATCACTGTATTCTAACAGAATGAAAGGCTTAACAGACAATCAATTTTTCAATGTATAATTTTAGTTAAATCACACTGCAAATTTTTGCAATAAATTCTGTGTTACGATCGAGCCCTCCACTATCACCTGATGAAGGAACATCGCTCCAAAAGCTAATGTGCTTCCAATTAAACCTGTTGGACCATAACCTGGTGTTGTGTGATTTTTAAACTTTGTACACCCCAGTCCAACACCGGTATCTCCAAATAATTTTCAAACACACCTTCTGCTGCTCAGTTCAATTTATACAACTGGCTTCTTTAGCGTCATTCTCATGGAGTCAAGTGGCAGGAGACTTGACATTCCTCCACTGGCAGGACCTTCAAGCATAGAAGCCCAATGATACATCCTGTTTAGATGCATGATATGCGTGTAGGTTTCTGAGCACAATGTGACCTGACAAGCACGTTCAATTCAAGGATGTTCCTGAGCTGCAAAGTGAAGTCCTGAAGGGCTGAAATGGATTCTGAAGTTAGTTCAAGATCAGCCATGATACTGTGGTGAGTTTGCCAATGCCAACTTCAGCAAACAAAGAGTGGAGGGGGACATGGACTATGAGCATTTAAGGACATTTGAGAGAAGGAACATGAAAGTAAAGGGAAGTGATGAGCTGCCTCTGCCCAGGTAACCACACTGACTTTCAAGTCAAGGATTGTGAACATCTAGTTTCTTGGGAGAAGATGGAAGAATTGCAAGTAGGATGCTGATGAGGGTATTGACAAGACAAAAAGCATAGAAAATAAAGCGATTGCTGCTCAGTCAGATCTTGTCTTTAAATCTTTAAGGAATAAGCAGAGTTTAATTCTCAATGTCACAGATTTTTTTTTCATTCTTGTTGTATTTTCCAACATTTGTCACCATTTCCCATGTTGACTAAGGCCTTGGAGTATTCCAACCAATGGCTTCAGTTTGTCACTATTTAATTGGAGAAAATTTGTGCTCATCTGATATTGGATGTCAGATGAACAGTCTAATCATTATCAATAGTGCAGGAATCAAGACAGATTGTCTTGAAATGGGCAATATTTACTCCTTAACTTACTACAAAAGCAGATGTTTATTAATATTTCTGGAACTCCAATGTGGGAAAATTAATTGACACCATTTTGCTACAGTACGCAGTGACAATACTTCCAAAGTAGCAAAAGCTGTATAGCAAGCTCTGATAAATTGAGCCACAGTACAAATGCATTTTTTTCCCTGTTCTTTATGGAGGAAACCTTGAAATAAATTTGCAGATTTAAAGATTCACATTTGCAATTTGTTCAAAGAAACTGGTTCAGGGAACAGCAAAAAAGCAACTTGGAAGTTTGATGTAGTTGCAAAATGCCATTAATAAACATTTAAAAAACACTTTAGTTTGTTGAAATTTTATAATTATTCATTCGATTCAGTTGTTAGAACTCCTAAGCAAATTTGATGAACAACTTGATATTTTTGTCCCCCAGCAGGAGTAACAACATTTTGCATAGAAACAGAACAATTTATTAATAAAAAAATGTCTTACCTGTGGTAGCCATGCACCTTCTACATGAAGGATAATATACCTTCAGGGATGGGATCAACCCAGCATTATCTCCTAATACATACTATCAGGTTAACTTAGATAGATGACTTTGGGTGGCCCTGGGTCACTTTTATGCTGTCAATGATATATTATAGATTAGCAACAAACCAATATAGAGAAGATTCCTTAGTGACCTGTGAACATATCTGATTAGATGAGAAATGGTCTTGAACCTGCAAAACATTCAGCATTTTAAAATCATTTTTAAAGCTCCACTTTCCCCAATGAGACCTTGTTCCAATTAAAGTAGAGGAATTGATGGAACATGCTGTTAACTTCAAGGAGTTCTTTGACTCGGGTTCACTCTCACTGTGTCTCAGATTCCTGCATTAAAAATTTACATTTATAAATTACATTAGCATTCTGTATGTAAAAGATTATTTCAATATAATTTACTTGAAGAGGAAAGGGAGAAGAGGCTAATCATATGATTAAAGAGTTAAGTTTTAGGAAACATTTGAAGATAGGAATAGAGCTATTTCATGCAAATGGTTTAAGAAGTGAATTCTGTTCATTGCGCATTTAATGGTGTTAGCCTAACTTTTGACAGTAGAGAACATTAATGTTCAAAGTACCATAACGTTCTTTAAAAGCAGAAATCAAGAACTTCACACCACAATAATTGTGTGGTATGTAAGGTAAAGGGGTTTGATCAGGCAGTATCACATCATAAGCTAATAATTCACTGTAACAATTATTTACAATGACTTGGATGCAAATATAGAAGGCACTATAGCCAAAGTTGCAAATGAAACTGAAATAGGTGAGAAAGGAAGCTGTAATAAAGAAACAAAAAAGAATTACAAGTGGAAATGGATAGGTTAGGCAAATTATCCAAAATTTAGCAGCTGGAGTTTAATATGAATACATGAGGTTATCTAATTTACTTGGAAGAATAGAAAGGCAACTTATCTGAATGGATAGCAACTTCAAAGTGTTTTGGTGCAGAGGGATATGAATGTCCTTGTGCATGAATCACAAAACTAGTATGCAAGTACAGCAGATACTAAGGAAAGTAAATGGAATTTTGTTACTTATTGTTAAAGGAATGAAGTATAAAAGTTGAGAAGTGTTGCTGCAACTGTATAAGGCAATAATGAGACTGCAGATGGAGTATTTCACAGAATCCATACAGTGTGGAAACAGGCCATTTGGCCCACCAAGTCCACACCAACCCTCTGAAGAGTAACCCACCCAGACCCATTCCCCTAACCTATTACTCTATATTATACCGCTGACTAATGCATTAACCTATACATCCCTGAACATCTCTGGGCAATTTAGCATGACCAATTCACCTAAGCTGCACATCTTTAGATTGTGTGAGGAAACTGGAGCACCCAGAGGAAACACGGGGAGAATGTGCAAACTCCACACAGTCGTCAGAGGCTGGAATTGACCCCAGGTTCCTGGCACTGTGAGGCAGCAGTGTTAAGCATTGAAAGATTGTATATGGTTTGGTCCCCTTATTTTCAGTTGGATGTAGATGCATTGGAGGTTCATTAAATCAATTCGAGACGTAAGAGTTTTGTCTTACGAAGAGAGTCAGAAAGGTATACTGTCGAGTTTAGACGAATGAGCAGAAATTTAATTGACGTATACAATTTGCTAAAGGGAAATGACAATGTGGATGTAGAAAGGGTGTTTTCTCATGGGGGAAATCTAGAATGAAAGGTTATACTTTTAGGATAAGGGGTAAAAGATTTAAAACAGAGATGAGGAGGAATTACTTTGCTCAAAGGGTGGTGAATCTCTGGAATTCACTATTCCAAGTGCACAGGATGCTGGCACACTGAGTAAACGTGAGGAGGAGGTAAACACAGTTTTAATTAATTGGTTGAAGAGTTATGGAGAGCAGAAGAGTGGAGTTGAGACTGAGATGGGTCAGCCATAATCAACAAATGGTAGAGCAGGCAGAAGAGTGTGAAATGGCCAATCCTGCGCCTAGCTTAGTTATAAGTGTCAGTAAAAGCAAGAACAGAAAGTTGGAAGAGTTAAACAGAAAATATTAATAATAGTTTCAAATTAATTTTGTGATTGAAAAATAGAATATGGATCTCACTGCTATATGTAGTTGAGGCAAGTAGCATAAATTCATTTAAAAAGAAAAGATAGATAAGTACATGAAGGGGCAAGTAGTAAAAAGAGCAAATACTCTAACCTATATTTGAAAGAAAGAAAGTGTTCAAGAAAGGCATAGCCACATATTAGAAAAGTATTCCCTAAATACAGATGTTCATTCTTTTTGTTCAAATTACCTAACCCAATGAGAAAAGGTATGCATTTCCTGGAGCACCACTAAGATCTGTCTACAGCTGACCAGGGTTTAGCTTACAATATATTACCACTACAAAACACTCGCATCTAGTAAATTTCTTGACAAGTTTCATTTCAATAGAAAAACCTACAACTGTCCCATTCCTAGTCTCCTCTGGTCAATGATTCTCACATTAAAGATTCTTCCCCAAACTCTTTTCCGTGCATGGTTGAAAAGCCACTTCTACACTGGGAAATGTTGGTAATCAGGAATTATTTCACTGCTGTTCACAAAGCTACATCTTTGATAATTGTTTCATCCTGCACCACTGATGTGTTGAGAAGGTGTCTTGATAGAATACACTTATCTGCAGTGGGCTGGGGGAAAAAAAAGACTCATTGTTCTATTAAGATAAAATTGTAATAATAAAGAAATTTACTGATTATTTTGCAAGACAAAGCATAGTGAGTCAACATAACAAATTGCAAGTATTGCAAGACTTTTTGTCAAACTGAATCATCAATACGATCAGAACATTATTTTAATTATTCCAGTCAATGAGGTGGCACAATACACCCATGCACCTTTTAGGCACTTTTTGTATCAGCCTATGAACAATTCTTTAAAACTATCTTTGTTAACACTGCAACTACAAGGTCACATTCCCAGAATGCGTCAGCTCCAAGGCAATTACCTGCATCAAATTCATTGCAAAAGGATTTGAGTATAACGTTTGGTGTATGGAGACTTGCTCCAATTGTATGGGAGTTTTGTTAGACCACACCTGGACTACTGTGTGCATTTTTATTGTTGGAAAGATATCATTGTCATAGAAGGAGCATGACAAAGGTTTGCCAGACTTCTTGCCAAGATGACAGGATTGTCCTTTGAAGATTGAGCAAACTGGGCCTTTATTCTTCTAGAGCTTTGAAGAATGAGAACATTGAAGCTTACAAAATAAATAAAGGGATAGACATGGTACATACTTAAAAGAGGTTTCCCCTGGTTGGGGAGTCAAGAATCAGGGGCACAATTTAAATGAAAGGGGGATGCCACTTAGGCTCGAGATCAGGGAATTTTTATTTTTACTGAGAATGCTGTGAACTTTTGGATTTCCTTACCACAGAAGCTGTGGAAATTTAGTCTTTGAGTAGAGATTGATGGATTTATGATTGCAGTGTGTGTAGTCTTATCAAGATGGAGCGAGTAAAATATATTGAAGGGTTTGTGATTTTTGAAAAGATTTGTAGATCAGGTTGAGGTTCAGGTTGGACGTTTGCTTGCTGAGCTGGAGGGTTTGTATTTAGACGTCTTGTCATCATGCTAGGTAATATCATCAGTGAGCCACTGATGAAGCACTGGGTTCTGTCCAGTTTTCTATTTGTGTGTCTTCGTCTTTGAAAGGTAGGTGACATTATTTCCGGTTCTTTTCTCAGAGGTTGATAAATGGCGATGTTACCTAGAATGGTGATGAAACATCTGCAAACAAACCTTCCAGCTCAGTGAGCAAAATTACAACCAAGTATTGAACGTTGAACAGCCATGACTATATTGCAAGCTCAGTTGGCTGTATGGCACTGTCTTAGTTCTATGGTCCGAGACTACTATGATGCCCAATGAACATTGTGTTCCCTTCAGGTGGTGTACAGTTTAGAAAGAAAGGTTGAGAAAAGTGAAACATTTAAGTGCTAGGTACCAGAAACAGACAAGTTTATCTGTCTAAGAATGCTTTGCTAATGGCCATTTGCTTTGTTTGAATTAAATAATCCAAGCACCTTTTGAAAACTGTGCATTAAAATTGGATCACAACAGCTACTGCACATCAAAAAATATTTCATGTGTTATACACTGTTTTATGGTATCATGAGATAATGAAAGGTTCGATGGAAATTCCTGTTCTTTAGGAATGGAACGGACTACTACAAAATACAGCTTACAGCTTCCTGGAAACTTCCCACTCGACCAAGAATTACTCACTCACAAAATCTAAAATTCACCAGATATTTAGACACAAAAAGCACACTCCAAACATCCTACAGATGACGACCACTTATACGCACTTATATGGTGCGTTGTTCACACTAAACTACCATGAGATAGATTTACAATTGATATAGACTTTCCTTCTGCTGATTGCTCCGATTCTTGGTATGAACTCCAAGCTCAATCTTCCACTGTGGCTTTCAAATCCTAGGCAATGCTGCTTCAATGGTAGAACCCTATTGCATGGTCTGAATAATACTCTGAGAATCAGGCACTGGAAGAGTTTACTAACATTACAAGATAAGCTCCACCCATTCAGATATAAAGTACTGCTGCTGGGAGGAGCTACAGCTTTTCTCCACGTGTTCTCTTTTAGTCCTTCAACACCAAGTTTTTGTTATCTGCACTGGGTAGGGGCATGGACCTCAGCTCGACAAAACTAAAACAAGGATCGTGCTAGGATAGAAATTCTTATTTACAATGTAGGACCGAGCAATTTGTCAAAACCTTTCAATGATAGAAAAAAATTCCTCCTGGGATTGACCTCATGAGTGCACGATTTGATGGATAGTGAAGCTGTGAAGAACAAGCAGTGAGTGTAGTGCTTTAAATAATTGCTACCAATACTGCTTAATGCAGTTATCTGTTCTTGCTGCTAAGTTGAGGCTGATATCTCACCAGAGAATATCAAGCATCTCTAATGTAATGTGACTAGCTATTAAGCATTAAACTTATTTTCTATTCATCAAGATTGAGCCAATATTCTACCTAACCCTTCCCCATCCGAAATCAGTAACTTAATTGATTACTAAGGATTGGTAGCAGTGGGTCTACCCGAGATATCCTAAATGGCAGTCCCACCTGTTTAACAAAGTGGGGTCACTCATGGGAAGTTTAGGAGTTCAGAAACCACAAAGTTTCTGTAAGCTAGAGCAGGTACTATATTCAAAGCCAGGGCAGCTGTAATGGGATAGGAGACAAAGGCATTGCTTTGAATTAAACAGAGTATTTAAGAGGGAGGGTAGGTCAAGAGTTCCAATTGAGCTTGAGCTTTGTGTGTTTCAACTGAGCTTTCTCCACTGACTTCACATTGATCTATCAATATATCCTTTCATTATGGGCTAGTGGCCATAAATATAAGAATCCCATAACATCAAGTTATAGTCCTGCCTATAACCTGCTGTTGTGTGATTTTTAACTTTGTCCAACCCAGTCCAACACTAGCACCTTCATCATAAATGCAAGTCTCATTAAAAACTATGAAAAAGAATTCAAGGAAGTTATTTTCATAGAGTGTGGTTGAAATAACCCAGTTGTTAGGGGCAATACTTTCAATGAATGCTAGATACATCATGGAGACAGAAATAGAGGGTTAAATGAAATAGTGTGGGAGGTGATTTGCATGGAATGCTGACAACCACCTGCTGGGCTGAATGGCTTTTTTTGCAAATATGATGCAAATACATATCTAGCTCCTAGAGGGCTGGGGGAATGACAGGTGTGGGATAGAGTTAGACTTCGAATTCAAAGACTACCATTACATTTCCACTTACCTACACCAACACCATTTTCTCGACGAACAAAGGACTGCTGTTGCCACAAACTGCTTAAAATGATTGTATGTACGTATGTCTCAAATTGTGAAGAACCCACAAGCTCCTGACTATAATTATCACAACCATGCTCCTGGGGAGCAGGTAATTTGGAATGTCATATCTGCTGCTTTGATTTTCTATCCATTAATTGTGATGGATGTGAAATGAAAACTTAGAGAAGGATGAGAATATTGTCACAATATTAGTGTTTCTACGTTGTCAGCTCATTTGAAGCTGTTGACTAGCTTTTGCCAGTTTTTCATATCAGGTACATTAAAACGGCAAACAGAGACACCTGCCTTTGATCTTGTGCATTTGGTTAAAACTGCCAACAGTTTGTGCCAATTGTTTTGCTTTTGAGAGGGCACAGAAAGGAGAATGCAATTGGCAAAAGGCACATTTGGCATTGGTACCTCCATTTTGAAATTGAGTACTTCAAAATTACATGTTCAGAATTCATTAAAAAAAACATTTTTTCCACAGAAATTCTGACCACTGAACAACACAGGCAGAATCTTATCAGGGTCTGAATGAAATGGACAACAGTGAGAAATGTGCAAGGACCAGTGATGCCCATTTTAATGTTGAGAGATTTTTCACTACATGTTTTAACTAAGTTCCAGGCATTTAATAGAGAGTTGCCTATTAAAGGGAAATTAGTGCATGTTAACAATCTAATTAAGTACTCAGCTCGCTTCATTAATATTCAGTTTCCTATCTTACCATCCATAGCAAACAAATGATGCCAAATTTTAGACAAAGGCAAGCAGAGCAGGTACTTTTGATTTCAGTACATCACTGACCACAGAGTCTCCATGTTGTTTGCCATGCAACAGCTTCCCAGAGATGAGCCACAGGCACCAGCCACATGCATTTCCAAGGCAGGTGGTATCTGATAATTGCCAACTCCTCAGGATCCTCATAGCACCTCTCTGGTCCACTTACAGGAAACTTGCACCATTGGGTGGACAAGCAACTAACATTTGAAAAGCTGTTGAAGGGTCACAGTATGCAGGAACGGATACCCAGTTTGCCGAGTGGACTCGGCTGCATCTCAGGGCTGCTCAATTGGCACTCACATACTGAACACTTGCCCACATTTGTACAACATCTCTACTTTGCTGTGCAATAGATATTAGTGCCTTCAGTCAGAGGTTAAAGGCTATTGTATTGCTGTGCAGATGATCTTTCAGTACAGTCTCTCTCTCCGAGAAGGTGGGCAGGTTGGTTGTCATCAGGCTATGGTCAAAAGGGGCGTTGCTTTCAGTCAAGGGATCCCAGTTTCATCACTTCTCACTCACAGTCCATTGGCTACTCATAGTTGGTCAGAGCTCTGGGTCAAATTCAATCCAGCTGGGGGGGGGGGGGGGGGGGGGTGGGGGGAGGGAAATGGGTTTGGTGGTAAAGAAGGGTGGAGGAGATCGAGAAAAGCATCAAGAGTCCAAAGACACTAACTATAACTGGAAACTGGCTTGAATAATGGGCAGACTGTACGTTTAACGTGTATATTCGCAAAAACTGGAGATCCATCTCTCTTGCAGGCTAAAATATTGAAGGGGCAAATCCATGAAACATGTAAACTGCAGTCACGTTATATTTACAACCATTTCATAGTCCATTTGGAATGCATGTAGAGTGAACATTCTTTGGATTCAAATGTAGGTCAAAGCTGATTTGCACCTTGCCATTAGTCCCAGCAAATTGAATAACTGTCTTTAATTCCTGCTTCATGAGAAGCCAATGATTTAAGGAGATGAATGAGGGCCAAAAATGAGCAAGGTGTTGCAGGAGGCAAGGCAACTGCTTCATCATCTGTCATGTATTATGATGGACTATGATGGAGTGTTATGGTTGAAGTGGGTCTGGGATGGGAACGAGTTTTGATGAAGTGTATTGGTCATGCAATCAATGTACAGCCTTCACATTGTTGAGGCTGAAGCTGAATGAATGATGGAGAAATAGTCCTCATTATTGGGCTACTACATGCCTCAGGAAAAAATGAGATCTGCAGATGCTGGAGTATCAGAGCTGAAAATGTGTTGCTGGAAAAGCGCAGCAGGTCAGGTAGCTTCCAAGGAACAGAAAATTCGACGTTTCGGGCACAAGCCCTTCCTGTGCCCGAAACGTCAAATTTCCTGTTCCTTGGATGCTGTCTGACCTGCTGCGCTTTTCCAGTACTACATGCCTCACTGTGGGCAGCCCTCACCTGCAGGATATTTCACCACTGACTATTCTCAGAGTTAAAACCTGTTTGACTCCCTACATTGCCAGTTGAAGGCAGATGCACAATGGCCAGGGCTGATGACAAGTCTAGGAGGAAGACAAGCTTACAGCTCAGCTATCACAACCACAGGGCCAACATCACAGTATGTGACTGGTCTACAGGACCCCTGCAGGTGATCAAGGTGCATATCAGCATGGGCTCTGTATTTCCCAGACACACAAGGATGGCTCAGTGCCAGGGGTGTGTGTGTGTACGTCCGTCCTCTCCCTAGAGCTGTGCAGGTGACAGCCAGTTTGAACTTCTGTGTTAATGACTTCTTTTAGGGGGGTGACAGGTGACCTGTATGGAATCTCAGCCATATCCCACAAATGCATCAGGACAGTTACCAGTGCCATTTATGCACAATCACATGGGTTCATTTTATTTTCCAGATGAGAAGGTTAGTGCTATCCTCCAGACAGTAGAACTTGGAAATGTAACAGGCCTCCCCAAGGTGGAATTGGCTGCACACAACATGGCACTGAGAGGGCAGTGTCATTATGCTGCAGAATTCAGCAACAGAAAGGGTTTTGATTCATTTAACATGCAGGTCATCTGTGAACATCACTTCTTGCAGGTTACTCAAGCAGCTGCATCCTGGAGGTATCTTGTATCTGGTGCATTTGAGTGGCCAGGTGCCTCAAGGTGAATTCTTGATGGATAAGGGCTACCAGCTGTGACCATGGCTGAAACATGTCGAGTGACATCCTATGTAATGCAGAGTGCAGATATAATGATGCCTGTGCTCCAAGCAGGCCTGGAACTGGAGCAAATGTTCAGTCAGCAGCCTTACATGGGATCCTTGTAGTCCAGCCTAGAGTGTGCTACATCATTCTGGAGTACTGTGTTCTGCAAAACTGGAGCAGCATAATAGATGTTGAGGAACTAGACAAATTGGGAGAAGACTTCCGAGGACAAGGGTGCTCCCCTCGGAAGGATGTCAGAGCTCAGCTGCATTGGGCACTATCAGTCAGACAGAACCTGATTTTGAAGGAAAATGGGCACAGTAGGTAATCACAGATTGTAAAATAGTTGTTGCTCATGATGGCAATATTTCATCTCCATTGTGGGGGTAAAATTCAGCCTTTATTCATTTCATTTGTGTTCCATTGTGCTGCCTGAAAATAAAAGCTCATCTCTGGATTAATCTAACTGTCTGTGATGTTTCCCTATTGGAAAATGCCAAGCTGCAGATCCACAGTGGGCACTAATAGCAGTAAAATACAAAGCATGCTTAGATAAGATGTAGCTCGTTACAGCTAAACTGTGTGTCATGGTAGTTAAACAGCAACTCAAGTAAGAGAATGATATTGTACATGCGAGAGAGTGTCAGCCATTCCAGCTATGTGCTGTGAGCATTGTGGCATTTTGGATGGTGAGTTGTTATGCTGCTGGTGAAGGGCAATGCGACTGACATATAGCCAAAAAAATTCAGCAAGAATACCACATTGTCTATGCAGGAGAAAGTGAGGACTGCAGATCCTGGAGATCAAAGTCGAGAGTGGAAAAGCACAGCAGGTCAGGCAGCAACCGAGAAGCAGGAGAAGGGCATTAGCCCTTCATCAGGAATGAGGCTTATGGACTGGGAGTTGAGAGATAAATGGAGAGGGGTGTGGTGGAAGTGAGGGGGGGGGAGGAGTAGCGGCAGGTTTTGCAATTCCCTTGCCAGATCCACACCCCACTACCAGCCCTCATCCCACTCCTGGCACCTTCCCCTGACAATGCAGGAAGTGCAAAACCTACACTCTCCTCCCCCACCTCACCTCCTTCCAAGGCCCCAAAAGGATCTTTCCACATCTGACAGAAATTTAGCTGTACCTCCACCAATGTCATCTACTGCATCCATTGCACACGATGTGGTCTCTTCTACATTGAGGAAACAGCACGTCAACTTGCGGATCATTTCAGAGAACATCTCTGGGACTCCCTCACCAACCAACCCCACTGCCCCGTGGCTGAACACTTCAACTCCCCCTCCCACTCCACCAAGGACATGCAGGTCCTGGGCCTCCTCCATTACCAAACCATTACCACCCGACACCTGGAGGAAGAACACCTCATATTCCGCCTTGGGACCCTGCAACCACATGGGATTAATATGGATTTCACTAATTTCCTCATCATCCCTCCCCACACCTTAGCCCAGTCCCAAGCATCTCACTCTATCACCCTCTTGACCTGTCCACCGTCTTTCCCATCTACCCGCCCCACCCTCTTCTCCAACCTATTACCTTCTTCCCCACATTCATCAACCTATTGCATTCCCAACTACCTTCCCCCAACCACAGCCCATCCCATTTATCTCTCAACCCCCTGCCCACAAGCCTCATTCCTGATGAAGGGCTTATGCCAGAAATCTCAATTTTCCTGCTCCTCGGATGCTGCCTGACCTGTTGTGCTTTTCCAGCACTACACTCTCTATGCACTATTGTTACACAGGAGTTAATACCAATACACGAGGAATGCAGTCTGAATAACTAAAAAATAATCAAAAATACTATCAATAAGCCATGCAAAACCACGTTCCTATGTCTAAGTTTAAGTTCTATGCAATGCCTGTACCAAAGATACTGAAATAGCTTTCTCCTTTCAGGGTTTCATCACAAGTAGAATGGAAGCAAGCAACAAGAACTTTCAAAAGCTGATTGGGTGCAGATGTTCGCAGGTAAAGGGATGGCTGGAAAATGAGAAGCCTTCAGAAATGAGATAACAAGAATCCAGAGAAAGTATATTCCTGTCAGGGTAAAAGGAAAGGCGGATAGGTATGGGGAATGCTTGACGATGAAAGAAATTGAGTGTTTGGTTAAGAGAAAGAAGTAAGCATATGTCAGGTATAGACAGGAGAGATCGAGTAAATGCTTAGAAGAGTATATAAAGGAAGTAGGAGTATAATTAAGAGGGAAATCAGGAGGGCAAAAAAGGTGACATGAAATAGCTTTGGCAAATAGAATTAAGGAGAATCCAAAGGAATTTTACAAGGACAAAAGGGTAACTAGGGAGAAATAGGGCCCCTCAAAGATCAGCAAGGCGGCCTTTGTATGGAACCGCAGAAAACGGGAGAGATGCTAAACAAGTATTTTGCATCAGTACATACTGTGGAAAAGGATATGGAAGATATAGATTGTATGGAAATAGATGGTGACATCTTGCAAAATGTCCATGTTACAGAGGAAGAAGTGCTGGATGTCTTGAAATGCATAAAAGGTGAATAAATCCACAGGACCTGAACAGGTATACACTAGAACTCTGTGGGAAGCTAGAGAAGTAATTGCTGGGCCTCTTGCTGAGATATTTGTATCTTCGATAGTCATAGATGAGGTGCTGAAAGACTGGAGGTTGGCTAACGTGGTGCCACTGTTTAAGAAGGGTGGTAAGGACAAGCCAGGGAACTATAGACCAAAGATCCTGACATTGGTAATGGGCAGGTTGTTGGAGGGAATCCTGAGGGACAGGATGTAAATGTATTTGGAAAGGCAAGGACTGACTAGGGATAGTCAACATGGCTTTGTGCATGGGAAATCATGTCACACAAACTTGTTGGGTTTTTTGAAGGAGTGACAAAGAGGATTGATGAGGGCAGAGTCGTAGATGTGATCTATGTGGATTTCAGTAAGGTGTTCGACAAGGTTCCCCATGGGAAACTGATTAGCAAGGTTTGATCTCATGGAATACAGGGAGAATTAGCCATTTGGATACAGAACTGGCTCAAAGGTAAGAAGACAGAGGGTGGTGGTGGAGGGTTGTTTTTCAGACTGGAGGCCTGTGACCGACCAGTGGAGTGTCACAAGGATCGGTGCTGGGTCCTCTCCTTTTTGTCATTTACATAAATGAATTGGATGTGAGCATAAGAGGTACAGTTAGTAAGTTTGCAGATGACACCAAAATTGGAGGTGTAGTGGACAGCAAAGAAGGTTACCTCAGATTACAACAAGATCTTGACCAGATGGGCCAATGGGCTAAGAAGTGGCAGATGGAGTTTAATTTAAATAAATGCGAGGTGCTGCATTTTGGGAAAGCAAATCTTAGCAGGACTTATACACTTAATGATAAGGTCCCAGGGAGTGTTGCTGAACAAAGAAACCTTGGAGTGTAGGTTCATAGCTCCTTGAAAGTGGAGTCGCAGGTAGATAGGATAGTGAAGAAGGCGTTTGGTATGCTTTCCTTTATTGGTCAGAGTATTGAGTACAGGAGTCGGGAGGTCATGTTGCGACTGTACAGGACACTGGTTAGGCCACTGTTGGAATATTGCGTGCAATTCTGGTCTCCTTCTTATCAGAAAGATGTTGTGAAACTTGAAAGTGTTTAGAAAAGATTTACAAGAATGTTGCCAGGGTTGGGGGATTTGAGCTTTAGGGAGAGGCTGAACAGGCTGGGGCTGTTTTCCCTGGAGTGTCAGAGGCTGAGGGGTGACCTTATAGAGGTTTACGAAATTATGAGGGTATGGAGAGGATAAATAGACGAAGTCTTTTCCCTGGAGTGGGGAGTACAGATCTAGAGGGCATAGGTTTAGGGCAAGAGGGGAAAGGTATAAAAGAGACCTAAGTGGCAACGTTTTCACTCAGTGTAGTACATGTATGGAATGAGCTGCCAGAGGATGTGGTGGAGGCTGTTATAATTGCAACATTTAAAAGGCATTTGGATGGATGTATGAATAGGAAAGGTTTGGAGGGATATATGCCAGGTGCTGGCAGGTGTGACTAGATTGGGTTGGGACATCTAGTCAGCATGGACGAGTGGAACCGAAGAGTCTGTTTCCATGCTGCACATATCTATGACTCTAAAAAGCATGTACTCGACTGTTTGAAACAGGATATAAACAGGTTTCAGTGGAGCTGTAAATCTACACTACAAATTGATTGTGTTTTGATGTCTTCTGACATTTAATTTACTTTTGGTCTTACAAACCTTGAAATTATAAATTTTGATAAATGTATATTCTTTGAAGTTATATAAAGTTGTAATCTAATTTATTATCGGATTATTTACACCATAATGATCACACTCTGACTGCAACAATGTTTCACACAACCTCTTTAAAATGCTAGTTAGACAGAGGCAGACATTTCTTGAACGGTGGTACAAAATGGTGGAATTCTTTAATATGTAGCCATAGATATTCTGTTTATTTGTGGTCAATGGAATTGAGAGACAGACATTGCAAATAATAGGCGTTCAGTACTGTTTTGCTGCACCACCAGAGAATAATTTCTACTGCAAAATTTTGAACTAGCATATGTGAGCAAAGCAAACTCAGAACTATGGAAGAGCAAAGGGGCTGGAGGTACAGGTTACTGGACAGTTCCTTGGTTTGATCTAATCTCAAGAGATACAGCACACAATAGCCAAGTGATAATGATTAGCCCCATATGAACCATGAAGGATCTCAGAATATTTATGGTCAATACTATACACAAGATCGTGAAATAACAGTTTCACTTGGAGGCTGTTTGGTATGGATAAAAATTACTCTGGAAACCACTTTAAGAATATCAGTTGAGTTGGCACAGTGATTCATCCACCTGAGCTGGAATCTACATTTATTCACAAATAGAACCACATCACTTGGCAGTAAAAGTGATATATTCTTTTCACTGAGTATAGCACTATAGAGAAAACAAATCATTACTGCATCTCTATAACAGTCAGATTTGGCCTAACTGGTGAATTTAAATAGTTAACCAACACAATTAACAGTTCCTGTTGCATCTCCATGTCTACAATAGATCAAATGTGTTCTATTGTGCAAATTTTTCCTTCTTTCTAAAGTTTGTTTTCTGGCAGTTCACCTTGATGAATGAGAGCTGGAAAGCTCCAATTCCAAGGGCTTTTATTGCAATTTTTAAGTTTTGCACTCAGTTATTTAAAGTAGATAATTAGATTATGGGACAATATCTTAGAAATTTGAAGTAAAATGTTGGGCCAGGTAGATCAAGCAGGTTGTTTCCAGCAGAAAGGTGAAGAACAAGGGGCCAAAGATACACAAATAAATGCCAATCATTGAAAACCAAGAACAGACCTGTGAAGCTGTACACTTCTGGGTTTAGTAATGGAGGAACCAGCCAACATTCAAGATCAGATTAGATAAGTGGATGAAAGGAAAGGCATCAAAGACAAAAGGGAAGAAGCTGGCTAAATGTGAGCAGACCTATTTTGAAATATGAAGGGTATATCTGGGTGCTGCATCTGGGTGTTACCTGAGGAGTGTATTTGCTGACACAGAAAATAGGAAGCACAGTAATTGTTCTTTTGAAAACCAGGTACTTGAAGCTTTAAGATAGTGAGTGCAGAATTACAAAGTTTCAATCTATGAGACAGAATATCTTCATGTCTCTCAAAGGAATGACCCCTTTTAGAGCAAGATGAGTAGATAAAATAAGTCACTGGTAATTCATAAGCCCACTCAAGGAACAGCACATGCAAAATATATGGTATGGGGTGGAATAAACCTATTAGCTTATCCATATTAGACATAACATCGACTTAACATTAAACGGATGTGAAAGAAAGTGAACTCAATCTAATATTTCAGTGAATTGTTTCTCAATTAAGCATGCATAATTGACCAAAATGGTGAACACATCAATCAGATGACTTGAGAAATAAGAAACTTACTTGAACGTAAAAAGACTAAACAACAGGGAAAATGAAATTCTAAAGTTCAACTGCAGTTCATTATCCCAGAATGTTCTGAATCCAGGCACAACGGGCAATATAGAACTGGAGGGTTTCTTCAAACTGATGCTCGGACTGTCATTTCCTTTTTGCAATATATCTTACTGAATACCAAAGTTAGTTGGAGCAAAATCACAATGAGTACAGTAGTAAAAGTGTAACTGCATAATTACATTCTGTTTAAGTGAACTATGTAACCCATTCTGTTTATTATGAAATGAGAAGAACACAGTGATTCACTAGTCATTGTCAAAGGAAACAGCAACCCAGGGCATTTTTGTTACTATTACCATTATCGCTGCACATTATTCCAGATAAATGTCATCCTTAGTGTGGTTCAAAGGAGTACAGATAGAGAATTACAGAGTAAAAGGTGAGGATGAGGAGGTAATAATATCTGAACAAATTCAGGCATCTGATGACAGAGATAACTGACCCTGGTAGGGAATTCAGACCTCGCCATGACCTGCTCAGAGAGTCCTGGATCGAGCAGAATTGTCCGCGTTTCATTTACTTCCATAGCACATAAGCTCAGGCATTGGACATGCAGGAGTGCAACATACAGACCTTTAAAGTCCTGGTCAACACTTGGCTGCAATAGAGTACCTAACAGCAGCAGTGACTTCTGAATGAACTAGCTCATGGGGACAATGAGGACATCTGATAGTCAGTACAGGTTTCAAACTCCAAGACGCATTCTCTGTTTGAGAAATGGTGAAAGACAACTTTGGCCAGATTTCCCAGAAGTCATCAGCATTCATTATTTTTAATTCTCAAAGTGCTTCCAGATCATGTTTAGACCATATCACATGTGCTGTGGTCAAGGGTGAAATTAAAAATCACACAACACCATGTTATAGTCCAACAGGTTTATTTGGAGACACTAGCTTTCGGAGCACTGCTTTCTCTGCACCTGGGTGTGGTGCAGGACCATTAGACACAGAATTTATAGCAAAAGATTACAGTGATACATTGAACAAACCCCTAGATTGTTAAGTCTTTCAGCTTTTAGAATGGGTTTGCTGGTTTCAGTTCATTAATATGTAAATCCCCGAACTTCTTTTATGTCACATTCTCATTATAAATTTACGGTTTTAGAATAAACGGTGACATCTCTGCTCAGACAATGCTGAGAGAGCACAAGAGAATGTGCGCATGTGTGTATCCAAGCTTGGCAAAGTGTGTGTGAGAGTTTGATGGGGCATAAGCCTGTGAGGGTTCATGCATGGGTGAGTGTATGGTAGGTGTGTATGTGCATGTGTACGAGAGACAGCTTGTGTTTGAGAGGGTCTTCGTGCGTGTGTGTATGTGAGAGAGAATGTGTATAATGCAGTGTGGTCACCTGTAGTGTGATATGAACCCAAAGTCCCAGTTGAGGCTAACCTCATGGATTCTGAACTTGGCTATCAGCCTCTGCTTGGCCACTTTGCGTTGTTGCCTGTCCCGCAAAGTGGTCGAGCACAGGCTGATAGCCAAGTTCGGTACCCATGAAAATAACCTCAACTGGGACCTCGGGTTCATATTACACTACAGATGTCCCCAATGCACTTCACACTCACGCAGACCCTCTCTCTCATACACAAGTTTTCTCTCATGCACATATACATACACCTAACACACTCTCACCCACACATGTACCCTCTCACAGGCTTTTGCTTCATCACACTCACACATATATGTTACCAAGCTTACACACACACTTTCACACACATGTACTCACTCTGTCTCTGTCTCTCTGTCTCTCTCTCTCTCCTGCATGCACAAATACATAAGTTTATGGGGTGAATTTGTATTTGCAGAATTATATTTGCAGATACATTCTGTTTTGCTCAACAAATGCAGAACCTGCAAGCAGTCAATGCAGACTGTCAATCCATAAAATATTTATAAATTCCACTTTGGAAATACAACCAGTTTGATGCATGACTGGTCTGACTCACACCTGTAAGGCATTGTCTGAGCTGAGATTATACCTTTTGTTCTAAAACCTTAAATTATCTTGACAATGTGATTTAAAAGAAGTTCTGGGATTTACATGTTGAAGAACCAAAACCAGCAAATCCATTCTAAATGATGAAAGACTTTATGTTCAATGTATCACTATAAACTTTTGCTATAAATTCTGTGTCTTATGGTCCTGCTTCACAACCACCTGATGAAGAAGCAGCACTCTGAAAGCTAGTCCTATAACCGAGTGTGATTTTTAACTTTATCCACCCCAGTCCAACACCGGTTCCTCCAAGTCAAGGATGAAGTGATTGCTTTGTATCGGAGAAAGTGAGCACTGCAAATGCTCGGGATCAGAGTCAAAACATATGGCGCTGGAAAACCACAGCCAGTCAGGCAAAATCAAGGAGCAGGAGAATCGATGTTTTGGGTAGAAGCCCTTTACATTTCTGATGATGGGCTTATGCTCGAAACGTCGATCCACCTGCTCCACGGATGCCGCCTGACCACCTGTGCTTTTCCAGTGCCACACATTTTGACTCTGATCGCTTTATATAGTTATGCAATACTTGAACCAATTAGCAGCTGTCCACTTACAAATATACAAATGTAGAGCAGAAGTCAGCCATTCAGCTCCTTGGGCTTGCCCCACCTTCAATAAGAACAAAGCAAATCAAATGGTGGCTGAATTCTACTTTCTTGTCTACCCCATAACAGGATCAAAACAAATTTAAAAATAGGATGAGACAACCAGAATGCAAGATCTGAATGACTCAGATGCTGCATCCTCGGCCCAAAGTGTCTGAAGTTCTTGTACAACTACAATTGACACAGCCTTTATTGTTATTGTTATTTCTAATTGCTGAGTATACATTTTCCTCTTCAAAAACAGTAATACAATTCATTTTATGCATTCAAACTGATCAGTACAATGAGGCAGCCAGAGCCGCCTCACCATCTCCAGAAAATGATCAAGATATCGTCAGCTTGAAGTCCCATGACAGAGTCATTTAAAATATATGGGGGAAAGGTCATAAGTAAACAATGTTGATGAGACTTACTGCACACAGAATGGCAGAAATACAAATAATAGGTTGGAATTGTACATAGCATTTATCTGAAGAGTGTGCCGGACACTTTCTTACAGTCTTGTAAGACGACTGCTGTGATAAAAATGTATAATCCTTTCCTACTGATGCTTTGATCCATCTGGAATGATTTGCTTAACAAAAGAAAAGCCATTTGTGACCTTGGGAATGGATCTCACCATGGACCTTGTTATAACACAGACATTCAAATTAACGCTGAAAGCAATTGCCCGTATATACTTGGTTAAATTCCATCCAAGTGGGGAAGAACTAATAATAATGTGAATCATTTGGCCACCCACAGCCTCTCATTCTTTAAATTAATCAGTCTTTAAATTAAAGCAAAGTAAGTGGGTGGACTAAATTTTTAAAAATGATTTTGTTTGAGAACAATTGAATTTTTGTGGCCAACACCAATGCATTTTTGTCTTCTTTCTTCGAGTGAGTGTTAGAAAATTAGTGAGAATCTTTGTCGAAAATGATACATATCTACAGTGCACATTGTTTCTCATGTGTGACAAATACATTTCTTATCATCAAGTTACTACCACTACATTGGCAAACAAATTGGAGTACATTGGAGACCTCTGCCGATCAATTTTCATTTGACACCTGGGGCTTTGTTCACAATAATTAAAAGAATAGATTATTATACAGAATACCTTCTGTTTCTAATTTTTGCTCATTTACTTAATAGCATGGCAAAGCTAACCAGTGATTGTAAAACAGCAGTGCACACATAACTGCAACCATATCCATCAGGAACTGGTTTACTGACAGGGAGTTTCTTGGTCACCTAGTGTTGCAAAATGAAAGGTGATCCACCAAATTTATATCTCAAGGACCTCAATTACAAAGAATATGATCAAACTGTTTCAGTACCTTGAAACCATTCTCAGTCAGGGTTATAATGTGCAGTTATAGTTACAGGAATTCACCACTTGTAATTTCAGTTCAATCCACGAGTCAACTGACACAAACACCTCCTAAATAATTTCTCAGAAGTATGTTGTCACTTACTGTTGTTCTCGGACTCCTCAGCCTGAAAGTACCTATTCACATTGTGTTCAAGCATCTGTATTCCTGATCTTCACCTTCACTGAAATAAGAGGTTTCTTATCTCAGATTAAACCATAACTAAAATACTTTCCAGTATGTTGAAACTTAGATTATATAACACTCTCACAAACTTTTAAAACTTTGCAGAAAAAAGAGAGTGATCGTTGTAAACAAAAAAAGGTCCAATTTTAATTCCTCTTAACTGATTTTCTCTCTAGAACTCTATTGCTTTTTTAAAGTTGTTCACCCACGTGACAAACCAGTAATCAATGTGAAGGTTACTTATAACTTGTCATTTTGATGACACTTCACGTCCACAGCTACACAACATTTTTAAAAATTCAGCTTGAAGAAGGGTTACATCCAAAAACATCAACAGATGTTGCCTGGCTTATGTTTTCCCAGCCTCCTGCATGTCTATTTCAAGTGGACAGGCTGAATAGGGCAAAATGTAATTGAGGGAAAACATTAATTATTTATCTTCTGATAACCTTGTCCACTTGGCCAATCACACAGTGAGCCCTGATAATATGACTATCTGACTGGCTCACATACATGCAAACCTTGTAGCGAAAATAACCCACCAGTAGGCATGCAACCCTTGCAAAATTGAAAACTGAGAATGCACTGAAGAACCCTAAGACCATTGTGACCCAGTCCCTATTTGGTACCATAATGTAAGGTGGTCAAACACTAAAGCAAATTGTCTTCCCTTTAACTTGGCTCAAACATATTCTGTCCTCCCAAGCTAAGGTCAGTGTCACTTGTCTTCAGGGAAGTGCAAGGTAAAGCCTCAACATGAATAGTAAGTCTTTAATCATCCAATTTTAATGGTCAAATGGACCTGGTCCAAAACAGATTTCATTCAGTGATTAGATGCTACACAAATATCCAAAATACAGCATAACTTTCTACATATGACAGACCAGAAAGACAGGTCTAGGCTTCAGGAATTCACTAATTATAACTTATAATCTAACTGACCATGTGGTATATTCTTATGAAATACTTGGTTTTCCTAGGTGTCACAGTTAATTGATAGGCTTGAAACATAACAGCAAATATCTTCTCATTGGTCATTTAAATTTGTACAGTTGTGGTTGCCACATGTAAACAAAGCATATTCACCATGTTACAGAAATCACTTAAAACAAAGCTGACAAATAGCCTCATATTCCTTGAATACATATAGATTCCAATGTTTAGACCTTCTTGGAAATCTAAATGTATTTTTTTCTTGACACAGAGTGAAAACCACAGAGCGCAACATATCTGGATGAGCCCAAAACCAGAGGACATATATAAATTATTAATAAATACAATGACATTTAGGAGCAACTTACTCAGAGTTTGGAGTGTGGAATTTGGCAGCACATTATTTAGTTGAGGAAAGAAGCATAGATGTATTCAAGGAAAAGCTAGATAAGCAAATGTGACAGATAGGAATAGACAGATTTGCTAGTAGGATTGGATGCAGAGGTAAGAGGAAGCTCATATAGAGTACAACACCAATTGAACGACGTGACCTGTTTCTGCAGAGCTACTATTCTTTCTTGGAAGAAAAAGAACAAACCCAAATAAAGTAACAACCATTTATGAAAATGAACAATTGGAGTGAAAATAACACTAATTAGTAATAGAGTTCTAAAGATCACATAATATCTGACCTAAGCTCTGCAGTCCTGTCAATCCAGTCATAAATGGTGATGGACAATTAAATAGCTCAGTGGAAGAGAAGGCTCCACAAATAGCATGATTCTCAATGATGGAAGAGCCTAGCACATCAGAGCAAAAGGTAAGACTAAATCATTTGCTTCAATCTACAACCAAAAGTGCTGAGTGGATGATCCATCCTAGCCTCCTTCAGTGCTCTCCAGCACCACAATTAGCAATCTTCAGCCAATTCAATTGACTCCACATGATATCAAGGAACAGGTGAAGGCACTGGATACTGCAAAAGCTATGGGCCCTGAAAATATTCTGACTTGAATATAATTCAAAACAGTACTGAAGACTTGTGTTCTAGATCTTGCTGTACCCCTAGCCAAGCTATTCTAATATATTGACAACACTGGCATCTGCCTGGCAATGTGGAAAATTGGACAAAAAGGATAACAAACCCAACCTCACCATTTACCATTCCAACAATCTACTCTCAATCATCAGTAAAATAATGAAAAGAGTGTGATCAACAGTGCTACGGAGCAGCAGTTGTTCAGGAATAACCTGTTCACTAACGAATAGCTTGGGTTTCACCAGTGCCACTCAGCACCTGACCTTATTAAAACTTTGGTTCAGATGTGGACCAAAGGGCTGAATTCCAGAGGTGAGGTGAGAGTGATAGTCCATGACATCAAGGCCACATTTGACTGAGTGTGGTATCAAGGAACTTTAGCAAAAGTAGAATCAATGGAAATCAGGGGCTGAATTCTCCAATGGTTAGTCATACCTAGCGCAAAGGAAAATGGTTGTGGTTGCTAAAGGTATCTTTGCTCTAGGACATCAGGGCTTCCTCAAATAAGCTTTTTTTCCCCCTAAAATTAACTAATTTAGATATGTTACGGCAAGTCTAGGCAGGTGAGACTTGAACATGGACCTTCTGACTCAGAGTCAGGAACTTCTGACACATTGTGCCACATGTGCCTTGAGTTCCTCAATGGCTGTCTTAGGCCCAACCATTATCAGCTACTTCAATAATCTCTATTCCTGATGAAGGGCTTTTGCCTGAAATGTTGATTTTCCTGCTCCTCTGATGCTGCCTGACCTGCTGTGCTTTTCCAGTACCACTCTAATCTAGACCCTACTTCAATAATCATCTTTCCTTCATCACAAGGTCAGAAATGGGGATGATTGCAGAATGTTTAGTCGCATTCATGACTCTTCAGGCATGTGTAGAATGAGCTGGCAGAGGATGTGTTAGAGGCTGGTACAATTACAGCATTTAAAAGGCATCTGGATGGGTATATGAATAGAAAGGGTTGAGAGAGATATGGGCTAGATGCTGGCAAATGGGACTAGATTAGTTTAGAATATTTGGTTAGCATGGACAAATTGAACCAAAGTGTCTATTTCAATGTTGTACATCCCTTATAACTCTATAACTGTATGTCCAAGTGCAGCAAGACCTGGACAACATCCAGGCAAGTGGCATGCATTGTTGCCAGAAAATGTCTATCTCCAATAAAATAAATTCTAATTGTTGCCTCTTGACATTTAATGGCATTACGATCACAGAATCCCCAAATATCAATATCCAGATGATCACCATTGAGTGGAAACTGGACTAACCATATAAATACAATGGCTATAATAGCAGTGAATAACTTAACTCCTGACTCCCCAAAGCCTGTCCATCACATACAAGACACAAGTCAGGAGTGTGATGGAATATTTCCAACTTGTCTGGATGAGTACAACTCGAACACTCAAAAGATTTGATACCATCCAGGAGAAAGCAGTCGATTGATTGTCACTGCCTCCACAAACTTTCAGTCTCTTCACCACCACGTTTGTAGTAGCAGTGTGCATAGTTTCTTCTTGATTCTTTTGTGTGTTTAAGAGCTGTGAACTACAATGAGAAAGGACAATTTTTAAAAGCAGGGATCTACCAGAATTACTTTACAACAAGGAATTTGATACCTATTGTAAACTCTGGTCTTGGGACTATCGATTCCTGAAATGTACAGATGATCAGAAAGCAAAAAGTTGTTTACAAATGAAGCTGATTGACTCTCAGCTAACTGAGCAGATTGGAACTGGAAGCAAGTTGTCGAGAGACAGAGAGAGACAAACCTATGTCTTTAATTCTGGACTCCCCCATCCCAGGGAAATGACCTTGACTATTTATCCTATTCATGCCCCTCATGATTTTATGAACCTCTATAAGGTCACCCCTCAGCCTCTGATGCACCAGGAGAAAAAGCCTCACCTAATTCCTTCTCTCCTATAGCTCAAATCCTCCAACATCTTTGCAAATCTTTATGAACCCTTTCATGTTTCACAACAAACATCCGATAGGAAGGAGACCAGAATTGCACACAATATTCCAAAAGTGGCCTAACCAATGTTCTGTACAGCCACATGACCACATGACCTCTGAATAAAGAAAAGCATACCAAACACCTTCTTCACTACCCTCTCTACCTGCAACTCTACTTTCACGGAATTTTGGAAAAAGATGAAAACAACTTTTAGTTCTATGAGAAAAGTTGTTAGAATTTTATAAGCAAGCCTATAAATGTGCCTTAGTTTAGATTTTCAAATAAATAAAATAATAATGAATTGAAAACTTACTTCTCCGCATCAGATTTTCTGTTGCACTGTCCTTTCATTTTATAACCTTCAGTTTTCTTCCATATCCTCCTATAAGTGTGGATTCATGGATAACAGGAACTTTCTAATGCATGAGCTGCTCTCTGAGTCATTCTTTGGATATGACCTCAAACACTTGGAAACTGCAAACTAAATTTGATTTCCTCTGTATTCTGCAAGTCACACATAGGACTCGAGTTGATCTTCCTCCACAGCCAATGGACACAAGAGGTTAACTGCACTGGTATCTTTCCATGGTTTGTGATTGATTTTGTTGGCACAGACAAGGGATTGATTGTCCTGGTTAGCATGATTCAGTTCCATAATTACAAAGTACTTCCCAACTGAGCTTTTGGTGAACAGAGAATTGCTAATATACTCAGTGATTATCACAATTATTCCATTTACAAGAAACTTGAAGAATGTTTATTGAAAAATGGCAAAGTTAATGATTCATTGCCAACTGCATGGAATGTAACTTCTTACAGTTGTTATGACTTTGTTACATAACGTGAGTGAAACCCCTCATGTCAGTCATCTTAGTGAAGTAATAGGAATTCAGCTTATACATTTGAAGCTGTCCTTTCAGTAGCCCTGACTGCCAGTATTCCAGAGAGATTCACTTCCTCTTAAAATACAATACCCAGGTCAGATTTCACATTTCATTTAACTGAACAATGTTGGCTGTTTTCATACCTATTATCTGCTCTTCAAATGCAAGCTTTTATCATCTTTAAACATTTCCAAATTCTTAAGATGTATATATATTAAAATCAATGGCAGCTGTGCACTGAGGTTCCTGCAACAAATGGATTATGCTTGCATGAGAATGTTATCTTTCTTATCAAAACACCTTATGTTCATTTGAACCAAAGTGGGCCAATTAAGTTTCAATTTCAACCAGTGCAACAGCTTATCTAAAATATTGACGAAAATAACGTCAGCAATTTTACTGACGAAAATCATCAATAATAACTTGCAGAACTTACCAAGAAATCACTACCCAAAATGCAGCTTCCTTGTAATTAGTTGGATATAGAGCACATTACAACGTCCAGAATCCATGAAAGCTGCTACCTAAATTCAAAATGTTTCCTTCACCTAGTGACATATACAACATACATTGAAACATTCTCAGATTTTGTGACATCAGTCATTCCTATCATAGTCTGATAGTCACTTTAATTGGTTGGCAATAAACTAATTTTCTACCTCCTGACTCCTGGTATTCCATTTTCCTCTTTGCCCTTTTTCTGTTAGATTTTCACTAGCTTCATAGTTCTGTCTTTTTTTTCAGAAAGCTGGCTTCAGTGTCATCTTTTAGTCAAACATACTAGCAGTGGGGAGACTTGGGTTGACAAATATTGGCTTGACAAAGTGAGGACTGCAGATATTGGGGATCAAAGTCGAGAGTGTGCTGCTGGAAGAGTACAGCAGGTCAGACAGCATCTGAGGAGCAGGAGACTTGAAGTTTCGGGCAAGAGCCCTTCATCAGAAATATTGCTGGATAGCAACTTGAACTAGAGAGAGTAAAACAATAATGTTCAATACCTGAATCAATAACTTTGTGCCTTTCAAACAGGAACTTTTCAGTCTTGTCAAAAGTGAACTAAACAAATGTTTAGTGGAATGAGGTATGATACAAGTTATTAATTAGGTTGCTTTACCACATACCAAGTCAAAACACAAAGCAACCTTAAACATGTGACTCAATCACTAGTAGATAGAATCCATTCCGAAGCAGATGGCATTGTTGGGTGACACCCATACATACGCACTTCCAGCTGACGATGGAACCTTAATCCATTTTTCCTACCTTGTCCTAGTCAGAAGTAGTGAAACACATTCTCGGGTTTAAGCCCTTCATTGTATATTTGGCTCAACTAGTGACTAAATAACCAGAAAAGTAAGTGATCAAGAAAACTCATGCAAGTAACACAACTTCACTTCACTTGATTTCCATTGATAGCTCCTGTTACTATGTTGAATCTATTAAGGTAGGAGAGAAGTTTGATTTCAATGCTCTCACAGCTACATAACGTTGCTTCAATATCCCTAGGTAGTCCCACTTCCTGGAAGAGAAACTGCCATCATTGAGCTGTTGAAGTTTTCGCACTTCCTGCATTAAAGCTTCCATTACAGTATGATATGAATCAGACAAAGTTGAGGGTAGAACAGAAGTATAGAGGTCACAGCTAGATCATTGAGTAGGAGGTTTACAGTTTGAGGATTGTTTCACTTGAGAGTTCTGAAAATATCTCCTTAGGTTGTTTGAAGTCACTTATGCCCAAATGTCGTCTGAATAATTTACTGTTTTTGGAGCTGACTTCATCTACTTGAAGAGATTGTAAAATGAGGATTCAAACACAGCAAGTCCTTGTGATCTGACTTGACTATTTGTTTTTTGTACATGTTTTTGTTCAATTTCTCTAAAGGCACATTGAGTGCACTTGGGAGTTGAGGCTTGATATAAATCAGTAAGTTACATTATTTCCCATCTGCTGAATATGCATAACAATAGCTATGACCAGATTTAGATGTTTCCATCAGCAAAACTGGTCTTTTATAATAAAATAGAATAATGACCTCACACTTCCACTTAAGTTGGTTGGCAATAAACTAATTTTCTACCTCCTGACTCTTGTATTCCATTTTCCTCTTTGCCCTTTATCTGTTAGATTTTCACTAGCTTCATAGTTCTGTCTTTTTTTTCAGAAAGCTGGCTCCAGTGTCATCTTTTAGTCAAACATAAACCCCTACAGAGCAAAATGAATCAGCTTAACCTTGCAATCCTCACTATAAGGATTTAATGAATAAAGTTGATGTAACAGCAATGGTGAATGGTAAACAGAATGTCAAACTATCTTTTATCATCTCTAGTAATGAACACCAACTGAAATAAGCTTAATGCCCGATCATCTGTGAGGTTAACCCCTTAACTTTATCTAGATCATAGCATTCTTAATACATATCAAGCCAAGGTTCCAAAATACAATCGAAGACTTATAACTATGGCAGAAACACGTGATTGAAAGAAAGAGATAGCTCTGTAAAGGTCGATAATGAAGCAAACCCTACAAATCATGACTGAAGAGGATCTACATGAATTATTAATAGCAAAACCAAAGTGACGATCAAAATTGTAGCCATTTTTACAGTCATTTTTACTTATGTAGGCTATATTGAAAAGCTCAAAATATCGAGCGTGATTGAAAAACTGTTTTAATCTTGACAAGGGACTTTTATGGACTTCAAGCAGCATAAAATCATGATGACAATGCAACATTTTTGCACTGAGGGCAAAGATGAAAATTAAAATTGATGCTTAGAAGTTTTTAGCTAAAAAGTGTTGGATGATTTTGGTTTTGAAGAAAAGTTCAAGAATCATGCAAGGGTTAATTCATTTCTTCAATCGCATCAATTATGGAAACAACTTTTTCAATTTAACCAAAAATCCATTTGCATTATTCAATTTTAAATGAATTTGCTCCCTTTGAGCTGGAAGGCAACAAAATATACAGATTTGATTTAAAATGCCTGTATATATTAACAATAAGAGCCCCATACATTGATATTGCTCATTGTAATTGCTGTTATTTTTGTTTGTAAAATCTACATGCAAGTGAAATTCACCATAGTCCCAGTGGACCATAGGCTGTTCTTACATCAGACAGAGCCAACTAGTGATGAGCTTGACCCAGTTGGTATGAGAATTGAACCTGTGTTGGTGACATCATTTTTGCAAACTAGCCTTCCAGCCACTTGAACTAAATTACATATTTCAATATTATGACAATCATGCTGGACATTTGATTGTATCACAAAGAGACCATTGTGTGTCCCAACACCAATAGATTGAGAGCTGTTTTTGAAACCTGTTATTTCAGGAATTAGCTCTCACCTTCTGAATATAACACAACCACAGCACAAAGACAGTCAGAAATAGACTGGGGTCTTAAAAGAATTAGTTGCAGAGATAATGCTCCAAAATTCTCTATATTATGGAAAGCTCCCAGCCACTGGGAAACTGGAACACCACACTTTACAAGTTCCCTTCCAAGCCGCCCACTATCCTGACTTGGAACTGTGTCACTGTTCCATCAGTGTCGCTGGGTCAAACTTGTAACTCCCTCTTGAACAGCATTGTGTGTACCCACACCGGTCAAGGACCCCAGGGCTTCAAGAAAGCAGTTCACCAATCAAGGATAGAAAATAAATGCAGCCTCAGCTCATGAGGATCATACCTCAAAACAAATAGACACAGGAAAAATGCATCCTTTTCAGGTTGACAAACTGTAATTAGTGGAGTGCCACACACATTAGCATTGGCGTCACAACTATATCCAATCCATGTTAATGACTTGTATAAAGTGCATTATGGCCAAATTTGCTAATGCTACAAAAAAAAGATGAGAAGGCAAGTTGTGAAATGGGCAGAAAAATTTCACAAAGGGATATAGATAGGTTAAGAGATAAATGTTTATAGAATCATGAGGGGCATAGATAGGGTAAATAGACAAGGTTTTTTCCTGGGGTGGAGAACTCCAGAACTAAAGGGCATAGGTGATAACCTCACAGATGATAGGGCATTAAGCTTATTTCAGTTGGTGTTCATTGCGAGAGATGGTCAAAGATAGTTTAACATTCTGTTTGCCATTCATCATTGCTGTTACATTGCTGTTGACAAGGGACATTTATTCATTAGATCTTTGCAGTGTGGATTGCCAAGTTAAGCTGATTCATTTTGCTCTGTAGGGGCTTATGCTTGACTAAAGTAATGACACTGCAGCCAGCTTTCTGAAAAAAAGACAGAACTATGAAGCTAGTGAAAATCTAACAGCAAATGGGCAAAGAGGAAAATTTGGGAAATGAAGAACATTATGAGAAAATTTGAGGTTGTACACTTTGGCAAGCACAAAATAACTAAATGGAGAGAGACTGCAGCATTCTGCAGTACAGAAGAAGTGGCTTTTCTCATACACGAATAGCAAAAATAAAGCACACAGGTAGTCACTCAGAGGCAAATGCAATGTTCAATTTTATTCTAAAACATTGTAATCTAGCAGGAAGGAAATATTTGCATTGGAGGCAGTTCAGACAAGATTGATTAGGTAGATTCCAGTAATTAAGGAAAGGTTATGAGAAAAGGTTGACCAGGTGAAGCCTATACTCTTTGGTGTTTAGAAAAATGACAGATAGAATCATGAAGATGTCCAGCATGGAAACAAACCCTTCAGTCCAAGTTGTTTATGCTGACTAGGTATCCTAATCTAATCTAGTCCCATTTGCCAGCACTTGGCCCTCTAAATCCTTCCTAATCATGTACCCATCCAGATGTATTTTAAATGTTGTAATTGTGTCAGCCTCCACCACATCCTCTGGCAGCTCATTCTATACACGCTCCACCCTCTGCATGAAAATATTTCCCCTTAGGTCCCTTTTAAATTTTTCCCTTTTACCCTAATCCTATGCCCTCTAGATTAGATTACTTACAGTGTGGATACAGGCCCTTTGGCCCAACAAGTCCACACCAACCCTCCAAAGAGCAACCCACCAAGACCCATTCCCCTACATTTACCCCTTCACCTAACACTACGGGCAATTTAGCATGGCCAATTCACCGAACCTGCACATTTTTGGACCGTCGGAGGAAACTGGAGCACCTGGAAGAAACCTACACAGACACGGGGAGAATGTGCAAACTCCACACAGACAGTTGCTCAAGGCGGGAATTGAACCCAGGTCTCTGGTGCAGTGAGGCAGCATGAAAGCCACCGTGCCGCTCTGGAGCTGGACTTCCCCACCCCAGGGAAAAGACCTTGTCTATTTACCCTATTCATGTCTTTCATGATTTTATAAACCTTTATAAGGTCACCCCTCATTCTCCAACAGTCCAGAGAAAGCAGCCCCAGCCTGTTCAGCCTCTCCCTGTTGCTCAAATCCTCCAATCCTGGCAACATTCTTGTAAATCTTTTCTGAACCCTTTCAAGTTTCACAACATCTTTCCTACAGGAGGGAGACCAGGCTTCCACATAATATTCCAATAATGGCCTAACAAATATCCTGTACAGCCACAACATGATCTCCCAACCTTTCTACTCAATGTTCTGACCAATAAAGGAAAGAATACCAAATGCCTTCTTCATTGTCCTATCTACCTGTGACTCCACTTTCAAAGAATTATGAACCTGCACTCTTTGTTCAGCAATATTCCCCAGGACCTTACTATTAAGTGTATAAGTCCTTTGATTGGCCTTTCCAAAATGCAGAACCTCACATTTATCTAAACTAAACTTCATCTGCTACTCCTCAGCCCACTGGCTCATTGAAGTATAGAAGGTGGGTAGATGCTTAGTGAACATTTCTGTGTGGTAGTCTAGAATATGTGGACACAATTTCTTAATAATATTGTTTCCTTTGTAAGAGTGTGATGATACTCTGGCTTTAAGAGGTGTATTTTGTTCTTTTTTTGAGAGGTTTTCTGGCAGAGGCACAGAGCTGTCTATTAAAAACCCATAAAATAACAGCTTGTGAGGCCTTGGGTTTTTTTGATAATCAGACAATAGAAGCAGCCTGAATGATTGTGGTCAGCTCCCACAGAACCAGGATTTATCATTTTTCTTTTTATTTTTGTCAGTCACAGCTGTTGTTGCTGGGGTCTCAACTTGGTTTGGAAGCTGCAGGGTATCGCTCCCTGCTACACTCTCTCAGAGTATTTTCTTGATAGTTTCCTCCTGAGCTGTGAGGATTCTATGTGAAACAGTCTATTTTATTGACTTTGCATTTGCCAAGGGTGGGTTAATGGGATGTTCAGTTGTTAAATAATCTATTATTCTGTTAAGTTTTCCAATAATGTGAAGTTATTCCAATTTCCTCATTCTTTTGTTATATTTTTAAGTATAGTGTATGAATAAAGAGTGTTTTGCTTCAGTTTGACTAATCTAATCGCATCTGGGACAAAACTCCTGGCATCTGTCTTTAAAATAAGAAAATGTTTGGGTCAACCTATCTTGTTGATATATTTTGAGAGGGTCTGGTGTGGTCCATAACAAGAGTAAGATGAAGAAGAATCTCTTCTCTCAAGAGAATAACTAATCTTTGGAATTCTGTACCCTACAGTGTAGTGAAAGTTAACATTTGCCTTGAGACATATAGCGTACAGGCAAGAAAGTGAAAATAAATTAGCCATGATCTTATTGAATAGCAGACCAGGTTCGAGGCTAAATGACCTATAGTCTACACTGAATTTTTATGTTCTTAAATTATCTGCCAATTATTTTTCAGAAATGGCAATTGGCGTATTCCAAGTGATGTGGCTCCTCATAAAGAAAGTCTTTATTTTTTTTCCCAACTATATCACTGGCCTTCAGCCACTATAAAATATCAATTAGACTATTTGTTCTAAATTTCATTATGAAAAGTATTTTCACCCACCTCCTTGCAAATAATGCCCGATGGTTCATTTATGCCTGCATTTTACGGAAGGATTGCTCTTTTGATTTCCATTGGCAGTGAAAATTTAGTTTTGACAAAACAAGAATGAAATACATCAAAACTCAGTCTGTGCTCATTTTTGGTTTAGATCAGGCTGACAGCTAAAAGTGACATTCACTGAGTACCTTAGAAAGGTGTACCTCCAAACAGTGTTTATTTTCCTTCTAGTAATGAAATTATAGTAAAGCCCCTACCCTAACAATCTTACCAGGAATGCAAGCAATACAACTCAGCTGAAGATATGGGTGGATTTGAATGTTTATGTCATTCAGACTTAGAAAGAACATGCATAGTTAAGAACAAAGAACAAAGAAAATTTACAGCCCAGGAACAGGCTCTTTGGCCCTCCAAGCCTGAGGCTATCCAACTGTACTGTCTAAACGTGTCGGTCAATTCCTAAGCATTTGTATCCCTCTGCTCCCCACCTACTCATTCATCTGTCAAGACGCATCTTAAATGAATTTTCCGTGCCTGCCTCTACCACCTCTGCTGGCAACGCATTCCAGGCACCTACCACCCTCTGTGTGAAGTACTTGTCGCTTGTATCCCCCTTAAACTTTCCACCTCTCACCTTGAAAGCATGACCTCTCATTATAAGTTAGGTATACTCTCTCCCTTATATCTAGAAGAGACTTGAGTGAAACATATGCAGTTCCACAATCACAGTATTTCTCACATTTTAGGACCAAATAGCCGTCTCACACTGCTACGGTACAGGATAGATGATGTAGGAGATATCAATGTCATACTGTGGCAGGTCGGACGCCCAGGCTGGACTTGAACTCTCTTGTTTTGAAGATGGACAGGGAGAGCTATGCATCACCAACATACACTTGCTCCAACTTAGGAACCCTGGATGCATTCCCAAGGTGAGGTACACCTCATTTTTAAGAGTCTTTGCCACCCAAAAATAGAAAAATCAAGTTAAACTGAGGTGGCTGGGTGTGAAATTGAAATTTGTGCCTCACTGGTTATGCAATCTGTGCTATCAGTTGTTTAACTTAATTTGATTGGATCTGAACCCTAAATGAAGAGGATTACAATTCACTGAAGATGGTGAATAATCTATCTGACTGTCTTGTTTAAGACAAAATGTTATCTTTTATAGGAATGAAGCTGATGACTTTTGACTAAATAAAGATTAAACACTATCTCAGCAATCTTACGTGTTGGAAATGATGCTGTGATTTGAATGCTGACTCACAATTACATTGGATTTCATAGCGTTCATCAGAAAATTCTCCACTTTTTCTATGTTCCATTTCCATGAGCAGTAGTGAACTAAAGTCCCACATTCAAAGTGTGCTCTTTCATAGCTGAACAGTGTCTCAAATACACAGCCTAAACTTTGTAACTCAGATCAGATATTGAACAAGGCTTGCCTTATAGCATCTGATGTGTTCAGAAAAAAACAACATATAAATCTTTTCTAATGTCTACTAGTATCTTATTAGCTGAAAATGTGTTGCTGGTCAAAGCACAGCAGGCCAGGCAGCATCTCAGGAATAGAGAATTCGACGTTTCGAGCATAAGCCCTTCATCAGGAATTTTTTACTTAGTATCTTATTATCTCATATTACTAAAGAGATCAACAATAACTGATCTTACAATCAACTATTCTATACAAGTATACAAATTTGTAACAAAGAAACTGATCTTTATGTTTTATTGTATTAAATTACTCAAAACTGCAAAAAAGTGCTGTTCCGGTAGCATCTTGGTAAAAAAAATAGTTGACCACTAATAAGAAGAACTTTAGGTCATCATTTCCATCAACTATTAGTAGACAGTGATTTAAGACTCGAACCACGCATCTGCTTAAATGCAGCTCATCTGTGAAATGTATCTTGACAAATTGGGACAAAATAATGGAAAAATGTATTTTCAAGTATCAGCACAATCTTAGTCAATTTTGACGGCTGAAAAAGGGTTAATGCATATCAATAAATAAAGTCTTATAAGTGAGTGGCTCAGGTGTTCTAAATTGTTTTACCTTAATGTTTTTAAGTTATAGTGAACTTCTCTGAAATCTCCAATGCAGTGATGAATTGCTAATGCACCAACACAGCCTTTGTTGCAATTTGCTGTTGACAGCACACAGCATGTACTGGATTGCCACAGGGCTAAAGGACCACAAATGTACATCTAACAACAGCTCCTGAGTATTAAGTAGTTCTGATTGATTTGTTACTGGCCAGCTGCTTTAATGCTAAGACAATTGTGCAATCAAAGGAGTTCTCTATAGATGTTGACAGTTTGTGTGAATCATTGAAAGAAGAATGGTGAACAGTTTTCATTATTCATTTAATTCATTTTTAAAGTAAATACATATCATATCCAATGGATCAGGATGCATAAAATCATACTAAGGTTACAATGGACAGAATGGGTGACATGGAATCAGAAACCCCCTTCTCCTTAAGTGTAGTTGTCAAATACCATTTTAATTGAGTATATAGTGAATGCTTCAAAAAGCCATGTGGCAAAACATTTTCTGTTTTAGTAACCATTTGTGTGGAATAATTTGGATAATCTTGTTGTTCTTCTAATCATAATCATATTAGTCATATGCTCTGTGTGCCAACGTTTCACCAACTAAGACAGACGACAGAACTAATCAAAAACTTGAAGAAAATGGATGGATTTGGAGTAATTGAGACTAATTAAAGTGTAAACTGGTGATTCCCCAAACTTTTTTACTGCTGTGACTCCATTTTGAAGTTTAAAAATTGTGGCATTCTGCTGGTGAGAACTGTGAATGTGGGGTGCTGTTAGAGCAGGGTCTTGTTAGAACAGGAATACAGCTCCTCTAGCTCGGCCAAATCTCCAGTGCCCGTTGTTGCCTCAGAGATTACAACTCCAAAATTTCACCTTGTGGCTCCACCTGGGGCTTCAACCTCCATTTCAGGAATACAAACTGTTGCCCAATTCCAATCTGCCTCCAAACTACCTACTTCTGACTTTAAATGAAATCAGAATGTACCAGGAAACACAGTAGCTCCATCAAAGTAGCACTTGGCGGCTTGAAGAGGGAGTAACTTTTCGCCAACCTCCTGGATCTATGTACATGCCTGGAGAGCATCTACATTTGGCTAGCCCTGTTCCCAACAAGCCCAACTCTGCATGATCTTTGATCCCATCATGGACTTTTCATTTCCTTCCACTTTGAGCCCTTGGATTTCCAATTCCACCACCAGGATCACCACCACTTTATTGTTAACTCACTGTGAAACATCTTCCCCCAATCCCTCAGTCAGGGCTCAGCAACCTATCTCCTGGACTTCCTCTTGAGCAAACTGTCACCCGAGATCACCTTCGCCCTCTGCCTGCCTCAGGTGTTGCCTTACTTGTCTATGTGACTTCAGTAACATGTTCTTGCCTTTCTCTATGCAGTTTTTCTCCATTTTGTACAGTTAACTTAATGGGAAAATGCTGCACAACAAATTGGCACCCACTAGAAATTCTCAGTGAGGAGGGCAAAATATAAGGGAATTAGATTCTGCACAGTATACACATAAAAATTCTAGTTGCTAAGCAAAATTTCTGAAGTAGATTGCTTTAAAAAAAATTCTACTGGATTTCAACTATATGTAAGTACAAAAGTAGAGAAACTATAATAAATCTGCATAAAACATAGACTGGCCTGAATAGGCATGTTGCATCCATTTCTTTGCAAAGCATGTCCAATCATCATAGATAGTGCTGGAACAATTCATGAGAAAAATTCCAGGACTGAGGAGCTTCCATTATATGGATAGATTGGAAGAGTTGTCTTTTCTCCCCAAAGAAGGGAAGGTTCACATTTATAAAAAAAATCATTAGGTGTCTTGGATGGAATACATTTGGAGAAACAGTTCTCAGTAGAACAATCAAAAATCAAATGACATTGATGTAAGATGATGGATGAAAGAAGCAACAATGGCAGGAGACAAAGCTTTTTTTAATGTAGCAATTATTCTAAAATGTACTGCCGAAGATTGTGGTGCAGCAGATTCAGTTATAGCCTTCAACTGATAACTGGCAAATTATCTGAAAATATAAAATGTTCAGGGCAAAGGAGAAAAGATAGAACTTGGCGAATTGTGGTAGCAAAGGTGCAATAGGTGCAATGAGCCAAATAGCCTCTTCAGCAGTGTTGTAACCATTTTGTGACTCTAATTGTCAGCAATCCTAAGCCTTGAACCTAATGTCACGATTGAAATAAAGGGCTTTAACAAACATTGTGCCATGAACATCTGTTTTCAATAACCACCGATGAGTCTTTTGCAACTGCAAGGAGATCCACAAGCTATAATTATCCCAAAATGTTTGACTATTTCAAACTTTCCACTTGAATAACCACCATTAGATTTCCCATTATCTTCTTCTGTTCTAGAGAGTAAGCTCTACTTTTTTTGAATAATTTTTCTTAAATATATATCTAGATTTCTTGGCGTCATTTTAGTACATCTTTGCTGTCAACATTTCACTAATGTGGGCCCAAAACTGCACACAATTATCCATCAATGGCCTAATGAGATCTTTCACAGAGTCAATAATATTTTCTTTCTTTTGCAGTAAAGTATAAAATACCTTGGGTCCAATTTTCTTTCCTGACTTTTTCTATGTGCACTGACACTTTAAGAAGTATATACCGGCATCTTGTTTTATTAGCATACATTTAACCTGTTGATAATCATTATTGCCACATGCAGTTCTTCAATTCTCCATTTTGAATTCCATTTACCACTGAACTAACTTGACTCTATTTTCCTACTATTGTTTGAATTCTTCATGAGTCAGCCATGCTTTTCAGTTAGCAACAAGTATTAATATTATTTCTTTATAATAATGTTTAATTAGTTTACTGAAAGAAAAGATGACACATAATTGTTCATAAGTTCAATGGCTTTTGTCTCCAAATCATCTCTCTACCCTTGGCTAGATACCCTGCAAAACCACATGCCTGATTTTCTTCTTCCAATAAAGCTGTTGGTAGTGCAAACAGTAATAATAAGAGCAACGTAATAATCATATAAATTGTGGATGCTTTATCCTGCTAGTCTGAGTCCCATTTACTTCATTATTCCACAGATTCCAAGTCTGGGGTTTGCATATACAGTAATTGCAGTGTGAATTGATCACTATTGGACGTTTCTGCTAATTGTATTCATTTGCAGGCCTTTGAGGAATCTGTTGAAATTCAACCCACTCTTCTCAATGCAAGGACAATAAAAAGGTAATTATTAAGCCTTGTTCTTTTATCTTTGTCTTTGCATATCAAGGAATTGACTACTGTGGGCGCATTGCTTGTACATAGCGGTCATAAAAGGGGTACAGTGCAATGGAAATGAAGAGCCAATAATATGAATTTATTGTTCATGGAAATTTTCTGGTCAGTCTTGGTGAGAATACCTAAACCTGAAATTTAGTTGAACATTTTAAATTTCAAGTAGAAATTTTAAACATGAATAACCTGCAAGTTACGTAGCAAAACATGCCTGTCCGCATCAGTTTACTACAAATCAGCCAAATTGAAACAATAATATTGTCAATGAAAGTAAGAAAATGCCTGGCGTACTAAGTAATGACTATATAGCAGTTTTTGCTATTGATGAAGAGGTCAGCATCTCAGGCAGCCCATTGAAATTCAACAGAAGTGATGTAAGCAAAGTAAATGAAGAAGAGAATAATGCTGTTAAAAAGCAGCAAAAATAACAGACTCAGATGGTTTCAATCTTAGGACTTCTAACAGACTAAGTGAGACCCACTGTGAATGCCCTTTTTATAATTTTTTAAGGTTCTTTCTGTTCAGAATCATTTCCTGAGTTTGGAAGATTGCACTTCAGCCCATTGTGTAACAGAGGCAAGAGGAGAAGACTATGGCATTACAGCACAGTTAGCCTAACCATCATCATCAGGAAATTGATAGACTCTGCCATTATATTAGGATGACTGAAAACCTTACGTTTTTAGCTGATCAAAGAGAAACAGCATGGATTTGTACAAGATAGATTTTGCCTGACAATTGAATTTTTCAAAGAAGAGACACTAATGTCATTTATATCGTTGCATTTTCCATGGAAGTCCGGAAGGCATTTGATAAAGTCTCCGATAAAATATTGCTAAATAAAGCTGAGCTGAAGGGATTGAATGCAGGTGGTTGACGTTTTGGAATAACTTGGAGTGTAGCTACAACATTGGCATCTAGCTAAAAACATAGAAAGTTGCTCAGGTATGTCTTGTTTATAAAAAGCAGGAAAAGTCCAATGCAGCAAATTCCTGAATTCATCATTCTAGCCTCAATGATCAGCAAAGTGATTGAAGGTGTTATCAATATTGTTATCAAGTGGCATGTACTCAGCAATGACCTGCTCACTGACACTCAGTTTGGGTTCTGCCAGAGAGACTCAGCTCTTCATCTCATTATAACTTTGATCCAAAACTGGACAAGGAGCTGAACTCCAGAGGTGAGGAGGAAGTGACTAATCTGACATCAAGGCAGCGTTTGACCAATTGTAGCATCAAGAAGCCATGGGAAGCTTGAAGTCAATGGGAATCAGGGGAAACGCTCCACTGGTTAGAGTCATACCTAACACAAATGAAGATGATTGTGTTTGTTAGAGCTCAATCATCTCAGCACAGGAACACAATGGAAACATGAAGTCCTCCTGGTAGTGCTCTCAGTCTAAATCATTTTCACCCACTTCATCAATGATAATCTTTGCATCATTAGGTCAGATGGGTGAAAAGTTGCTAATGATTTCATAATTTTTGTGGTACTGAAGCAATTGGCTGACATACAGTAAGACTGGACAATGTTCAGGCTTGGGCTAAAAGATAACAAGTAACATTTGCACAGATTGGGTGCAAGGCAATGACCATTTCCAATAGGAGAGTACTTAACCACTATCCTCCAATGTTCAACAGCATAGTTATTGCAGAGTCACCCCCATCATCAATGTCCTGGGGATTACCAATAGAAAGTTAACTGGACCATAAAAATGTTGCTGCTTACTAGAGAAGGTCAAATACTGGAGGTGTGGTGCCAATTAACTTGCCTTCTAAATTGCCAAAACATCTCCATTATCTAGAGGGTGCAAATCAGGCTTGTGATAGAATTCTCTCACATAGTTGAATGAGTATTGCTCCATGAATAGTCAAGAAGCTCAGAGCACAAAGGACAAAGGATCCCCATTGATTGACCATCCACCACTTTAAATAATCAACATTCACCTCTAGCAGACAGCAACAAAAAATGTGTGCCCCATCTATAAGGTTCATTGCTGAAACTTTGTAACTCTAATATCTAGAAGAACAAGGCCAACAGGTACTTGCAATGTGATCTGCAAGTGCCCTGCCAGGCAAAATATTTTCTGAACTTGACTTGGAACAATACTGCTGTTCCTTCACTGTCACTGTGTCAAAAACCTGGAACACCCTCACAGACTGCATTATGGGGATATATATATATATATATCTCAAGAGTCATAGAATCGTAGAGATGTACAGCATGGAAACAGACCCTTCAGTCCAACTCGTCCATGCCAAACCAGATGTCCTAACCCAATCTAGTCCCACATGCCGGCACCCAGCCCATATTCCTCCAAACCCTTCCTATTCATACCCATCCAAATGCCTTTTAAATGTTGCAATTGTACAAGCCTCCACCACTTCCTCTGGCAGCTCATTCCATACATGTACCACCTTCTGTGTGAAAACGATGCCCATTAGGTCTCTTTTGTATCTTTCCCCTCTCATCCTAAACCTATGCCCTCTCGTTCTGGACTCCCCCACCCCAGGGAAAAAATTTTGTCTATTTATCCTATCCATGCCCCTCATGATGTTATAAATCTCTATAAGGTCACCCCTCAGCCTCCAATGCTGCAGGGGAACCAGCCCCAGCCTATTCAACCTCTCCCTAAAGCTCAAATCCTCCAACCCTGGCAACACCCTTGTAAATCTTTTCTGAACCCTTTCAAGTTTCACAACATCTTTCTGATTGGAAGGAGACCAGAATTGCTTGCAATATTCCAACAGTGGCCTAACTAATGTCCTGTACAGCTGTAACATGACCTCCCAACTCCTGTACTCAATACTCTGACTAACAAAGGAAGGCATACCAAACATCTTCTTCACTATCCTATCTATCTGTGACTCCACTTTCAAGGAGCTATGAATCTACACTCCAAGGTCTCTTTGTTCAGTAACACTCCTTAGGATCTTACCATTAAATATATAAGTTCTGCTAAGATTTGCTATCCCAAAATGCAGCACCTCTCATTTATCTAAATTAAACTCCACCTGCCACTTCTCAGCCCATTGGCCCAACTGATCACAATCCTGTTGTAATCTGAAGTAACCTTCTTCACTGTCCACTACACCTCCAATTTTGGTGTCATTAGCAAACTTACTAACTGTACCTCTTATGCTACAGCATTTCAAGAGGACAGCCCATTAACGCATTCTCAAGTGAAATTTTTGATGTTGAATAAATACTGTTTACAACAAAATTTGCATTTAATAATTGACAGCAGACAGAGAGTCAGGATAATGGACAGGTACTCTGATTAGTAAATGGTGACTTGTGGTGTGCCAAAATGAGATGGTTTCATGCTTCAATGCTCACCATTTTATTAATGATGCAATAGAAAGCCATCCATGCAAATTTGCTGAAAATAGAATTATGTTGCCCAATTGTATTGGCTCAAGTAGAATTTTGCTTCCAAGTGCTTTACAAATACATATGAAGAGAAATTTGGGTGTGGGAGGTGGTGCAAGTGAGAGATTTGAAGGAACATTTTCAAAACTGGCACTATTTTTGCCAAATGCAGTCAACAAAAAGGAAACTTTGTAAACTGTAGTCCACACTTAATGGAATTAAATTATCTTATCAAAGCTCTTGACTTAAACATTTCTTTAACAAGGTTGTATTCAAAGATTTTTGGAAAAATTGTATTAGTTTCACTTTCTCTCGTCCAGTGTTCCTCTTTTTTGGATATTACTGACCATATCAAATGGCTTTTGGACTGTTATTTCTTATGTAATGCTTTCCTTGTAAATGCTTGCCTATTATTCTCTTTAACATCCTCTGCAGACATTTCTATTGACCCATTTTCACCGTTGTAAAAATATCACAAATATTTGTCAGCCATGTCTTCATTCTGTCATACAAGTTCTCCTTCATAGAAACAGAAGTAAGCCATTCAGCCCATCCTGCTGCACCACTTAGAATGATCATAGTTAATCAAACATCTCAATGTAATTTATCCACCTCATTCCCATAAGCCACTTGTCAACAAAAGTCTACCAATCAATCTCAACTTCAAATATTCTCAAAATGTGAGCTTCCACTCTGCAGTAGAAAATTTCAAAAATTTACAATCCTGCAGGTTAAAAACATTTTCCTCATCTCGAACCTGAAAGGAATCCCTTCTCCTTATTTTTTCAATTGTGCCCTCTTATTCGAGCCTCCAAAGCTAAGGAAATGATCTACCCTGTCTGTCAGTTTAAATATTATGTAAGATTCAAGGATCTCATTCTTCAAAACTCTATAGAATACAGGACCAGTTTATCCAATCTTTCTTCATAAGACAGTCCCACCACCCCAGCAGCAAGTCTAGTCAATCTTTGGTGCATTCACTTTGAGATAATCATATATTTCCTGCAATAAGGACACTAAACTTGTACATTGTATGCTGTCTAATATCTATACAATTTAAACAAGGCTTAATTACTCGTGTACATTTTTTGCAATAAAGACTAATATTCCATCATTCTTCTTAATAGCTTGTTTCACCTGTATGTTAGCCCTCAGTGATTTATTGACAAGGACATCTAGGACCCTTTAAACATCTACACTTTCCAACCTCTCAACACTTAAGAAATACTCTGCATGCCTGTTTCTCTAACCAAAGTGGATAGCCTCACCTTTTTTTCACACTGCCATAGTCTTCCTTAGTCTTTCCAACTCTTCCTGAAGCTGCATTGCATCCTCCTCACAACTTAGATTCCCACTTAGCTTTGTATCATCCATAACCATTTCCCCTCTTTTGAAATTGACTTCGAGTCTATTTTTTAGTACTCCTTGTAACACTGCTAGGCTCCTTTTATAGAATCTCTTCTAAATCATAACTTTTCAAGATTCCTTCAGTGCCTCTAATGTACTCTTTCCCTATATTGATTGGGAGCTTGGATATTCACTACCTCTGCAACTTAAACTACACCAGTAGGGACTAAATCAAAAGGAAAACTTGGATCTGATATGCACAAATCAGAATATTGGTCAGAATGATAGTTAATCAACATTAAGTTGAAAGGGAATATAGACAATATGGAAATATCCACCAGGAAGAATTCTGCTCTTGTAGTTATGATAAACTCAGCAATGTCCCTTGTGAAAGGAAATCTATCATCTTCATCCAATCTACCCTACTGGAATTTTAACTACCTTCAGAAACGGTCTGTCAAAGAAGATCACTCACAACCACCTTCTCAACATAACGAGGAATGGGGAATAAATCCTGGATATTCAAACACTGCATACATCCTATAAAATATTTAAAGATCGGGTAAACAAAATGAGTGTACAGGTGGGTGATTTTAAAATCAATAATCTTTTCAAAGTAAGAATGAGTTTCAAGTTATAAATCAGTTTCATTATTCTTGGCAAATAAACAACTTAGTTGCTCTTTAATATTCTGACATATGATTATTCTAAATCAATCAGCTGTAAAGACCAACACTCAGCTGGTCTTTGAAAAAAATCCTTGTTGTGATTATTATGAATTTGTTTTGCAATGTTGTTGAAATATTTATGAATTCCCGTAGTCTGTTCTCACAAAAAACTATCAAAGTCCATTTCAGTACTGTATGCTAATTCCCATGCACAATCTCGAAACTCTGCGACTGCCACGCAATCAAATAAAACAAAAAAAAATGTCCATTCAAGAGACTCAGCTGTTATTGTAAGTTTCTTGTGCTATTCTGAGTCAACCTAGAATCCTATCACATTTTCCAACCAAAGACCTACACAGGCAGAAATCATTGAAGAACATCAGATGCTGAGTGAAGAAACAAATATCTATATCTAAATTCAGACAGCCATCATCCATGAAACTCTACATTAAAACCTGTGTACCAGAATTACTCAGTGCTTCTAATCAGGGAGATGAAATTTCATGGCCAAACAAAAACTATACAAGGCTGTCCCTAAATAAAAGAATGAAAATTGATCGCTTGCATTTAGATATATTGTTAAAGCATTGGAAGTATGAAGGAAATATAAACTGTGTAAGGATACACAATTACATATGAAAATCCAAAATATCAATCTGGCTGTTGCATCGTTTCAAAATAGCCAGTCTTCACGAATGGTAGAGTCATAGAAGGAGATCATTAGTCTATTTTACCTACGCTACACCTTCAAAAGAGTTATTTGGTTAGTTTCACTTTCTTGATTTTACCCATTGTCTTGCAATTTCTTTTTGCAGCTGAAGTTTTTTTTAGATTAGATTACTTACAGTGTGGAAACAGGCCCTTCGGCCCAACAAGTCCACACCGACCCGCCGAAGCGCAACCCACCCATACATATACCCCTTACCTAACACTACGGGCAATTTAGCATGGCCAATTCACCTGACCCACACATCTTTGTGACTGTGGGAGGAAACCGGAGCACCCGGAGGAAACCCACGCAGACACGGGGAGAACGTGCAAACTCCACACAGTCAGTCGCCTGAGGCAGGAATTGAACCCAGGTCCCTGGCGCTGTGAGGCAGCAGTGCTGACCACTGTGCCACCGTGCCGCCTAGTTATTCATCTCAGATGCCAGTAATCACAAAAATACTGCAAAATACACAAATAGTTTGTTCATTTTACAGCAAGCAAAATCTACAAGTAAAATTATCATTTTGCTCAAGATATTTCAGGACCTGAAATACTTCAGTGACAACGAAAACAAACCATACAATTTGTAGGACCTACATGTGGACTATAATACTACATTATGCACATAAACTTACCAGCAGGTATCACAATGTAATGTTCAAACATTCTCAGGTTTTGATGTTTATCATTACCATTTGAAACTAGTCAAGTAAATTTGAAAAAGTAAATACACATTTAGAACTTCACCTTTCCAGGCAATCACAGGCAGGAAATAACTTGGCCTCATTTATAAACCAAGTGGTGATGCTCCTCCCACATATATTTACATCTACCTCTTTTATGGGAAAGATTAGATTCTTTTGTTTTAACTTAGTAAGATATTGGCTAGAATAGAGGTGGGGAACCTTTTCATGTTGGAAGGCCGCATTATATTAGTTGTAATCTAATAAGGCACATCCAAGAAACATCAATTATATATTCTTCAAAATTCACATGATTTTGTAAAAGTCTAACTACTATGTATGAACTAACTAAAAAAAAATGAAAAATAATGTTAATTCTAAAGTTAACTAACCTTTTAATGACTTTGCTGTGATTGCTTTTTGTAGGAAAGTATTTGAATATTTGGTTGCAGCATGGAGGTCTGCAGTTTTAGCTGATCCTCGAGATGACTGACCTATTTGTACCCTTAAAATCTTTGCATGGATTTCCCATAATTAGTAATGGGACCCTTTTGGTTTTTTTTTCCATTTCAATAATAGTTAAATAGATGCCAAATTTATGGATTAAATTTTTAATCAGTGTGCTTCTGGTTTGTTGCCGATTGTGAGACAGTCATGGTGCTGCGTCAACATTAGACTATTTTGACTGACACATTCCCTTGAATACTTTCAAGCATTTCGTTACTGGTGAATTTTCAGTTTGGTTATTTTCATTCCTGATTATCTCTCAGAGCTACTGCTTCCTGTGATCATATGGTTGTGACATGGGTGGTTTTCAAAATTAAATTTCGCTTGCAAATCACATCAGTTTCACTTTATTTCTGAACACATCATCATTCTTTGTAGAGACTAGCCTAGCCAAGACCTAAATGTAGTGGCATACCTCACTGTTGGCCATATTTATGAATAAAGGTGAGATCAAGCTATTTTCTTTACTGTGGAAGAAAATGTGTTTTTGTTCATTGAATGTCCATGTTAGAAACCAGTGTTGTACCAGTGTGTGATATGGCTGAACTTGCCATCTTAACTAATTCTCCTGACGGTGTGATAAAAGACATTGACTGAGAGCAATCTCAGTGGAGATAATCAAAATTTTGTAGGTAAACTCAAAACTCTGCAATGATTCTGCCAGCCTAAATGGTAAATCGACACACATTTGATTATACTGCCAATGCCCTTCATGCCCCTCATTTTCTTACATTGACAAACAGTCCTCATCACACCCAGGAAAGCAGATCCTTCAAACTTCACTCCACCATACTCCTGACTCCATCCTCTATCCTCCTTGGATCCTCAATCCTCTATACCTCCAATCCAACCCAATAACCCACTTCACCACTCATTCACCCTTGTCAGACCTGAATGCAATGCAAGAATCCATTCTTCTGCTCCTCCCTTATGCCTTTTACTTAACCCAAGGAAAATCACTGACCTAGCACATCCACAATGGCACAAAGTTAACAGTGCATGTCACTTTTAAATGACCACAAAGCAGGTGCTATGCAATTCTCATGTGTTATTTTGTTATGAAATCAGGATTCTACTGAAATCTGTTTCACAGTAATACATTTTCTTGGCCTGTAAATATACATTATCACACATGCTCATTAGTTTTCTACAAATACATCATTGCATCCCAAACAGTCTTTAGGAAACTGAAAATTCACATCCTGCCTAATTAAGTCACGGAGCATACCACATTTCTCTTCACTGTGTGCTCCACAAAATCCAACCTCAATATTTATATTATAAGAAATTGTATGTAATATTCAATATTTCAGTTGTCATTTGATTTTATTTTCCTGCTGTCACCTTGGTTTCATTGCAGAAAGTTCAACTTTCTCTTCAAGAATCAATCTCAGTTCAGATAATACACCTCATGAATATTTTATTTCTGTACAATTCATGGATTCATTTCCCAAAACATTTCCTTTATTTCCCAAGCCAGACATACATCCGTATTCCATGCATCTTTGAACATTTTGATCAGCATTGTTAGTGAACATGCAATTGGGACCTGATAAAATGCTCATGAATGTTTATAACCAAGAAGTCCAACCTCATCAAACGAAAATCAGCAATTCTAAATTGGAATAAATAGCATTCCAAACTCAATCTACTCAAGTGAGAGGAATAAAATTAAAAGCACAGAAGGATTGTCTGTTGCCATTGTGGTAAGAACTGTAAAACCAGATTAGCTGAACTTATTACTATAACCTATTTTATTCGAACAAGAACCATGCAGACATGTTGGTTAGAAAGACTTTCATTTCCTACTTTTTCATTCACTCAACAGTATTCAGTGAATTCATTGCATTATAAAGTCCATCTTGATTCAATGTTATTGACGTTATTATACAAAAGACGTACCATTCTGAGTCACCATTCGTTTCAATCGTAATAGTCTGGTATCAAAACTTCTATTACAATTTAAACACAAGCTTAATAAGTATAAAGCTTTTAAATTCTTGAAACATTGAACCAGCTCCTATATTAACATTTTTTATAGGAACTTGGTGCTGGAAAGTTGAAGTCACTATTCCCAAGGACGTTGGTGTGAAGGAAATCTGAGTTTTAATCCCAAAGACATGGCGTAATCCAATAACAGATGACTGGAGCTCTTAATTAAAGAAATAAAAATGACAAAGAACCTTCGATGTAGATCAGCAATATCTATCAATAAAGCATTATATTAATTCCTACGAACAAGCTTCAATGGAATCACACCACTGAGAGTGAAGATTGTCACCAAGGCCTCAATGTACAAGAAACAATACATGAAAAGCAAGAAAGTACCAGTAGTGATTCAACAATGATGCCAATAACATTTCAAATGGATCAGGAGGTGCAATGAAAATGTGATAAGCTATTATTATCTGCTCTTATGTTTCCATAAAGAAACTCACTGCCACTGTTTTGCGATAAACTAAACGGTACAGTTCAGTTCTTACATATAAATTGACTGATCTCATCAGGAGCAATAGTGAGGTGCTACAATTTGTCTAATAACACTACAGGGTGACCCCTGTATCTGTGGAATTGTTTTCCGCGCTTTACCATGGCTAGAACATATTATAGGGTACGTTCCAGCATCAGGGACCAGGAGCCAGCCAGGAAGGTATGTTACCAATTTTAATGAGTGGGTTCACTCCTATCCGTGGTTTCAGGCTTCTGTGGTAAGTCCTGGAACATATCCCACACTGTTATGGAGAGGACTACTGTATCAGAAAGCCATCTTGCTCTGGTAGCTAACTAAAGATTTTTGGGGTGAATCATAGAATCCCTACTGTACAGATAGAGACCATTTGGCTCATCAAGTCTGTACCAACCGTCCGAACAGCATATCACCCACACCCACCAGCTCCATGCCCTATCCCTGTAACCCCACATTTCTCATGGCTAATCCATCTAGCCTGCACATTGCTGGAACTACAGAGCAATGTAACATGGCCAATCCACCTAATCTGCACATCTGTGGGAGGAAACTGGAGCACCCAACAGAAATTCACACAGACATGGAGAGATTATGCGAACTCCACACAGGTAGTCACGCAAGGCTGGAATCAAACCTGACTACCTGGCACTGTGAGGCAGCAGTGCTAACCACTGTGCCATCATGCCACCTTCAGGTATTATGTGTATGGATATCAGGTGAAGACAAGACTAAGCTCAGATCAGAAGATGGCACCATGGGTAACATCCCTGCTTCTAATCCAAAAGCTACAGGATCAGGATCCACTTCATGACTTGATGGTCAAGACAGGGGTACTCATAACATAGCCAAACAGTCTGAAAGTGAACTTGCATGTCCTAGATACTTAGAAAATAGAAACAAGAGAAAACCATTCAGCCTATCAAGTTCATTCTGCCATTTAACATAATCATGGCCAAGGAAACATCCCTGCACCCAATCTGTCCATCTGTGCCAGAATTTAAATTTCAATGAGACTCCCTCTTATTCTTCTGAACTCCAGTGAATACAGCCCAGTCAGCCTGATTCTTCCTTAAATTATTGATCTGCCTATCCAGGAATCAGTCCAGTCAAGCAGACTTCCTCTAGCACTGCATCTATGACAAGTATATCGTTTCTTAGGTAGGGAGTCCAAAACTACAAGCAATATTCCGGGTGTGTTCTCATCAAGGCCCAGTAGGAAAGCTGTAACATCTGCTTGCCCTATTATGCAAAGGAGACTGAAAGTTGAAGCTTTTTCATTTTGCAGTCATCTGACTGAAGATGCAAGAAGCAAGCATTAAAAAAGTGATACCATTTTATAAAGTATGAGAAGAGGGTACTGATTGGTTGTGACATCATTGGTGATATAATAAGAACAATTCACTGTGAATCTTAATTATCATACTAGAAAGGTAGATTCTGATTGGTGAGGGTGATTTCATGGGGATGCAGTAGAGATTGGCTGTCTCCATTCTATGAAAAGGTGCAATGTTTATATGAATTAATTTTGCCATCATAAAACAGTGAATTGTATTTATGTATAGCTTTTAGCATGTGCAAATGCATCATACTGCCAGCCCGACTGATGATCTTAAACTGGTTTCCTGTGTAATTCTTTGCACAGTCTTGATTACTATCTTTCCCTGTTATGGAAACAGCTAATCTCTGTTGTGTTTGGTGGTAACAACCTAACCAATCAGACCTCAACTGCCTGCTTGTCAGAAATAAGATCGACAGTTAATGGTTTTTGATGGATCACCATGCCAATGATGGTCCAACCAATCACCAACCTTTTCTCACACCGTATAAAATGGTGTCTTTTATTTCACATCTGCTTCTTGCATCCTCATTCACATGAGCACAAGATGTTTGTTTTCAGTGACTGATGTAGAAGGATATGTAAGTCGTTATGTCCATTGGCATTTCCAAATCTATTATTAATGAACTACTACTCTGCCATTTTTTTCTATCAAAATCAATAATTTTATATTTATCAATGTTATGTTGCATCTGCCGTACATTAGCTCACTCACACAGCCTGTCTAAATCACCTCAAAGTCTCTTTACACGATCCTCAGCACTCACACTCCGACCTAGTTTTGTGTTAATAGTAAATCCTGAGAACATGTATTAGTGGCACATGACAAGAACAGGAGAGATTCCTGGTCAGCTATGTGTGGAAAGAAATTGTGGCACCTAAAGCCACAGCAACTCAGACTCCTTTTGTGTTTGTACTGAGGGTGGGGGGAACGTCAAGGGTAGTATTTGTCTGGACAGCATGGCTGGTATGCATCAGATTGGCACCAACAGCACAGCGTTCAATCTCTATTTTGACTGGACCAGATTTAGAATCCACTATCCTCATTGTGGGAAAGCCATAGCACTGTTCCTGTCGTCAGAGAGAAAAGTCAAGTAAAGGAAGAAATGAATCAGTCTTTCATAGTTGCATGATACTCCCCAGCTAGGTACAGATCTGAATAATAGGGCTTTGCATCTGAGAGTAAACAGTGCTCTAAAATTTATACTTGATACACGTTTACCATTAGAGTGTGAGAGAAGGAAATTGTAGAAATCATGACTGATGATACTTGATTTATACTACAGCCTGTGACTTCACTAAGTGACCCTGTGATCATCTTCTAACCCACAGATATGGATTATGGAATGAACTAAACAAGGTCATTGAAAGCATTTGTTTTACTGTGATCAAATACAGTAATAAATATCTTGTTTCTGTAATTAGGTTTTAATAGAGGTCAGGCAGCTTGAGGGACAAGACTACGAATCATGACCTTCTGGCTTCCTGTTTGACTACACCTTAATTGTTCTGTGCAAAATTTACTTGAGCTGAGATACACTCTGTTTGTTCCCTACGATCATACTGGAGTAGCAACAGCATAGCCAGGAAAGGTTGGACAGTGAGTTGAAAATTTGTTCTGCAATGCAATAATGGATGGGGTTTTTTTGGAGGTTAATTGAAGTCATTAATATTGTTGATTAATAAATATTTAAATGGCTTCCTATTTAACTTGCACTACTTATTCATTAAGATTATTTTCTGAGAGTCACTTATTAGCTCTTTATCCCTGCCCTGACTGAGCACAGATACTGGTTGACACAGATCGCTAGTATCTTTCCAAGCAGGTTAGACCCATCGCAATGCAAGTACGAAATTCTAATTTGAAAATACAGACCTATAAACTGCCACACTCCATTGTGAATCTTTAGTAACCAAATTATTACCCTAATTCCAGTATCGGTTTGGCTCAGTGGGAGAACTCTAATCTCCCAAACAGGCAAAATATTTAATGTTTCTTATGTTTTTAACCTATGTTAAAATAAACAGTCAAAATTGCAAAAGACATTCAGTGTGTAGAAACTCTTTTCCTATCCAGTATGAAACAAGAAGAAAATTTGGAGCACTGCTGAATCTAATAGTAGGATATGAAACAAAAAAAAGAGGAAGCCTAGGGAAGCATTGGGATAATAGCAATCATAACAATAACAAGGGTTAAGATAAAGATTAAGAAGATCATAAAGATCAAAGTGATCATTTTAAACCAAAATAAATTTCAAGAGGCTGAGAACGGAACTGGGGAAAATAGAATAATGATAGGGAGCAATTAATTTGGAGTATAACTATTGGCATGGAATGTTTGGGCTAAAAAATCTTGCTTCTATATTATAAATACTGTGTCATATAATGTAAATACTATATCTACCTACAGAGCAATGAAACTCACCTGTCCACATACCGTTGATACAACGAGCCAAAGGAATATTAAACAAGACATATATGCCATGTACTATTTAAGCACACAGTGTCTCATTCATTAACACCAACATAAATCACTAACAAGTGTTGAGAAGATTTATCGCTCATGTTGAAGTTCTGGATGTAGGTTTACTCGCTGATCTGGAAGGTTCATTTTCAGACGTTTCATCACCATACTTGGTAACATCTTCAGTGAGCCTCCAGATGAAGCACTGCTGGTGTTTCCTGCTTTCTATTTATATGTTTGGGTTTCCTTGGGTTGGTGATGTCATTTCTTGTGGTGATGCCATTTCCTAGGGTGATGTCATTTCCTGTTCTTTTTCTCAGGGAGTGGTAAATGGGGAGCAAGTCAATGTGTTTGTTGATAAAGTTCTGGTTGGAATGTCACGAGTCACTAATTTGATGACGAAGTGGTTAACCTCTACTCTCAAGCTTTATTTACGGAGATCATTTGCAATGGTAAAAGCTATGATGGAAAGATAAACAATGTGTCCTTTGGCACTGAGAAACCAAAAATCAATAACTTTTAAAAGAAGATTGATTATGATATGATATGTCCCAGCATCCCAGTAGTGATTCTGATTCTTGGTTCAGAAATGGCATCCTAACTGTACTTGGTGAAACCAAAAGAGAAAATGCTGGAAAATCTCAGCAGGTCTGGCAGCATCTGTAAGGAGAGAAAAGAGCTGACGTTTCGAGTCTAACTGACACTTTGTAAAAGCTGTTTGAGCTTTGGCAAAGGGTCAGTTAGATTCGAAACATCAGCTCTTTTCTCTCCTTACAGATGCTGCCAGACCTGCTGAGATTTTCCAGCATTTTCTCTTTTGGTTTCATATTCCAACATCCGCAGTAATTTGCTTTTGTACTTGGTGAAAAGTGTGAAAAAGGTGTAAAATCTTCAGAATGGCATAGTTCTATTTATCACAGTCAAAAACTTTGGAGTTCTCCAAAGTATTTGTCCAGACTGTGATTGATCATTTGACCTTGTTTGACACACTGCAGAGTTACCCACATCAGTACAGTGATGTCAGGGAAGTAATTTCTCCAAGTTACATAATAACAGTACTGTATAGATTAAAACTGGAGCAATATCCTAAGAGTAGCTATCCCTAAACCAGGATAGCAAGATTTGTGTGAATTCCAAAATGTTCATGTAGAATATCAATACCAAGTGTCAAACTTGACAACATAAGATCGATATAAAAGAGAAAGCACCATCATTAAGAAAATAAAACTCTCGTTACAACTTCCAATTCTTAAATAGTTTGCCTGCATTCCACTATTCAAAATCTGATGCCAAGTGTTGTTCACAATCTGTGTATGAAGAACTTCCTGGAACCACACTTTTCTCTTGCCTGTGAACTCTCTTCTTTGAAGTGTCACAATCGGAATTCCATTCATCATTTATTGAAATCCAAATACAGAATGAACGTGAACTTACTAAACTAGGTTTGTCATTGTATGCATTGACCTACAGTAAATCTATGAATTTCTCAACACCTTCAGTACTATGTCACGTCTACTGCTGCCCCTAGCAGCTATCAGAATTTGACACCTTGAAGTAGCTGGTTAAATTGTTATATCAACTAATTCATTTTGGGAAGAAGGCAGGGTGATAAACAGGTTGATGTGGCCATTGTTCCCCAAAACTATTGCAGTGCTTTTCCAAAATGTTATAATATACTTTTACACAATGATGTATAAGGCTCTGTCACATGACAATCAGTAATGCATAGTTCTGTTAATAGAATAAAGTGTTCCATAGTGCATCACAACAGTTAATCAGATAGAAATAGACTCCAATTCAGAGGATGAAATGTGGGCCTGTTAAATAGCAAGTAACCTTCATGCCACACAAGAGCCAGGAAATTACCATTCCAACAAGAGGGAACCTAACCATAATCCATCGATGTTCATTAGCGTTACCATCACTGAAGTCCCATTATAAACATTTTGGGGATTAATGTGAATCAGAAACTGCTTTAAGTACAAGAGCAGGTCAGAGGCTCAGAATTCCATAATGGGTAACTCACCTTCTATCTGTTCAAAGACTGTCCACCATCTATAAAACACAAGTCAAGAGCATGATTGAGTAGTATCTAGTTAACTGAGTATGTTCAGTTCTAACAACAATAAGAAGCTTGACATCGTCCCTGGATGAAGCAGCGTGCATGGCTGACACCCTATCCACCACTTTCTACATTCATTCTACACCACCATTGCACAGTGGCAGCAGTGTTTACCCCATCCATAAAATCAACTGCAGCAACTCACTAACAGTCCTTTGGCAGGACCTTCCAAACTTGTGACCTCTGCCACCTAGGATAATAGCAGCAGATGCACGGGAACAGCACCAAGTGAAAGTTTCTCTCCAAAACACATGCCACCCTAATTTGGAACGATACCATTGTTCCTCCCCTGTTACTGGGTCAAAACTCTGGAACATCCATCCTACCAACATGTGGATGTCCCAACATCCCAAACACTGCAGCTTTTAAAAAAGGCAGGTAAAAACAATGACTGCAGATGCTGGAAACCAGATTCTGGATTAGTGGTCTGGAAGAGCACAGCAGTTCAGGCAGCATCCGAGGAGCAGTTAAAAAAGGCAGCTCACTTCTATCTCCTGCAGTGTACTTAGGGATGGACAATAAATACTGGCCAAATAGCGGTAACCACATCACTTTTTAAAAACAGAGCATATTATCACATTAAAAATGTTCAGACTTTGAGACTGAGTCCAGCTTCCAATATTGCTCAGTTCTGTAGCGTGCTTTTCTATATAGGAATGGCCAGGCTCTTGTGCAGCAGAGATAGCGTCCCTACATATAGGCCAGAAGGTCCTGATCCACATTTGTGTCATATTGTGTCTGAGCAGGTTGATTAAATATATCTACAGGAGACAAAAAATTAACAGCTGCCTCCACTTTCACCATCCAGTTAAGAATAGGTGGGCACAGATTTGGCCAGACGGCGTATGCCAGTAGAGTCTGTGTAAAACTGGTGAGAGAGATTGAGGGCACCTCGAATTTGGCAGCCTGCTTAAATTTTATACACTGAGTAACTTCTTAGTTCAATTAGTGTGGAGGAGACAGTCCTTCATGGGAATGGTTTTGGCTCTGGCTTCAGCATTTTCATTGTCGCAGTATTTTGTTGGGCTCATGAGAGGAGGCACCAATAACTCAATGGCCACAGAACTAACAAAAGGTACAAAATGTGTTCCTAGTCTTAGATTAAAACAGAGGGATCTGAATTTTGGTTTGATTTATACAATGACTGCTGTTGATGTATGATTCATACGTTTGAGTGTGGAACTGTGAAGATGTACTCAAGAAGGTGAGCAGGCATCCAACTATGACCCGCTTCATCAGATTGTCTGTGGGACTCCAACTGTTCAGTCAAATAAAAAGCTCTTATGTCACATTCTTTGAAGCAGCAGGAAACACATTAAATGTTTGCTCATGTCAGATAGCCATTTAAAATGAACTGAGACAGTTTAATCCCACAGTGTAGGACAAAAGTGATGGTGGAGGAGGGTCCTTTCAATTATGCAGCTAATGCCTCATGACAAAATGTATCAAATTATCTGCACCTCCATGTATGTGCAAGCAGGTAATCGCAGTTAAACATTTTTTTAAAAAAGAGATGAAGCAGGCGGAGCAAACTCATTAGCACACTCTTTAACCAACAATTTGTTAGATTTTGTGACATATGGAAGTTGAAACTATTCTCCAGCAGCCACGCAAAGTGAACAACAGTGAGTTGGCAATCTGTTTTACATCCCACCTGAGTTTCTTTTCCAAAAGATTTAAAATACTTTCATAACTAATCCAAGACGAAAACTTAAATGTGGGTGGGATATTTAAACAGACCACAGACATCCCTAAAATCCAAGTCAAGTACATTCATTTCCCCAATGAGGCACGGATTCATATGTTGGCAATCTTTACTGCTTCCCTCAATTAAAGCTATGCACCCCACAAGTCCTCCACTCTGATTCAAGCTGGTAGACTCCTTATGCCATTTGGAGCTGGCATTCATCTTCCTGCCCACAGTCCAAAGTGGCAGACAGTTATTAATCCTCATGCAAACAGGCACACTGCTCACCTCAGCTGGAAGGTTCACTTGTCTCTGCCTCCTGGCATATACATGACTGAATCCCTTTCTCTTACCTGGCCAGCAGACTCAATATTCCTTGGAAAGTTGCCTATCGGGGAGGGAAGCTGAATCTAAATAGATAAATGCCAGGTGCCTCTCACAATAACTAATCTTCTGAAATTGGAATTAAAATAGAGCCAATACGAAGCAGCTTGCATTGGAAGAACAAGACCAGAGGTATAGATAAGGTGACTAGTTGTCTTCAAAAAACACCTTTCCTCCCTATCTTCAGTTATTTGGAAAGTATCATTTAATGTGAAGAGGGTATACACAGACCTGCCGATGTGTAGTTAGAGTCTTGGTTTCATTGCCTCTTCAGAGCAGAAAGGAAGAAACTTGAAGTTATATCGCACCTTTTCCTTCTTTGTGTGGTTCACAACCAATGACTTTTGAAGACCAGTCACTTTCAAAGTCAGTGTTGCATTTACTTTCTGTTCTAGGCCCCATTAAAATGGTGATCAGGTGCATTGCCCTGAGTGTTTATGTTTCCATACTTGGCTTTTATTTGTTTTTTTCAGACTTTACTGAGGTGCAAGCATGGCTACAAGGCCAACATTTACTGTCTGTCTCAAATTGCCCTTCAAGCCATTTGTTTGAACCACTAAAATCAAGGGAGTGAAGGTATTCAAAACAGTGAGATTTCCATCATAAAAACAGAAAGCAGAAACTTAGCAGATCAGGCAACATCCGTGAAGAGATCAATGAAGTTAAGGTTTCAAATCTTTTTGCAAATTTCTAAGGGGTTGGAAAAGTGATTTTTCTTTCTATATACAGAGTGTTTTGGCATGAAGCAACAGTCTTGTTCCTCTGCAGCCTTCTGCAATAGAAAATCTTGCTTTGGGAAACTGCTAGAAGATCACACTCTGAAAGATAGCTATAGAATATCGTGATACCTGTCCAATAGAAAGTTCACATTATCCAAACAGCACCTACAATCGTGTTCTAGCCAATTCACATTGACGAAACACACATTATACCAGAACAACCTGTATTGGGAACAAGAATAAGTGGAACAGGTGGGAAAGGTTCCCCAGAGAAAAAGGCAGAGGGAATGCAAATGGTAGAAGAAAGGAAGCATAGAGAAAGCATGCATATTAATGGCAAGTGTTAATAGCAAAAAAAAGAGTCAGCTCTGCTGAGAGCAAACCCATGCAAACAACATACTGGAGGGATGAGGAAGGAAATAATTTGTGGGTGGCACGGTGGCAAGCACTGCTGCCTCACAGCATCAGAGACCCGGGTTCAATTCCCACCTCAGGCGACTGACTGTGTGGAGTTTGCACGTTCTTCCCGTGTCTGTGTGGGTTTCCTCTGCTTGCTCCAGTTTCCTCCCACAGTCCAAAAAGGTGCAAGTTAGGTGAGTTGGCCATGCTAAATTGTCCGTAGTGTTAGGTGAAGGGGTAAATGTAAGTGAATGGGTCTGGGTGGGTTGCGCTTCGGCAGGTCGGTGTGGACTTGTTGGGCCGAAGGACCTGTTTCCACACTGTAAGTAATCTAATCTAAAAAAAATTCAAAATAAAGATCAGAAGTCATGGTCTGAACTTGTTAAATTCAAAGTTGAGTCATGATGGCTCCAAAATGCTTAAGAGGAAAATAAAATTCCGTTCCTTCAGTTTTATTGGTTTTCATAGAACACTGCAGCAGACTAGGATGGAAATGTTCACTTGAGAGCAAGATAGATTATTGAAATAGCAAACAACCAGAAGGGTGAGGCCAGTTATATGCACAGAGCAAAGGTGTTCTGTAAAGCGATCGCAAAGTCTGCACTTGATCTTGTCGATAAAGAGAAGACCACATTGTAAGCAGGATATACAACAGGCTAGATTGAAAGAAGCACAAGTAAAATGCTGCTTCACTTGAAGATGTCTCTGGGTGTTGGATAATGAGGAGGGAGGAAGTGAATGGATAATTATTACATCATCTGAGTTTGCGAGGGAAAGTGCCAAGTGAAGAGATGTTGGGAGCGATAGTGATTTGGATCAGTACATCACACAGGGAAAGAAGGTTGTCAGAATTCTGAGAAGGTAAGGGAGGTGACGATACTTTAAGTTGTGGCATCCTGCTAGAGGTGGCAGAGGATGACAATTTGAATGCCAAAACTGATGAAGTGGGTAAATGAAGACAAGTGGAACCCTATCACTGTTCTGGCAGGGAAGAGAAGACATGAGTGGTAGAATTTTGGGAAGTGGCTTTGACATAGTTGAGGGCACTGTCAAAAATGGTGGAAAAGAATACTCATTTAAGGAAAAAGAAATTACATTGTAAGTGCTTCTGTGGAAGCTGGCATTACCTGAAAAGATATGATGGAACATTCTCAATCATTGAGATTCCACAGCCCTGTGGGGTGGAGAATTCAAAAGAGGCACCACCCTCTAAATTAAAGAATTTCATTCCAACTTTTATAGCCTATTACTTATTCTGAGACTGTATCTCTCACTCTCATTTCTAATTTTCTAAACACCTAAACCTCAATACATTGGCTAAATATCCTTCACTTTTTAATGTTTGAAAATGAAATCTTGTCCAACAGTTTTCTTTCCATTGGTACCATGGGGATTCCTTTCTTTATGAAAAATAATCAGACTCTATTAAGATTGTAACATTGAAAGCATTGCATGACCATCTGCAAATTCCCCTTCAAGTCTTTCACTATCCTGACTTGGAAATATATTGCCATCCTTTCACTGTCATTGGGTCAAAATCCTGGAATTCCCCTCCTTAATGGCATTATGCTTCAATCTACAGCATGTGGACTGCGGTGATTCAAGAAGGTAGCTCATCAATACCCTCTCATTAATAACCAGGGTTAGGCAATCAATGCTGGCATGGCTATCGATGCCCACATCCCATGAGAGAATAAGAAAAATGATGTGACAAAAATGGCAACCAAAAAATATAAACAATGGTCTTTATACGATTGACTTAATTAATCTGAAGCAACATTGCCGATTGCACCCCTGGTAGATTCAGCATTTCTTGATTAGGAAGGAGAAAAATAAGATAGTGCATTTTGTCCAATGATCACTGTTAGAAACCTTAGGTACTTTTTAAATAGCCTGATCAGAGATAGCATCTCTGGAACAAGTGGGACTTGAACCCATACCTCCAGGCTCAATTGTAGGTACACTATCACTGTGCCACAAGGGGCCTCCAAAGCCCTGTGGATTTTTACAGAGTATTGCTCAACCTCAGCAAAGACGTGCAATGCTTGAATTGGCTGCCAACAGCCCCATGAAAAACATTTTGGCAAATTATCCAAGGGTTATTCATGTTGATAAAGCTTTAAACCAGGAGGCATGATCAGAACAGGAAAAAAAGATGAGAATATGCGGAAACTGATGGTCTCTCCAGACATGTGACTAGGTGGGACAGATGTCCTGTTCTGACCTGCTTCTGTCTGATTAGGTCTGAAAATGTCCTCCAGCCTGAATACCAACTGAGGCTCTTTACTGTCAAATTAATCTCCATATAAGGACTATAATCTACTGCTGCAGCTAGTATTCAAATAATGGCAGTCAGGCATCTTGCCATGGTGGAACACCATCCAGTAAACTCTACTGGATTTGCCCTTGGTATACCTGGTGGGGGTGGGGGGAGAGATGAAGGACTCAGCAGTAGGAAGGGAGAAGCCATCCAACTTCCTTGGTTTCCAAGCCAACTCCCATCCCATACCCTGCTTTCTGCTCCCCCATCTGCCCACAATCAGGTCAATCTGGGGATCATCAGTCAATCTCAAGGTAGGCCCTAGCATACTCCCACAGTGGGGACTACTCCCACCAATACTGGAGAGCTGCTGGCCTCAACTGTTCGGGAAGCGGATGCCATGCAGGCAAGTTCTTGCTGATCTCTGAATAGCCCACAATGCCTCTAGGGGAAAAGCTGCATTGGACTCACTCCAGTTCTCTAACCATTGAGCAAGAGCTCATGGCCCACACTGGCCAGGTATGAAAATATGCAGCCACTGCTATGACTGTACTTTCGTGCTGCTAATATGAATTGGAACATAATAAAATTAGCTTAGCTTTGTATCTAACTATGTCATTCCAGATTTGAGGAAACTAATTGTGTATAACCAACAGGAACTCTTATAGTCATTGCCCATGTCAGTTTACAGCATCTCCATTGCCTTAACAGTCAATTCAACACAAACACCTGAATTCCCACTGTATGCATAACTACAGCTTCATGTTTAGTCCCTTAACAGATTGTAAGCATTTAATAACAGTAAATTAGCTTTAAGTAAATGGCTGCCAATGCATGCCCTGGGTTTCAATGCTAGAGGGCATGCTTCAAAACTACTGTTTATTTCATTTTGCAGTTCAGAAATTAGCATTACGCTTGCCATTATCTGTTCATTGCAAAGCCAATTTCCTATTTAACTTGCATTCCCTATTTAACTTTGATTCCCTATTTCGTGTCTTGATGTTTATTACTGGGCTTGATTCTCATCCAGAATCAAGATAATCTCATGCAAGAAGGCACAAAGCAGCCACAGAAGGTCGCACTACTGTGCTGCACTGCACACAGAGCAACACACCGTGGTCCGCTCACAGTGTAAAATTAAAAACAGCTGGTCATCCAAGACAAAGTGAAAGAATAATCACAGGAGTGAAACCAATCCAATTTGTGCAGCTTTATGCATCCCATTGCAGCGCCACAGTACCTTAAAAGCAGACAGTAGGTTTAATTCAACAAACATTTATCAAGCACTACCTACAGATGTCACTTTGAATTACTTCAGGTAATTTAAGATTCTTGATACAATTCTTGCTTAAGTTGTTAAGGCAGCTGCTTAGCCACTGAAGGTTGCATATGTTTAAAAATCTTTTTTTAACACCTTGAGCAAGCAAGACTAATAATCCAGCTGCAATTGTCATCAATCGACAGCAGAGACAATCAATCATTTTTTCGAAATCAACCTGTTTGGCCATGTTATGATGCACCACTGGGACAGATGGAAAATGAACGCAGACCTTCTGGCCCAGAGATAGGGGAACTAACTTTAAGTGACATAGGTGCAATAGGTAGGGCTCCTTATGGTGCAGTCGTAGTGTCCTCTCCTTTAAAGCCATGAGCCCTAAGTCTTATCTGTTAGTAAATGTGTGCCTGATTAGGTCCATTCAAAATATCTGGACACAACTGATTGTAATCTTGAAATGACTGTATGCACACAGGTTTGTTACTAAAGGTTAGTATCATTATTAGTTTGGTCTTTAAAAGTCAGATTCCAGAGCATAACATTGAAAAGTTACTTCCTTTTGGTTATACCATCAATTCTGATTTCATAGCGACTGACTTGCACACCTTAGTTTGCACCTACAAAGGTTAGATTTAACAATAAATAAACAGGAGATGTTATACAGACACTATCTCATTTGGATCCATTCAGAAAAACCAATAATGCAACAGCTTTCTAGCTTAAATCATCAGAGATTAAAAATGGGATGTTTCCTTCATTTGCCAAGGTGTAAGATAGGATAGCAGTTCGAATTTGATGTGGAGTGGTGGTTCAGATATGATGTTATGATTTTGCAGAATTTGTTTCAGTCTGAACTTGCAACCATGATGGAGCGGAGTGAGTTAATAGTGAAAAGCATGAATCAGCTGTGTTTCATCAAAGACTTATATTGGCCAGTCAATTAGATAACACTTGAATGGTAGAGAGGTGGGCTACATATTATTCGCAAACAAGGGAGCTGGTCCCATAAGGATGAGGAGAACATTGAAAGTCATGATTTGGAGATGCCTGTGTTGGACTGGGGTGTACAAAGTTAAAAATCACACAACACCAGGTTATACTTGGGAGTTTTAAAAGTAAATAATTGGTGAGAATACTTGGCAGCACTCAGGGGTTAAGAATGGAACCATATAAGGATGGTGTACAGGAAGGGCTAACATTGATGATGATATTCAACAGCTGTATGTGCCGAAGATAGTACAATCAAACTTGTTTTACTGCACTTTCTGTACTTGTGTTTTTCTGTACTCATAACGTATGACACTGCGGAAGAAAGAGAGTTTCGTTCCGATTCGTTGGACTTTACCTCAGACCGGGATCAGGAACAGTGCCAAGAGTGAACCTAAGCCTCCAGACCAGTCATCGATCAGGAGTCCCTGACAGACAGAAGGGTGTGGTGCTTATTGTTCCTTTTCGTTCCTTTTTCATCTGTTTTTATTACTTAATCAATGTTCATATCTCAGTCACTTTTTCTTTTTTATTATTATTATTTAATAAATGTTGATATTTAAACAAATTGCTGTTGTTGCATCTTCTCTTAACTACGTTAAACTGAATCTGAGGAACCTCTGGGATGCACCCTGTGATCCAAGACAGGTGGTCCCAAAGGGAAAGTCGTTGGGGAAGAAAGATTCCAGAAGACAGAAAGTGAGTCCACTTCAAATGGATTTGTGAAATGTTAGCATTCTGGTTCTGAGGACGATAGTCTCAACCATGTTTTGACATTTTTCTTGTTTCCCAGACAGGTAAATAATTCTTTCCAAAAAACGAAACATGTTTTTAAAGACAACCTTGTTATATTCAGACATGCAACTCTTATAGGAGCCAAAGATCAGATTTCTGAATTTGGACTGAGCTGGAATTGGATAATTAAAAAGCCATTCTATGGTCTGTTCAAGTTAAATGATGACTTCATGATTAAGTTGTCATTATGTTTCTAGTGACTAATATACAGCCTTTAACTCTAGAAATTGATGTTTGAAAATCAAAATTTGATAAAACTTAGTTCTTATTTTGATAAAGTCATGGAGTCAAAGAGATGTACAGACTCTTCGGTCTAACCCGTCCATGCTGACCAGATATCCCAACGCAATCTAGTGCCACCTGCCAGCACCTGGTCCATATCCCTTCAAACCCTTACTATTCATATACCCATCCAAAAGCCTTTTAAATGTTGCAATTGTACCAGCCTCCACCACTTCCTCTGGCAGCTCATTCCATACACATACCACCCTTAGGTCTCTTTTATATTTTTTCCTTCTCACCCTAAACCTATGCCCTCTAGTTCTGGACTCCCCCACCCCAGGGAAAAGACTTTGTCTATTTATCCTCTCCATACCCTCATAATTTCGTAAACCTCTATAAGGTCACCCCTCAGTCTCTGACACTCCAGGGAAAACATCCCCAACCTGTTCAGCCTCTCCCTGTAGCTCAAATCCTCCAACCCTGGCAACATCCTTGTAAATCTTTTCTGAATCCTTTCAAGTTTCACAACATCTTTCCAATAGGAAGGAGACCAGAATTGGATGCAATATTCCAACAGTGGCCTAACCAATGTTCTGTACAGTCGCAACGTGACCTCTCAACTCGTGTAGAGGCCTCACCTTCATCCCCCTATGCTCCCGGATCAATGAGTTTGACATGCTGCTAGACATCAAGCATTTCTTCCGCTGCCTTCGCCTCCGCACCTACTTCTTCAATCAGGACTCTCGCCCACCCTCTGACGACCCCTTCTCCTGCCTCCAACACATCCCATCCACCTGGACACCCCGTGCTGGCCTCTTACCTGCCCTCGATCTCTTCATATTCAACTGCTGCCGTGACATTGACCGCCTCAACCTGTCCACCCCTCTCACCCACTCCAACCTCTCACCCTCACAAGGCGCAGCCCTCCACTCCCTCTGTTCCAACCCCAAACGCACCATCAAACCAGCAGAGAAGGGAGGCTCAGTGGTAGTTTAGTGCATTGATCTTTACACTGCTGAAGCTAGACACCAACTCCTCCAACTGCCCCCTTGACCATGACCCCACCTCCCACCAAAAAACCATCATCTCCCAGCCAATCCATAACCTCATCACCTCAGGAGATCCCCCATCCACCGCCTCCAACCTCATAGTCCCACAACTACACACCACCCATTTCTACCTCCTACCCAAAATCCACTAACCCGACTGCCCCGGCTGACCCATTGTCTCAGCCTGTTTCTGCCCCACCGAACTCATCTCTGCATACTTCAACACGGCCCTGTCCCCCTTAGTCCAATAACTCCCCACCTACATTTGGGACATCACCCATGCCCTCCACCTCCTCCATGATTTTCGCTTCCCTGGCCCCCAATACCTTATCTTCATGATGGACATCCAGTCCCTGTATACCTCCATCCGCCATCACGAAGGCCTCAAAGTGCTCCGCTTCTTCCTTTCCCGCCGAACCAACCAGTACCCTTCCACTGACACCCTCCTTCAACTGACTGAACTGGTCCTCACCCTGAACAACTTCTCTTTCCAATCCTCCCACTTCCTCCAAAGCAACGGAGTAGCCATGGGCACCCACATGGGCCCCAGCTATGCCTGCTTCTTCATCGGATATGTGGAACAGTCCATCTTCCGCAGCTACAGTGGCAGCACCCCCCACCTTTTCCTCCGCTACATCGATGATTGTATTGGCGCTACCTCATACTCCCATGAGAAGATTGAACAGTTCATCCACTTTAATAACACCTTCCACCTCGATCTCAAATTTACCTGGACCATCTCAGACTCCTCCCTCCCCTTCCTAGACCTCTCCATTTCTGTCTCGGGCAATGGACTCAACACAGATATTTACTACAAACCGACCGACTCTCACAGCTACCTAGATTACACCTCCTCCCACCCTGCCCCCTGTAAAAATGCCGTCCCATATTCCCAATCCCTTCACCTCTGCCGCATCTGCTCCCAGGAGGACCAATTCCAATACCGAACAACCCAGATGGTCTCCTTCTTCAAAGACCGCAGTTTCCCCTCCAACGTGGACGACAATGCTCTCCACTGCATCTCCTCCACTTCCCACCCCTCTGCCCTTGAACCCCGCCCCTTCAATCACCACCAGGACAGAACCCCACTGGTCCTCACCTTCCACCCCACCAACCTCCAAATACATCGAATCATCCTCTGTCATTTCCGCCACCTCCAAACAGACCCTTCCACCAGGGATATATTTCCCTCCCCACCCATATCAGCATTCCAGAGAGACCACTCCCTCCGCGACTCCCTCGGCAGGTCCACACCCCCCACCAACCCAACCTCCACTCCCGGCACCTTCCCCTGAAACCACAAGAAATGCAAAACTTGCGCCCACACCTCCCCCCTCACTTCCCTCCAAAGCCCCAATGGACCCTTCCATATCCATCGCAAATTCACCTGCACCTCCGCACACATCATTTACTGTATCCGCTGCACCCGATGTGGTCTCCTCTACACTGGGGAGACAGGCCACCTACTTGCAGAACGTTTCAGGGAACACCTCTGGGACACCCCCACCAACCAACCCAACCCCCCTGTGGCTGAACACTTTAACTCCCCCTTCCACTCCGCCTCCTCCATTGCCAGACCCTGGCCACATGACGCCTGGAGTTAAGCGCCTCATCTTCCGCCTAGGAATTGTCCAACCACACGGGATGAATGTAGATTTCTCCAGCTTGCTCATTTCCCCTCCCCCCACCTTATCTCAGTCCCAACCCCTGTATTCAGCACCGTCCTCTTGACCTGCAATCTTCTGCCTGACCTCTCTGCCCCCATCCCCTCTTCAGCCTATCACCCTCACCCTCACCTCCTTCCACCTATCGTATTCCCAGCGCCCCTCTCCCAAATATCGCCCCCCCCCCACTTTTTACCTCAGCCCGCTTGGCACACCAGCCTCATTCCTTAAGAAGGACTTATGCCCGAAACATCGATTCTCCTGCTCCTCGGATGCTGCCTGACCTGCTGCGCTTTTCCAGCACCACATTTTTCAACTCTGGTCTCCAGCATCTGCAGTCCTCACTTTCTCCTACTCAATATTCTGACCAATAAAGGAAAGCATGTCAAACGCCACCTTCACTTTTCTATCTACCTGCAACTCCACTTTCAAGGTGCTATGAACCTGTACTCCAAGGGCTCTGTTCAGCAACACTCCTTGGTATACTTCTGATTCCTTTATGTGACATCAGTGTGCACATATATGGGCCAGGCAGAAGTTGGTACTGCAGATGCTGGAGACTATAGTCAAGACTAGAGTGGTGCTGGAGAAGCACAGCAGGTCAGGCAGCATCTGAGGAGCAGGAAAATTGTTTTTTCTGGCAAAAGCCCTTCATCAGGAAGAGCTGATGAAGGGCTTTTGCCCGAAACATCGATTTTCCTGCTCCTCGGATGCTGCCTGACCTGCTGTGCTTTTCCAGTACCACTCTAATCTTAATATCTATGGGCCAAATTAGCATTTACTTTTTAGTTTGCTATCGTACAAAAAATGTGCTGGCAGTTAATGAATTATTTTCACCTACCATTTTGAGTAAGTGATGGCCTAATGATATTATTGCCAGACTATTGATGGAGAGATCTCAGGACCTGCATTTTAATTCTGTCATGGCAGATGGTGGAATTTGAATTCAATAATAATCTGGAAATTGTCAGGAAAAACCTAATTGGTTCACTGATGTCCATCACAGAAGGAAATCTGCCATCTTTAACTGGCCAGACCTAGATGTGACCTCGGCTCCTGGTCAAGCTAGTGACACCCACATGCCATGAATGAATAAAATGCAATAACTCTTATAAATTGAATCACATTCAGCTGGACATAGCACCCTGAATACAACATATTTATTTTGCACAGAAACAGAACACAATTACTACGAAATTGTCCACCAATTCTGCCTGACCCACTAAGAGTCACCTGACATTTTCTGTTTTTGGTTTATATCTCCAGCATCCATACTGATTGGGTGAAGATTTCTGGTCTCTCTTGTGGTTGAAGATGCAGATGGTAATTAATTAGGCAGGATGGCAGTGTGCCTGAACTCTGCTGCATTCCTGCCTCCACCTGAATTGAGTCATGGTAACAAGCCTGTGAACAGCCTTCCCACCCCTACCAACTGAGACTGTCAAGTGTCCATTAATAAGCACTTACGTCCTCACCCCACAGTGGCTGGAATGAACCTGGTTGAACCTGTTGGCTATGATGTGCACAACTGGAAAGGCAGTGTGGTCTGCTTGTAATCTGAGAAATGAGAATCATAAAGGTGTGTGGGAAAGGCCACAAAGAGTCACTTCCCTGCCTTTGCTGCTGACCTTCCTAAATTCTTCCAGCTGTCTACCCCACAAAACCACTTCCACCATTACTGACCTGTAGCATGAACTGCTCCTCAAACCTGGGCCTGCAATGCTGTCCTGGCATCAGCCATGGCCACTGCAGTAGCACTGCCGTTCAACACAGCAGCCATTCTCCAAGTGAAACTTAATACAGAGAGGCCTTCTTGGAGGAACCACAACAGTCACTCACCATCTGTCTAGTTAGCAAATGAGTTTCCAAAGCCTCCACAAACAAGCCTGGAATTTCTACCTTGAAGGTTTTTGTTCACAGGCCTCTCCTAATGACATTGACACTTGATATTCCATGCTCTTGTGAACATCAAAAATACTCTGATATTTTAACTATGTAGCTATTCCACATGGAATGACAGGCATCAGCTTTGAGCCAAGTCCTGTTCCGAATTCATACATGTCCATTTTTGTTACTAGAAAACATTGTATAAAGTGACCAAGAGTATCAAAACTGACTGAACCCTCTCCCTTCCCTGGAACAGGGAGGTTAAAATCTCATCACCTGACCCCACATCAACTTAAAGCCGAATTTAACCCAGCACCTTCTGGACTCAATAGCTAACCTTCCTCGGTCTTTAAGCAGTAAGTCACTGAATAACTTGCAAAACTTCTATTTCACCTTTTTCAGATTCAAACACCAAGATTTTGATACAAATTCCTGGTCAACACAAATTCAGCCAATGGGATTAAACTACCTTCATCATTTGTTAGATCTAAAGGTCCAGAGTAAAACAGATAATTCTACACTGTAATTACACAGCAGACCAGTCAGAATCTATAAACAAGAAAAAGAAATTGTGATATTTTGGGTGTCTAACCCTTGATGAAACTAAATTCGTCAGAATCTTTCATTTTAATTTTCAATCTTCTGAGAAATGGACAGATACATATTCAAAGCATCATATAAAGTTTGATTTTGTTCTCCTTATTGACTTGCTGTGCAGTTTCAGCCTAATCTGTTTACACTTCAGAATCACAGATTTTACCTTTTTGTTGTTTACAACAATGAATTTAGGTAGTTTCAGTCTTATGGTTTATTCTAATATAATAGAAATATGCAAAGAGTGCTACAGAAACTATTATTCCAGTGTAGCAACAGAGTTAATTAATTGTTACTTTGCCTCAAACTGCACTGAAGCTGACCTGGACTAGATATTGATGGGCTGTGTCCTGTTTTCCAATATTTACAAACTTGATCTTGCCAAGTAAACAAAAACAAACTCTCATGCATATGCTCAAATTCATTTAATGTTTTCCACTTCAAATAAATTTGGCTGAATGCGGATAACAAATGGGTGTTCTAACTAGATGTATGAGCAATTTAATACAAAAAAATCAACCTTGAGGCCCAATTACATGTGAATCTGTGGGAAATAAAAGGTTGATTGGTCCATTCTCACATTAAGACAGAGACCAAAACAGAAACATTACACAAGATTCTGCATTGATATGGGAGAATGGTGTTTAGGGTAGTTGAAGTGGAACAGAAAGTAAATTGGGTGGATTTGTAAAAAAAGGTGCTTGTGATTGGGTTAGGGTTAGGGATAGGGTTGCCTATCTGTAACAGACTCTTTTCAATTGGCATCAAAGACAACTTTTGCTCCCTCAAATCTTGGGAGAGACTTTGAGATAGTCCTGAGGCAAACAAATTGATTTGAGATATTTAATGATTAACCTTGTCTACCTATTACTTTTGGATTTTCTTTTACCTGACTTTTTTCATTTCAAAGTTCAACAAAGTTCCAAAATATAATTTGATTTTTTTTTTAACCAACATCTAGCGCATTTTCATAGTGCAAATCAATCATAGGACAATTTCAGTTGTTGGTCTTCTTTATTTGCATTTAATATGTTTATAGAAAATACAGTCACTGCTTTTACAACTGTTTGCTTTGCTCTTGAACATATTGCTTCAAAGGGAATGTTTTACTTCATACTTGTGTGGTTGAAACATATTTCGCTACAATTGCTTTGGCAATGAGGTGCAGGAGGCAAAATAACTATTTGATTCTGAACGATTGCTATGACAGAACGTTTGATTGGTATGAGATCACTTGGGATGGACTAGTTTTCAATACGACAGAAGAAAGTGAATATTATGAGGGATATGAAGTTGAGGGGACAGAAGAATTCCCACATAAACATCATAATCCACAAAATAAAACCATTTGTTTATATCCATGTTCTTCAGTATCTAACAAGAGAATTATGTCACATAAATGTAACTTTTAACATTACAAAAGGCTATGATTGTGGCCCAAAGCTTAACAAGATTAAACAATATCTTAGATAGACAAGAAAACAAGCAATTAAAGCTCATGTGCCAAAAGTAGACACAAATGACAAGGTAGCAAATTAACACTTACCATCAACATTTTTTGAGATGGATGCATACTGAATCTATCAGCTTCATTAACTCACATTTATACAGTTATCACCTCAAGAAATATCATAAAATGCTTCACACAAACATAATCAGACAAAACTGAAAGCTGAGCCAATGCAGAGATTATACAGAAGCTGGCCCAAAATTTAAGAATAAGAAGTGGTTATTAAGGAGATATGTGTGAAGAGGGGCAACTCTTGGATCTTTGGTCACCCAGGCATCAAGTGACAATCATAAGATGAAGAAACAATAAGAGATCAGAGCTGGAGGAAGAGAGAATGCTGATGTCAGAGGTGGCCAGTTTAAGGGCTGGTAAAGATTACTTAGATCAGTCAGTACAGGCCATGAAGGAATTTAAACATGAAGTTGAGGATTTTAATGGAGAGGTTTTGGGGAAACAGATGCCAATTTATCAACTCAAGTATATCAACTATAGGTGAATAGGACAGCGTGTGAGCAGGAAAGCTTTGGATGACCAGATATTTACCAAGTATGGTGAATGTGAAATTGTCCAGAATCTCATTAGCCTCATCAAGTTTACAAGTTACTAACTTACAGATTGAAATGTCAGCACCTGGTGAGCAGACCATGTTAGAGAGACAGGTCTGGGTTATTTTTGTGCCTGGAGCAAGATATGGATTTGTTAGCTCCCTAGGAATAAGGAAGCCAAAGTTTCAAGCAGACGAGTTCAAATTTAAAAAGTACCTAAAGATGGGAAAAGGTAGGCACAGAGTTAGAATCAGCACATTCAAGGACTTGAGAGGTAAAGGCGTAATACTTGAGGAGAAAGAAACATTTATAATGTAAATTAACCATCATAGCTGAGAGTAGGCTAAGAGAGCAGGAAGTGCATGGACAAATGATGTTACAGCCCGTAAATGATGTTTACGGGCGGCATGGTGGCACAGTGGTTAGCACTGCTGCCTCACAGCGCCTGAGACCCAGGTTCAATACCCACATCAGGCGATTGACTGTGTGGAGTTTGCACGTTCTCCCCATGTCTGCGTGGGTTTCCTCCAGGTGCTCCGGTTTCCTCCCACATTCCAAAGATGTGCGGGTCAGGTGAATTGGCCATGCTAAATTGCCCGTAGTGTTAGGTAAGGGATAAATGTAGGGGTATGGGTGGGTTGCGCTTCGGCGGGTTGGTGTGGACTTGTTGGGCCGAAGGGCCTGTTTCCACACTGTAAGTAATCTAATCTAATCTAAGCAGTAATTTCCTTCCTCCATCTGGGGTACATCATGACAGTAGTGTGCTTCATCAACAAAAATGTTTTACTAATTCACCAAGGCTGCTCCAAAAGCACTTTCTAAACTCACATCTGCCTCAGCAAAGAGGACAGCAGGCACATGGGAACTACCACCTGCAAGTTTCCCTCCAAGTGATGTATCATCCTGACTAGGAATTACATTACAATTCCTTCACAGTGGCTAGATCCATTGTGGCAGCGCTTCCCTAAGAGCATTGCAAAAGCACCTTCACCCCATTGACTGCATTAACTCACATCAATCTCTCCCGAGCAAATCGAATGGACAATGAATGCTGACTCAGCACTGCCCATATCCCATGAATGCAGAAGTATAGAATCATAGTCAGAGAGATGTACAGCATGGAAACAAACCCTTTGGTCCAACTCGTCCAAGCTGACCAGACATCCTAAATTAATCTAGTCTCATTTGCCAGCAGTTGGCCTGTATTACTTTAAACCCTTCCTATTCATGTACCCATCCAGATGCCTTTTGCATGTTGTTATTGTACCAGCCTCCACCACTTCCTCTGGCAGTTCATTCCATACACTTAGCACCCTCTGTGTGAAAAAGTTGTCCCTTAGGTCCCTTTTAAATCATTCCCCTCTCACCTTAAACCTACAACCTCTAGTTTTGGACTCCCCTACTCTGTGTAAAGGACCTTGCCTATTCACCCGACCCATGCCCCTCATGATCTTATAAACCTCTATAAGGTCACCCCTCAAACATTGACACTCCAGGGAAAATAGTCCTAGCCTATTCAGCCTCCCACTATGGCTTAAACCCTCCAACCATGGCAATATTCTTGTAATTCTTTTCTGAACCACTTTCAAGTTCTGTGCTAAGACAGAAAAAGCAGAGGGAGGGACCTGACTAGGATTGTTAAGTACAAGAGAGAATTTGCAGCTGAATACATCTTCTCTGCCTCAGTGAAAAGCTAATTCTAAAAGAAATTGGAAAATTAGTTCAATTCCATCATGCCTTTTTGTTTTTGGTGTGCTAATAGGTAAAGAAATTCATATTTATGCAGAGTATAAACAACATAAGACAATAATAATGAGTTGGAGTAAGACATTTGATTGTTTGAACTTGCTACACTATTCTGCAGGTTCATGGTTGATTCTTTATGTCAATTCCAAATTCTCACATTATGATAAAATTATATCAAGCTCTGTCTTGAATATATTTAATGATTGACTATCCATAGCTCTATGCAGTAGAATAAGAACATAATAAAATATTCAAGGACTACAAAGATGTAAGATTTTCAAATTGTGTTTTGTCTCTAGGTAAGACATAGTGTGGCAAATTCATATTTACATAAATATTCTAAACATTCCTCTGGAATAAGTTTTGTCATTGAGCTGACCCTGTACCCTATTTATCATAAATAATGTCTGCTTAGACTTCTAATTCCTGTCTTTGTTTGTTACTTAGTCTATTTGCCAATAACAATTTACATATTTTCATACAAACAAATGTACATGGGATTATATCTCTTCACTGCATTAATCATATAAATACACATGGTGATGTCATATCTGACCTTTCACAAGCTGAAATTAACAGAAATAACATTTACGTGTCAATATGAAAATGTATTAATGAAATTGATTTGAACTGAGCTTTATAAACAGCATTGGGGTCAGGATCTGGTGTGGGCAGACTTTGGTAATCATGGCTCAAGGAATGCAGCATGATCTGCTGTCTCCAGAACAGTTGGAATTTTCAAAAGGCAGGAGAGGTACAGGGTGTGGGAAATATACTTGGAGACAATTAATGGCCTATTCAGCATACTGACAAACTTATTTCGGGATCTGTTTGTTCACAAATGCAACTTTAATTATTTTTTTTCAATGAACAGTCATGCGCATGTCAGTGTCCAGTTGTCTGGCTTGCTGCAGAATAAATTTGTTATTTTTGAAACTTTTGCGAAGAGCAAGCTCACACCATCTAGTGGGGTAGTGGTAATGTCAGTGAGTGAATTATCCAGAGGCCCAGCTAATTCTCTAGTAATGTGGGTTCAAATCCCACCTGATGTCTGGTAGAATTTGAATTCAAGTAATAGACCTGGAACAGAAAGGTAACCATGACAACAACCATTGATTGTTGTTTATAAAAACCCTCTGGATCACTAACTACCTTTACAAAAGCAACTCTCCCATCTTAATAATTTATTAGACTTGAAGTATAAGAGAAAAATGTCTCAAAGATTGACACCAGCCTCCTGAGAGCCTTAAACTCTGCCCTATTACATACTGAGTACAGCTTAGTTCCAGTCTTATCTTGTGTATGACAAACTGTTAGCATGGGCCTGACTAGGATTGAGAGAATGCAGCTGTTGGGTAAGAAAATCTAAATTTAGATTTAGATATAATTTTTGATTTCTAAATTTTGTTTATAGCTTAGCATTGGCATTAGATTGAAACTAACAGTCTAAATTCAGTAGTTGCCAGCCTTTAGCAGGGTTTAATTCAGTGAAAGTGCGGCTTAATGAGAAAGTCGATCCCCCACCAAGTAAGCTAGACAGCCCTTTTGTGTTAGGAACATATAAAGCTGGCCAACCTAGTATAACTTAGTATTTGAGTAAAAACTACAATAGAGTGCTGGAGTTAAGTAGAGGAAAGGAAAGTGGCCGAATAGAACGATAGCATTCTACAGCTTTGAAAAAGACCTTCTGCACATCATGTCAGCACTAGTCATCAAGCACCTATTTATTCTAGTCCTATATTCCACGTGGCCTGTAGCCTTATATGCCATGGCATTTCAAGTGTACATCTGAATACTTCTTAAATGGTCTGATGGTTCCTGCCTCTGCCACCCTTTCAGAAAATGAGTTCCAGATTCCCACCACCCTGTGAGAGGGGGAAAAGTTCTTCCATAAATCACCTCTTAAGCTCCTTCACCTTACTTTAACTTGAATCATAGAGTTATAGAGTCAAAGGTTCAGAAACAGATCCTTTGGTCCAACCAGTCCATGCCAACCATAATCCCAAACGAACCTAGTCCTATCTGCTTGCATTTGGCCCATATCCCTCCAAACATTTCCTATTTATGTACTAAACTAAATGTCTTTTAAATGTTGTAACTATACCCGCATCCATTACTTCCTCAGGAAGTTCATTCCAAACGTGAACCACTCTCCGTGTAAAAAAATTGCCACTCACGTCTTTTTAAAATCTTTCTCCTCTCATCTTAAATGTATGCCCCCTAATCTTGAAATCCCCCTTCCTAGGGAAAAAACAGCTGCCATTCCCCTCATCTGTACCCATCATTATTTTATAAACCACTATAAGGTCACTCTCAACCTCCTAAATTTCAGTGAAAAAGGTTCCAGCATATCCAGCGTCTCTTGCAACTCAAACATTAAATCTATGCCCTCTGGTTATTGATCCCTCAACTAAGGAAAAAAGGATTCTTCTTGTCCAAACTATCAATGTACTTCATAATTTTCTGCACTTTCTCAGGTCCCTGAGCCTTCAACCTAAGAAAATCCTGGTGAATCAACTCTACGGCCTCTCAAGTATAATGAAATCATTCTTACAATGAGAGAATAAATTTTAAAAAGAATGAACTCTTGTCTTTAGTTTACAGTGCAAAGCCATAAGACCATAAGACCATAAGACATAGGAGTGGAAGTCAGGCCAGTCGGCCCATTGAACATCTTAAAATATCTCTTTGGCTTACCAGGAGCTGCTGTTCCAATCAGCATGGCAGCAGCAGCTATACCCAACATAGTTGATGCTTGTAGGTGGCATTGCTACCAGGTAAGCAGGCTTTCTTGGATGTGCCCAGCAACCATTCCTGAGTGCCAATCCACCTCCTGACCAAGTAGACCATTTACATTTAAAGTTTGCAGTGCTTGAGCAGTGTTGGGAACAGTTTTGGGACCGGAAATTCATCTGGATGTCAAGTTGCTGACACTGTTCTGAAAATCCAGAGTCAATTTCAAATTGACCCCAGAAATTACAGATCATTTAGATCGCAATCTTTGATCTGATCATTAAAAACTTTCTAATGAATTTATTTGATTGCTGAAAACAAAACTGAAACAAGATGGAACTCTTCTACAGTTCATGGTCTGGACTTAATGTTGTAGAATATTTTGATCACTCTACAAGTTATCTCATCCTCTTTTTAAAAACACAGTGGAGTTTACTGAATGAGCAAACTCCATTCAACACATAAATCAGATGGCATCAGTGAACATTCAAAGTTTCTCTGATCATTTCCACATCAACCTTTTTGATTTTGATTTTGAGTGCTTCGTCACAAACCAAAGCTGCAGTATCCATTTTAATGAGGTGAAAACAATATCTGCAGATGCTGGAAACCAGATTCTGGATTAGTGGTGCTGGAAGAGCACAGCAGTTCAGGCAGCATCCAATGAGCAGTGAAATCGACTTTTCGGGCAAAAGCCCTTCATCAGGAATAAAGGCAGAGAGCCTGAAGCATGGACAGATAGGCTAGAGGATGGTGGGGATGGGGAGAAAGAAGCATAGAGTACAATAGGTGAATGGGAGAGGGAATGATGGTGATAGGGAGGAGAGAGTGGAGTGGATAGGTGGAAAAGGAGATAGGCAGGTAGGACAAGTCCGGACGAGTCATGGGGACAGTGCTGAGCTGGAAGTTTGGAACTAGGGTGAGGTGGGGAAGGGGAAATGAGGAAACTGTTGAAGCTGCTTCTTGGATGCTGCCTGAACTGCTGTGCTCTTCCAGCACCACTAATGCAGTATCCATTTTAATGCCAACTAAAATTATCATTTTTTTTTAGCCTTAGAGTCAAACATTACTTTGTGAACTGATCTGTGATGTTCAAATTATTTCTGGAGCCAAGTTCTACCCAATATGCTATAGGGCAGAGTTCAAGGTTCTCAGAAGGTTGGTATCAATCTCAGAAAGATATCACGCCAGTATTTGAAATCTAACAAGCTGTTAAGAGAGTTTGAGATTGATCTTGAAAATATCAAATCATTATTGTTGGTGACGTGGGAGGGAATGTCTCTGCCATTGTCTCAGCTTGCCTTCCATTTCTATAATCTTTGCTTAGTTTTCATAGTCTCCACTATGGTATTCACATTCACCAGGCTATATAAATACACCCAATGGATTTTTCAATTGTTCTCAATCATGAGCATAATCAAATATTCATGAAATCCAAATTCATTTTGCTTAAGATCTACACAAGACTCATGAGTTCTATAGCTTTATCACCAGAAGCAGTCTTTTCTCCTTGTTTAGATTTTAATCTATAAATATGAGTCGAAACATTCGGTTTCTACATTCCATGCTGTGCAATTGAGCTTTCTTTTTCTAATAGAGCCATTATCCTGGTTCTGAGATTTTGCATACTGAGAGCTCAAGAGCTTGATATTGCTCAAAGAACATTTTGTTTGAACTCACCATGATGCACTGTGGGCTATTATCATATTACCTCAGAACATTCAATTCCAACACATGCCGCTCTTAACATGCCATGTTTTCCATCTGCTGCGCATCAACTTTTTGTCTGCATGAGTTTCTTTCTGGTCTTATTAGGCAATTCCAGAAAATCGATCATCTTTTCAGAGTGTTTTGGTTGGCATGTTGGCTCAGTGCTTAGCACTGCTGCCTCACAGCACCAGGTTTGATTTGAATTCTGGGCGACTATTTGTACATTCTCCCTGTTTCTGCCAGGTTCTCTGGTTTCCTCCCATAATCCAAAGATGTTCAGATTAGGTGGATTGGCCATGCTAAATTGCCTTGTACTGTCCAAGGACATGCAGGCTAGTTGGATTAGCCATGGTGATTGAGGTAGGTCTGGGTGGGATGGTCTTCAGAGTGTTGGCGCAGACTTGATGGGACAAATGACCTATATCTACACTATAGGGATTCTGGTCCATTCTGACTGTTTCGGTTTCATAGCTGACTAATCAATTTGTTCATATCTATATAGTATATGATGTATCCTCACTAAGTCAGTTCTCTGTTTTCTGGCACAGTTTATGCATCAATGTAGTTTCCAGTCAAGCAACATAGACTCCAGCCTGGAGTGTGTTGTATTTCCAGACGGCGGAGTACTAAAGGTGCCAAGTAAGCAACTACCAACTGAGTGGCCATTTAAAAGTTAAAAAGTAATTCTGATTCTTTTCTTACAATTTGTTTTGTGAAAACTACATTTAAACTTAAATCTATCAGTTCTTAATTCACATCAGCACTTTTATTTGTGACTAGTTGTTTTCAAGATCTATTATGGGGAGGCAATGGCCGAAGGTGTTATTGCTAGGCTATGAGTCCAGAAAGGTGAAAGTGAGGACTGCAGACGCTGGAGATCAGATCTGAAAAATGTGTTGCTGGAAAAGCGCAGCAGGTCAGGCAGCATCCAAGGAGCAGGAGAATCGACATTTTGGGCTTAAGCCCTTCTTCAGGGATTTCTCGTGCTCCTTGGATGCTGCCTGACCTGCTGCACTTTTCCAGCAACACATTTTTCAATATTAATTCAGAAAATCAGCTAATGGCTGAAGATGGAATTTGAATTCATTCAAGAATCTAGAATTAAGAGTCTCGTTAATGATGACCATGAAACCATTGTTTTTGATGAACATCCTTCCAGGAAGGAACTCTGTCATCTTTACCCGGTCTGGCCTACATGTGAATCCAGCCCCACAGCAATGTAGTGGATGCTTAACTGTCCTCTGGGCAATTAGCGACAGGAAATAAATCTTACCTTAAACTTGAAATGCTCTGTTAGACTTGAAATTCAGGAGTAAAATGCCTTAGCAATTGACACCAGTGTGATGTGAGCACTGTGTCCTATCAGAATGACAGAGCAGACATGATGGGTTGAATGGCCTTACTCTGCTCCTAAATCTTATGAACTTGTCCGTTCATAACACTGCCCAATTATTTTCCACAAAAATGTGTGGACCTAGTTTAATTCATTCCATTCTAAATAAAAGAGCATAGTGTTAGGGTAACTGTCATTTGGACATTCAATAAATTTCACCTGAACTTATCAGTGTTTAGTTTATGGATTTACAAAAATACAAATTTTTTTTTCAAAAAAAGTAATAGATCTTTTATGTATATAGGCATATATATGTGTGTAATATAATATATATATTTACACACACACACACACACACACACACACACACACACACTCACCTATGTATCACCACATGTAGATTGTTATAGTTAAAAAGGGATGAGCTGTGTTGTCGTAGTGAGCTGGATTTTCCAAGAGGTGGAAATCTTTTGCAGATTGTTACTCCAGCTCCTCCGTATTATGAAGGAAGAGAGCTCTGCATTTCTGAATGGAGATTCTATTCAGGGCTCCCTCGCAGTGTAGAATTTCCATCATCTTTTCACAACAGTCAACTGCTGTAAGCTGAAATTTAAATATCCATACAGCTATTCTGACAGCTGCTGTCAAACTGTAAGTAACTAAATTTTGTGTGATGTAAAGGTGCTGGGAAGCTAGGTGCCAGACAACTTAGTGGATAGTCTGCCAGAGGGGTAGAGTGCCAGTTGGGAAGTGTGTTAGCCGTGGAGGAGCAGAGTGCCAGTAGTACAAGTCCAGATGGATGGGGGTGGGGTGCCAGATTAGTGGAGTGCTAGCTAGGTAGGGTGCCAATCAAGTACAATGTCAGCTGGCTAGAGTACCAGTTGGAGAGGGGATACAGAGCCAGGTAAGCAGGGTATCTAATGGGGATGGTGCCAGGCTCCAACTAAATAGGGTGCCAACTGAGTACGGTGTAAGTAGAAACAGGGTAAGGTAGCAGAGATAAGTAGCCAGATGAGTAGTGAGGTGAAGGATGTCAGGTAAGTAGTGGGATAGATTGATATGGGATATAGTACTAGGTAAGTTGAGTGACACCAGCTTGTTAGGGTGTCAGGTGTCTGGAGCATGATACCAAGTGGGAAAGGGTTAAGATGCCAAGTGGGTTGGGAGTCAGCATGCAAAATGGCAAGGTAAATAATGCAGTGTTTAGAGTAAGTCTATGTGGGTGGGAAAATCAAGTCCAGCAGGAGGAGAGGATGGTATACTTCTTTCAGGTCCAATATGGAGAGCAGGGGGATGGTCAGGCCATGTCAAATCCATGGAAGGGGACAGGGATCAGTGGCAGTTCAGGTCCAGTTGTGAGAGAGAGGAGTGACATGTCCCGGGAAGGTCAGTGGGTGTAAGTGATCTGGGGGAGATGTAGTTGCGAACATGTGAGCTAAGTTTGGCATCAGTTGAATAGTTATTCATGAGTTGTCTATGTATTTAATAGTTTAACATTTCCTGAGGTAATTATGTACTTAAATTATTTGGAATCCTCCAAAGTCTTTGATTTAAATGCAATCTTTCAAAGACTTCCTGGCAACGAAGAAATGCCCAGCAGAAAATTCAATTTCGGAGACAATTCCTTCAGTGTGTGCTATGACGGGGATTCCTACACTTCCAGAGCCAAAAACCAAAAAAAAAACTAATGCATCACAAACTGAAGAACTGTGGAAGCTGGAAGTCAGATTCAAAAACAGAAATTGCTGGAAAAACTCAGCAGGTCTGGCAGCATCTGTGGAGAGAAAGCAGAATTAAGGTTTTGGATCCAGTCAGGATCCAGGCACCCTTCTTCAGAATGAAAGAATGAAGATTTGTATCCAAACTTCTTATTCAAATTTCCAAAAAACCTGTACACATGATATAGAAAGCAAGAGAACAAGACAGTTGCCTCAATGGTCTAAAGCCTTGCTTTGAGGAAATGAAGTTTTCTACCCCATGCCTTCTAACCTCTATTTACATTTTTACATTGCAATATGAAGCATTGGACCATATAAAAAGTATGACGAATTAACAACTCTCTTTCCTTCTCTCTTAAAAAAGAGTGTGTTCTGGAGCATGTTGTTACAGCCATCTACCTTGACCAGTCCACCAATAGCAGACTATGTGACCATGTCAGACATTAAAGTCAAAGCTGGAACCTGGCCAAACACGAGAAGCTTTCAGCCTGAAAATACCAAGCAACAGTCATGAGTGGAATACAAATTGATTTTTTTTTCATCCCTCTTTCCTTTGGGATGCTGAAGCTAACAGGAGTACTGTATGAGGACTATTTGCTGCTATGTAGCTGCGGGGCAGCTGAATCCATTAATGCCATCATCTTATCTTCCTGGCAGTGAATGCCAATGGAAGGCCCTGTAACTGCAGCTGGACCTATAAACATCACGTGCCTTAGCTCCACAAGGCAATACTGCCACCCCTGTGTGAAAGAATTATTTTCAAGCATCACAATTCACATTCAGTGTTGTGAGAATAATTACAGGGCTGTAATGCAATCTATGGGCATAGATAATAGAGCAATGCACAGAGTGAATCATAGGTTTCTAACTGCCATTGCAACAGAGTTGTCACGTCATTCCCTGACATCTGACATTTCTTGTCATTTGCACTCCCTTCGTTATAAAATATGCAGGGTTTTTTTAATGCAATCAGTAGATATTAATAATCCATTCTCTACAAAAGATATATCAAGAAATTCAAATGAAACAACTGCTGCATTTAAAATTTCCAGAGTAATCAGCAAATTTTCAGGGCTTAAAAGGTTTATGTAGGACATAAAAGATAAAAGCACCTTGGTCATGTGCAACACTGTGATCAGCATCAGAGCTATCAACCCTCATTCATTTGAGTTTGACAATGTACCTTCTTTTGATGTATCTCCATACTGAGCCAATTTCTGCTTCCTCTTCAGCCAGCTCATTCCTACTGATATCTGAATCAATGCAAACCGCAAAATGCCAAATATCATACAAGATATACACTTGTGGAAGGTACCCCAGGCTCCTAGATTCTTGGGAGCCGCACTCAGCGTGAGTGTGCTTGGAAAAGTACAAAGAAAATTGCAGAGAGAGAAAAAAAGCCATCAATGGAAGAAAGCAGTACTTCAGTCTGCGGGCACTCGAATGACAAATGTTAATCAACCTTTGTTCATACAGCACAAAATGCCATTTACCTCCCTCAGCTACACTACAGTCATTTAAATACACCTCTGTTCACTGATCTTTATTTATTCATTTGTTTATAAGATTATAAATTATCAAAAGAGTGTAACATGTTACTGATCACTCTACTGATCATCTAGTATGGACACAGTATGGTCATTAAGTTCCTTTAGCAGAGACATTGGAAACAACAAAGCCAATTTTTTGCGATTATTTTTCCCTAAAGGTGGTGATTCTTATTTAAAAAGCAAGATGCCAAGGCCTCATTGTTATCTTATCGGTATGACCACTCCTCACGAACAATGGCACAAAAATGTTTAATTTGAGACCAGGAGAGAAAGGACATCTGAAACACCACCATACCCGCATTCATACAGTTTCTGGACATTCTCAACCCCTCCCAATGGCCTTTGAAATTAATGCATTGCTCAACAATAGCTCAAGAGCAGTTTTTGTTAAAGGGATCAACATATTGGCTAAGAAATGGATCAGGAAGTCTGACTGAAATAACTGCTAAAACAAGCTATCGAGTAAATCACAGAATAGGTAAGGAAACAGCAAGCTGTATCTTCTCACATACTGTTTTAATGTTCTAATCAATCATTTTGGCTATCACCAGAGTATTATCTAATTGGCACTTGCTTGAATCTTCTTTAACTATGTAGCTAAATTACAGGGTCAGAATATACGTTTGGGATTGTGTTTCAGTATAATTACTCATTCACATCATAAATGTAATCCTTTTGGATTCAACTTATGCCAGACACTATATTTGGTACCAGCAGAGAAGCATACCCTTTTCAAATGAGCATGATCACTGGCTCAGAATAATAAAACTTGAAGAACTAACTGATTTTTTTTTCATTACAGTTAGAATCAAAGCAATTTGAAAGCAAACAAAAAGAAGTTTGGTGAATAAAATGGGTATGACTACTTTTGGGAAGTTTCTATTTGAAATTAGTATTTTTCTCGAGAGCAAAGTTGAGAGCTCTATTTTAGCTAGAGGAAATCTAGGAGCTATAATATATCTTCAATAGTCATTTTGTGTGATGGTCAGAAAACATGCAGTAAAAGGGGTTAGTAGCTTTTCTGCGAATTGTTCGTGTGCATCATCAATGGTTCAGGTAACATGGAGCTGGAAACTGAGGAAGATTCTGACCATGTCCTGCGATATGTAATGTAAATAGGCAACAAAGTTTATTGGTTTATAACACCATAGTTTCCAGCTATATTCTATCAGACACATGAAGATGCCAGCTGCTGTATAGCATATTTCTGCTTTAAATCTCCAGCTGTGATTACAATTCCAGTAAACACGTTTCTACAAAAGTTAACTTTGAACATAGAAGCATCAGTTCTGCATTATCTTTTTCCCCATTGGCGGTAATTAGTTTCTTTTACTTTAGAACCCAACACCACACAGCCAATCACTTTGGCAAAGGAAGCTCAGGCTGTGTACCTATCTAGCTGGTATCCTAACACAACGGTCATTGTATTTACTGGAAATAAAATTAATTAAAGTCAAAGCAGGAATGTAACAGCTGGTTAGGTCACAACGTAAAGAGCTTTGCAGTGTTCCTTATGGTCACCTCATGAACACATGACTCCAAGTCAACTTCAGACTGCAAACACCTTTGTGATTCAAACCGACCATCTGTTCAATTTTGTGTCATCTCTATGCATTAAATTAGAACATTTTGAGATGATCAAATTCACTGCTTTACAAAAACCAAAACCTCCACCATTATCTTAGAGTCAATGCTGACTATTTCAAAATTTACCGTTGTATACAATATAAATCAAGCAATACAAGTTGTGACCCTAATTTAAGTAATACTAGCACCGTTTAGGATTCTTCACATTAATATTAAGAACATTTCATTTACCTTAGTATTAATTCAATTCTGATGAAATAACATGCAAAAATATTCTCTTTTTTTAAACAGGTTTATGTAAATGCAAAATGGAAAATAAATTATGCAGACAGTTTGTGGCAATATCAGCATAATGGTTATGTTACTGGACTAGTAATCCAAAAGCATGATTTCAATACCCACCATAACAAGTAAGGAATTTTAAATTCAGGTAGTTAAATAATTTGACATAATAAGTAATGGTTCTGACATGTTCATTGTAAACTTGGTTCATGACTTATCAATTTCCTTTTGAGAAAAAAAACCTTCCTGTCCAGCCTGGCCTATGTATGAATTCAGCTCCTCAGCATATGATGCACAATATCTTTCTGAAATACCTAGCAAACCATTCAGTTGTTAAGAAGTTGGCTCACCTCATTATCTCAAAGACAATTCATCAAAGCTCCTCTGACAGGACCTTCCAAACCCATGAACTCTATCACCTCAAAGGACAAGGAAAGCACGTACATGAGACAGTGCCCACTGCAAATTCTCGTTCAAGCTATATACCATCCTGACTTGAAACGTAACCACCATTCCTTCACCAACAATGGAGAAACTCCTTTCTTAATTGTACACCCCATCCATAACAGTTTGAGATGGCAACTTACCATCACCTTCTCATTGGTAATTAGGAATGGAAATGTCCCAGCCAGTGAAATCCACATTTCATGAACCAATAAAATAACATTGAGTTTGGCAATAAACATTGGGTTTACAAGAAGCAAGTAAAAAATTAGGTCTGCAGATGCTGGAGATCACAGCTGCAAATGTGTTGCTGGTCAAAGCACAGCAGGCCAGGCAGCATCTCAGGAATAGAGAATTCTATTCACACCTCATGAAAAACTATAAGGTAGCAATATTGTATTATGTTGATTTATTGTTCGATAGCAATTATCTGGAAGCATACAAAAACTGATTATAGCAGCAGGCAGTTACTGATAGTAGTCCAGTTGGTGCACAACTAAGATTGGATGTGAAACCTCCCCTAGCCTGTGACTGTTAATAAATATTAGGTTAAGAACAGAAAATGGTGGAAATACTCAGCAGGTTTGGTAATACCTGCAGTTCAGAGAAGGTGGTGAGGCTGGTGGAATTGTAACATTTAAAAGACATCTGGACGGGTATAGGAATGGGAAGAGTTGAGAGGGATATGAGCCAGATGCTGGCAAGTGCAACAAGATCAGTTTAGGATACCTGGTCAGTGCAGATGATTTGGACCAAGGATCTGTTTCCATACTGTACAGCTCTATGACTCTACACGATGGATTTTTAGATTGGATTAGATTAGATGACCTACAGTGCGGAAACAGGCCCTTTGGCCCAACAAGTCCACACCGACCCTCTGAAGAGTAACCCACTCAGACCTATTTCCCTCTGATTAATGCACCTAACCTATGGACAATTTAGCATGGCCAATTCATGCTCCTCCAGAGCACCCAGAGGAAATCCACACAGATACGGGGAAAATGTGCAAACTCCACTAAGACAGTCGCCCAAGGTTGGAATCGAGCCTGGTGCCCTGGCGCTGTGAGGCAGCAGTGCTAACCATTGAGCCACCATGCTGCCCTAAATAGCAATCTGAGGTTACATGGCCACCATTACTGATACTACCTTTTTACCTTACATTTATTTAATTAACTGAATTTAAGTTCTCTTACTGCTATGGTGATAATTGAACTCACATCTCTGACTCATAAGTCCAGATTTCTGGACTACAGATGCTGTAACATAATTGTTGTTACTATTCAGATTATTTACATAAATTATTCATTATGTATTTACATAAATTGTTTATTTAGTTTTGCAATCCACTGCTTATCACCATCCAAATCTACAAGTTAACAATGCAGCAAGCTTTGAAATTGGTTTATTTAGCTAGGAAAGAAAAAAGGGTTTCATTTTAAGTAAATTATTTTGCATATTTTACCCTGGTTACCCCATGATTAAAAGAATGGATTTTAATACTGAAATGTCATTGATAGTCAAGCTTACTATTTCAGTGAGACTGCTATATCTCAGCCCAAACACACTGTAAAGCTAATTTCACTTGAATTTTTTTAGCTCAATGTGTAGCAACAAGTTATGCATAATAAACGATGCATGTATTTATGTAACATTTCACTATCACTATGGCTCATTGACTTGTGCAAAAGTTGGTTATCCCCTTTTATTAAAAGCACTGCAATAAGGGCATACTTTTGGAAGAAAAAGGATGAGATTATTACCATACTCTCAGCAAACACAAAAGGTACAATGCATCGTTCTCAATCTGGTCAGTGTGATAATGTGTATGAGTAATCTCTGATGACTTTCCCCGTAAAGTAATGGCAAATGCTCATTCCAGAAGAATTGGTAAGGTCAGGTTTGAAATCAATATATCCATCAATCAGCATCTTCCAAATGAGGCATTTGGGAGATTTTACTGGCCATCCTCTGCTATGGTCTGTTCATTGAACTGAGGTAGGGCAAATTATAAAATGGAACTGAAGCTTTAATGGTCTATTATAAAAATATCTAGTTCGAATTCTCACTTGAGCATCTACAATACGCTTCAGTTGTAAAAATGAAATGTTCCATTATTTCATACTGTAAAAGATAAGTGACCAAGAAAAGCCTGACCAACTCATCATGCTGAATTCTCCCATATGCAGTTACTGTGGTGAGCCACTTTGATATTAGATTCCCTACAATGTAGGGACAGGCCATTTGGCCCCACAATTCCACACCAACCCTCCGAAGAATAACCCACCTAGACCCATTCCCCTGCCCTATTACTCTGCATTTACCCCTGATGAATGCACCTAAATTACACGTCCCTGAATACTATGGGCAATTTAGCATGGCCAATTGACCTAACCTGCGCATCTTTGGATTGTGGGAGGAAACTGGAGCACCTGGAGGAACCCCACACAGACACTGGGAGAATGTGCAAACTCCACACAGATGTCACCCAACCTGGGAATCAAACCCAGGTCCCTGGCGCTGTGAGGCAGCAATGCTAATGCATAAGCTACCATTTTCAGTCTGCTGTGTGAATTTACTCACATAATCTCAACATAATTTTTACCTCGTTCATTATCATATCAAGCTCTTCGGCACAATTCTCACGAAATCACATGATGAGAGAGGTGGAACCCAACTCTGGCATACCCAACTCTGGCATACCCAACCCTGGCATACCCAACTCTGGCATACCCAACCCTGGCATACCCAACTCTGGTGCTATATTTAAACAGCAGCATTCAACCATGAAATGTCAGAGAAAAAAGGTATGCTTCCTCTCTGCTTCCAGGACAGGGATCTTGAGTTACTGGAATGGATGATGGAGAGGATTGATATCCCTGCTCCTGCAAAGGAGGCCAAACAACCAAACAGCAAGGGCAGAGATTGCAGTACAAGTCAGTGTTGTGTTCAATATCAAAACTGCCATACAGCAAAGCCACAAGAAGGTCAAAGACAGCAAAGCCACAAGAAGGTCAAAGATATTCTGCATTCTGCAAGAGGAAGTGCCATTATTTTCTTTCTGATAACTCACACTCACACTCTCACTCTGTCACTGCACAGAAATCTCACCAAGGCTTATGGATGGAGACCCACAATATTCCATGCACCTCATCCATTCAAGCGCTCACATCTACATCATTCTCCAAAGCTACTAGCCTTTCCTGCCCTCTGCAATTCCTACTCACTTACTGAGCACACCTGACTACCACTTCTGCTCTGACATGACCAATAACTGCTCTTGCATCCACTTCCATGATATTCTATCTGTTGCCTTGCTCAAAGCAGGAAAAACTGGCTCCCTGTCTGGATGTCTCCACAGCACACAGACTGGGTGGACCTGGAAGATGAGGTTTCCTCTTACGAAAGAACCTAGAACTGGGTGTCATTTTAAATTAAGAGATTGCCCATTTATATCAGAGTTAAGAGAAATTGAGAGTCTTTGGAACATTCTTTCTCAAGTAGTACTGAAAGCAGAATCTTTTAAAGTATTTTTAAGACAGAAAAATTTATATTTATGCTAAGGAAGGACAAGGTGAGGTGTATATTGATTATCAAGATTAGGAAAGAAGATAGAGTAATTAGAATGACGATGATCATATTGAGCAGGATTGACAGACTAAGTAGCCTATTCTTCCTACTAATTTGTGTTTTCATGTCATGATTTGGACGATATTTGAATATTGTTGTTAACTGTACACTTGATGACCACAAATGGAAATAATAATGGTGTTTACCAACATCTTGTGGGTTGTCATTAACTAGAAGCACAAGTGGGCTCTCCACACAAATGTCATGCATATTACTGCTGCATGACCTTGTGAGCAGCTCAACTAAACATCTCTATACAAGGTTAGTTGTTAAGTGGCCAACTGTAAATATCTATCCTCTCCATAATTGCTGCATGTACCTACAGTGCACTCTAGCTGCAAGATACACTTAGTCAATTTGTCACAGCTTTTTAAATATCAACTTCCAAACCTGTTCTGAGGAAGGGTCACTCTACCTGAAACATTAACTCTGATTTCTCTCCACAGATGCTGTCAGACCTGCTGAACTTTTCCAGCAATTTCTGATTTTGTTTCCAAACCTGTAACCTCAGTAACTAGAAGGACAGGGGCGGGAGAGGTGTGGGAATATCATCACCTTCAGGTCACATCATTCTGACGAGGACACTAGATCCTGCCAGTCTGCTCCAAGGCTTCTACCCAGCTCAGCATGCTGAAGGAATGGCCAGCAGTGCAAGATGAAGATCAATAACCTTTTTCACTCCAAGTAAGTAATTTACCCCACCCAGTCTAGGTACCGGCACAGTCATTTCATGTCCTTTCCATATTTCCAGCGTGATGGAAGCCAACAATAATTACACCTTGAACACTGAGTCTAAAGATCAGCCTCTCCATTTTGGTGAACCCCCAAACATAAGCATTCCCTTCCTGGTTGACCAAATAATAACCATAGCGAAAACAAAAAACTATTAGTCAATTCAGATTTTGGAATTCTAACTCATTCAATTCAAAGGCAATCATAAGCCACAATCATCCACACCATTCCATCCTTCATTTTCTTCAGTTGAAAACCATTGTCTTCAGAATCTGCAAATCAAATGACTGAGAAATCCACATAAGTAGAATAAGACCATAAGACAAATGCAGAAGTAGGCCATTTGACCCCTAACCCTAATTCAACATTCAATACAATCTTGGCAGATCTGATCATGTTTAAATTCATTTTCCTGCCTTTTCCTCATAATGCTTGATTCTCTTACAGATGAAAAATCTGTCTATCTCAGCCTTGAATATACATAATAACTTCAATGGCTCTCTGCAGTTGTGAATTCCACAGTCTAGCCATCCTGAGAGAAAAAATTCTTCTCATTCCTGTCTAAAACACTTGGCCCCTTATTATGAGAATAAGCCCTCTGTTCCTAGACTGCCCTCTGTTTCTAGACTCTCTCAATATGGAAAACAACATCTTTGCATCTACCCTGTCAACCTCACCCCCTCAAGATAATCTTGTACACATTTAATAGGGAAAGGAATTGAGAATGTAGTTGTGGTAGGGGACAGCAAAATCAGAGGGATAGATATTGTACTCTACAGTTGTAATTGGGAATCCCAAAGCTGTGTTGACTACCTGTGCCAGTGTTAAGGGCATTTCCTCAGGGCTAAACTGCAACTCGGAGAAAGAGGAGGAATCCATTAGCCATCATCTATGCTGGTACCATTCACATTGGTAGGATTAGAAAAGAGGTTTGTTAAAAGACTTTATAGAGTTGCAGGGACTAGGAGAAAGTGAGGGCTGCAAATTCTGGAGAGTCAGAGTCGAAAAGTGCGATGTTGGAAATGCACAACAGGTCAGGCAGCATCCAAGGAGCAGGAGAGTCAACATGTTGGGCATTAACTCTTCATCAGGAATGCGGGGGGGGGGGGGGGGGGGGGGCGAGGGGAAAAAGGGGGCTGAGATATAAATAGTAGGATGGGAGTGGGGCTGGGTGAAGGTAGCTGGGAAGGTAATAGAAGGTGCACATGGGGGATGATTCTGATAGGTTAGTGGGGACGATGGAGCGAATAGATAGGAAGGAAGATGGACAGGTAGGACAGGTCAAGAGGGTGATGCCGCATCAGAGGGTTGGATCTGGGATGAGGTGGGGCAAAGGGAGATTTGGAAACTAGTGGAGTTGATGTTGATGCTGTGTGGTGGGAGGGTCCCAAGGCAGAAGATGAGGTGAAAGAAGAGGAAGAATGGCCTATGAATCCTGACTGTCTTCTGTGTTAAGCAATTGTCAATTGTCAAAAATTACCTCTAAAGTCTAAAACATTCTCTAAAATTGTCAGATCAGTTTTGTCATCACCCAAAACACAAAGTTTATACAGAATCTTAACTTGGAACAAATAACTTGGAGTCTATTAAACATTTCAGCAAAAGTAGATTTGAAGCCCATGATCACTCAAACTGTTAAAAGACCTTGATTCTAAAGGAACCAGTTACCAGTGATTTCTCATCAGCAAAAAACATGAGTAGCCATAATGCAATAAAAACAGAAAGCACTGGAATACCCAACAGGTCTGACAACATCAGTGCCAAAAAAAGTAGACTTTACATTTCAAGTCCAATATCTTTGCAACTTTGTTTTCAAAATGTAAACTCTGTCTGTGCCCACAGATGCTGCTAGACATGTTGAGTTTCTCCAGAACTTTCTCTTTTTATTTCAGATCTCCAGAATCCTCAGACTTTATTTTAGCCATGATGCCATATTGACAACATGAATGAAATGTCCATGATTTCTATTATGTCTGGCAACTGAATTGTGTTTTGGAAAGTTTCAAATCCTTCTAATAAGAGCAACAAGGACATGAGCAGATAGTATAGATGGCTGTATGATTGACAGAACAAAATTAATAACTATGGTTATTACCAGATTTAAAATCATGCAATAACAAGTTCGCTGCAGTTCCCTTAAGTCTGTTAACCATAGAATCATAGAATTTTATAGAAGAAAATCATTCAACCCATTGTTTCTGTATTGACTCCTAATGGACCTATCCAACTAGTCCCAGTCTCCATCCTTATTTCCATAGCCCTCTAAATTCATCACTTTCAAATTTGTGGGCGGCACGGTGGCACAGTGGTTAGCACTGCTGCCTCACAGCGCCTGAGACCCGGGTTCAATTCCTGCCTCAGGTGACTGACTGTGTGGAGTTTGCACGTTCTCCCCGTGTCTGCGTGGGTTTCCTCCGGGTGCTCCGGTTTCCTCCCACAGTCCAAAGATGTGCGGGTCAGGTGAATTGGCCATGCTAAATTGCCCGTAGTGTTAGGTAAGGGGTAAATGTATGGGTGGGTTGCGCTTCGGCGGGTCGGTGTGGACTTGTTGGGCCGAAGGGCCTGTTTCCACACTGTAAGTCTAATCTAATCTAAATATATATTGAGCTCTCTTTTGATACCTCCTATGGAATCCTAAGCATATACTCTGTCTCCATCTTCACAGTGGAAGAAATGGACACACTACCAACTAGTAAAATAGTAATGAATTAAGGAGAGGAACAGTGGGTTTCACATATGTTAAAAATGAAAATAAAGATGGGATTTAAGATAAATGTATCTCAAGTGACTGTTGATTTTCATCCCAGAGTATTAAAGGAAATAAATGCAATAATTAATAATGCAGTAATTATATGCTCCGTGTTGACACTCATGCCAGCCTCTGTTCTGGGACTCGCCTCCCTGCGACAGCCTCTGGTCTGGCAGTTGCCTCCTCCAGTTCCCTTGAAGTAAGTTTAAGTTAAAAGTTTTTTTAAAAACACTTTAGAAAAGAGGAAAGAAAAAGATAACAAGACAAAAGAACAGGCAAAGCAGAGGAGCTCTAGCTGAAGTGTCCTTATTTGCGACCATCTTGACCATTAAACAAACCTTATCTGACCTTCAAGAACATTTTTGTTTCCTCCACCACTTTATGAGGACCATATCACAGGCTAATGCCCATGGATCAGCCAAAAAGGATCTATCTGAATGCTGAATTCATTTGAAATGACCCTGTTCAGTTTGGGTTTTGAGTATCCAGGTCCCATACGCCATGTCTCTATGGAATCTTCATGATGTAGAGAAAATCCAACACATAAGAATCTAAATCTAAACTCCACAAATGGGTGGTTAGGATTATATTAGAAGTTAAAGTACAAAAATCCAAAAACCAGGCATGTAGCTATCATGAATCCATTCTCTTCCAATTTTATCAAGGCTGATGACCTTGCATCTGCAGTGTTTCTTTTTGTATAAGTGGTTGCTAATATTATCTAAATGGACTTCCAGAAGATATTTGATAAGACTGGATGCAAAAGGCTATAAGTAAAAATGACTAAAATCACAAAATTAGATGTGACATCATGATACACATTAGCAAACCAAAAATAAGGACAAGTGAGACAAAGAATAGAGATCAAAGATTCATTTTTAGATCAACACAACATGGCAAGTGGAGTTTCCTAGGTACATGCAGTTTGACTTCACATTTTCACCCTATATATCATTGTTACAGATGAAGGAATAGATAGAGTGGTAGATCCCTGTTTTCGGTTGACTTTTCATTAGTTTGATTGAAGAAGCTATGTTGATATGACCTAGAATTTAAAATGAATATGGAGAGAGTATAAAACAATGACAGATGGAATTCAATGGAGGATGTGAGGTCAGTGACTTTCATGCTAGAAAAACAAAAATCAGCATATTCATCTAATGGCAGTGTAGTCACTTTGCAGGAGCAATGGGATTTAAGTGTCCATGCACTCAAACTTGTATACAAGTGAAAAAGTTTATTGAAGGTGGAATGTTGGCTTTTGGGGATTAGAATATAACACAGAGGAAGAAATGCTTCAGTTGGATAAAGCTTTATCAGATTATATCTTGTTACAACTGAGACAAGAGAAATGTGATGATAATCATGCCCCAATGCACCATGAATCACACCAATCAGGTAAGTATTTTCAATCCACTAATCACCAAAAAGGTCAATCATTTCTCTTTTGGTCCTGCTATGCAAACAAAACAAAACCTTTCACTACGATTCTTTAAGCCACTCAAAAATAATCTGTTTTTTTTTAATAAACCAATTCTCATTGGCAAAAAGCAAGTGGCAAAATTAGTTAACAACTGAATTATAATCTAGAATTAGCACTATATTCCTTTTTCATCCCAACACAAATGCACTCACACAATACAAAATACAAACTCTGCAGGGATGATATTTGCAAATGGAGAAAGAAAACACAATTGCCTTTATTGTTTAGATTACTTACAGTGTGGAAACAGGCCCTTCGGCCTAACAAGTCCACACTGACCCGCCGAAGCGCAACCCACCCATACCCCTACATTTACCCCTTACCTAACACTACGGGCAATTTAGCATGGCCAATTCACCTGACCCGCACATCTTTGGACTGTGGGAGGAAACCGGAGCACCCGGAGGAAACCCACGCAGACACGGGGAGAACGTGCAAACTCCACACAGTCAGTCGCCTGAGTCAGTTTAATGGTCAAAAAAAAGATAGAATTTGATGAATTCTCATAGTTCATCAGGTTTCATGTTAGGGGAATTGAATTCTTCACAGCCACGGAGTGTGTAATGGAAGATCATATCGGTAAACATTGGCTTGTATGAAAATTAGGCTAATTCTGGTTAGTGGTCACAGTTTAGCTTCTCAGGATTTAAAAACTAATCAAAATACCAAGATGTTGAAATTTTACCAGGTTTCCAAATATTCCAACCAAGAGAGAGACTTGCATCTTTGAAAGTTTTCTTCATTCTGACTACCCATGTTTTTAAAACAGAACCCAGCACCTAATCTACAGAAATACTCCCAGATGACTGGAGGATAGCAAACATTGTCCCCTCGTTCAAGGAGTTGAGAAAATCCTCGTAATTATAGACCAGTAAGCCTTACTTCGGTTGTGGGTAAAGTGTTGAAAAGGTTTATAAGAGATAGGATTTATAATCATCTTGAAAAAAATAATTTGATTAGGGATAGTCAACATGGTTTTGTGAAGGATAGATCGTGCCTCACAAACTTTATTGATTTCATTGAGAAGGGGAGCAAACAGGTGGATGAGAGTAAAGTGACTGATGTGGTGTATATGATTTGATAACGTTCCCCATGGTAGGCTCTTGCAGAAAATACAGAGGCATGGGATTGAGGAAGATTTAATGGTTTGGATCAGAAATTGGCTAGCTGAAAGAAGACAGAGGGTGGTGGTTGATGGAAAATGTTTATCCTGGAGTTCAGTTACTAGTGGGGAACCACAAGGATCTGTTTTGGGGCCATTGCTGTTTGTCATTTCTATAAGTGACCTGGATAAGGGCATAGGAGGGTGTGTTAGTTAATTTACGGATGATATTAAGGTAGGTGAAGTTATGGACAGTGCTGAGGGATGTTGCAGGTTACAGAAGGACATAGATAAGCTGCAGAACTGGGCTGAGAGGTGGCAAGTGGAGTTTAATGTGGAAAAGTGTGAGGTGATTCACTTTGGATGGATTAACAGGAATACACAGTACTGAGCTAATGATTAAGATTCTTGGTAGTGTGGATGAACAGAGAGATCTTGGTGTCCATGTACGTAGATCTCTGAAAGTTGCCACCCAGGTTGATATGGTTGTTAAGAAGGCATACACTGTGTTAGGTTTGGTTGGAAGAGGGATTGGGTTTCAGAACCAGGAAGTCGTGTTGCAGCTGTACAAAATTCTGGCGTGGCTGCACTTAGAGTATTGCGGACAGTTCTGGTTACTGCATTATAGGAAGGATGTGGAAGCATTGGAACGGGTGCAGAGGGGATTTACTAAGATGTTGCCTAGTATGGAGGGAAGGTCTTATGAGGAAAGCCTGAGGGACTCAAGGCTTTTTTTGTTCGAGTGAGAAGGTTGAGAGGTGACTTAATAGAGACATACAAGAAGATCAGAGGATTAGATAGAGTGGACAGTAAAAGACTCTTTTCCTTGGTTGGAGGTGGCTAGCACGAGGGGACATAGCTTTAAACTGAGGGGGTGATAGACATAGGATAGATGTCAGAGGTAGGTACTTTACTCAGAGAGTAGTAAGGGTGTAGAATGCCCTGCCTGCAACAGTCGTAGACTCACCAACTTTAAGGGCATTTAAATCGTCACTGAATAAACATATGGATGATAATGGAATAGTGTGAGCTTCAGATTGGTTTCACAGGTCAGTGCAACATCAAAGGCTGAAGGGCCTGTACTGCGCTGTAATATTCTATGTTTTAAAAAGGATTGCTCGTCACAGGATCCTATTGTCTCTTGCAAAGCCAGATTTTCCATAAGTTAAGGGCAATAAAGTGTGTGTGTTTCCAGTAACCTGTAACAATGCGTTCAGGTTTGTCCACTAAACTTCAGTAAAGATATGTTGGCCTTGTAAATGATGTAGCATAATAATACTAGGACTTAAAAGAGTCAACAAACAAGGGCAGATTGCATATATTTGGCTTTAATTTCTCTCAGATTAGAAGGTTGAGGTGCGATCTATAATAGATTTGCTTAAAGTAATAAATAATAATGCAAAAAATAACTCTTAGTAGAGGATCAAGAGAATAAAATCTTAAGCTAGTGCTGATCAGAACGAAGCTGGAAAGCATGCTTTGCCCTGTACGAAGTAATGGAAATCTGGAAGTCTCCTTGCTCCCAAGAGGTTGTGAGTGCACAGACAAATGGAATTTTCAAGATTTGGATTCTTGATGGGTAAGAACATCATGGGCATGGGAGAAAGATAAGGGGATGATTTGGATTTTAATTCTCACCAGGCAATTGACAGTGAGTAAAGTAGTGCAACCATTCTGCTGCCCACAGAGTAATACATAACAAACCTTACTGAAATAAAAACCAAAGTATTGTGGACGCTGAAATAAAAACAGAAAGATCCATTTAAACTTTACAGTAACTGTGAAGTCAGAAATAGAGTTAACATTTTGAATCCAATATGACTCAAAATATTAATTCTGCTTCTCTCTCTTCAGACACTGCCAGATCAGCTGAATTTCTTCAGTGTTTTCTGTTGCCATTTAAAACCCTATTGATGAGTGGTTCCACCAATCAGAACATCAAATTTATTTCTCTGCCAACCCATGCCGGTTATGCTACTCCGCTTTGTGTATCCTACCACATTCAAGATAAATGGAATAAATACTTCATCAAACATTTACGCAAAAGGTGAACAAGAGATTATGGTGATACATAATAGCAGCTTTCAACCACAGCTTGGATGATGCATTCAAAACCTGAACAGTATGTGTTTAACTGCCAACACTCTGTATCAATTAGAAATACAATTTGGAACTCATTCTTTGAGTATGCGATCCACACTGATGCCAGAATAACTACAAGAGTGTTTACAGTGTCTGCACTCCACTTATTGATCAATGTGTTTGCATACCACTACCCCAATAACAATTGCAGGTAAGACAACATAAAATACAGTCAGTGTGAAAACAAGAACTGAATGCAAAATAGATGCAGCGGCAGCTTGGTTACAAAGTTGGCCAATGGTCAAAAAAATCAGTGTGTAGTAATGAACAGTTGCTTCTCACTTTGGAAGGAACTACACTGTGGTTTTTCCCAGCAACTGTAGTAAGCTCACTGTCATTTTTTTTCTTTATATAGATGACCAGGAATAGAGGCATAATTTTTAGATATTTAAGATAATGACTTGGAAATGTAATAAACATTTGGAAAGACATAGACACTTGAAATAGGCAAATGGATGTGAAATTACACTTCATGCAGATAATATTTTGGTAGGAAAAGCAAGAGCAAGCACTATGAATGAATTAATACAATTTTTGACATGCTGCAAGAGAGCTGAAAGTGTAAGTAGACAAATCCTCAAATGTGCTGAGATCAGATGAAAAGTGTGTTACAAAACAGATGGAATCCTTGGCTTTATTAACAAAGTCACAAAGTACATAAGTAGGTAAGTTCTATTAAACCTTTATAAAACACCGGTCAGGATTCAATTGGAGTATTGTGTTCAATCCTGTGCACTACTCTTTAGGAAGGATGTTAAGGCTGTATTCCTAATGAAGGGCTTTTGCCCGAAACTTCGATTTTACTTCTCCTCGGGAACTGTTGTGCTTTTCCAGCACCACTAATCCAGAATCTGGTTTCCAGCATCTGCAGTCATTGTTTTTACCTAGAGTGTTAAGGGAGATTGACATAAATGGTACCAGGGATGAAAGATTTCAGGAACATGGAGAGACTGGAGACATAAGTGTTGTGTTTATATGAGCTGAGAAAATTGAAAGGAGACTTGATAAAGAGGTGCAAAATCATTCAAGATTCTGATAAGTAAATCCAAAGAAACTGCTTCCAGTAGTAAAGGGACAGGAACAACAAGGAGGTATAAGCTAAAGGTGACTGGCAAAGTAAACAGAGGTGATATGGGGAAACTTTTATTTTGCTATTACAAATTGAAATATTGTGATATGGAATACATTGCTTTAAAAGGTGAAAGGAACTAGATTCACAAACATTCAATAGGGAATTAGTTAAAAAAAATTAATGGACAAAATATTTAAAAAATAGAATTAAACAGCTATATCTACTATACATGATATACCAACACAGATATGATGGAGTGAAAAGCCTTCTCCTATATCATTTTGTCATTCTGGTACATTTACTTATTTAATGTATAAATATTATAAATCAGTTAAAGGGGTAAAACATTAATTCATTCCTCTTTTTAATTTTTCTTAATCTCTCCACATAAATTATATGTTTTCACATTCTTTTCTTGTTATTTCTTTTGCCTCTTACACCTGTTTAATGCTGTTGTAATAAAACATTACAAATTCATGGTACCCTATTCCTTATTAATATGCCTGAAAAGTGTATTTTTTCAATGGCTCTGGCTCAGTGAAGTGTTCTTACTTCAATCAGTTAGTTGGAAGTTCAAATAGACTTAACTACACAGACCAGGACTCTTCAGAACATAGGGAACCACCTTCCATTTCTCCCTTCCTCCCCATTTATCTATGGGTGAAACTTCCAATTCCACTTGGGGAGAAGACCCTTCTTAGACAGCTGCCAGTCAATCTAATGAGCTGGCAAGTTTATAGTCCCAGCAGCACCAGGTTTCAGCAGTCAAGGAGATAATGGAGGCCAGAATTTGTGCAAGTACAGGGTATCGGTGTAGCCTAGTTTCAGGTCATGGGTGGAATGTGGCACGCTGTCTATATTCTGTACTATTGGAGTCTCCCCATCTTCCAGCTTGTTAGCAAGGTCTGTAAGATTTCAGTCATAATCTAAGTAGACACTTCACTGAAATACTGATGAAGTGTTGTATTACCATAGATGCATTAAAATCAAGGTCTACCCTCACTTTCAATTCCTATGGACTTGATCCATCGAAACAGCAGCAATCAGTAAATGAGATTATGTGGTCATTAAAATGTTGATATGTGAAACTCTTTGGCTGCATTTTGCTAAGGTGCAACGGAAAGATATCAAATAATTTCCCTTGCAATTAGTATACGGGGCATGAGATTTGCATAAAGCTACATAAATGGAAGCTCTTCTGTTCATTTATAACTTGAAATCCAGTTGTAGAAATGGAGTTGGAATGATTAGTTTCAATATAGAACTCTCATGAGTACAATTAGTGGGTGGCACGGTGGCACAGTGGTTAGCACTGCCGTTTCACAGCGCCTGAGACCCGGGTTCAATTCCCGACTCAGGCGATTGACTGTGTAGAGTTTGCACGTTCTCCCCGTGTCTGCGTGGGTTTCCTCCGGGTGCTCCGGTTTCCTCCCACAGTCCAAAGATGTGCGGGTCAGGTGAATTGGCCATGCTAAATTGCCCGTAGTGTTAGGTAAGGGGTAAATGTAGGGGTATGGGTGGGTTGCGCTTTGGCAGGTCGGTGTGGACTTGTTAGGCCGAAGGGCCTGTTTCCACACTGTAAGCAATCTAATCTAATCACAGTGAGTGAGATGATGTCTTTCTACATAGAAATTTCCACGACCTTCTGTAGATAGTGGCATTTACAAGGGAATATATTGGAGCTTCAATAGCATCAATAGCTTCAATATAATGAAGGAACAATAAATTGTTCAATTAATTGAATTTTCCATTTATGATACTGAATAACATTTGGATAAATTAAATCCACAACTAACCTCTGCAAAACAGACTTACTCAAATTATTGCATATATTCATCTGGATTTTGTGATAGTATTGATGACAGTGATGATGGTGTTCATCATCATTACATCACTGAAATTGACAATAATTTCTGGAGTCTGCAAAAGTGCAGTTAAATATGGCAATCCAAAACTGTCAGTGATTCTATGCTTTTCCATAGGGTTGAAGTCCCTTCAGTTACGTTCAGTTAAATATCACTGAGCTAATCAGTAAAAACCCTTCTAAAAGTTACACCATGTTAAATGAGGTGGGTTTTTAATGACATATTCAGTTTATAACTACTGCTGCACAATTTTTCTGACCTTGAAAAGTAATCTAGTGCCTGTGCCTCTGGGCAGTTTGGGATGGACAACAGGTGGTGACCCAGCCAGCAATGCCCACATCTTATAAATGAGAAGAAAAACTCTTTTATTGTGACAGATAATACAGAGACAATCAAGGACAAGCTAGATGGGTCTTGAATCATAGAGATGTACAGCACGGAAACAGACCTCTCGGTCCAACTCATCCATGCCGACCAGATATCTTCAATTAATCTAGCCCCATTTGCCAGCATTTTCCCCAAATCCATTTAAAACTTTCTCACTTGTACTGATTCAGATACCTTTTAAACATTGTAATTGTCCCAGCCTTCACCACTTCCTCTGGCAACTCATTCCATACACGCACCACCCTCTGTGTGAACAAGTTGCCCTAAGGTCTCTTTTAAATTTTTCCCCTTTCACCTTAAACTATGTGCTTTAATTTTGTACTCCCTATTCTGGGGAAAAGACCTTCGCTATTCACCTTAGCCATGCCCCTCATGATTTTATAAACCTTTATAAGGTCATCCCTCAGCCTCCAATGTTCCACTGAAAACAACTCCAGCCTATTCAGTTTCTCCCTACAGTTCAAAAACATGTACCCTGGCACATCCGTGTAAATATTTTCAGAACCCTTTCAAGTTTCATGGCATCTTTCCCGTATCAGACAGACCAGAACTGAACACAGTATTCCAAAAGTGGCCTAACTAATGCCTTGTACAGTTGCAACATGATCTCCCAACTCCTATACTCTTTGCACTGACAAATAAAGGGGCAAGTGCACCAAATCTCTTCTTCACTATCCTATCTATCTGTGACTCCACTTTTAAGGACCTAAGGTCTCTTTGTTCGGCAACATTCCCCAGGACCTTACCATTAAGTATATATAAGTCCTGCCCTGATTTGCCTTTCCAAAATGTAGCACCTCTCATTTACCTAAATTATACTCCAGTTGCCACTCCTCAATCCATTGTCCCATCTGATCAAGATCCTGTTGTATGCTGAGGTAAATCTTTTCACTGTCCTTTACACCACCAATTTCAGTGTCATCTACAAAATTACTAACCATACTTCCTATATTCACATCCAAATTATTTATATAAAAGCCAAAAAATAATGAACCCAGCACCGATCCTTGTGGCACACCATTGGTCTTCGATGGAGAAAGTGAGGTCTGCAGATGCTGGAGATCAGAGCTGAAAATGTGTTGCTGGAAAAGCTCAGCAAGTCAGGCAGCATCCAAGGAGCAGGAGATTCGACGTTTCAGGCATAAGCCCTTCTTCAGGAATGAAGAAGGGCTTATGCCCGAAACGTCGAATCTCCTGCTCCTTGGATGCTGCCTGACCTGCTGCGCTTTTCCAGCAACACATTTTCAGCACACCACTGGTCACAAGCTTCCAGTCCAAAAAGCAACCCACCACCACTACCCTGGTTCTTCAACCTATGAGCTAGTTCTCATGGTCTAATTGGCTAGTACTCCCTGTATTCCGTGTGATATAACCTTGTTAGCCAGTTGACCATGCGAACCTTGTCGAACACCTTACTGAAGTTCATATAGATCACGTCCACCACTCTGCCTTAAACAATCCTCTTTGTTATTTCTTCAAAAAATTTATGTTAGTGAGATATGATTTCCCATGCACAAAGACATGCTGACTATCCATAATCAGCCCTTGTCTTTCCAAATACATATAAATCCTATCCCTCAGAATCTTCTCCAATAAATTGCCCACCAATGATGTCAGGCTCCTCAGTTTTCCCTGACACTTCCTTACCACTTTTCTTAAAAAATGGTACCATATTAGCCAACCTCCTATCTTCCAGCATCTTACTTGTGGCTAGCAATGATACAAATATGTCAGCAAGGTGCCCAGCAATCACTTGCCCATCTTCCAACAAAATTCTAGGTTACAGTTGATCAGATCCTGGGGATTAAAATGCATAAAGGTGCATAAATGCATTTTAGGACATCCTTTGTAATCCTCTTCCTTTGTAATCTGGACACTTTTCAAGATCTCGCTATTTATTTCCCCAAGTTCTCTAGCTTCCATACCCTTTTCCATTGTAAACACTGATGTAAAATACTCATTCAGTTTGTCCTTCATCTCCTGCATTTCCTCAAAAAAGCAACCTTGCTGATATTTAAGGAGACCTACTCTCTCCATTGTTACTCTTTTGTCCTTAGTGTATTTGTACAATCCTTTTGAATTCTCCTTAACTCTGCTTGCCAAAGCTATCTCATGTCACCTTTTTGCCCTCCTGATTTCTCCCTTGTGTATAACTACCTTTATACTTTTCTAGGGACTCACTCGATCCCTACTGTCTGTACCTGTCATTTGCTACTTCCTTGATCAAAATCCTAATTTCTCTAGTCATCCAGCATTCCCTACATCTACCATCCTTACCCTTCACCCTAACAGGAACATATTGTCTCTAGACCTTTGTTATCTCATTTTTGAACGCTTCCCATTTTCCAGCCATCCCTTTACATCGAATTACCTGGCCCAACCAACTTCTGGAAGTGCTTGCCTAATATCATCAAAATTGGTCTTCCTCCAATTTAGAACTTCAATTTTTAGATTAGGTCCATTCTTTTCCATCAGATTTTAAAACTAAATAGAAAAAAGAACCAAAGAATATGCTGAAGGAGATGGATAATGAAGTGTAGATGGTTCACGTCGAGCACAAAAGCCTGAATGGGTTGTAGTAATTCTATGTCATGGCCAGCAATTCAATGTAATTTATGGCAATCCACAAAAATCTTCAACTCCTCCTATTACAGCATCTAATTGGTTTAGAAAGAAATGTGAGATTTTTTTGTCATTGCTACTGAACCTTAACTTTGTGCAGAACTTTGTGAAATGCAAACATTTATATACATCTTTTATTAGTCTGAACTTTTAGCCTTTGTCCTACTTATGAAATTTTATGTTAATTCATCACAATCATCTTTCCTGTACAATTAACTATTTTAAATACCTCGACTTCCAGCTGTTAACTAAAAATAGAATGTCAAATATGGGTTACAGCGGTTGGAATAGAATACAGCGGTCTGTCTCTTCCTCTCTTTGTACTTTTTAAAGCAAAATAAAATTCAAAGTTTGGACTCATTCTTTGTATTCCTACTACAAATGCATAAACTGCACTGAAATATTGCAATATTGTAAACAGACATTGAAAATGAATCACTTTGGTGGATGAAAGAAGGATGGGCATCTCTATAAGTTATCCAGAAGCAAAACTATGAGGTTACCCCTGATTCAATCAGTCCAGTTGCTCGCTAGAATTCGTAACTCATTTCAGTGGAATATACGCTTCTAACTGGACTGACTTTGTCGATCTTGCAAGGGGTTTAGGCAGTGACCAATTTCAGGATTCTGCCACTAAGTAAATGCAATTTGTGGGCAGAGTCAATTTCCATTAAAGCATAGCAAATTTCCAATGGATGAGTACTTGAGCTGAAACAAAAAATTACAGCCCTGGTTGTACGGCTGATAAGTTTATATTTTGTTTTGGCTTTGTTTTAGGACAGACAAGATTAACAGTAGCGGAATGATCTGTTTACCAACGCCCACTGACAGTAAATTCTGATCCTGATAATTTTAGTAATGCGGAATTGTCACTTTAACTGACCGCCTTCGTCTTTAATGTATTCGATCTAAGATCCAAGTAGAGAAGCCATTGGCCTTGACAAAAACAATTCTCACTTCTGCATCGAGAATAATCCGTACATGTACCAACATCTGAACTGCTCTACATTGAATATTTCTCTCTATATAAACAAGTTCAGCACTCTGCTCTCTTGTACAAATCACTTGTGCTCACGACTCCCAATCCGGGCATTTTTTGGCAGTCAGTCACAAAGCAAGGGGGTCTACGGAAAACCTGCAAGACTTAGACAGCCAATTACTTCGCTATTAATCATTTCGCGAGTTATTTTTAAAATTATAATACGGTGTGTTTAGCTACTTATGTCGCATGGGGTGGGAGTGGGGTGCGGGCACACAACAGAAACTGACATTTACAAGTGTTCCTAATAATTTGATTTCCCTCGAATCCTGCAATAGTGATTGATCACCAGGGGACAGGCCTGTCAGTTTCACTCGTGAAATTAACATAACTACTGACAGCTCGCTGCTGAACTCACGCGTGCCAGCAGTTGGTGACTGGCCAGAGCCTGGAAGGTTCGGACGTTAAAACCCACCGTCTCATTGAGCAAATTTACAGCGCCGTCGGTAGGAAGGGCGCCCGACAATTTTTTTTTGACAAGGGATTGAACTCGGAGGGGTGGTGGTGGTGGTGATGAGGAGCGGGGGGTGGAGGGGATGGGGGGCTGGGGCTGTGGTGAAGGGGATGGGGGGGGGGGGGGGCCAGGGGACTAATGGGTGAGTCAGCCGAGCCCACTGATCGCTTCACAATGGGACCTCTGCAGCCATCTATACTGTAACCAATTCCCCGACATTCATCTGGCGATTCAGCACAGGTTCCGCGTCAATTGTTAACATGCCTGGCTGCAGAACTCGGCTTGGGTGAATATACTCGCATTTCCGCTCGGCGAACCACCTTCCTTTTAACCCCCTTGCTTTCGGAATCAAAAGCAAAACAAGGCTGTGTCGACTCACTGATGCCATCGCTGTCGCATCCATTGCCCAGTGTAGGGTTAAACATTATCTAATGTTAAACATTAGACATGCAGGATCTGCAGTAGGGGGACAATATGTTGACTGTCAAGGCGACACCTCCATTTCACGGCCTCCGTTTGGAGGGATGGGAAGTGGGAGTGGGGAGGGGAGGGGAGGGGGGGAAATAATTAAATTCCATGAAACAAATGACATCGCTTTTTTCAAATCTTTCTCATTTCAAAGTTTAAGAATGCAACAACTCTCCTTGAGAATGAATCGCTGAGTGTAGCAGTTACCGAGGCCTCTCTGTCTCTCTTTGGCAATGCTTTGCTGCCAGGGAAGAAATTACTTCCCTTTACTATCATTAGCAATAAAAGAAATTTATGTCGGTTTTATTTGCACAAAGTCCCTCAATCCAGTTGGCACAAAGTGCGATGGGAGTAAATAATGGGGAGGTTATTGGTGTTTAACAGTGACCCGCTCTCGGTGGGAGGGAGGGAGCTTGAGATTATTGCACTTTTCAAGCAAGCTCGAGATCAGAATGTCTCGTTGCCCCGCACGTTTAGTTTGGTGTCAGTTTCCTTCTTTTTTCCAAAAAAATGTCCCACACTTTGGAAACTTGGCGCTTAAACCCCGCAAATCGACCAGAAAAGAGCACCTTGAACAGTAAGCACTCCTCCGCGTCTCCTGTCGGTTTGGGAGCTCAGATTCTCAAGTTTGAAGTCCCCCTTGGAGATAATGAGGTGCAAGTGGCTATTACACACACACAGATAGACACAGAGACACACACACAGACACAGACACAGACACACAGACACACAGACACAGAGACACACACACACACAGACAGACACAGACACACACACAGAGACAGGCACAGACAAACACACACAGCCACACACAGAGACACACAGACACAGACACAGAGACACACACAGATACACACATAGACACAGACAGGCACAGAAACACACACACACACACACAGACACAGAGACGCATACACACAGACACACACACACACACACAGACAGACACACACAGAGACACACACACTCTATCTGCATGGACACAATTCAGTTCCATATATCCTCAGATACAAGTGTTCCCACTGCACAGCCCTGGTCACATCCAGAGTGTCTGGGTGAGAGAGTGTACATATTCCACAGCTGCTCTGACCGCCTTGAGAGCGCTTTATTGGCGCTACACTTTAACGGGCCGGCGATGAAGCGCCGCGGATTCAATACTTTGCCATTTGAAGATCCGTGTTTGCATTTACCACAATGAAGCGACTCCGTGCAAATCAACACATCAACCGGAATTCTCCCTGCTGGAAGGGAAAACACAGACAGAGCTTTCAGGCCAGTGCTACCGGCTCACATACTGGCTCAACGCGGCGCTAAATTGCTGGAAGTGTTGAGTAAAAACGCCTCCGGCTTCCAGTTAAAGGAGGGCAATTTGGTACCCATCCCCAGAACAGGGGGAAATCGCTCCCGTTTGCAAACTTACCGTACACCCCCTGGCCCGAGACGCTTTCCAATGCGAGTGTCAGTAACCACAACAGCAGACAAGCAAAATCCATCTTCACGTTGCTGTGAACATATCCGTTCTGTCAGCTCGCTCTGGGTACGGGGGGGGTCCTCCGTTAGCGATTCCCCCTCTGCCAGTCCCGGGGGGGGGGGTGGGTGGGCGAGAGCAGGAAGACGGCCACCCCAGCTCCCGCTGATCGCCTGGCACCTGCGGGCAGGATAGAAACTCCGGCGTCGGCGATTCAAGGCTCCGGGAGCCCGGTCAGAGCTGAGAGCAAAGCCATTGGAAAGCGGTCCGTCCGGGGAAAACGGGTTTTTTTTGCTGCTGCCCAAAGGGGTGGGGGTGGAGGGGGGGGGGGGGAGGGAGAAGAGCTGTCGAAGTAACTCACGCCAAGCTCCCTGGAGAACGATTAGCAAACGCCTCTCGGTCACCGCTCCGCCACATCCATCCTTGAGGCAAGATCAGCAGCAAAAATCAAACAGCAAACTCCTGTGTCTATCGGATTTCAGCAGCTCCACATCAGGCTGGAACCTGTTTCCGTGGGAGGGAGGGGGGGTGGACTCGGCTCCAAGTAGCCGTCTGCCCCTCCTCTCTAGAAGCACAGAGAGAGAGAGGGCTGGATCCGCACATCCAAACACACACACCAAATCACTGAAAGCAGAAGTTCAGGACGTGCAGACAGAGACGCTGCTTCACCGCTCGATCCGGGCTTACAGGAGGCTGTGAAGATGTCACCGCGCAGGAGAGAGAGAGAGAGAGGAATGATCTTCCACAGCCGGCCCTTTCGCTGGAGGTGAGGAGGATAGTGGTGGTGGTGGCTGGAGACAGAGATAGGACTGAGTGCTGCTGCTGGTGCTGGGAGGGCGAGGGGAGGGCGGAGAGAGAGAGAGAGGGTCGAGATGGGGGGGAAAGTAGATATTTAGCGGAGCTGGAGAATCACGTTGCTCAGTACGTGCCCCCGATGCTGAGCATGGAGCTCGCCCACAGCCGGAGACGTACAGACTGCGTGATTGAAGCTCGTCAGCAGTAGAGGGAGAGCGCAGCTTCCATCCCACTCCCTCTCCCCCAGTGGGAGTGAGCGAGGCCCCGCTCCCCTCTCCTTACCCGGCACCACCCCTCTCACACACACACACACACCGCGGCACCCCCGAAGGCTAACCCCTCGGCCTTTTTTTCATAACCGTGCTGTTTTTCTCTCTGTCTCTCTGAAAACAGGTTCCATTTGAGCAGCTTCTCATTAGCGACTGAGGAACGTTCGCAATTTAACTCGCGGGGCCGTTTGGAAAACTTCAAAGTCCAGCTGTGAAAGAGAAGCCTTCCCCGTGGAAGGGGGTGAATCATCGCTGATGCAACCGGAGTTTTCTCTGACAGTGCCCGCGGGGTCCACTGGTTTTCTGGTTCCACACATGGATCTGGGACTTTCGGTCCCGCTTTCAATCGCACCTGGGAGAAAACCTCACCAACAGCAAGAAAAAAAAAGGCAAACTTTTTGTTTTCCAAACGTTCAGCTGGGTACCTGACACACGTACATGCCCAACCAGTCAAACTACCCAGAAGTATTTCCTGTGTCTCTGGGGTAGGACGCTGACTCCCCATTGGGACCAGACCTGACCGCGAGATGCAGGGGGTGAGGAGAGATTAGTGAAAGGGGACAACTTCCTCCTACAGACAAACATCCTCATGGGAGGCGTCTGCAATCAACAGGAATCAGGGAGCATAGCCACCCTGCAGGTATCCTTGGTGGGCCGAGCTGGTTAAGGAGCAGTTCCCAACACACCAGTTGGTTCCAATATGAGAAGCTCTCCCAGTCCGTCCCCAATTCTAGGGTCAAGTATGAGATCATCGAGTCACCCCAGACCCTAAACTATCACCTACATCCAAGAAGGACAGCCAGTGTTTGGTTTCTGAGCTGGTCCACTGTGACACGATAGTTTCCCATCGATAACCTGATATTCATGTCTCTCAAGCAGCATTCTACGCTCCTCCATTACGTGAGTCCAGGTCCTCCTGTGGACAACATTTTAAAACAGCCGTGTCTGACCTTAGACTGCTGGTTTCCCCCGGCCGATCAGTCATTTGAACCCTTCCACCTCAGAAGTCGCCCTCCTGCACCATCTCAGCTCCTCGACATTAGTCTCTGGGGCATACAAGGTGTGTCCAATTATTCAGGAGGCCTGAGTGTTTCTGATTCTGATCAGGACACCTCTGGATAACCATGGAATAACCTTCTGGAATCTTCGATTGCCTGCAGGGCAGGAGGCTCTTTGGCCCGTCTTGTCTGTTTTTTTTGTGTGTGTGAGCAATTCCCCAAGTGTCACTCTCGAGGAGTTGCATTTTCCCCTTGTCCAGATAATGATGCAATTAGCTTTTTGAAAGTCTCCATTTCACTTTTAGACAGATCTGTGATCTGACCCGGCTGCCTGGAAAGAAAACAACTCTTCCATGTTGCCACTGATTCATTTGGCATTTCTCTTCAACCTTTGCCCTGGATTCTGGAACCTTCCACCAACGAAAACAGCTTCTCCCTATCCATTCTATGCAGGCTTCTCTTGCTTGTAAATACATCGATCAAATTCTCTGTCAACTTTCTTGTCTTCAAGGATCACAGTCTCAGTTTCTCTGAATCTTCTCATATAACTGAAATTCTTTGCACATGTAACCACTTTCCTGGATTTTTTGCCGTCCTCCGAACACCTTTACAACCTAAAGTGTGTGCTCAGAACTGGACACGGCTGGAACTGTAGGAGAAAGTGAGGTCTGCAGATGCTGGAGGAGAGCTTCTTCAAGGAAGGCATCCTTGCAAGACGATTCGCAGTAGGTTAAAAAGCCCTTCGCATTCCTGAAGAAGGGCTCATGCCCGAAACATCGAATCTCCTGTTCCTAGAATGCTGCCTGACCTGCTGCGCTTTTCCAGCAACACAGTTTCAGCTCACGGCTGGAACTGAACTCGTATTTTTATGCTGGTTTGATTATAAGCATGCTTTTGTACTCTATGCCACTTTTGGTGAAGTTCAGGACGCTGTATGTTTTACAAACCGCGCTCTCCACCCATCATGCAACTTCCAGGGGATTATATACATATGTACCCAGAATACCTCTGCTCCTGCACCTCCTTTAGATTGCGATTTTTCATTGATATTGTCTCTCCACATCCTTCCATTAAAATGAATTATTTCACACTTCCCTGCATTAATCTGCCATTTGGTCTGTCCATTCCACCGACCTGCGAATTCCCTTCTGAAGTTACCATCTTAATGGCTAATAGTACTTCCGAGTGTTGTCTCATCAGCACATTCTGAAACTGTGCCCTGCGTGACAGTATCAATGTCGGTGAAAACACAAACAAAGCCATTACGATGTGGACAGAATCAGGCAACGAAAGCGATGGGGCGAAACACACAGTTGTCTTGCAGCTGGATTATTTTGCTATCGGAGGGAGTAGCTGAAACTTAGCTCTCCCCAGGAAAGGAAATGATGCCACCAACCAAACTGGCAGCAGCCTTCCCCAATGCTCCCGATGCTCAAAAACTGATGGAGTCAACCTTGAAAAGTAACTGGCTAATGTTCATAAATTAGTGTTGCACTGTGGAATGTCCGCTACTCATCTGTATTTTTGTTTGGAACTGAATGTCAAAAATGGACGAATGTCCCTCATTGTGCTACGCCTCACGAAAGCAAGAAAGCGAGTGATCCACCTCAGTGCAATTGTCTACTGCCTGATTGCAGATTGTAAGATCATAACCCCTTGCATAATGTAATAGACTGAAATGGAGTAAAACTGCTCAAGCTGTTCTATGCCAGACTCGTCAGACAAAACTTGACAAAGAGCCAAAGCTGCCTCGTCAAAGGTTTGAGCTTCAAGGGGGATTTGAGACTAAGAGAGAAGATTGGGGAGGGATTGGATAGGATGGCTTTAATGACATTCAGAGAGAATTAATCAAAGTTGACAGAAGTCAAGGTTTCCGAATGCCCAACAATACACAGAGGATTTAGACAGCACACGGGTTTCCTTTTGTCTATTCAGGCTTAACTAGAGCTGAGTGGGAAGAATCCCTCCATCAGTCAGATGCCTTTGTAGTAAGCCGTGCCGGTGTGCTGAGCATTAACAGTGGCGCCTGCTGTACATCTCAGATCCAACTTACTAGAGGGCAAAGATTTAGGGTGAGAGGGGAAAGATATAAAAGAGACCTAAGGGGCAACTTTTTCACACAGAGGGTGGTACGTGTACGGAATGAGCTGCCAGAGGAAGTGGTGGAGGCTGGTACAATTGCAACATTTAAGAGGCATTTGGATGGGTATATGAATAGGAAGGGTTTGGAGGGATATGGGCCGGGTGCTGGCAGATGGCACTAGATTGGGTTGGGATATCTGGTCGACATGGACAGGTTGTACCGAAGGGTCTGTTTCCATGCTGTACATCTCTATGACTCTTGCGCCCATCACCTCTTGCGGGAGATTGGATATTGTTTGAAAACATCGTTATCTGCCGGCTCTTGAAAAGCAATTGTCACCTATCTGAAAGTAACGAGTGTTGCGACTTAGCAAGATGCTAGCTCCTCACACACAGAGACAACTGTCCCTTTTGAGATTATGGATGCTTCGGGCAAGTTTCAGTGTAAGGCGGTTCTTTCTGAAGATAAGTCCAGGCGCAAAACTGCTCGTGATGGCTTGATAGGTGAAGTTTCGGTTGGGGGAAGCTGATATGTTGGAAAAAAATGCATTTATAGAGTGTCTTTTCACTTTCTCTAGCTTCAGATGCCCAAAGGATAACGTGTGACCCGAATTGTGGAGCCAAGCGCATTGGCGCGCAGTAAGGCCTGATTCACTGACCTGTTTTAGTAGAGGTATTTGAGAGAGGAATCTTGGCTGAAACATCAGAAGTCACTGTTATTCTCTTGCAAAAAACTCATTGATTTTGAATACACACTAGAGTAGGCTGACAGGCCTAGCACCAATGTCTCATCCAATACACAGTGCAGTTCGGAAATGGAGGGTTGAACCTTGCGTAGATCTAAGTCTGTACGCTTCCTTATCCTGGTGTGTTACATTCTGTAACTGGATGGACGGTGGAATTTAATTTCCTACTTTTCCTTCCCATTATCTTGATAAGCACAACGAAGGCGCCATTAATAAATGAACAAGGGGACTGTGAAGTTGATTCTGGATTTGCCTCAAGCAAGTATATAAGGCAATGAAGAACTGTAAGTTGATAACAACCCTGCAACGCAGAAGACTGGAAGCTCCAGTACGCCTTCCAATATTTATCAAGACAAGTAATAATGGTACCTTTAAATTCAATAACGTTTACTAAAACAAAAGACGCGAATGAGATTGAATGTATCCTCTTGCTGGTTCCTGTTTCCAGTTCCTGCACGTGGTTCAGAGGGAATATTACCCCTCAGTCCAACACTAACGCAGTTATGTCTAAAATGGTTTCTATGGAAACCAAAGGTATATACAATAAAATACGATTTTCTCGTTCTCTTGATCCTGCAACAGTGTTATGGCCGAACGGAATGAAAATTGAGATGTGGCACATTAATAACCCATTAACTGTTTAATTAGGGAACCACTTTCAATCGTTTTAAAAGGGCAGAAAATTAATGTTCTTATTAACTTATACATAACTAGTGTCTCATACAACACGCACCTCAATACAAAAAAAATCCTCCGTACTGAGCAATATAACCAAAGCGATATCTGTTTGCTTTTCTTGTATTTCTAATAGTGACATTACTTTAGACAAGTCTCTGTTCAACACGAGCCCTCGTGATTAGTTCAACATTAGCAAGTCTTTCTCTGTTGGCTGACTTCTTCTGTGAAGTTGAATAAGGAATACAAATATGCCATTGCTTCATATAAACGTGCTCCCAATAAATACACAACAGGGCAAATGTACTCAGCTCCCGGTTATTCGCGGAAGGCAAGCTTTTTAAACGGAATAGCCAGCATCACTTTCCTCCAGGCCTCATCATGTGAAATGCAGTATGAGTTCCTATCATAGCTTCTCCGAGCTACACACAGATTGACAGCATGCAAACCGCGCACCGGTACACTCCTTCCTTGAGCTAGAGTTGGAATGAACACCGTTTGCACACACGACGATGACTACGCTAACAATGTTTCTTTACGAGGTGGAAATGTCACGCAGCCCGTAGAACGGCACACAGGCCAGGGAGACGCTGACATGCGCTCTCTGACACAGCGCACCCTTTGCTAAGTCGTAGACCCGCGATTTACATCCTTCCGGAAGACTGGCGCGGATTTCTGGCTGGAATCTGTGACTGTTGTGCTTCTGTGAGAGTTGACACCGCTTTCTGCAGCCCGTGTGCTCGTTATGTTGCAAGAAAACTGTATAAGAACACTCCATGTTTTATTAGTAGGCCTTCTTGTTACAGAATTGACCAAGTTGGAGTTTCCTGTCTTTGGTACAAGTTTTGAAAATTCACACGTTGAGCGCGTGACGGCAATTTCAAGCTCGTCCTTGCACCCCGATCGCCCCCACCTCTCCGTTAGTAAATCAATTTATTTTGATAATCATACAATTCCTGTAGCTTTCACACAAAGTTAACAATTTAGATATTTACTTGCCTCTGCTAATTCCAAAAAGCCTGTTGTGCGAATATACATGTGGGAACATGTACATCTTGTGCAGCGCAGTATCTTGACATGATCTCGTGGTTGTTCCTGAAGTTGGCAGCAACGGACCTGGATTCCAACAGCGCCATGCTGTTGTGGCCTTTTGACACTTTACAACGGTAATGCCTCCTTTGCAACTTGAAAAGACAGGGTGATGGGTACATATGAACGATTGACTGTCATGCCAGAATGTCTGATTGACAGTCATAATGGATGCTTAATCTCGAGACTTATCCTTCCATTGCGTTCAAGTTCTCGCACCTTCGGAATAGTGCCAGCATTGATTTTCACTCTGCTCTATTGCCCTAGATTTCGTTTTTGTTTTTATTCATTTGTAGGATGTGGGCATTGCTGGCTGGCCAACATTTATTGCCCATCCTTGGGTGAGCTGCCTTCTTGAACTGCCTGCTGTGGGTTGACCCACAATGCCATTAAGGAAGGAATTCCAGGATTTTGACCCAGTGATAGTGACCGACAAAGAAGAGCAATATATTTCCAAGTCAGGATGGTGAGTGGCTTGGAGGAGAAACTGAAGGTGCTGGTGTTTCCATATATCTGCTGCCTTTGTCCTTCCAATTTGGAAGGTGTTATCTGAGGATCTTTGGTGAACTGCTGCAGTGCATCTTGTAGAAAGCACACACTGCTGCTATTGAGCATCAGTGGTGGAGGGATACTTGTGGATGTGGTGCCAATCATGCAGGCTGCTTTGTCCTGGATGGTGTCCAGCTTCTTGAGTGTTGATGGGGCTGCAGCATCCAGGAAAGTGGGGAGCATTCCATCACAGACCTGACTTGTGCCTTGTAGATGGTGGACAGATATTGAAAATCAGGAGGTGAGCTATTGGCCGCAGTATTCCTAGCTTCTGAGCTGTTCTTGTAGCCACTGTGTTTATTGGTGAGTTCAGTTGAGTTCTTGGTCAATGATAACTGCCACAGGCAGTGATTGTAGCACGGTTGAATGCCAAAGAATGGTGATTAGATTGTCTCTTATTTGTGATGGTCATAGTTTGACATTTGTGTAGTGCAAATGTTATTTGCCACTTCTCTGACCAAGCCTGGATATTATCCAGACCTTGTTGCATTTGGTCATGGACTGCTACAGTGTCTGAGGAGTCATAAATGGTGCTGAACATTATGCAATTATTGGCAAACATTCCCACTTCTGACTTTCTGCCACTGTCGTGAGAATTGGCATCCAGAAGGTTGCGATCAAGTAAAACCTGACTTGAAACAGTAAAGTATGTTCACTGAGAGCAGAGGTTAGCAGATGACAACGGTCTGCTTATAAGGGCACTTCAGGTAGCCCTTGCCCATTGCTAGCCATTTCGGCAGATGTTAGCTTGCAGCTTTTTACAGGCCCATCACTCTGAATGGTCAATTAGCTTCTCGCTCTCCCTCAATGACTGTCCTTTCTGTGCTGTCCTGGAGCACATGCCACGAATGAAGCGAAGCGACAATTCCACTGAGGGACATTAGCTCAAATGCACCACGCAGCATTGCTGCACTGTGTCTATCCAACACCCGAGACTATCAATTTTTCAGCAGCAAAGAAGCGAGATGGAGGAAGCTTTCTGGTTACAAATGTTGCATTTGGTACATTGGAAATAATCTGGTGAAAAATAAACAACAAATCACCGTTTCCATAATAATTCAGAGTAGATATACCTATAATATATGTGTGTGTGTATGCCATTATTCTGCCAATTATTTACCATTAATGCCAATGGTTCTTTTTAAGAGCACATCAGCGGATTTAAATATACAGTTGTGTGGAGGCGGCCAGTACCAAACCTCTTGCAGTATTAATGTACTGAGTGCACTCTACTGGCCAACAGGCTGAGCAACACGTAGACATCCAACCGCGCGACTCCATCTGCTGCCGTTCCACTTGATTCCGAGTACATTCACGTCAAACCTAATTGCAGAGAGCCAACAGAAGAGCGTTACAAAATCTGTGTGTTGCCTTTTTGATTCAAACCAAGGCTATCCACGCCAGCTGATGTTCCTTTTGCCATTAAACATATGACTCGAGGCATTCAAAACTAGTTTAAAGTTAATTGCTTTACTAGGCAAATATAAAGTGACACGAATCCGTAACAATGATCCCAAACTCATATCCGTATTTAGTAAGCTCCATTTATTTTGTAACTTGGGAAATTCAAAGACGACTTCCCGAGTGTATTGGTAGAGTTTTTCTAATCTACTTGTGTGTGAATGTGGGTGTTAAGTACCCATAAATATGTATAATCAACATATGCTGTTTTGTTAACTTCAGAAAAATAATTGATGAAAAGATGCCTTCTAGGTAGAATATTCTTTGTCTTAATCTTCCTAATTATTATGAATCAACAAACTGTCACATCATTGACGCTTTATTGTTTAGTGAAGATTTTAAGATTTAAAAAATAGATCCCTAACCACATATGCGAATTCAGTCCAAAGAAACATTTGGCACTGGTTGGCATAATCGTGGAATTACTCAAGGTACTTTACATGGTCGATTAATTGGCAGCAATACATGTGCAAAATGGATGTCACTGTCCGCTACCCGTTGTCTGTTTCTGCAAGCTTTAGAGATTTGAGCGCCACTGTCTTCCCCTCCTGCACCCCCACCCCCATCCATTAGCAAGATCACAGCAGACATACAAATGTTGAGCTGCCGGTGTCTAACATTGCTGCTCGGTACAGATAAGACAGACTATCTGCACAAAATGCTTGAGCTCTTCCTTTCATAAAGGATCGTGCGACCGTAAATAATCGGTCGTTATTTTTAGAGTGGAGTTAAACAATCGAGGCTTAGAGTCTCCCCATAGATGCCTGCCACCACAAGGAAGAAGGGGCTATTCATTTGGCAGCGCAGATGCCTTTCAGTAATAATTAGTATATCCATTTGTAAAGTTCAGCGAATAACCTTCAATTGTTTTGTTTTTTTTTCCCTTTTGGTATATAATTCTCCTTTCAAGTGACCATGTTAACAGTAGCATTTTAAATTAAGAAAAAAAACATAATGCTTTGTCTTTATGGCGATGCAATAAATGATGGAGTGAAAGGAATGGTGGTTTATAATCATCACAATTATGGGGATATAGGTCAAACTGGTTCCTAGCAAATTAACACCATAGCGACTTGGCATTTCTAAAACCTCATAAATGGACAAAGAACTGCATTAAGTGCCAGGTAGTGTAAGGTTGTTTTGTCTACCTGTAAGAAAGAAGCACGCATTATAGTTGACAGCTCCCATTCTTTTAACTTCAATCAGCAAAAAACAGGAAACTGATAAACTGTTTATTCATTCTCTATTATTACATGATGACATGAATGGTGCATAATTTAAATTTTGATTCTCACTTATTGCACCCTTATGAGCTCAGAGAAATTTAAAATTGATTTTGTTGGTATTCCATCTTACTACAAGAATCTTTGCAACTATTAGCTTTAAATGATCACATTGTTTTTTGCCTGTCATAACACAAGAGAAATTAAAAAAAAGACCATCACAATAAAGGAAGTGTTTTTAATTAAACCAAAGGGGCAGAATATTTACAGCCCAGGCCCACTGTATTTGACCCACTGTCGTTATGCCAGCTCAGGCAGACTACAGGCCCTTGGCCTGTAGTCGCTTGGGTTTCAACAATTCAAATGTTATGAAATAAGGAATTAGAATGAGGGTTTTTGCTTCTGTTACCACTTGAGCAAAAAGGTCCAGACCATGCCCAACAATTCTTGATTGCCACTCCACCACACCCACACCTCCACCACCATCACCTCTGTGTAATATTCCAAAATTCTTTTCACAACCAGTCTGCTCTGCCAATTATTTTAAATTTCTGCCACTGGAAATGATATCTCTGCTAAGAGAAAAATTCTTTCCCATCCATTCAATCTAGACTATTGATTGTTTTATACACCTCATTTTAACAGCTCCTCAGACATCAACATCAGCTTCAACATCTCCAATCTTTCATCATAGCTAAGATTTTCCATCCTGCAAACATTCTCATAATTCTCTTCTTACCCTCTCTAGTGTCATCGTCTTTTTCCTCCAATATGTGCCCAGAACTGTAAGTATTGGCCTGACTTGTGTTTTGTGCAGTTTGTAGTCTATTCTTTGTGCTCTGGTATTCTATGCCTCAAATAATAAAGGAAAATATTCCATTTACTTGGTTATTTATCCATCCTGCCACATTCAGCAATCTTTACTTCCAGGATGATCTACAGTTTCTCCAAATAATTTATTGCGCATTCCTTTGTCTTGTTTGCTGTCCTCAAGTGCATATTTGTTTGTGCCTTCATATATTATTTTTCCTCATGGAACATAATGGAAAAGAATTGGAAGGATTAGTAAGCTGATTATCACCTTATTGAATTATATCATGAACATCTGTTTTGTCACCAATAAGTCTTGAAGTGGGACTTTAACCTGAAGGCAAAAGTGAGGACTGCAGATGCTGGAGATTAGAGCTGAGAATGTGGTGCTGAAAAAGCACAGCAGGTCAGCCAGCATCCGAGGAGCAGGAGAATCGATGTTTAGGGCAAAAGCCCTTCATCAGGACTTTTGTCTGAAGTGTTGATTCTCCTGCTCCTCAGATGCTGTCTCACCTGCTGTGCTTTTCCAGCACCACATTCTTGACTTTAACCTGAAGCTCCTGGCTCAGAGATAGAGAAGTTACCAGTTAAGCTACAATGCTTCCTCCTCAAAACCATTCCATCACATTTCTTCAGATTGAATTCCTTTTGCCACTTTTCTATTCAACTGACCAACTCAATGCTGATACTCTTCAACTTTCACCATCACCACCAATCACAGAACCAAGCTTTGAATCATCTGCTAACGTTTTACTTATGACTCAAGCATTTACAATAAATCATATGACAGAAAGCAAAGACCCAGTACTGAGCTCTATGGACCTCTACGAGAAACAACCTTTCAATTACTAAAACACGTTTTAAACATTACCCATAGCTTCCCGCCAATATGCCAATTTTGGATGAATCTTGTCAATTACCCATCATCTTCTGTCATGAACTCTTACTTTCCTGATCAGTCTTCCATGTTAGAGCTTCACCAAAGCCTTACTAAAATAGTTGAAGGCTGGTTTGAGACATTACTCTTATTGAGCTTCTTTGTTATCTCCTCAAATATTTCAATTAAATTAGTTGACAATTACACTCTGCAGACTTTTCTTTCTGAATGTGTATATCAAAAACTAGAGTGCTTAACCAAACACTACAGTTGATGGAAGAGATTGGAAAGTACAGTACTGCAGTATGCTGGAGGTGGATTATTTAACAGGCCTGGATGAAAACTATCCAAGACTATGACGGGAAACGAAAAGTAAAAACAGAGAATCTAACTATAATTTGTAAAATTTTCTCTGACTAGAGATGTAACTCAAAGAACTGGAGAGCAACTAATATGGTGCTATTGTATAAGAAAAAGGGAAATCAATAGACCAAGTAATTGTAGATCTGTCATTCTGATTTGGGTGGTAGGAAAATTATTGGGAAAACCACTCAGGGATGGGATAAACATTTAGAAAGACACAAATTAATCAAAGACATTCAGTTTAGACTGACATGAGAAATTCATGTCTGATTAACATATTTCATTTTTTGAGGAGGCAACAAGAAATGTCAAGCGATTGATGAAATATCACATAACAGAGCGATCATGAAAGAAAATGCCCATGGAATTCAAGGCATATTGGCAAAGTGGATCAAAATTTGTCTCAGAGGATGGAGGCAAATAGTAATGGCCAGTTGGCATTATCATAAGAAAAGTTGCTTTCAATGGGGTTCCAAAGGACTCAGCATTGTGTCATAGCATCATGGAGACATACAAGATGAAAACAGACCCTTTAGTCCAACTCGTCCATGCCGACCAGATATTCTAACTTAGTCTAGTCCCACTTGCCAGCAACTGGGCCAAATCCCTCCAGACCCTTCCTCTTCATATGCCCATCCAGATGCCTGTTAAATGGTTGCAATTGTACCAGCCTCGACCACTCTTTGACATCAATGATTTTGACCTGAATGTTGAGGACATAATCAAGAAGTTTCCAGAGGATACAAACATTGGTTGTGTGGTTGATAATGAAGAAAACAACAGGAGGATGCCGAGAGTTATCAAAGGACTATTTTGCTGGTTGGACAGTATCAAGCAGACTTCAATCAAGATAACTAGAAAATAATATATTTGGAGAGAGATAACAAGGCAAGATAATAGGGTAGTTCAACATCTTAGAGTACTGTTTTCATAGTGACGACTGCAAAATATAAAAATGTACTAAAATGTTAGACCAGTGATGACAAACATGCTGGCCTAGCCAGCAATGCCCACATTCCCTGAACAAATGAAAAGTAATTCCTCATGTGCATCTTTGCTTTACCAATATTTCAATTACAAAACTTAGTGTAACTAAAATGTTCTATTTATGTATACATATTTAAATGAGAATTTGAATCAGATTATGCCTCACAATTAGAAAGAGAATGCCATCTTCCTAGAACCTATGACTTTTTTCATGTACATAATGGTTGTATTTCAATTTTGAGATAATTAAACATAAATAAAATAAACTTTAAAAACTTATTCTAAGTATTTCTCCACATTTCACTTTCAACTTTGTTCAGTTTTAATTTTTTTAACCATTACTGTATTAATCAGCTAAAATGAAGATTATGCAAACAAAATACTGTGATGTTGAAATATGAAAATAAACAGAAAATGTATACTCGGCAGATCTAACAATACCTGTGGCAAGAAAAACAGTTAAATCAGCAGGTCTTTGACCTTTCATCAACAGACAATATATCATGGTTCTGGTTTTAATATTACCTGGTGATCATGTTAACTTGTTTTTGTTGAGCATACAAAGAAAACTCATGTGGGAAATACTTTAACTCTGCCTAATAATGACTCCCCTGAGAGGGCTCATCTGCAGTACTTTCCATTCATAAGAGGGCAAGACCCACTAGAAATGAGAAGAACTGTGAGTGCTGTTTTGCTATCAATCACACTTTGACAATGTTGCAAGTTTAAAGAATAATATTTGTTTCAATCATATTTCCAATCTTTTAGTATCAGAATCATAGCCCTGGGAAGCCTCATGAACTTCTTGGCTGATGGTTCTTATACAGATGTGACTGTCCAAGGGAAAACACTTCAACATAATAAATGCCTGTAATAGTTTATATCTTGATCATATTATAGCCTCATGTGAGTGTGAAGTATCAATTTATTGAATAAATCAAAACCATAATATAAAGAACTTCCTAAATAAATTTATGCCATTGTATTTGTCACTGTTTTGACATTCACATCTTTGATTCATGGATCTTCAGGACTGGTGCCTTTCTTTCCTGCTTGTATTTGTTAATTGCTGAGTTTCCACTTGGACTGATTTGTTGCTCTTTATGAAAGTGGCAGTTCAGCTATTCAAGTGCAAGTGTATTGTATAACAAAAGTGATGCTTGAAATGTGACACCTAAGGTTTGTTGAATCAAAGGTGGTATCTGAGTGCTAAAATGAGATGTGTATCTTTACATAAATACCTATATAAATACCTTGTCTGCTTCTTTATAATATGCTTTCTGTCCATTTTAACCTGTCACACTGTAATTACACTTAGAAGTACTACAGTAGTATAAGTTTACACAGGGAGCCTGCATTATAAAAGTAGGCACAAGAAGTTTCAATGGAAGGTTATGAAACTCACTTTGATTGTGTATGCATGAAAGAGAATTAGCTTTAATTCAATTCATCAAAGTTTCTTTTGATTCCATAAGTATGGATTGGTAAATATTTCCTGTTTTTCTTTCTTTTCACTCTTTCCTGGACAAAGTTACGAAGACATTTCATTCTTTTTGTAAGAGTAATTCATTTGAAAGACGCCTTACCAGGGGTAAGCCTTGGAGTACAGATCCCTGGCACAGAGTTTGTCCCTGTTGATCTGAAGGGAAGGGGGGAGATGAGCAGAGTTTTAGTCATTGGAGACTCCATAGTTAGGGGGACAGACAGGAGATTCTGTGGGAATGAGAGAGACTCACGGTTGGTGCTTTGCCTCCCAGTTGTCTTGGATCGTGTTTTGGGGATCCTTGAGGGGGAGGGGGAGCAGCCCCAAGTCGTGGTCCTCATAGGTACTAACGAAATAGGTAGGAAAAGGGTGGGAATTTAAGGCAGAAATTCAGGGAGCTAGGGTGGAAACTTAGTGCTAGAAAAAAACAGAGTTTCCTCTGGTTTGTCACCTGTGCCATGTGCTCGCAATGTGAGGAATAGGGAGGGAGAGGAGTTGAACATCTGGCTGCAGGCATGGTGCAAGAGGGAGGGTTATGGATTCCTGGATAATTGGGGCTCATTCTGGGGTAGGTGGGACCTCTACAAACTGGATAGTGTACACCTGAACCAGAGGACTACCAATATCCTGTGGGGGCGGGTGGAATTTACTAATGATATTTGGCAGGATTTAAACTAATTCAGCAGGGGAATGAGCACCTAAATTGTAGCTCCAGTGTCCGGGAGTTGAGAGTAGTGAGGGCAGAAATGAGGTTTCAAGGTCACAAGAGTTCACTAGCAAGCAGGAAGGTGGTTTGAAGTGTGTCTACTTCAGCACCAGGAGTATCCAGAATAAGGTGGGTGAACTTGCAGCATGGTTTAAAACCTGTGACTTCGATATTGTGGCCATTTTGGAGATATGGATAGTGCAGGGACTGGAATGGTTGTTAGGATTTTAATGTTTCAGTAAGAACAGTGAAGATAGTAAAAGAGGAGGAGGTGTGGCATTGTTAATCAAGGACAATATTACGGTGGCAGAAAGGACATTTGAGGACTCATCTACTGATGTGGTATGGCTGAGGTTAGAAGCAGGAAAGGAGAGGTCACCCTGTTGGGAGTTTTCTATAGGCCTCCAAATAGTTCCAGAGATGTGGAGGAAAGAATAGCAACAATAACTCTGGATAGGAGCAAGAGTAACAGAGTAGTTGCTATGGGTACCTTTAATTTTCCAATTATTGACTTAGAATTCTATAGTTGGAGGACTTTAGAAAGGTCAGTTTTTGTCCAATGTGTGCAGAAGAGTTTCCTGACATAGTATGTAGACAAGCCAACAAAGGGCGAGGCCACATTGGATTTGGTACTGGGTAATGAACCCAGCCAGGTGTTAGATTGGGAAGTAGGTGAGCACTTTGGTGATAGTGACCACAATTTGGTTATTTTTACTTTAGCAACAGAAAGTGGTAAGTATATACCACAGGGCAAGAGTGTTGCTGGGGAAAGGTAATTATGATGCGATTAGGCAAGATTTAGGATGCATAGTAGGGGGAAGGAAACTACAGGGGATGGGCACAATTGAAATGTGGACCTTATTCAAAGAACGGCTACTGTGTGTCCTTCAAAAGTATGCATCTGTCAGGCAGGGAGGAAGTGGTCGAGCGAGGGAACTGTGGTTTACTAAAGATGTTGAAACTCTTGTCAAGAGGAAGAAGAAGGCTCATGTTAGGCTGAGACATGAAGGCTTATTTAGGGCACTTGAGAGTTACAAGTTAGCCAGGAAAGACCTAAAGAAAGAGCTAAGAAGAGCCAGGAGAAGACATGAGAAGTTGTTGGTGGACAGGATCAAGGAAATCCTAAAGGTTTCTATAGGTATATCAGGAACAAAAGGACTAGAGAAAGATTAGGCCCAATCAAGGATAATAGTGAAAGTTGTGCGTGGAGTCCGAGGAGATAGGGGAAGCACAAAATAAATATTTTACTTAAGTATTCACACTGGAAAAATACATTGTTGTCGAGGACAATACTGAGATACAGGCTACTAGACTAGATGGGATTGAGGTTCACAAAGAGGAGGTGTTAGCAATTCTAGAAAGAGTGAAAATAGTGTGAAAGACCCCTGGGCTGGATGGGATTTATCCTAGGATTCTTTGGGAAGCCAGGGACAAGATTGCAGAGCTTTGGCTTTGATCTTTATGTCGTCATTGTCTACAGAAATAGTGCCAGAAGGCTGAAGGATAGCAAATGTTGTCCCCTTGTTCAAGAAGGGGAGTAGAGACAACCCTGGAAATTATAGACCAGTGAGCCTTACTTTGGTTGTGGGTAAAGTGTTGGAAAAGGTTATAAGAGATAGGGTGGTATGTTCTTGGAATACGTTGCCAGCAGAGGTAGCAGAGGCAGGCATGGTAGATTCATTTAAGATGCATCTGGACAGATGCATGAGTAGGTGGGGAGCAGAGGGATACAGATGATTAGGAACTGGGTGACAGGTTTAGACAGTAGATTTGGATTGGCTCAGGCTTGGAGGGCCTAAGGCCCTGCTCTTGGGCTGTAGATTTTCTTTGTTCTTTGTTTAGATCAGATTTATAATCATCTCGAGAGGAAGAAATTGATTAGGGATAGCCAACACAGTTTTGTGAGGAGTAGATCATGCCTCACAAACCTTATTGATTTCTTTGAGATGGTGACCAAACAGGTGGATGAGGATAAAGCCATTTATGTGGTGTATATGGATTTCAGTGAGGCATTTAATTATGGTCCCCACAGTTGGCTGTTGCACAAAATACCAAGGGATGATATTAAGAGTGATTTGACAGTTTGGATCAGGAATTGGCTAGCTGAAAGCAGACACAGCATGGCAGTTGATGGGAAATGCTTATCTTGGAGTTCAGTTATCACTGGTATATGGCAAAGATCTGTTTTAGGGCCACTGCTATTTGTCATTTTTATAAATGACCTGGATGAGGGCATAGAAGGATGTGTTAGTAAATTTGCGAATGTCATTAAGGTCGGTGGTGTTGTTGATAGTGCTGAAGGATGTTGCAGGTTACAGAGGAACATATATAAGCTGCAGAGCTGGGCTGAAAGGTGGCAAATGGAGTTTAATGTGGAAAAGTGTGAGGTGATTCACTTTGGTAGGAGCAAAAGGAACAAAGTACTAGGCTAATAGTGAGATTCTTGGTAGTGTGGATAAGCCAAAAGATCTCGGTGCCCATGAACATAGATCCTTGAAAGTTGCCACCCAGGTTGATAGGGTTGTTAAGAAGGAATAAAGTGTGTTCGCTTTCATTGGTAGAGGGATTGAGTTTTGGAGCCATGAGGTCATGCTGCAGCTGTACAAAACTCTGGGTGTATATGGAGTATACTGGAGTATTGTGTACAGTTCTGGTCACTGCATTATAGAAAGGATGTGGAATCATTGGAAAGGGTGCAGAGGAGATTTACTAGGATGTTGCCTGATATGGAGGGAAGGTCTTATGAGGAAAGCCTGAGGGACTTGAGGCTGTTTTCATTCAAAAAAAGACTGTTGTTAGGTCATTTACTTGAGACATGCAAGATAATCAGAGGGTTAGATAGGGTGGACAGTGAGAGCCCTTTTCCTCAGATGATGATGGCTAGCACATGGGGCCATAGCTTTAAATTTAGGGGTGATAAATATAGGACAGTTGTTGTAGTCAGTTTCTTTACTCAGAGAGTAGTAGGGGATGGAAATCACTGCCTGCAACAGTAGTAGACCCACCAACTTTAAGGGCATGTAAATGGTCATTGGATAATTATATGGATGAAAATGGAACAGTGTAGGATAGATGGACTTCAGATTGGTTCCACGGGTCAGCACAACATTAAAGGCTGAATGGGCCTGTACAGCACTGTAATGTTCTATGTTCTATTGAGAAGAGAAAACCAAAGTTGTTTTAAAGGAGATACTGAGACATTAAGACTTCTTGCTTGGACTCATTTACTGGAAATTATAAGCTTTGGTTTATGGCCCTGTTTTGGATAATGTTTAGAGATCCCCTGAGATACTGCCTACTGAGAGAAAGAGAGAGAGGGAGGGAGAAGCTACTTGGCTCATCCTGTGCCTTTCTGAGTAAACCTTTTCAGAGATTCCACTGATTGAAGAACTAAAAGTACATTTATTGAAATGAAGAAAATTTAACTTTCAGTGATGTAAATTCATGTTATACCTATTATGAAAGCATGTCTATTTTATTCCATTCAATTGAGATGATTTTTTGTTTAATGGAGCTAACAGCGAAATGAAACAAATGGGTTGGTGACTGCTGCCTTTCGAGTTTAAGTAGACATCTACCTTTTATGCGTCAATAATGATGAGATCCATTAACCTGAGTTACTCTAGTAACAAATCATGGCTTAGTGTGCAATAAACGTGTCCACGTGACTTGTGCTTCTTGTCAATGATAAGCAGTACAAGGTCTTCAGTTCACAGAGCTGACCTTTCGTGTTGGAGTTGTCCATGGTGCTGAAAGCACCGTTACTATACTAAAGGAAAACTTGGTATTAATTTAACGTTTATTTCATCCCAAAATGCTTTCCAGCCAATGAAGTAAATCTTCAAGTGTAGTCGAGGAAAATTTGTAAGTGCCACGCTAAGTTATATCAGAGCCCAGTGCTAGTCTGCTCAGGCTACGTTTAGAATTTAAATCTCGCAACTACACATTTTGAAGCTTTTGCTGTTGGATTCCTGGTGAGTGCGACTGAAACAGAAAGTTAAAATATCACAAACTGTGAAAGTTTTTTATAAGGTCCCACACGGTTATTAATATTTGTTAAAGCTGCGTGAAAACATTAGAAGGCTTTTTTTTCACACGAAACATCCTGTAATTAATGTATTGTGTGAAAGTTAAATAGTAAGCATATCAATTTTACAATTAAAACTGTTTATCAATTCCATAGAGACAACTATATTCTGCAATTGTTTCGGGTTTTCGAGCAATAAAGATATCGAATTGTATTTATATTTCAAATTCTTCCAATGCTTTCAGATAGCCTTTTCATTAACATTACTTTGAATCACATAGCATCTAAAAGATGAATGCATTATTGTCAAGCTCTGCCTTTATCCAACTCCAAAATATATGCTTTCCCCAGTGTTCCTTCTCAAACAGTGCCTCTGGATGTTGAAGCAAGAAACTGCCATTGAGTGAAAGGTCCAGGCAAAGTTCATTTGACACTGGAGATGTAGATGTGAAGACCACATGTACAACAGTCAGCCTACGTGCTGTCCTTTTGATCTCGCTCAAGTAAGCGAGACGTGAATACCACAGACTAAATGGAAGGATGTGCAATGGGCCAGACTGCAACAATCTGACCTATCAGTATATGTTCCAAACACTTTACTCAAGCGGGAACAATCATAAAGAACACTGAACCATAACTTTAAAATAGTTTTCAAAATACGAAAATCAGCCATCCTTCAGATTACTTTGAATCTGCACGCTTTAAACTGAACTGAATGCCTGTCAGTCACAATGGCAATGAATCTACACTTTAAAAGGTTGGGCGCGCACTTTGAGTTCGTGGTCATGTGGTTTACAGTCTTATGGCTATTTCAGGGTTCAATTGATAAGGTGATTAGAAACAAAAAGTCAAAATTCAGCGTCATGGAGCTGGGGAAAGACAACTGCTAGATTCAGGGAAGCAATAAAACGTTGGAAATGCGTAATGTGGCAGGTAGCCTATGACTCCCCCTCGTGGCTTGCTGTCAAAAACCTCCGGAAAACATTCGTGAGCAGAAATGGTGCCAATTCGACCTGTAATTTACTGTGGAGAAGATCCCTACAGAATTTGGATAAATGATTCAGATACATAATTACCCAAAATGTGTGAGTGCAGGTCGGAGAATTTACAAACAACTGACCCCAGTAGGTTTTAAGGTCTTGTGAGTTCATAGAGTTCAAGTGTAAGGAGGTAATAATTATATTTTTACAAAACAACTGTTGGCTCACACTTCAGATCCAGTGGCGTTAGAGTTTTGAGCTCTCCAAGGACATTGAAACCTCCTGTCACCACTAACATATTTTAATTAGAATGTGGCCAATTATAGGGAATTATAGTTGCGAGAGGAAACTTGAGATGCTGAGACTAACCCCGCAGAGAATGAATAGCAGATATTTACGAAAGATGTTTTGAAAAAAAAATCAAGTTCTGAATTATTTAGAAGGAATGGATAGTCAGATTTTTTTTTGTTACGAAGAGTCAGTGACATGAATCATTATGTAAAATTATCAATAAGAAACAAATGAAAGGAACAGGAGATATTTCTGTCCAGAGAGGAACTTGGGAGTACGGAATTGTTTGTGACCGGAACTGGTCTATGCACTGTTTTTTTTAGAGAACAATATTGGAATAATATTGTAAGACATTGAAAAGGCAAATAAAAACTCTGAAAAAAGAATCTTAAAAAAAATTTCTAAACCAAAGGAGAAAGAAAATCTCTTGGACTTGAACCATTTTTTTTTCAGATTCCATCTGAGCCACTGAAAATACTGGGCAAGTCAGGCAGAATATGTGGAGAGAGAAAATCACAATTAATAATTCAGGTTGTTAGCCTTACACTTACAACTGACAGAAATTGAGGTGAAACAGGTTTTCAGCTCATGCAGAGATAGGGAAAAGAAGGACAGGCAGGAGCAACAAATGAGCTGCTCTGCAAAATGTTGGAATGCAGGATAGTTTAAATGGTGTTGTGGTATCTGAGTCATACATTTTAGAACATATCCTGTTGTCTTTGGAAATTAACATTTTAACTGCAGTAAATGAGTGAAAATTCACTTTAAAATAATGAATATCTCATATGATGCAAGAAAACTAAGCTGGGAAGTCATTACACTTCAGAGTTCAGAAGACAAGATATTAAAGTGGCAGGTGGAAAGCTGAATATAACTGAACAGAAAGCAAAAACCAAAAAGTGAAACAGAAAATGTTAAGTAAGTAGGTAAATAGTTGGAAAAATGGAGTAGAATGTGGAATGATGTGCCATTTTTCATTTTGAAAAAGGGAACAAAAGAACAGTGTATTATTTAAGTGCAGGAAAACTGCAGAGTGCTGCAACACAAGGGGACTTGAAAGTACTTCTGCATGAAACACAGAAAGCTAGCACACAGGTGCAGCAAATAATCAGCAAGGTGAATGGGATGTTGAGCCTTATTTCAAAGAGGATGGAGTATAAGAATAGGGAAGTCTTACTGCAAGTATCCAAGGTGCTGATGAAACCACATCTGGAATACTGTGAGCCATTTTGGTCCCTGTTTCTAAGGAAAGATGTCATTTTGTTGGAAGTTTGCTAGGATGATCCCTGGTATAGAGCAAAGGTTAAACAGGTTGGGACTCCAATCATTGGAGTTCAGAAGAATGAAAACTGATCTCATTGAAACACAGAAGATCGTTAAGGAAGATGGCATGGTAAATGCTGAGAAGATGTTTCCCCCCTCATAGGAGAGTCTAAGACTAGGGGCATTGTCAGAGAATTAGGTTAGCAATTTAAGACTGAAGTGAGGAGGAATTACTTCTTCCAAAGCATTGTGAGTCTTTGAAACTCCTCTTCACAGACACTTGTGAGGGCATAGTCCTTGAGTGTATTAATGGTTGTAAGACTTAGATTCTTGATCAGTCAAGGAATCAAGGGTTATGGGCAGGGCAGGAAGTTGGATGTGAGGAATATCGGATCAGCCATAATCCTATGGAATGGTGGAACAGGCTCAGCTGGCTGAATGGCCTACTCCTGTTTCTATTTCTTATAGTCTTATGGTCCAGAAAGGAAACATAGACATTAGGTTGCTTAGCAAGTTAAGTGTCCAAGGTGTTGGACATTGTATATTAATATGGATTGAGCACTGACTAATAAGTAAAAGACCATGAGGGGGCATTTTCATATGACAACCTGGAATATGCAAAATGGAGGGCCATTGGGATCAGCACTGATGTATTAATAATTTGGATTTGAAAAGTCTGGGAATGACACAGGAAGATAAGTGATAAGGTTGACGCAAACAGTCTGCAAAATTTAAGCATGTGGCAAAAACTTGGCAGATGGAATATACTGCCGGAAAATGTGAGCTTGTGCACATTGGCAGGAAAATAGAGGAGCGGAATATTATTAAAATGGAGAAAGACTCCAAGAAGTTATTGATCACAGAGAGTTAGGAGCCCTCATCAATGAATTATAGAAAGGTAGCATACAAGTTCAGTGGGTAATAGGGAAGCAAATGATGTTGGTGCTTATTTCAAGGGAATGGAGTATAAATGACGGGAAGTTTTGCTAAAACTACCCAAGACATTAGTCAGGCCATAGCTGGAATACTGAACAGTTTTGTGACCCTTATCTAAAGAAACATATACTGGCAATGGAGACAGTCCTGAGAAGGTTTACACACTGATACCAGGTATGGAGGATGGTCTTATGAGGAGAGCTTCATTAGGTTAAGCCTAAACTTGTTGAATTTAGGAAAATGAGAGCAAATGTATTGAAGCATAAAAGCATCTTAGGGGACTTAACAGGGTAGTGGAAAGTTTGTTTCCTCTTGTGGGATAGTCAAGGATCAGAGGGCATAATCTCAGAATAAGGAGTCATACATTTAAGATAAAAATGAGGAGGACTTCCTTCTCTAAGAGGGTCATGAATCTGTGCAATTTCTTACTACGGAGGGCTGTAGAGGCTGAGGCATTGAGTATATTCAAGGCTGAAAGAGACAAATTTTTAATTAGTGAGGCAATCAGGGGCTATGGGGCAAAGGCAGGAAAGTGGTGTTGAGGACATTTCAGATCAACCATGTTCTAATTGAATGGTGGGAGCAGACCTGATCAGTGAATGATTTACTTCTGCTCCTATGTTTTATGGTCTTGTGGCCTAAAAGGCAACTGACCTTCCCAGTTTCCAAGGAAGCAAACTGAACCTGAGAGTTGGAAAGTTACTGAGCAGAATAGAACTGGTTAAGGCTTTGTGAAAGGGCACAGAAACAATTGTGCAAAGACCTAATTTTTTAAGATAACTTGACCATTTTGGTTATTTTCATATCATAGACACCAGCAAGCTAACGAGGCCATTTTGAGAGTATCTTAGGACTAAAGGAGCCATTTTGTATTCTTTGTGTTCTGTACTTTGTGATTGTTAAAATATCTTAATCAAGAATTACTGTATAATTAATAACCAATCAGAGACTGGGGGTTGACTAAGTAGAGAGGTTCAAATAAACTAAAATTGAATAATTCTTTTTTAATTAGTATTTGTATTAATAATGTTATGTTATACTCAAACAACTGTAAGCTTTTCTTAAATCTATTAAGTAGCTTTTGTGACCTTATCCTGGAGAAAAGAATGTTCATTTAAATATTACGTGCTAACTGGAATTTTCCTGACATTGAACCAGGCTTGTCCATGAAAGACAACATTCCAATTTTTTGCTCCCTTAGTTGAGCAACGAGCAAAGTTTAGAAAGCTAACATTTACATGAATAGTAAACAAAAATTTTAGGGAATAAAACTAATTCCAAAGCAAATAGCTAATTATTTTAATGAGTAATTAATAAAATTTGACCAATAAACATGCCAAACAGCAGTTAATAAAAATGTTTGTTTTTTAGTTAAGAGATAGGGCTAAAGAGAGACAGACCAGACCCAAAGTCCTGAAGGGATGGGGACCAGGGCAAAACTAAAAAGTCAGATTTAACTAATACTGACTCCGGTGGCACACACTCAAAGCTGGCCTCAGCAGTTTATTCAGAAGTGATGATTGGAAGCAAGTTGTCTTTCCGCCTGGTTTTTCCTCCTCACCCAGCCGACTTTATAGATACATTTTCCATTCGAGCCCTATGGAGTTGCATAGCTCAACACCACCAGCCTGACTCTTATTGGGTTTCCCAAACCCTGTCAGCTCTATTCTGACTCTGTCCAACAAGAGTTTGAGCATTGTATGTCTCAAACCTAATCAGTCTCGTGAAGTTGCAAAAAGCTTTTTTCCTAAATTAAGTATATCCTTTTGCTTTTAATGTACTCCCTTTAAAAGTTATTATCCAGAATTCTGCTTTTGCCTTAATAAGTTTATGTCTTATTCACCCAAACTGAACTTACTAAATAGGCAAATTGAGGTGCTTGAAATCAATGAAGTTGCAAATAACTGAACCAGATATCAAAATATTATCACATATTCTCCATGTGAATGGCTGTCTGTATATAATCTTCCCATAACAATGCATTTCATAATGTCACAGGCCACTTTGTAAAATATTTCTTCTCTTTATTCAAAACTTATCATGTTTAATCCCCCATCTATGTCACTTCTTTGCAGACTGCTACCATTGGAAACATTCTGTATAATGTAATATTGCATGAGCTTACAATAATATTCACTTGAAAATGATTGGTCGAAGAAGTTTATTGTAACAATGACATTGATCTGGTTAGAGCTGAAAATGTGTTGCTGGAAAAACTCAGCAGGTCAGGCAGCATCCAAGGAGTAGGAGAATCGACATTTTGGGCATGAGCCCTTCTTCAGGAAGAAGACCCTTATTGATCTGGTTAGTAAATTCTTGTAATTTTGTGTAACAGTGACTCAACAAATTTATAAACATCCATGAAAGAAAGACAGGTAAAGACTAACAGATCTGACACACATATTCCAATGAGATAGCCCTACCTCAGTGCAACATAAAATGTGCAAACTATTAATACCATTTCCCTTGAACATCATAGTATCTATTAGATAGGAAAAACACAGGAAAAACATTATAAGTCGGTTTTGGAAAAAAATGAATCTAGGAAGTTCTTCTTTGGTTGTGAAAGGTACTTTTTCTAGTGTCAAGCGAATTCAGTGTTTTAGTGGAAAACATTTTAGTCATTCTCAGGAATTTGTCTCTCTCTCTCTCTCTTTTGACCTTTTACAGAAAAACTGCATTACTAGCAATTTAAGCTCTGAAATTAAGTATTTCCTGGCATTAAACAAACCTGATTGCTTTTGTAACTGTTATGTTCTGCCATTCTTCCTAACCAATCTCACTAAAGTAGCTTAACTACCCACTTGTGCCTAATAGAGTGTGTTCCAGCAACAGTGGCATAACAGAAAACATGAATCTTGAATTCCGCTTACCATCAACTCCCCCACAAATTTCAACATACAAAGAAGAAAATTCTGAATCTGCTTAGATCTCTGTGGCCAACAGATATATTTTATTATTGTATCTATCCAACATTATTAACATGTTTGAAACAATACAGTCAAAGCATAAACAAAATAATTCTTAAAAAAATTAGATTCCCTACAGTGTGGAAACAGGCCTTTCAGCCTAACAAGTTCACGCCGATCCTCTGAAGAGTAACCTACCCAGACCCATTCCCCAGCATTTACCCCTGACTAATAACCTACACCATGGGCAATTTAACATGGCCAATTCACCCTAACCTGCATATCTTTTGGAATGTGGGAGACGACCGGAGTACCTGGAGGAAGCCCACACAGACACGGGAAGAATGTGCAACCTCCACACAGTTGCTCGAGGCCGAATCAAACCTGGGTCCCTGGCGCTGTGAGGCAGCAGCACTAACCACTGAGTCACCGTGCCACCGTGCCACCCATTATTTCTATAGAAATTAATAATTTATTTATAGATTGAAAAAGAAAGCTTCATTACAGAGCTATATTGCGATATATCCACCATGGGCAGTTAAAATTCAGCCTCTGTCATTCAGAATAATTAGGTCAATCTCTTTACCAGGCAGTTAATTTTCTGAGGTCAATCTCAGCATTCAGCTAATCTATGCATTATCAAAGAAGTATTCATGGTTCTTTTTCTTTAAATGCCCATAATCCCTTCACCACACCAATTAGCCCTTTTGTTATAAAGCAAAGTGTCTGCGGCTGAGGAAGTATGTCTCAGCTAATGCATACATGAGTAGCTTGTTGCTTTGAAATCTCTTCTTGGGGATAGGCAGTCTCTTGTGATCTTGTATTGCGCTTACTATTCAAAAAAGACATCAGAATGGCAAGTAATTTGCTAAATCTAGCTTGCTTTTGGAATATTAAATGACCCACATTTAACCAAAGTGTCAGATTTTCAAATTGCCTGAAGCTAATCTCGACTAACATGCCATGCGTCCTAAAATTTGGCAGCTGGCTAACCATTAAGTTGTACTCTCAAATGAATTCCTTCTACCTCTCTTTTCCCACAGCTAAATACCCCTGTGCACCCTGGCCACTGTCCAGGGCTGGGTGAAAAGAATGAACATTTAACAAAAATTTTAAATCATATACATCAATTGTGATTAACATGTACCTTCAATTTTTATTTTTATTTTTATTTACAAACTTGCACACACCAGCCAGACGTGAAAGGAATGAGTTTGGAATAAATTTGACAAGCAATATAGATTCAGTCACCCATTATGTTTCTCTCAAAATGTTATTTTTTAATTAAATGGGATATTAGATTATACCATTAACCAAGATCAAAAAAGCCCAATTGTATGGCAACTGTATGTAATTAAGAGGGCAGAAAAATGAGTAGGGAAGATGAAGGCAATGTATTTCTCTATCTAACAGCATTATAAACCACCTCTGGTTCTAATACCAGGTAGTCAGTTGTATCATATCTAGGCCCTGAAATTGTTTGGCCAAAAACTAGAGGGCATAGGTTTCAGGTGAGAGGGGAAAGATTTTTTAAAAATCAGAGGGGTAATATTTTTTTCATGCAGAAGGTATTGCATGAGTTGCCAGAGGAATTGGTGGTCTGACTTTCTGACTCTTTGTTCCTGTCAATAGAATTGAGAGCACACATACAGGTATTGTCCAGTTTTGGCCACAGTAAAACATTTCATTTTCTGTTTGTTATCAAATTTCTCATGCCATAACTGCAACAAACAGTTATATTTGTTGCATGATTCAGGCCCAAATGGTATAAAACAACGAGCTTTAACAGATTAATAATAATATTAATCTCACACCACTGGTTTACAATATTTTATAAAAGGCAACAAATAATATCATGCTTCCTCCAAAAGGACAAGGATGATTAGGCTTGGAACCCTTGTGAACTAAAGACAAGATGAAAGAAAGTTTAACTGTCCACTAGATAGCTGTTTTATTTACAAATTCTACCTGTATTCTAATTGGTATGCACACGTTCACAACGGTAATGTTCAACTTTCCTACCAAGCTAATGTCATTGTGAACCTTCTTCACACAACATCCAAATCTCATCTGTCTCCAGTTTTGTCTTATACATTTGTTATTGCTTCTCCTCTCATTGGTATTTCATGGGCAGTGTGTTAATATTGAAAGGGTTCCAAATCAGGTATTGATTACCCTGTTGTGTTGGTGCTGCAATGACAGCTGTTATTTTTCTCCTGGATACTTTTATTATATGGACATATATTTGGAGCAAGGTCAATCATTCTGCATCTCAAATCTGCTCCAACATTCAATAAGATCAGACAGTACAAATGTTCTTTTTCTTTTATTTTGATATTTCATGTGAATTGTCTTGATGAAGTACAAAATGAAAAGTTTCGACATTATGCTTTAGTTTACAGGGTATTGGTGAGGCCACATTTCGAAGACCATGTTCAGTTTTTGTCTTCTTATTTAAGGAAGGATGCAAATACATTGGTGATGGAGTTGGGGATATTTGTCAGACTGATGACTAGAATAAGTAAGTTGTTTTATGAGAGAATGTTGGACAGCTTGGGCTTACTTCCACTGTTTAGAAGACTGAAGGGATGACCTGATTAAAATATACGAGATCCTGAACAGTCTTGAGAAGGTGTACGTTAAAAAGTTGATTCTGCTTGTGGGTGAATCCACAACTAGGAAGTATTATTTAAAAAGTAGGGATCACTTCTTTAAGACAGACAATAGCAGAATTATTTTCTTTCAGAGGTTTGTTGGCTACAGAACTCTCTGTCATAGAAGAGGAAGCAATGGCAACCACCACTAAATTATTAATCCTGAAACTCGCTAATATTCTGGGGACTGGGTTTGAATCCTGCCACAGCAGATGATGGAATTTGAATTCCATTCAAAAACAATCTGGATGTGAGAGTCTACTGATGACCATGAAACCATTGCTGATTGGTGAGCAATAACCCATCTGGTTCACTAATGTTCTTCAGGAAAAAAAATTGGCCATCCTCACCTGGTCTGGCCTACATGTGACTGTCAAACAGCCGAGCTAATGACTCAGATCAAGGACAGCTAGGAATGGATAATAAATGCTGGCAGCCCATGTCCCTTGAGTGAATAGAAAAAAGAAAGCAATGGAGATTTTGTCATCAAGCATTTTGAAGGTGGACATAGCTAAATTCTTGTTAGGGCATCAAAAATTACTTAGGCTAGTTGGGAATGTGGATTTCAGAACACAAACTGATCAGCCATACAAATCCTCACACTCATTGATGAAAGAGCTGTCCAGCTGGGTATAAAGGATTGCAGCCATTTCTGCAGTAAGAGGAAGTTCAGAATGGCCCAGGAATCCAGGAAGCAACATTACAGTTTGTTCTTCCCAGATGTGAACAAAGGTAAGCACTCTGCATGAGCATCAACTAATTCCCTTAATTTCTCAAGGACCCAACAGTACCTAGGAGCAAGTCCAACAAAAGGAGTTGTAGCTTGACCCAGTCCTGCACCAGCACCACCTCGAAGGAGGGTGTTTGTGACACATCAGCAAACCCATTGGGAAGGCATTCTCCTGCAGCATCACCGATGATGATCACCTCACTGGGCGCATTCTTTTAGCTGAATTACGCTCAGGGAGACAATCTGATGAGCACATGTCCATAGTTCATGCAGGAAGAAAGTGCCACTAGAGACCAGCAGCTCTGCCCGAAGCAATAACTGAGCCTTTGTGTTCACCCACGCTCAACCTGAAGAAACCGGCAGGAAGACAAAAGACAAGTGTGCTAAAGACTCTAGGTAGGCCAAAGCAGAAAGTGGAGGAGTCAGTCCACATTCTCGTAATTGTGCCTCTGGTGTTTGAGTACTTGGCTGCCTCCATGGCACGGTGGCTCAGTGGTTAGTACTGCTGCCTCACAGCACCAGGGACCTGGGTTCAATTCCCACCTCAGGCAACTATCTGTGTGGAGTTTGCACATTCTCCCCGTGTCTGCATGGGTGTCTGGGTGCTCTGGTTTCCTCCCACAATCCAAAGATGTCCAGGTTAGATGAATTGGCCATGCTAAATTGCCCGTAGTGTTAGGTGCATTAGTCAGGGGTAAATGTAGGGGAATGAGTCTGGGTAGGTTGCTCTTCAGAGGATCAATGTGGACCTGTTGGGCTGAAGGGCCTGTTTTCACACTGTAGGGAATCTAAAAAAAAACTGGCGGCAGCTTGGTGTTTCAAGTTCTGCAAATCGCTGAGTAGCTGGGTTTGCACTCCACCTCTCCAGTCATGACTTCTCAGCATCAATGGCACGGTGCGAGGAGGATGAGGCACTGTGACCTCTTTCCAACTGTTCCTGCTTCTCAAGAAGACAGCTGATGGCAGGAAGGAGGATGGCAAGGCTGGCACCCTGGCAGCTTCTTCTCAGGGCACCAGAGAGGTGTCCTGCTCCTCCATCTTGCCTCTGCCTGTGATCCTGTTCCCTCCTGCAACTGAGGCCAAGGAGGGTGAGTCTGCACCTGTGTTAGAAATGTGCAGAGACCAGGACCATTTTAGGCACAGTGACACCAGAGGATATCACCAAGTCTTCAAAGTCACCAGGGCATACCAGTCATTAGGCTTACTTCACCCTATCTGTGGATGTCAGGAGTCCACCTCAAACTAGTGAAAGAGAAAATCTTTCTGAGGGTACATCACTGGCATAGATGTTCATCAAGCCTATATAATAACTAAATTTTGTAAATATCTATTCACTTGCATTGTTCTAATGCCTGTTGTGATCTTATGATACCAACAGGAGCTGAAAAGGTTGTCGGAAATGAAAGATACAGATTACCTTCCACTATCGAAGGGATGCATTACTTTTCAAATGCCACACCTAGATGCCTCTTTCACATGCAGCAAAATGTTGTCAGGAGAGCACCTCATCCATCAGAGGACCACACATCTCTAACATGGGGAATGGAGCAATGGTGATACAGATCATTCTCGAGACCAATGATAGTAATGATAAGGTTTGGGGCAGGAACCAGGGATCCCCAACTGGTGGATCTGTATATACACTCAATGGTGGTAACTGCCATGTATCTATAGGCTCCAGGATGGAAGGAACCATCCTAGGTATGGGATTCCCAAACTGAAGGGTGTGTTCATCTATTACCATATCATGCGTCAATATCACTGATTGTATAATGAAGTGGAATGATAGCTCAAAACTTCATAGCCCATAGATTTAGAAATTTTATTGGATGGCACTTTATGATGACATAATCTCTTCTTTAATGTCAGCAAATTGAAGGAGTTGGCCATTGAAGTCAGGAAGCAGAGTGAAGGACATGCCCCTGTCTGTATCAATAATGCTGAGCTGGAGATGGTCAAGAGCCTCAAGTTCCTAGGAATAAATATCACCAATGATCTATCCTGATCCATCCACGTTGATGATACAGTCAAGAAACCACACCAATGCCTTCTCAAAAGGCTAAAGGAATTTGGCATGTTCACAATGACTCTTACCAATTTTTATAGATGAATCATAGAAAACATACTATCTGGAAGCATCATAGTTTGGTATGGCAACTGTTCTGTCCCCCACTGCAAGAAACTCCAAAGAGTTGTGAATTCAGCCCAGCCAGTCCTGCAAACCAGCCTTCCACCTATTGACTCTGTCTGTACTTCCTCAGTCTATACTGCCTCGGGAAAGCAACCAACATAATCAAAGACCCCTCCCACCCCAGTTGTACTCTCTTCCACCATCTTGCATCAGGCAGAAGATACAAAAGTTTGAAAACACATACTAACAAATTCAGAACAGCTTGTTCCCCACTTATGAACAACCTCTTATCTATTAGAAATAATCTTTCTCTGCACCTTCTCTGTAGCTGTAAAACAATATTCTGCAAGCATGCAAAACAATGCTTTCCATTGTATCTTGGTACATGTGACAACAATAACTCAAAACAAATAATAAACCAAATCAAAACAAATGCTTGGGCATTGCAAAGATATAGTGAAGAATCATTATCTTCTGCAGGATTTTGTGTGTAAAGTATATAAGGAGTAGTCTGATGTTTGGGACAACTCATTCACCTGGGAGTAGATATTTTTCATGTGATTCTTAAGTCTTTTATGTAAGGATAATATTAGTCCAATTACACTGGAGTGCATGGTCATGGAAATGCTCAAGGTATCACAGTTGCTTTAGTGCCATTGTTTGTTCATAACAAGTTTGTATGTGCATTTTGGTTTCACATAAGGAAATCTGAACTACAATTAGAAGAAAAAGTTGCCATTTTATTACATAAATAAAGTAAATAGAAAAATAACTCATTCTCGAGGAATGTGACATACAGCAAGCAGAGGGCTGATAACCAACTCCTTAAATATAAGGCATTTGGATCCCTTGGTGGTTCAATGGATAATGGTGGATTTTTGTTTTGAATGGAAAGCATTTTTCAGAAGGATTCCACAGAGCTCAGAAAGAGGGACAGTACTTATTGTTCGTCATTTATGATAATGATTTGCAGGCAATGAATGGGAAATATGGTTGATGAGACAGCAATTTGCTTTATAGTTGATAGTGAAGTGAATGACTGTCAGTGTCTGAATGAATAATTTGGTCAAATACACAGAAAAGAGGGAAATGGAATTCAATTCAGCCAATAATAAGGTAATATACTGGTGGAGAACAAATAAAGCAAGGGAATGTCCAATAATCAGGAGGATGTTGAATGAGCTTGAGGAAGTGAGAGATCTTAGAATGATCCACAGGTCCCTGCTGGTATAGAGCAGGTTGATTAAATGGTAAAGAAAGAATTTGGAATGCTTTCCTTTAATGGACAAGGTGTATAATACAAAAGCTGAAATGTAATGCTAAGCCTTCATAAACACTCAGCTATAGCTGGAATTTCAAGTACCATTTTGGTCACAACAGTCAAGGAAGGAGAACATACAGAAGAAACATACAATAATATTCAAAATTGCATTGGTAAAGAAACATTAGACTGGCTAAGGCTGTCTTCCTTAGAATAGACGAAGCCGAGGAGTGTCTTAATTGAGGTGGACAAAATAATGAGGGGTCTGGATAGAATGGACAGGGAAGACCCATTTTCCCATCTGAAAGTAAGTTACAGAATGCACAAATTAATGTATCTCATAGAATGATTAGCGAGGACATGGATAAACTTTTCAACAGAGGGTGATGTGTGGTGGTTGATGGTTGAATTCACTGCCTGATTTCATGAGGGAGCCAGAAAGCTTCAACTAGTTTAAAAGGAACTTAGACCTAGACCTGAAGTATTGTACAACACGATGGACTGAATGGCCTTTTTCTGTGCTGTAACTTCTTAATGATTCTAAAGTTCTACATCTCCTCAGGGCAGTCTGTGGATTTCTTACAGGTAACATCAGCCAGACATGGAGTGTATATCCCATTGCCTAGCAACTGTTCTTGGATGGGTCAAATGCTTTTCGAAGTGGTTGGCATCCACAAGGAGTCCAAGAGCTCTGAGGCATGGTAGCTCTGCAGTTATTGAGTGCAGATCTGCATTATCTGACTGTTGTGGCCACAAAGGATTTGGACAATAAGGGAGTGGAATTCTTTCCTATTGACCATGACGCTGGTTAATATTGGGACACTCTAATTGGTATTACACCATGAAACTAGTGCCAACTGAGAAGCTTAATGCCTTAGCTGCTTGACACACCCCCACCCTACAACAGAAAGGAAAAAATAAAGAATTGGTGGCTATTGCAAGACTCAATGAGCAACATGACAACCCCTTCTCCCACCTCCAACACACCCCATCCACCTGGACACCCCGTGCTGGCTTCTTACCTGCCCTTGATCTCTTTATAGTCAACTGCCGCCGCGACATTAACCGACTCAACCTGTCCACCCCTCTTACCCACTCCAACCTCTCACCCTCAGAACGTGCAGCCCTCCACTCCCTCCGCTCCAACCCCAACCTCACCATCAAACTGGCAGACAAGGGAGGCGCGGTAGTAGTTTGGCGCACCGACCTTTATACCACGGAGGCCAAACGCCAGCTCGCAGACACCTCCTCTTATCGCCCCCTCGACCACGACCCCACCTCCCACCACCAAACCATCATCTCCCAGACCATCCAGGACCTCATCACCTCATGGGATCTCCCATCCACCGCCTCCCACCTCATAGTTCCACAACCCCACACCGCCCGTTTCTACCTCCTGCCCAAAATCCACAAACCTCACTGCCCCGGCCAACTCATTGTCTCAGCCTGCTCCTGCCCCACTGAACTCATCTCCGCATACCTTGACACGGTCCTGTCCCCCATAGTCCAAGAACTCCCCACCTACGTTCGGGACATCACCCACGCCCTCCACCTCCTCCATGATTTTCGTTTCCCCAGTCCCCAACGCCTTATCTTCATGATGGACATCCAATCCCTGTACACCTCCATCCCCCATCATGAAAGTCTCAAAGCCCTCCGCTTCTTCCTTTCCTGCCGTACCAACCAGTACCCTTCCACTGACACCCTCCTTCGACTGACTGAACTGGTCCTCACCCTGAACAACTTCTCTTTCCAATCCTCCCACTTCCTCCAAACCAAAGGAGTTGCCATGGGCACCCGCATGGGCCCCAGCTATGCCTGCCTCTTTGTAGGATATGTGGAACAGTCCATCTTCCGCAACTACACTGGCACCACCCCCCACCTTTTCCTCCGCTACATTGATGGCTGTATCGGCACTGCCTTGTGCTCCCACGAGGAGGTTGAACAGTTCATCCACTTTACCAACACCTTCCACCCTGACCTCAAATTCACCTGGACCATCTCAGACTCCTCCCTCCCCTTCCTAGACCTTTCCATTTCTATCTTGGGCAACCGAATCAACACAGACATCTACTATAAACCGACTGACTCCCACAGCTACCTAGACTACGCCTCCTCCCACCCTGCCCCCTGTAAAAACGCCATCCCATATTCCCAATTCCTTCATCTCCACTGCATCTGCTCCAGGAGGACCAGTTCCAATACCGTACAGCCCAGATGGCCTCCTTCTTCAAGGACCGCAGATTCCCCCCAGACGTGATCGACGATGCCCTCCACCGCATCTCCTCCACTTCCCGCTCCACCGCCCTTGAGCCCCGCCCCCTCCAACTGCCACCAGGACAGAACCCCACTGGTTCTCACCTATCACCCCACCAACCTCCATATACAGCGTATCATCCGCCATCATTTCCGCCACCTCCAAACAGACCCCACCACTAGGGATATATTTCCCTCCCCTCCCCTATCAGCGTTCCGAAAAGACCACTCCCTCCGTGACTCCCTCGTCAGGTCCACACCCCCCACCAACACAACCTCCACTCCTGGCACCTTCCCCAACAACAGCAAGAAATGCAAAACTTGCGCCCACACCTCCTCCCTTACTTCTCTCCAAGGCCCCAAGGGATCCTTCCATATCCCCCACAAATTCACCTGCACCTCCACACACATTATCTATTGCATCCGCTGCACCCGATGTGGCCTCCTCTATATTGGGGAGACAGGCCGCCTACTTGCGGAACGTTTCAGAGAACACCTCTGGGACACCCGGACCAACCAACCCAATCACCCCGTGGCTCAACACTTTAACTCCCCCTCCCACTCCACCGAGGACATGCAGGTCCTTGGACTCCTCCATCGCCAGACCATAACAACACGACGGTTGGAGGAAGAGCGCCTCATCTTCCGCTTGGGAACCCTCCAACCACAAGGGATGAACTCAGATTTCTCCAGTTTCCTCATTTCCCCTCCCCCCACCTTGTCTCAGTCGAATCCCTTGAACTCAGCACTGCCTTCCTAACCTGCAATCTTCTTCCTGACCTCTCCGCCCCCACCCCACTCCGGCCTATCACCCTCACCTTGACCTCCTTCCACCTATCACATCTCCATCGCCCCTCCCCCAAGTCCCTCCTCCCTACCTTTTATCTTAGCTTGCTGGATACACTTTCTTCATTCCTGATGAAGGGCTTATGCCCGAAACATCGAATTTCCTGTTCCTTGGATGCTGCCTGACCTGCTGCGCTTTTCCAGCAACACATTTTCAACAATGAGCAACATCCCAAATTATGAAATGCCACAAAGTAGCTCACAGCAACTAGTCACTGACAAAGAACCTGAAGGAAACTGTTACATGTAGGGCCTCTGAAATGAATTGCCACTCAGCCCATTGGACCAGAGGGCATTGGTAATGTTCCCTCTCAGTTGCACAGTTGCTAGGAAGCCCAATGGCATGTTGATCATTATGCTGTTTTATGACTTCCACATCTGGAAGTTGCTGCCACACATGAACCTCAGAGGTCTGTGCAGGAGGAAGAGAAATCAGATGGAATGTTACACTTTGTGAAGGTACGAGACAAAAGTTCTGGACATCCTGAGTTGTTTTTCAAACTGGCTCTCACTCATCTCCTGATAGCAACATCAAAACCTGTAGATTCAGTTTTGTGTTAGAACTCTCCTTCTCCATGGTTCTTATCTTGCTGCTTCTACCTTGGCAGGCTGTATCATTTGCTGCTGCTGTTGCTGTATTAGCAATCTTCAGCAACAGCTCCTGGGAACAGATGATCAATGGCAGGGTTGATCTCTGGCATGCTCCTTTCACATACAGGAGATCTGTGAGAACAATAAATGAAAGCTTACTGCCTTAGGAGAGGCACATTTTATCCCTGACATTCTTCTCCGTGAAGTGCCAGTTTATGCTTTTACAGAGGTAAGTCCCACAGCTAGAAAAAGCACCAACCAACAAACACTTCATGTCAACCTACATTGTCATGTGGCTTGAGAGGCCAGCTCCTTGCCACCAGCACCACAGATGCCTAGAAGTATCTACCACTGCTATATTTCCTTTCAGCCTGACAATATCCTTTTTCACGCATAATTATCACTCTGACCTCATTTCGGGTGGCCAAGTGTCAATGTGACCATGACATGGAGCAGCTGCCCCACTACCCTATTCCCCTATCTCCTATGTTCCCACCACTCCCAAACACACATGCCCATTATTCCTTCCACTTTGGGTCCTGTTTTGTTGATAGTGAAAGCATCTTGCACATTGATTATCAGATTGAAATGATGAGCTTTAGAATGAATGTTTACTGCAGTGAATTGCAGACTTTGCTTGTGGTCCTTCATCATGCCACTATGTTCTCCATCTGTTTCACCAAAGACTCTTCACTTTACCATTATTTTGGTTGAACTTTTTAATGTTACTGTCACTGTCCTCATTTGACCCCTGAAGATTCTGATGCCCTTGCTGACACTGCATCCTCTCCATAGTGAGGTCGGTGCGATCATAATTTGCCTTGACTATGTACTATGTTTGCTGCATATCATCAAAAAAATAAGTCGAATATTGGTGGAACTTTGTGCCCTTCAGCAACATACATTCTGCCATACGTCCCCCTTTTGTGTTGATGCTTCACTGTTCCCTACAGATGCAAGCTGCCTCCTTGCCTCTCTCACTAAATTACCGGTCTGAGACAAAAACCTTTGGCTAACTCTATGCACTAAGCTTCCACTGTAAGCAGAAATTGGTGTGCTGCTGTTCTCTGGTTCTAAAATGGTCAAGGGACACATTCTTCCTGTGTTTCTTCGACATAGCTACTACAGATGTAAAGCTAACAGCAAAAGTGAAGATGATGAACCTTGAGAAGGTTTCACTGGCAACCAAAGCTCACCCAGACTGGAAGCTGTAGAGTAAGTCAACATGTACATGCTTACTATATGTGGTGAGGTTGCTAAAACAAAGTGGCTCAACTGGACTGGCGTTAATTGGGAAGGCAAAGTTAGGTAATTCCAAAGGGTTGTGAATTTATGAGGGATAAATACCCACAAATTGGCTTTTTACCACTTGACGGTAAGAAATGAGCTCATCTAAGTGGAAAGGAATTTAATTGCTGAAGTTTAACTCAGCAACAGGAATCTGATTGTTTGGACTTGAGCCTGATTAAGACATCACACTCACCATTATCCTCACTACCTCTGAAAGTGTAAATAACAGCCAATGCTTAAACAAGGTATTGATATTGCTGTTGCTCATCCATTATCACAATTTTCCATGTGAATTTGGTACTGAACTTAAAAACTACTTTAGATTCTTCTTTTTTAGATTCTCTTATACTTCACATCAATTCTAAGAGCGTAGGAATAAGAAATCACCTACATCCAGGCATTTGCTAAATTCATCCTCATACTAATTGTTAGGCACTGTAAATGTGTGACTGGAGTTAATGTTTGCTACATTGTTTTGTGATGCAAGCACCATATAAACATCTGCCAGAAATCATATTTGCATCACCAAAGTCAAGAACTTGAATAAAAATTCATAGCTAAAAATGTGTTGCTGGTTAAAGCACAGCAGGTTAGGCAGCATCCAAGGAATAGGAAATTCGACATTTCAGGCATAAGCCCTTCATCAGGAATGCATAGACAGAAGTCATGACATGGCTTGTGGTAAGAACATAAAAAAAGACACAGGACCCAAAACCCTTCAGCTCGTCGAGCTTGCTCTGCTGTTTAATGAAATCATGACTAAATTTTTATCTCAAGGTCACCTTCCTGAACAATTGTTGTATTCCTTGGTATTTTTTGTCTAAAATGTAACAATTTCTGTCTTAAATATTCTCCACAATTGAGTCTTTGCCACCCAACAGAGCAGAGAATTGAAAAAAAAATCACCGCTATCTGAATGAAGAAATTCCTCCTCATCTCAGTCTCAAATGTGTCATCTGCTACTCTGTGATGGTGACTTCTGACCAGAAGAAGTATGCTTCCTGCACCTTCCCTGATGATCGTGTAAGAACTTGGAATACTGCACTATTGTATGCTATTCTACACTTTGTTCCACGTGTAACTTTCTTAAAAGGCACAAGTTTTATGAAAAAAAACAGAAGATTCATCTTTGTCAAGGACGGTTATAATAACCATGACCACTGCAACTTCATTTGACAGTTTGAATCTATTTACAAAATAAGTTCTTTTGATATGGTCAACATAGTCAGAGAAACATTCTATTCTAGTCTAGTTACTCCAAAGCTATTTAGAATTGGTCAGTCAGATGTAGATCAGTCAGAGCTGCTTGATTTCCTTACATATAAGCCTTTATAAGTTTATGACAAGCAGCAACGTTTACCTCATCTGAAGTCTGTCTCAGAGAATATCTCTGTTTTAATTGTGCCACCTAGCAATGCTCAGCTCCCATCTTTGTCTGCCTTCATCAGACACTCTCCTTTGAGACATTCTTTAAGAGTCTTGTGATAAACATAAGAGCCATTCATTATAATAATCTAACAGTCACCTCACTGTGCCAGGTACTCTCCGATCTATCTACAGATCTCTGTGCAGAACAGATGATATTTAATTTGAACAGACATACAAATGAACATACAAATTAGGAATTGGCCATTCAGTCCCTTGAGTCTACTTTGCCATTTGATAAGGTCACGGCTAATCTGATTGTGGCCTCAACCCTACTTTCTTAAGGAGCCCTGATATTCTATGACTTTCCAGTCAATCAAGAGTCTATCTGACTCAGGTTTAGAAATATTGAATGACTTTACCCCCACCATCATAGAATCATAGAGTTATACAGTACAGGAACAGACCTTTCAACTCAACTCGTCCATGCTGACCAGGTTTCCTAAACTGAACTAGTCTCATTTGCCTGCATTTGGCCCATATTACTTTAAACCTTTCTTATCCATGTGCATGTCCAACTGTCTGTTCAATGTTGTAATTGTACCCATCTCTGGCATTTCCTCTGGCAGTTCAATCTATATGTGCACCACCCTCAGCGTGAAAAAGCTGCCCCTCAAGTGCCTTTAGATTTTTTCCCTTCTCACCTTAAACCTCTAGTTTTGAACTATGGAAAATATCTTGGCTATTCACCTTATCCATGTCCCTCAGGATTTTATAAACTTCTATAAGGTCAACCCTCAGCCTCCTACACTCCAGGGAAACATATCCCAGCCTATCCAGCCTCTCCTTATAACTCAAACTTTCCAGTCTTGGTAACATCTTTAAAAATATTTTTTGCACTCTTTCCAGTTTAATCCTTTCAACAGCAGGGCGACTGGGATTTGTTTCAATTCAAGAGGTCTGGCAGGTAAGGCAGATGAACTCAGGGTATGGTTGGGAACATGAGACTGGGATTTGAATTGTGTTTGTGTACAGCCACAATATGACATCCCAACTCCTGTATTCAATGCTCTAATCAATGAAGGCAAGTGTGTCAAACATCTTATTTACCATTTTCTTTACCTTTAATGCCACTTTCAAGGAACAATGCACCTATATCCCTAGGTCTCTCTGCTTGACAACACTCTCCAGGGCTAGACCATTAACTCCGTAAGTCTTCCCCTAGTTTGTCTTCCTAAAATGCAACAACTCACATAAATTAACCTCTATCTGCCATTCCCCAGCCAAACAGCCCAGTTAGTCATGATCCCATTGTATTCTTATCCACACTTCTTCACTGTCTAATATATCACCAACTTTGGTGTCATCTGAAAACTTATTAAGCGTGTCTCTTATATTTTCATGTAAACCATTTACATAAATTACAAACAACTATGGACTCAGTACCAATTCTCTCAGCACACCTCTGGTCACAGCCCTCCAATCTGTACAACAACCCATTACCATTACCCTCTGTCTCCTACATCAAGCCAATTTCGTACCCAATTGGATAGATCTCCCAGGATCCCATGTGATCTAACCTTCTTATGCAGAATGTTATTGAAGGCCTTGCTACCATCCATGTAGACAACCTCTACTGTTCTGCCTTCATCTATCTTTTTGGTCACATCTTCCAAAAACTCAATCATATTTGTCAGACATGATTTCACATGCACAAAACCATGCTGACTATTACTAATCATGATGTGGGGGTGCCAATGCTGGACAGGGATGGACAAAGTAAGAAGTCACCAGGTTATAGTTCAACAGTTTTATTTAAAATCACAAGCTTTTGAGGCACTGCTCCTTCATCAGGTGAAGTGGAGGAATGCACACGGGTGCAGAATATATAGTCAGAGAGATAATGGCAAGATAAATTCAGGTAATTAAGAGTGGAAGCAGATAATTACAAATAGCCTACGTAGAGTGTCAACTGGCTGAATAGCAAGTCTTTGCAGGTTATCAAAAGTTTCAATACCTTAATACAAATGGTGTGAGTGAAGTGTCAACAACTGAATAACAAGTGTACGGATGACCAATGAACTGATTCATTAAGACAGAGATAATTACAAATAATCAAAAATAAGATGGTGCTAGAGACAAACCTTGCTACTTTGGTTAGATTCTCATTGTGCAACTCTGATACATACTCATGCTATTCTAGCCATTTAGTTAGACTCAATCCCATCAAAACGACCCCCCCTTCCTATTTCTCAGTTCCACCCATCCAGCTTACTGGACAGTCCCTCAGGAATATCATCTCAAAATGCTGCTGTGATGTTTTTCCTAAACAAAAATGTCAATCCCTCTCCTCTCTTGTTTCACCTTCTATCCTTCTTATATCATCTGTGCTTGATCTGCTGGTCCTGTCCCTCCCTCCATCATGACTTTGTAGTAGCAATGATATCCCAGTCTCATGTTCCCAACCGTACCCTGAGTTCATCTGCCTTGCCTGCCAGGCCTCTTGAATTGAAACAAATGGATAGTTTATCTGTCTTCCCTTGTTCACTGAATGCTCCTGCCTGCCTAGTTATTTACCTTGCTCTTGTTAACTTCTGGATCAGCCTCAAACTTATGTCTTGTCTCACTTCTACTTAGGGTCCCTACCCCCTGACAGACTAGTTTAAACTCTCCTGAGTTGCTCTAGCAAATCTCCCGCCAGGATATTATTTCCCCCTCCAGTTCAATGGCTACCAATCCCTATTGTACAGGTCATTTCTGCACCAGAAGAGATCTCAATAATCCAAAAGTCTGAATTCCTGAATAATGCGATCAGGCTGTGGAATAAAATGGAGGATTATATTGATGCTGAAAATTATATTTCACTGGAAATAAATAGAGTGACTATTTTGTTTCTCAACAATTGCCTGAATTGCAGGAAAGCCAAAAGCCTTGAAGGTAAAGTATGACAAAATCTTAGCTCAACAATAATGGAAGAGTAATTAGGTAGATGTATAAATGACATCTAGTGCATTTGAGAAGAAATTTCCTCCAATTAAGTTTTGAGATCAAAATAATTGTGTTCAATTTCCTAATCACCAATTCCTCCCGTGACCATTGTTTCAGGGTTAACCAGATTGTTGCAACTTTGGTATCATATTTGACTTCATGTTAACTACACATTTGCATTGTTATGAACACTGCCTAATTCCACTTCCATAATATTGCATGTCACAGCCTCTGCCCTGTCTCATCTGTTGATCACACCTTTGTTACTTCGTGGCTTAGTTATTCCAAAGTACTCCTGGCTGGTCACCTATGTTCTATTCACCTTAAATCTGAGACCATCTAAATCTCTCGTGACCATATCTTAATTTGTTGATTCAATTGTCCTGTGTTTATTGACATATCTTGGTTCCTGGTGAAGCAGCAATTTTAAAATATTACCTTCATTTCAGATCACTCTGCAACCTCTCCCCTCTCTACCCCTGTAATGTGCTCCAGTCACAAAAGCATCCATTGCTGTCCTCTTGAACATCACTGATTTGAATTGCTCTACCACTGTCAACAGCACCCTCATCTGCTAAACCCTACCCTGCACCCCTGTCTCGTCCCGCCTTGAAGACACTCTTTAAAACTTAATTATTTTACCAAGTTCAGTGTCAAATGTTGCTGATAATCTGTCAATGAAGTGTTTTGGATTGTTTCATTACATTAAAAGTGCTGCATAATTGCAAATCACCGTTGCCATTTTCGATATCCTTACCTAACAAAAATCAGCAAAAGTCTTACAAATTTTAATTTGCTTGGTATCCATAGCATTCTGGGGAAGACAACTCCAGATACTCCTTTTTTGTAAAAGAGTGATTCCTGATTTTGCTCTCGAATAGCCTCACTTTAATTTTAACATCAAGCCCCACTCTTTTTTTTCTATATTCTCACAACAGAGGAAATTAATTATTTGCTTCCTTGCTATCAAATGCATTTTCCATTCTGAAAATGTCAATTCAATCAACCTTAAACCATTTTTATCTCAGCCAATACAGGACACGTTTTGACAATAAAGCCAGAAAATGTTGGAAACACTTAATGGGTCAGGCAGCAGTGTCCAGAGAGAAAAACAGAGCCTCATCAGTTCTGATGAAAAATCATTGACCCCAATAATTAAAGTTTCAGTATATTTTCAGTTTGAAGTAAGTGCGATGAAGCAGTTAGCATCACTGGGAAGAGCAGACAAAATGAAGACCCTGAGGCAGACAGCCAGTATCAGTGTGAGGAGCAGGCAAGGTGAAGACTTGAAGACAAGCAGTTAGAGACAGACTGAATTCATTGGAATGAATTGGAAATGGGAATTGCTCTGTTATAGATAAAGGAACTAACTGTTTTATTAGCCTCTAGGAAGTGATTAAGGATTTTTAAGATTTTCAAATGTAGATATAGTATACAATTTGGTGGCAAAAGGGGTTAAAATATGTGAAAAACATATTTGAGCTCATCCATACAAATCTCTCTGCTGCAGATTAATTTGTCTAAGAAAGTATAAGTAGGAGTGACCACTGTACAGTTCATGATTAGATTCCCTACAGTGTGGAAACAGGCTCTTCGGTCCAACCAGTCCACACTGACCCTCCGAAGAGCAACTCACCCAGACCCATTTTCCTCTGACTTATGCACCTAACACTATGAGCAATTTAGAATGGCCAATTTACCTAACCTGCACGTTTTTGGACTGTGGGAGGAAACCAGAGCACCCGGAAAAAACCCATGCAGACATGGGGAGAATGTGCAAACTCCACACAGACAGTGGCCCGAGACTGGAATCGAACATGGGAACCTGGTGCTGTGAGGAAGCAGTACTAACCACTGAGTCACCGTGCCACCTCCTTGGAAAAAAGTGCATCATGTTGTGTGGGATTAACATGATGCTAAACAGGATGGATTATGTACAACTCTAACAAGTCTAGATTGGGCTTCCATATAACACTATGTCTGTCAGCAGCATAAAAATTGTACTCAAAACCAGTTGACATATGACTTATCCCATATTATCCCCTACTCCATCATTACCATCAAGCCAGCAGTCAACACTGACTCGATGAATAGTACAATACAGCATGCTAGGAGCAGCACCAGATGTACCTAAAAATGAGGCGATAATGTGGTGAAGCCCACAAATAGTGTCAAACCTTATAAATGGCAAGTGATAGACAGAGTTAAGCAATGGATCTGATGTGAATGGTGGCAAATAATTTAATAACTCATTGGAGGAGGAGGCTCCATAAATGTTTTCATCCTCCATGGTAGAGGAACTCAGCACTTTTTGTAAAAGATAAGGCTAAAGTATTTGCAACAATTTTCAGCCAGAAATATTGAATTGATGATCCATCTGAGCCTCTTCTCGAGGTCCCATCATCATGGGTTCCAGTCTTCAGTCAATTCAATTCATTCTGTATGATATCATAAAATGGCTGAAGGCACTCAGTGCTAAAAAGATGATGGACCTCAACAAGATACATATTAATACATTTCTATGACATAGCTTTACATTTTTCTTGGCTTTAATTTACTTGTAATTTCCCAGGTCTGCACAGTGAAATGTCTAAAATTCTAGAGTACTGCAGCATAACAATTGAAACATTTGATAATTATGATCCAGCAAAGTCTTCCAAATGTTCAGAAATGGGTAGCTAAACATCATATATCAAAAACTTACTTTTTATACCAAAAAATCTTCAAAGCACATCAATATGATTAACAAACCTTGTTTTACAAATGAGAAGACAGCTGTTTATTTATGACTATATTTTAAGCATATTCTTATGCCTAACCTGATAGTCAAGTGTTAATTATTTAGATACATAATTTGACCAGTTTTGAATAGAAATTATATGTCTAGCAAATAGCAAGATACAATACATGCCATGGGTGCAAATAACCTAATTTTCAACTTCATTGCATTCTGTTGAGTATCTCTGACTGAAAGTACTGTTTATCCAAAATAGCTTTGATATTCAATTCATCAGATTCAAGCTGAGATTTCCTAGGGGAAATTAATGTACAAAATGGCAGTGTTAATCCAAATTTTCATTTAGTTGCCACAATAGCATTTTTCTTAAAAGATTTTACATCTTGCATTTTAAACAAGATCAGTTTTTTTTTACAGTTATCTTCAAATGATTTAAATTTGAAGAAAACGTTCCAAAAAAAAGCTGACCTTTTAATTTTAGAAGAACAATATGAGTTTGATCATATCTGTTATTCTGAGGAACACAATCACAATCTGCACCTTTTTAAATGTCTCAACAGCAGCAAGAACAGATGATTGCTGGTGTGCTGCTTTGCAATTATTTCATTAGTATTATTCTTAATCCAGATAACTGTATTTCATTAAGTGAATAACGTCAATCGTTAATTTAATTATTTTTGCCTCATTTCTTCATTTTTACCTTTTGTTCTCTGAACTCTGACTGTATTTTATTTCTAATTAATCTCTGTGGTGTAATACTTTATAAATAACGTTGATTTGAAATTCTGAAATACGGATTTGATTGAGATACTTTAAAATCAAAAATATAATAACAATTCTATGATAGATTCTTGATTCTTGAAAGCTGCATTTACCTCTTGCATCTCCCTGAATTATAATAAGTCTATTTTTACAGGATTGCAATGTATTTTTCCTTATACTTAGCATGAAACTAAACAGTCTCATTAACTGATGTGAATGAATTATTGTGATCACAATTAATCATGTGTTCACATTACAAGATTTCTCTTGCAATTGACAGCAGATGTTATTCATGTAAACTGTTTTTAAACCTATGCCTTCATGTCTTTGCAAGCTTTACATTAAATTGCAGAAGTGCATTGAACTGTTAATTTATTTCCTCTTTCACTTTCCTTCCTCACAGCCACCCTTTGCCCTGGACATTTTCATGCAACTACAATGGATACAATACCAACTCATTCTCATATCTTTTTCCAGAAGGATAAATACTTAGCTTCTTCAGGTTAAAAACACTGCTCCACTGCTCACGGCAGAATGTCTTTTTTTACTGGGAAGGAACAAGCACCAATTCAGAGATTTTCCTGATTCTCTTGTCATATGATGGCCCTGAGCTCCCTGGGGTCTAAAACTTCAGTTTGCTATATCACTCCTCCCAACATGCCAGTCAGTGTGAACTCTCAAGCTTCAGGGATTATTTTAGAAATGAAGCAATATTTTAGAAATGAAGGGATTTGTTTTTTTTTTAATCACTCATGATTTGTGGAAAGTGCTGACTGGCCTGAGCTGCACTTGAGAAGGTGATGGTGAGTTGCCTTCTTGAATCACGGCAGGTGGTGGTGTTCCCATGTATCTGCTTCCCTTGACCTACTAGATGGAAGTAGTTGTGGGTTTGAAGGTGCTCTCTAAGGATCTTTGATGAATTTGTGCAAGTGCTTATTGCAGATAGAACATACTGCTGCTACTAGGCATTGATGGTAGAGGTATTGGATGTTTGCAGATGTGGTGCCAATCAAGTGGGCTGCTTTGTCCTGGATGGTATCAAGCTACTTGAGTGTTGTTGGACTTGGACCATTCAGGCAAGTAGAGAGTATTTCATCATACTCCTGACTTGTGCCTTGTAGATGGTGGACAGGCTTTGGGAAGTTCAGAGGTGAATTACTCAGAATTACCACAGCCTATGACGTGCTTTTGTAGCTACTATGTTTATGTGGCCAGTTCTGGTGAGTGAGAGTAACACTATTGAATGATAAGAGCCACTGATTATACAGACTCTTATTGGAGATGATCATTGCCTGGCATTTGTGTGGCATAAATATTAGTTGTCACTTGTCAGCTCAAGCCCGGATATTGTCCAGATCTTGTTGCATTTGAAGATAGACTGTTTCAGTATCAATGGAGTCACTGAACAGTGTGCAATCATTAGAAGTCCCCACTTCTAATTTTATGATGGAGGGAAGGTCATTAATGAAGTAACTGAAGATGTTTGGGCCTAGGACACTACCTGAGGAACTCCAATGTCCTAGAGCTGAGATGACCGACCTCCAACAACTGCAACCAACTTCCTAGGTGCCAGGTATGACTCCAACCAGCAACGAGTTTGCCCCTGATAGAAGAACAACATGAGTTTGATCATATCTGTTATTCTGAGGAGCACAATCACAATCTTCACCTTTTCAAATGTCTCAACAGCAGCAAGAACAGATGATTGCTAGTGTGCTGCTTTGCAATTATTTCATTAGTATTATTCTTGATCCAGATGAAGGTACTTCATTAAGTGAATAACTTCAATTGATAATTTAATTATTTTTGCCTCATTGCTTCATTTTTGCCTTTTGTTCCATGAATTCTGACAGTATTTTACTTCTAATTAATCTCTGTGGTATAATACTTTATAAATAACATTGATTGAAGTTCTGAAATATGGATTTGATTGAGATATTTTAGTCTGAAATATAACAATTGTATGATAGATTCTCAATTTTTGCAAGCTGTATGTACCTCTTGCATTTCACTGAATCATATGTCTGTTTTTATAAGATTGCAATGTCTTTTTCCTTATAATTAGCATGAAACTAAAGACTCTCATTAACTAATGTTGAATGAATTTATTGTGATCACAATTAATCATGTGCTCACATTACAATAATTCTCGTGCAGTTGACAGCAGATATGTCAAGTGGATGATCCATCTCAGTCTCCTCCAGTGATCCCCAGCATTCCAGTCTTCAGCCAATTTAATTCACTCAATGTGGTATCAAGAAATGGTTGGAGGCAGGTGAGAGGGTAATGATTTAAAAGGGACCTGAAGGATAACATTTTCACACAGAAATTGGTGTTTTTGTGGAACGAATTACCAGAGAAAATGGTAGAGGTGAGTACAGTTACAAGATGTAAAATATATTTTGACAGGTACATGGATAGGAAAGGTTTAGAGGGATGTTGGTCAAACACAGGCAAATGGGACTAGTTCAGTTTAGAAAACCTGCTCAGCATGGACAAGTTGGACCAAAGGGCTGTTCTGAGCTGTGTACCTCGATAACATCATGAAAGAAGCCTTGATGTCAAGAGCTATCACTTTCACTTCACCTCTGGAATTCAGCTCTTTCATCCATGTTTGAACTTAGGCTGTAATCAGGTCAAAACCTGAGTGACCCTGGTGGAACCCAAACTGGGTGTCAGTGAGCAGGTTATTACTGAGCAGGTGCTACTTGATAACACTATTGATGATACCTTCTGTCACTTTACTGGTGATCGAGATTAGCCTGATGGGGTAGTAAATGGCTGCACTGGATTTGTTCTGCTTTTTATGTACAGGACATACCTGGGCAATTTTTCACATTGTTGGGTAAATGCCAGTGTTGAAACTGTATTGGAACAGCTTGACTAGGAGTACAGCAAGTTTTGGAGCACAAGTCTTCAATACTATTGCCAGAATGTTGTCAGGCCTCATTGTTGTTGCAGCATACAGTACCTCCAACTGTTTCTTGATGTTATTTTGAGTGAATCGAATTGGCTGAAGTATTTGTAATGATGGAGACCAATGAAGGTGGCCAAGATAGATCATCCATTTGGCACTTCTGGTTGCAGATTTTTGCAATTGCTTCTGCTTTATCTTTTTCATTGATATGCTGGGCTCTTCCATCATTGGTGATGGGATATTTGTGGAGCTTCCTCCTCAAGTGAGTTTAATTGTCCACCACCATTCCTGACTGGATGCAGAGCTTAGAACTGATCCTTTGTTTGTGGGATTGCTTAGGTCTGTCTTTCACCTGCTGCTCGTGCTGTTTGGCATGCAAGGAGTCCTGTTAGGGAGCTTCTACAGGTAGGCACATCATTTTCAGTTCCCAGGTTTCCGCTGCTGAGTCAATTTAGAAAAATTGAAACTGTATTGGCCATGATTTTCCGTTCTTTGTGAACTTAGAAGTTAATCCCGGTAATTCTTTCTCTGGACGGTCTGCAGCCCTCTACACTAAATGATTCTGGATTTTGGAATACTGTGGTGTTTTGAAGCACATTTAGAGGGATAAGGAGTAAATCTTTCATCAGGTTTTCATAGTTGTCAGGCACCCAGGCAGAAATTGTTTTGTGATGGTGGGATTTTTAAACAATCTTTTATGGAGGGTTGGCATCGCTGGCTGGGCAGTATTCTTTGCCTGTCGCTAGCTGTCCTTGAGATTGTCGTGGTGAGCTGCCTTCTTGAACCACTGCAGTTCATGTGCCGGAGGTAGACATACATTGTGATTAGGGAAATAATTCTAGGATTTTGATCTAACAGCAGTGAAGGAATGACAATATATTTCAGTATTAGGATGGTGAGTGGCTTGCAGGTGTGGTGTTCCCATATAAATGGTGTTCCCAGCTACCCTCGTCCTTTTAGAAGGAAGTGGTTTGGAAGGTGTTGTCCAAGGATGTTTGGCAGATTTCTTCAGTGCACCTTGTACATAGTACACACTGCTGCTACTGAGTGTTAGTGGTGGAGGGAGTAGGTGATTGTGGATGTAGTGCTAATCAAGCGGTTTGTCTTGTCTTGGATGGTGTCAAGCTTCTTGAGTATTTTTGCACTCATCCAGACAAGTGGAAAGGATTCCTTCACATTCCTAACTTGTACCGCATAGGCTTCAGGATGTCAAGAGGTGAGCTACTCGCACAATATTCCTAGTCTCTAACCTGCTCTTGTACCCACACTATTTATATGACGAGTCCAGTTATTTGTCGTCAATGGCAACCAGAAATTGCTGTTTTCAGTGTCTGTTAAAAAATGATAGTAATTGCTTATCAATAATAAGGTGGCTTCCTGTGAGAGCTATATCATGAGATGCATTCTCTATCATTATGTTAATGAATCCACCTATAACATTAAATTAATTATCAGCAACAGTGTTTATGCAAACATCTTCAATATTGTATCACCGAAAGCTCTTATCTGTTTGATCTGCCTGGAAGGTTTCATAACTAGTTAGTGCCCTCTGTGCAATTAGAAAGGAAAGGAAAAATCTGAAAATAAGACAGAAAAGCTAAAAATATACTAATTAAGAATTTGTAACAATTAAAGTGGAATTAGTGTCCTGAGGAGAATGCTTTATCAGAACAGGAAAGCAATGAGCTCTGCAGCTATTGTTAAGATTGGTTAAAAGAGATTTGCAAAACTTTAGTTCATGGTTTTGGGTAGCCTGCATAACAGAAAGCCAAAGTCAGGAAGTGACAGATAAAGAAATGAAAGATCGTCAAATTTAATAAAACCCAAAGAAGAGCTCAGGGAATGTTGCTTCAGATGGAGGCATCATGTTCCCTTCAGACAGACCCAGAGAATGCAACGGGAGCAGTGTAGTGGAGGTAAGTATTAGCAGTATAACCTCAAGAATCTGGATGCAGTACTCAAAGAATTCCAATGACCTCACACAAGTGACCAAGGCCCAGGAATATATTTTCAAATTCTGTCTGCTATAATTGCACTATTGGATTCGCAAACTGCTCCACTTACCACTACCTCTACTCACTGAGCAACAATCTCTATTAACCACTACTCATGCTTCTCTCTTATAGCCTCACTTCATATTCACACACACAGTTATACTGCAAGTTCACACCTCTATCTCGCAGCTCGTACAACTGTTCAACTACCAAAGGCATAACTCCCAAACAGATTATACCACATTCACTCTCTCCCCCTATCTCCAGGACACATTGGTAATGACCAGAATCAACAGCTCATTGATGCGTGTCCTCATGCAAGAAAAAATGCTCACCCACTTCTTCTGATTTAAAAGCTGTGGATGGAGTAAACAATAAACTTGGTCATCCCACCTTGCCTCACCAAAACCCCATCCTCAAGCATTTCACTTTTCAAATGTCGAAAAAAGAGCTGTCACCTGGCTAAGCAGTAATTCAGAAGCAAGGCAGAGGAGAAAGAAAGGATGCTTATGAAGAAAGACTGTCGCTGAATCTCATATTCACAATCGCCAGCTCAGATATCAACACTGAATAATTTAGAACCTGGCCCTTAGATAGGATCTTCAGGTAATGTGAATACTGGGCATTGGTAGCCTGCAATCAGGGAGAGAGGGCGGGGCGAAGGATAGTACAGCTCTCAGCTAGCCAGGTAACAAAGTCAAATCGTGTTTCTGCTGTAGACTACTCAGGTATAGACTTAGATGTGCATAAAAAGGATGCTGGGTATAGATATTGAAATGGTTCATGCCTTGATGTGGAGGTGCCTGTGTTGGACTGAGGTGGACAAAGGTAGAAATCACACAACACCAGGTTATAGACCAACAGATTTATTTGAAATCACAAACTTTCAGAGCTCTGCTGCTTTGTCACTTCACCTCATGAAGGAGCAGCACTCTGAAAGCTTGTGATTTCTAATAAACCTGTTGGACTATAACCTGGTGTCATGTGACTTTTGACTTTGCTTGATGTATTGGCACGTCTGACAGAAACACACAGTGACTGGCAAGAACCTTACAGGACAAGCACAAAACTTTATGCATTTTGTTTACAGCATGATATTGCATAATCTCATCCAAATTGGTTGCCAAACTTTCAAATGTGTTTAGGCTAGAATCATTCCAATAACTTGGAGCTTCTTGCAGGTGTCCTGCCTGTATTCCTGATGAAGGGCTTTTACTACTCCTCAGATGCTGCCTGAACTGCTGTGCTTTTCCAGCACCACTAACTCAGAATCTGTTTTCCAGCATCTGCAGTCATTGTTTTTACCTAGCTGTCCAGCCCGCCACATGGTTGCTAGGATTGCTGAGTCACCACTCCAGATGATTGGCAGTTGCTCTAGGAAGTGCCTTCCTGCTGTCTTCCCTCAGATTTTCAGTGTGCATGGTCCTAACATTCCAACTAGGTCAGTGACCTTGTCTGTCACCCAGCGAGCCCTGACTCCTATCACCTATTTTGAGATGAAGCAAGAAAAATCCTGAGCAAAAATGCTTCCTAATGTCAGATATACAGGAGGTAATTCTACACCATCTGTGGTCTCCTACTCTGAAAGACAGCAGCCTTCCATCAGGCATGCAGCAGCCTCTGGAGTAACACTGTATTGGAGCACCAGGACTTTTAAAGGCACTAAGAGCAAGTGAAAGGGTGATCAAGTTGATTTTTTTTATAGAATAATCACCGTTGTGAGTTATAAAGCTAGTTTAGGAATTTAGTTTTGTGGTGGTTTTTCTTTCAGTGTCATGGTCAAGAGGGTTCTGGTACTTTTTTTCAATCATCTAGGTTAGATGCGTTATGACACACTTCTGGAGCAGATACCATTGAACCCAAACCTAAGTAGGGACACAACCACACCACCACAACAGCCCTGCATCAAGAGGATTCAATGATGGGTTGCAACAAAGTGTACATATTGTAATTGATGATTGCCAAATTGGATTTGTCTGCACTAGAATGACACTTGGACGAAGGCCAAGAGTGTGGTGCTGGAAAAGCACAGCAGGCCAGGCAGCATCCGAGGAGCAGGAAAATCAATATTTTGGGCAAAAGCCCTTCATCTCTCAGGGGGAGAGATAAATGGGAGGGGAGTAGGGCTGGGGGTCTGAGTGCAATAGATAGATGAAGGTGGCAGTAAAGGTGATAGGTTGTAGGAGAGGGTGGTGCGGATAGGTGGGAAGGAAGATGGACAGGTCATGGGAATGGTGCTGAGCTGGAAGGTTGGAATTGGGGTAAGGTGGGGGGAATGGAAATGAGAAACTAGTGAAATCCACATTGATGCTTTGGGGTTGGATGGTCCCAAGACAGAAGATGAGGCATTCTTCCTCGAGGCGTTAGGTGGTAAGGGAGTGGCGATAGAGGAGGCCCATGTCCTTGGCATGGTGGGGGGAGAGGGTGCGGTGTTAAAGTGTTCGGTCACGGGATGGTGGGGTTGATTGATGCGGGTGTCCTGGAGATGTTTTCTGAAGCGCTCTGCAAGTAGGTGTCCTGTCTCCCCAATGTAGAGGAGATCACATCAGGAGCAATGGATACAATAAATGACATGCATTGAAGTGCAGGTGAAACTTTGATGGATGTGGAAGGCTCCTTTGGGGCATTGGACAGAGGTGAGGTGGGAGGTGTGAGTGCAGGATTTGCAATTCCTGCGGTGGCAGGGAAAGGTGCCATGAGGGGAGGGTGGGTTGTTGGGGGGCGTGGACTTGATGAGGTAGTCACAGAGGGAACAGTCCTTATGGAAGACGGATAGGAGTAGGGAGGGAAATACATCTCTGACACATGGATGGACCAATCGCACACTGCTCAGCTGGAAAATGAGTTTCTTTTTTTCTGTTTCTTCCTCCTCCTTCACTTTCTCTTTCTGAGTTCATCAGAGCTGTGTCTGTTGAGAATGAGGCTATGCAGACTGGAGCAGGCCATGATGGACTATCATAGAGACAGGATGGCAGTGTTGCTCAAGTGTCTGAGTGGTCTACCAAATGATGTTTCTTGTTGCAGCTTGGCTCTCGTTATATGAATGCTGCCATGCTATCTCTAGTTATGCCCCATTTGGAGTACTATGTCCAGTTTTGGTCCCCACAACTCAGGAAGGACATACTGGCACTGGAGTGTATCCAGCGGAGATTCACACGGATGATCCCTGGAATGGTAGGTCTAACATACGAGGAACGGCTGAGGATCCTGGGATTGTATTCATTGGAGTTTAGAAGATTAAGGGGAGATTTAATAGAAACGTACAAGATAATACATGGCTTGGAAAGGGTGGACGCAAGGAAATTGTTTCCGTTAGGCGAGGAGACTAGGACTCGTGGACACAGCCTTAGAATTAGAGGGGGTCAATTCAGAACAGAAATGCTGAGACATTTCTTCAGTCAGAGAGTGGTGGGCCTATGGAAATCATTGCCACAGAGTGCAGTGGTGGCTGGGACGCTAAATGTCTTCAAGGCAGAGATTGATAAATTCTTGATGTCACAAGGAATAAAGGGCTACGGGGAGAATGTAGGTAAGTGGAGTTGAAATGCCCATTAGCCATGATTGAATGGCGGAGTGGACTTGATGGGCTGAATGGCCTTACTTCCACTCCTATCTCTTATGGGCTTATGGTCTTATCTTTGTTGGTTGCCTACTAGAGCCATCCTTTTCAACACGTAGTCACTCTTTGATTTCTCATGGTGTCTCAAATGCTAATGTGATGGTGAACTGGTAGAGAAGGAGCGCCATCATCATGATTGCAGCCAGGATAATAGGCACTGACCTATATGATGCCCAAGGGTGATTGTCCACATTGAAGGAGAGTTGTTTTGAGAAGCATTTTCAGATTGAAGTGTTGTGCATGCAAAACCAGTTAACATTATGAGCAGAGGCCTTTAAGAGAAAATAGTTGTGTTATTTCTCAGAGTAAAAAATGAGGTCTGCAGATGCTGGAGATCACAGCTGCAAATGTGTTGCTGGTCAAAGCACAGCAGGCCAGGCAGCATCTCAGGAATAGAGAATTCGACGTTTCGAGCATAAGCCCTTCATCAGGAATAAGAGAGAGAGCCAAGCAGGCTAAGATAAAAGGTAGGGAGGAGGGACTGGGGGAGGGGCGATGGAGGTGGGATAGGTGGAAGGAGGTCAAGGTGAGGGTGATAGGCCGGAGTGGGGTGGGGGCGGAGAGGTCAGGAAGAGGATTGCAGGTTAGGAGGGCGGTGCTGAGTTGAGGGAACCGACTGAGACAAGGTGGGGGGAGGGGAAATGAGGAACGAGTCTGTTTGAGAATGTGGCTGAAGAGTTTCTCAGAGTCAGGATTCAGTATATCTTGAAAATATATGCTCATAATATCATCATTTTGTCATTACATGTGACCAGAGGGCATAAAGTTCTCAGATGCTATCCTAACTGTGGGTATTTGAAGTATAAAATTACACAATACCAGGTTATAATCGAACAGGTTTATTTGGAAGTACTAGCTTTCGGAGCTCCTTCATCAGGTTGTTGTGGAGCAGGGTCATAAGACACAGAATTGAGAGCAAAAGACCACAGTGTCATGCAACTGGAGGGAGGAAGTAAGCAATTGCAATGGGCGGTGCCTTGAGGTTGTGGGAGATGTGGGCGTGCAGCAGGAGTAGTCTAGGGTATCCCTGAGGGAATGGTCCCGTGGAAGGCTGACGAGGGAGGGGAGAAGAATATGTGTCTGGTGGTGGTATCCCACTGCAGCTGGTGGAAATGGTGGCTAATGATCCTCTAGAGACAGATACTGGTGGGAAGGTAAATGAGGACCAGGAGGACCCTATTGCTATAGTGTTGTCCCTGTTTGCAGCTATTGATTCTCCCAGGCTGACATTTACCCATTCCTTTGTCTGCACAACTATTCTATTGGGCTCCACCTCCGCCTTTTGTTTACCCCTCTCCCCTACCCTCACCCCAACCCCAACACATCTTCAGTAAATATACAAACCTTGCCCTTGCTACAATCAATCTTGAAGAAGGGTCACTGGATCCAAAATGTTAGCTGTGCTTTCTCTCCACTGATGCTGCCAGACCTGCTGAGTTTTTTCTAGTAATTTCTGTTTTGGTTCTTTGTTTTGTTTATCTGATAATATTGTGTAGCTATTGACAGACTTAAGGCCGATGTGCATGACAACTGATCACTAGTCACAGACTAATCAGCTACTTGTACAAACTGCATGGCTCCAGCTTATTTGCAAACTGGGCTTCAACTACACCTTGAACACATAGCTGGATACACAATGCTTCCAATGAGCATCATTTACTAACTTTAAAAAAAGTGCAGCAATCCTTCAACAATCCTTGCCTTTCAAAAATAGCCCATTTCCCATTTCAGTCCACAATCAAAAATGTATAAAAAGAAAGAAATATGGTCTTCACACCAGTACAGAGGTGTGCATCGCAGACACAAGGGTCATTTTGGTCTCAAATTGGAACCTGCAGCATCAAAAATATGAGGGCTATGTATTCCAATTGTGAGGCCAAAGGGCTTGACAGTTTAGGATTTTTAAGAGTTTGACAGTTTTGGATTTCTAAGAGTTTGCATCAAATTTAAAAGGATGTCTGTTGACTGCCTTACAATTCAAAGTCTGGGAACACAAATATTCCAGTATTGTTGCTAACAATTCCTCATTCTGAGGCACTTACAGTAAAACAATCTCTTTTTCAAGTGGATACAAAAATAAATGGCATTAGACTGAAGAGAGTCAAAAGAGTTCAACTAAATTTGTGAAAGTGCTTTTCTTGATAATGTGCTATTGATTTCAATCAGACATTCCAGTTACTGCACACCAAATTGTCCTATACTTAGAACAGTGAAAGAGTAGTACTGTTCATTTGCTGCTGTCCGAAAACATTAACTTGCATACTGTGGTGAAAATATTTTGGAACACTCTCCCTCTGCCTCTCTATTTCACTTTCTCCCTTAAAATCTAACTATTTGATCAAATGTTTGGTCATCAGGCCATTGAATTCCTTATATAGGTCACCGTTACTGTCAGATTCATGTGAAGTTCCTTAGGATATTTCTTTTTGATGGTAACACACTGGCAATGCCATCATTGTAACGAGTCAGAGGTCAAGGATAAACCTTTGGAGCATAAATTCAAATCCCACAAGAGCACGTGGATTTCCCTCCCTCGGGGTCTTGTCAGTCAATCTACAGCAGGTGGACTGCAACAGTTAAAGAAGGCAACTCAACACCACCTTCTCAAGGGCAGCTAGGGACAAGCAATAAATGCTGGCCAGCCAGTGACACTCATGTCCCACAAATTAATAAATAAAATTAGTTGGTGGAATTTGAATTCAGTTAATAGCATAGGGAATTTAAAGCTAGTCTCATCAATGGTGACTATGAAATTACTATTGATTTCATAAATATAACAGTCAACCACAATGTGGTGGGACTGAAATCACACCTAGGCTGGACTGGATAAGGACAATATCATAAGAAGGACTATTGTGATACACTGGGTCTTCACAACCATCTAATAGTTTTGTGGGTGCAGATGAACAAATTCTTGAATTTTTATCCCTTCTAAAATGAAAATTAATAACATTTATTGTTTTATTTTCCAATTGGGAATGTACAGTAAGAATGTTGAGCATAATGAATTTCATTAGGATTAATAGAAATTTAAAAATGTCAAGAGTTTTATAATTTTAATGACTGAAAAAATCTGGTAAAAACATAAGCATGAAGCAATGGCCTCCACTCCTTCACTCTTCCCATTGCAGGAAATCCCTTTTCACTCGCTCTGCCTTTTAGGTTTCTTCTTTATTTCATTGGCTCTGAAAGGGATAGGCTGAGGATTTGTCCATTACATAGTTAAAGAGGACACCCTAGAAAATGCAAGGATCCAGTATTAGTCCAGAAGAGCTACCTAAGGAAACTGGCCAATATCTATTATGATTTATAAATAGATATTGACCCAAATATAGTGGCAACTGGTCAGTGACTATTAAACTAACCTTTGCCACTGTTTATTGATATTCCAAACTACTGCACATGCGCATCTCTGGAAGTGTGAGATAGAAATTATTAAATAGAAGATGGAAATTAGAAGCTATCTAGGATCTGAGTGAACAAAGCAAGCAACTGTGTATTATCATAACCAATCAGATAGAAGGAGTTTTCATTAGAGAAAAGGAGATTGAGGGTGGACCTCATTGAGGTCTACAAAATCATGAAGGGTACAGACAGGGTGGATAGAGATAAGTCTTTTCCCAGGGTGAGGGATTCAGTAATGAGAGGTCTCACGTTCAAGATGAGAGATGAAAAGTTGAAGGGGGATACACTCAGAAAGTACTTTACACAGTGGGTGGTAGGTGCCTGGAATGTGTTGTCAGCAGAGGTAGTAAAGGCAAGCATGGTAGATTCATTTAAGGTGCGTCTGGACAAATGCATGGGTAGGTGGCGAACAAAGGGATACAGATGCTTAGGAATTGGAAAATAGAGTTATAGAGTCATTGAGTCATAGAGATGTATGAGAACACCACCACTTGTATGTTCCCTTTTAAGACACACATCATCCTAACTTAGAAATGTATCACTGTTCCTACAGTGTCACTGAGTTAAAATCGTGGAACACTCTTCAGAAGAGCGTTGTGTGTGTATCTATATCAAATGGATTGTAGTAGTTCAAGAGGGTAGCTCAACATCATTTTCTCAACAGTATCTAGAGATGGGTAATAAATGCTGGCTAGTCCGTGACAACCACATCCGTGAATGAATAAATAAAACAATAGTGCAAATTCCAAATTCAAATGTAAAGTTAAAGTGGATATATTCAATGTGCAGGTTCAGAAAGGGAAAGAAAGTAATGGAAAGAAAGATTGGAAGTAGAAAGGGAGCAGGAAGGAGGAAAAATTACATCAGATTTCATTGGATCAGTGTAGGATATGGAAGATTCAGAGATCAGAGTGAGAGTGGAATGGAGAATTAAAGCAATAGATGATGGGAAGCTCAGATGCACAATTGTAAACTGAATGCGGATGTTTGCAAAGCAACCACACAACCTGCATTATCTCTCCTCTGTGCAGACAAGGTCCCATCATTAGCATCATATACTTCATAATAAATTGTAAAAAGTCAAAATAAAATGTTATTTCAACAGGGAGTCGTGTTTAAGAACTTAATTGAATAGTTGGAAGTGAATACATGGCAAGACTATGATCTTCATACAACACTGATGAGGAGATTATGCACGATAGGTGGTCCACAGTGTCTAGTAATCCAAGTAAAATGTCTTCTCAGGTGCTTTCTAAGATTGTGCATTGCTAGTTAATTTTCGTGAATAAAAATCTGACATTTGAGTTTACCATTCCAATTGCAGTGGTTGGTACATTTGTGTTCTGCATGAGTAAAGGAAACAACAGGAGGCAGCTTGCAGTTTCCCTAGTACCAAGGAAGGTCAATCAAACAAAAGGTTCAAAAAGCTTCAGGAAGGATTAAAAAGACTGGAAAAAAAACATTACAACCATTACAGTAGCAGTCAAATTGCCATGCTACAACTGGAAAATAGCAGATATTCTTCCAAAATATAAGCTATTTGAGTAGCACAGAGAACTATGGTTTATCAATTGGCCAATTATGGTTTTATCGAAGTGTCAAAACCAGACAGAAAACTGTGAAGATAAAAATTGCAATTGGTAATGAAGGCATTTCTAGTTTACACATGTCAAGGGTTATCAAAATAGAAACAAAATAATCAAATACCACACGGTACATCTCAGTAGAACCAACAAGGGGTCATTCCCTGGAATTCATACCTTTTAGTCAACAGCCAAAAATGTCGAGAGATTGTTTATGGATCTGCTGTAGAGAAAAGGGCAGAGATTGCCAATTTTCCGACACAGAATTGGCTGATAGAATCATCAAATTAGTGACAGCAACGTCTTTTGAGATTTATCAAAATAGTCTTCTACCAAAACTAAAAACTAAAATGCTTGAGGCACCACTTAATGTTGTGTGTAAAAATAAGGTAATCATTGCAGGATACATATTTTGTGAGCAGCTGTGTGCAGCTTCAATTATTGACATGGTAGCTAAATGAACTAAATCCAGCAAACTATGTAGAAGATATGGTCTTGAGCATGCTACTCACAATTTCCTGACACACCATGTGATATGTGAATGTTGTGGCAAAGGACACTGGAAACAACAGTTTAAGTAACTTAACCAGGCAGAGGTAATCAAAGCTCATGGCAAAATTTGATTAAGTGATAAACAAATATAGCATTGTGTCAGAAACAGAAGGCATGCCAAACCTATTGGGAATTACATCTATGAAGTGGTGAGAAAAACTGAAGGGATGAACAATGACCGAAGCCCTAGAAAGTACAATGAGTAAGAATTTGACATGATTAATTCACAGAATGCATGGATGCTATTGCACCATTCAAAGCATTTGTAACCATCAACATTATCTATGGTAGAAAACTCAGATTATGAGCAAAGATTGATACTAGAGTGAGAGCCAATATCCTTTCTCTTAGAATCCTAAAGAGCCTGTACATACTGAAATGGAAGACGATGCCACCTCTAACTCAGAGCTCACAATTTCAATGGAGCAGCACTCAATGCCCTAGATCCATAACATTGGAGTGTAGATACATGCAAGCATAATGGCCATGGTTACTCTGCATCATTAACACCAAACATCATTGAAACCAAACATCCAGCAATGGAGACCTGACCTCTTTACAATTTTCAACTTTCAACTTTCTGAAGGAAGATCACATCAAAAGAACAAACCTATCAATTTGGTCCTCAATGCTACATTGCAACAACTGTTTCTTTTCCATTTATATATGCTTTAGAGTTATTTTTTACTTCTTTAGCAGTCTCACTACCTCCACCATTTGTCTTCTACTATCAACTCTTTTACAACTTAAGCTTTCCTACATTCCCTCGGACCCCAAGACTCTCCCTTTCCTACTATGTTCCTTGCCTCTCCGTTTGTTTAAAATATGTTACCAAACTTTTCCAGTTCTGATGAAACTTTGTTAAGCTGACTTGTTAACTCTATTTCACTTGACAAAACATGCTGTCAGACAAGTATTTTCTATTTTTACCTGCCTTATTGCTGAAATTATTTCCATAAGAAAAAACATTGTTAAGCAGGAATTATCTTAGCCTGACTTACAACTCTGTGTGGGAGGTTTTGCTGTCATCTGCCTCCTTTTTGACCTTCATGTCTTGAATGACTCTTCCAGGAACTGCATTCCTTTCCCACAGCATCAAGATGTAATCCCTATGGACAGAATTAGGGAATATGATAGGAAAAGATGAACAGTGAAAGTTCATAATGAATTTATGTTGCAATACATCTTCTATTTTCTTGTATCCAGCATCCTTTAAGTTATTCTTTTCAAATGATTACAAGAATTACTTCCCCAAAAGTGAGATGTTTTTCTGTAGACATCTGTCACATAGTTCTCATGAATTTCTTTATCTGTTCAAGCATACTAAATAAAGTGGGAAGTTATAAGTGGGGGATAATATCAAACATGTTCAATTTCAGCTACATTATATGGGACAGTAGATGGGAGTTGACTGTATTTTAGGCAAGCAGTGATGGAGCATTTGAAAGTTATAGGATAGGGTGCATATGGAAATCTGTAGCATTACAGGATGTCATGGTAAGGTATGAAAGTACTTTAAGACAGCATGAGGGTTGGTCATTGCAAGAGCTGTGCATATTTATTGTACAGCATGAAAGCAAGGTGAAATGACCTCTTTTACTTGGCTGAACTTTCCTTAACCTTTTATGGTATATTGCAGCGTGGTGGTAGAGTCTGTCTCTCCCCTTAACACTGGGTTCACAACAGGTCTGCAGACTTCTTGTTGCACATTTTGCTCCAGGGTTTACTGGTTTCCAAACTGGAAGCAACAACAGCTTACCTCTTTAAGAATTTGATAAGTTAAACCAGTGCATGATCTTCGAGGTATCACTCAGTGAGCTCCCAGTCACAGGTCTTTGCAATATCTGAAACTCAGCAGCAATATTTAAATTAGACAGATGCTAAAACTCATGTGGCATCAGCATGCTATGGTTTGGACAGGAGGGATGATTTGTATACTACATCAGTTCCACTTAAGCTTAAAACTGACTGAATAATTCAGACAAATGTCTTTTGCACTGCCAGGTTATGACATGCTTGGGGAGGCTAAGCAATGACTACTGAGGACAGCAGATCCAAGTTGCTTGGTGACGAAATGAGGACACATGAGAGTTTTGCTTGATTACTCTTGCAGATCAGTGAACACTTCAGGAGATTAAAACAAATAGAGTACATGACATGATGAATTGGTGAAGGATTAGGGTCAAGTTGTATTATTCTGTTACTAAAAAAAAACTTAATCTATTTTCTTGCACATGTCAATAACAAATCAGTACAGTAAATGAGCTAAAATAAAGTCAAATGTCCATATATTTTGGTGAATTTTCTCTTTTTAAATGACTGAAGTTTTCCATTCTCTTGCTTTAACTCAAGGTTCAACAGAAATCCTGCAGAAATAGCAAAAACAGTGGGAAGCTGGGAGGATACCACACAGAGGTTACTGCTGATCTATCCTTAGGGGAGCACGTAAGCAACTGAAATTGTCCAAACTGAACATCTTTACCAAAAGGACAGACTTATTATTGACTTAATCAAGCTTTCATGTGCAAATTATGACCTGTCCTCAAGATGTTCCAAACCTGTGAATGCTAATTATACAAATCACAACTTTGTTCAAAAAGAGTGTCAGGTTAATCCCAGCAATTAAAAAGTAGTTGGTTCAATTTCTGCAGTGGGGAAGCTTTTGGAAATAAATATTTGAGACAGAATCAGTAATCTTACGGAAAAAAAAGGTGGGTTAATTGGAAAGTTAGCATGGATTTCTAAAGGGGAAATCATGTTTAACTAACTGGCTGGAATTTTTTTGAAAAGGTAATGGAAAGGGGTTTTGAAACTAAAGCATTTGATGTGGTATGTATGGATTTTCAGGAGGAATTTGATACAACATCACACATTTGAAAAAAATGTTATTGGTCATGATATAAAAAGGATAGAGACAACATGATTGCAAAATTGGCTGTGTAATAGGAAACAGAGTTAAGGTCAATTAATATTTTTTGCACTGGAGGGAAATTTGTCGTGTAGCTCCCTGGGACCGATTGCTTTTCCTGATTCATATTAATGACCTTGATCTTGGTGTGCAAGAGACAATTTCCAAGTGACAGATGACACTAAATTTGGAAGAATTGTAAACTGTGTGGATAGTGTGCAACTCTAATAGGATATTGACAGGTAGGGTAGAGTGGGTAGACAGATGGCAGATGAGGTTCAATACAGAGATGTGTGAAGTGATGCACTTTGATTGGATGAGAAATGAAAGGCAACATTAAATAGGAGATGGAATTCTAAAGGAGGAGTAGGAGAAGAGTGAGATGATAGTATGTGTGTACAGATCATTGAAGGTGACAGGACAGATTAACAGACAGTTAATAATGTGTACAGTTTTCTCGGTTTTTTTAATCAGGGCATTGAATACAAAAGCAAGGACGTAATTGTTGAACTTGGACAAAAGCCTTAAGTCTCGAAGAAATAGGAACAGGACTGGCTTATTCAACCCCTCAAGTCTGCTCCACCATTAAATAGGATGACGGTTTATCTGACATCCTTGACATCCACTTTCCTGCCCTTGCCCTGTAATCCATGATTCCTTTACTGATCAAGAATCTATCAATCTCAGCCTTAAATATACACAAGGACTCCACCCCTATATTTAAGACTGAGGCAAGAAGCATTTCTTTACTCAAACATTTTGTATCATTGTAAGTTGCTAACCCAGGGGCTGTGGAAGCTCACTCATAAATAATATTCAAGGTTAGAAACAATGGGCTTTTGGACTTGAAGTGAATTGAGGGATATGGGGATCCAATAGGAAAGTGGATTTGAGGTCAAAGATGGCATGACCTTATTGAACTGCAAAGCAGACTTGAGAGATCATAAGGCCTCCTACTTCTCCTATTTTTAATATTCTTATGAGAAAATTCAACTTAGCTCATCTTGGTTTCTGGTAATTGGTTAGGCACTAAACACTCGTGGTTGGATCAATTTGCCACTCATGCTCTATACTACATGTTAACTGAAAGTGAAAATAGTTGGTACGGAGTGAATATCCAGAAATGGTGATCAAGTTTCTCACTTATAATGAGGCCTGATCATCTTGGTTCATGTCCCATATGGTACATAATTGATGCAATTATGAAGGAGTTATTTGAAATTAAGGTGGTTTCACAATGATCGCACCCTAAGACAGCCGAAAATAAATCACAGTTATTCAATATATCATGTAACACATAGGCAAATGCACTTGATAAATGATCACAGAATTCCTTTATAATATCAGCATTTAAAAATATCATATTCTAAGATAATTTTCTCAACTTCAGTGATATTTTTACACCAGGTAATTGTAAATGTTCTGATATAATTATCTTACACAGTCTGCTTCTCAGAAAAGTAGAAGTAGCACAATTAGCCTATAACTCTCTACTGCATAACTGCAGACAGCCAGCAGAATCACCCATAGAGTGGTTTCCTCTTCAGTGGTATTATTTGGCTTTGTAGCAAATTAGTACATTTAATTAATGCATTTCGTAGTGTTACTTTATTATCACATTACCTCAGGAAGCCCTGTTTTGTGACTTCATTCCATTGCTGATTTAATCCTCCTCTACATTTCAATTTTCTCACTCTTCATAAACAGCAAACTTAAATGAAGAAATAAATGATCAAATTGTGATGGCTGAGGTAATCAGTTCCTCAGGAGAAGTACTGGTTATAGCAAGAACAGTTCCATCAATATGTGCTTGTCATTTTCAAGCTGAGACTTGAGTTGTTGCTGAAAATAACGATTGCCATTACCATTTGTGGTGACACTGTTCTTCATAAATAAAGTGATTTCTATTGTTAATTTATTTGTCATAATCATGTTCCCCAGGTATCACCGGACAATTTCGAAAACCATTTTGCAGGATGTTCACTAAGACTACAGAAAGAGGAACTCAGGTGATAAATGTCAAAGAAGGCAACATCAATCGTGGTTAGCCCTATTGTTTATGGTTTATTGGGATTAAATAGACTGTTCTTCATACACATCATTCATATAAATATAACTTGTCCATACTACAGTTTTTTAGAGTGGAGAAAAATTCTATCTGAGCTTCCCATTGACTTGCTAGTTAGTCCAGTAGGATAGTGACTTAATCTCTTATCTTTTGTCAAATGATTAAGGGAACGTCCCGACATTGTGCACCCAATCAGAGTATATAGGTACATATCAAAAGTTGCACTTTATAATTTTGGTGACAAATATTTCACAGCATATATCAACATTTCTAACATGCCAAAAACATGAAATTAAAAAGCTATTCCTATTATGTATGTATCATTGGAATTAAATATTTGTTGCACAACATTACATACATATAATTACAATGAGCACAAATTTCAATGACAGATTTTCAAAATTTACTTTGGAATTTGTTTCAAACAAATTATCAAGAAGTTACATCTATGTAGCATAGGATACATTCTCAAGATACTTCTCATGGACAGAACAAAAATAGTGAGTGTTTGTAGCGCTATAGGAGGGATTATGAATACAGGGGTATTTTAAGTTAGCAGTTACATCATTGGACTGGTAAGCCAAAGAACTGGACAAATAATCCAAAGAATATGACTTAAGAATATAAAGTATCAGGAACAATTGATTATTTAGTCCTGAAGCCTACCTTACATTTTGAAATAATTCTCTTCAATTTCTTGCCTGCTCTCTGTATTCCTTTATTCCCTCAGAGACCAAAGAAATCTGTCTGTCTCAGCTTTGAATATATTCAATGATGGCACAGCCATAGCCATTTGGAGTAAAGAATTCCATCGAATTGCAATGTTTTCAGTGAAGGCATTCCTTAACATCTCAGTTGTAAATGACACTGCCTTTATCCTGTGATGGCACCACCATGTTCTAGATTCCCCAGCCCATGGAAACAATCTCTCAATGTCACCCTTATCAAGCCCCTCCAGAATTGTTTCTGTTTCAATGAGATCATTTCTATTATAGTGAACTCCAAAATGCTCAATTTATTCAGTATTTCATAATAGAATGTTTAAAACTAAGCTTTGCTTATGATTGGTTTTAAATTGGATTCTTCAAAAAACTAAAAGAGGAAATAAATAAGCTCTACAAATTCAGTTTACAGGCAAATATACCTAGTATTCTCATGACAATTGCCAGGAGTTCCTTAATAATAAATTCCAACCTTTTTCTGATGAGTGACGCTTATATCTAACCGTAACAGTGTAAGAATTTGAAGTATCTCATAAATCTAGCAAAATGTTGGCATTAGTAGCAGTGCTGATAAAGTTGGTAGATTGTTATAATAACTCAGCTGGATCACTAATGCTCTTTAGGGATGGAAACCTACTATTATTACCTAGTCTTACCAATATGGAACTGCAGACCTACACTCAGCATGAGTGACTTTTGATTATTCTCTAAGTTAGCCTTGCAAGCCATTCAGTTGTCGAAAATACTACAACTGGTGTAATCAGACAGTTCCAATCAAATGCCTATAATTGGAGATTTTATTTAAAAGCTACAATTTGGTCAAAGAGATGAGTTTTCAAATGATCCTAACAGAGAAGTGGAAAGGCAATCAGATGGAATTCAAGAGAGTGGAAAGTTGAGTCACATTTTGTGGTGTTATGATATAAGTGGAACCGGAGAAGAATTGCTGTCAAGTGATGAAAGTGAAAGTCCAGTCTCTGTTTCTTTCTGCAGCTACCTTCTGGGGTATGGAAAGGGGACAGATTGTGAATGTGACAAATACAGATTTAGAAAATGATGGTACCATTTTGTAAAAGTGCTGACTTCAGAACCTATAGTTTTTTTTATAGAAGAGGTAATGATTTGGAAATCTTCCTAAACGTTTGGTGCACAGTGGAGATAGGAGTGTTAAGGGAAGCCATTCAGAAGGTACACAAAGTTTGTGAAATTGAAGTATTAATCACGGCTGCACCTTAATCATCAGAACATTGATGACACTAAAATTGGTGGAGTAGCAGATAGTGAAGGGGACTGACAGAGAATACAGCAGAATGTAGATAGATTGGAGAGTTGGGCAGAGAAATGGCAGATGGAGTTCAATCCAGGTAAATATGAGATGATGCATTTTGGAAGATCCAATTCAAGAGCAAACTATATAATAAATGAAAAGTCCTGGGGAAAATTGATATACAGAGAGATCTGGGTGTTCAGGTCCATTGTACCCTGAAGCTGCCAACACAGGTCAATAGAGTGGTCAAGAAGGCATATGGCATGACTGGGTATTGAGTACAAGAGTTGGTAGGTCATGTTACAGTTGGATAAGACTTTGGCTTGGCCACATTTGGAATACTGCATACAGTTCTGGTCACCACATTACCAAAAGGATGTGGATGCTTTGGAGAGGATACAGAGGAGGTTCATCAGGATGTTGCTTGGTATGAAGGATGCTAGCGATGAAGAGAAGGTGAGGAGATTAGGATTATTTTCATTAGAAATATGGAGGTTGAGGGGGGATCTGATTGAGGTCTACAGAATCATGATAGGTAGAGTCAGGGTGGGTAGCAAGAAGCTTTTTCACAGAGTGGGGGACTCAATTTATAGGGGTCACAAGTTCAAAGTAAGAGGGGAAATGTTTAGGGGGGGTATGCGTGGAAGGTTCTTTGCAGGATAAATGTCGGGGGATTGGTCTGGGTGGTTTGCTCTTCGGAGGGTCGGTGTGGACTTGTTGGGCCGAATGGCCTGTTTCCCACACTATAGGGAATCTAATCTAATCTATGCAGAGGGTGGTGGGTGCCTGGAACACGTTGCCAGCTGAGATGGTAGAGGTGGGCATGATAGCATCATTTAAGATATATCTGGACAGATACATGAATGGGCAGGAATCAAAGGGGAACAGACTCTTAGAAAATTGGCAACAGGTTTAGATAGAGAATCTGGGTTGGAGGGCCAAAGGGCTCGTTCCTGTGCTGTCATCTTCTTTGTTGTTCATTCTTACTGGAATTTCACGCCGGAAGAATAAAGAGGCAGCTCGTTACTTTGTAAGTACCAAAACCATGGCATCAGGGGCGTTCTGCCAAGGTCACCAATTAAAATTGCCAACAGGAATGCTGCAGCTGGTTATAGATCCAGCTCCTTCCCACATTCCAGTGCAAGCCTGTGCAGCAGTAACACATGACACAATGAAGGGTCCCTAACTGGCAGGAGAGCACACACAGAAACCATTGTCAAGTAGCAAGGCAGAAATTACCTAGAATGCAGAATATACCTCAAGTTGGTCCAGCACCAGTGCAGAAGGACACAGTGATTTTTCAGGGATATCATAGAAAATCACTATGGCACGGACCATTCAGATCATTGTATCTGCAGCAGATCACCTTTGAACATTGAACAACTGTGTGGGAAATCATGTCCCACAAACTTGATTGAGTTTTTTGAAGAAGTAACAAAGAGGATTGATGAGGGCAGAGCAGTAGATGTGATTTATATGGACTTCAGTAAGGCGTTCGACAAGGTATCCCATGGGAGACTGATTAGCAAGGTTAGATCTCATGGAATACAAGGACAACTAGCCATTTGGATACAAAACTGGCACAAATGTAGAAGACAGAGGGTGGTGGTGGAGGGTTGTTTTTCAGACTGGAGGACTGTAACCAGTGAAGTGCCACAAGGATCGGTGCTGGGTCCTCTACTTTTTGTCATTTACCTAAATGATTTGGATGCAAGCATAAGAGGTACAGTTAGTATGTTTGCAGATGACACCAAAATTGGAGGTGTAGTGGACAGCGAAGAGGGTTACCTCAGATTACAAAAGGATCTGGACCAGTTGGGCCAATGGGCTGAGGAGTGGCAGATGGAGTTTAATTCAGATAAATGCGAGGTGCTGCATTTTGGGAAAGCAAATCTTAGCAGGACTTATACACTTAATGGTAAGGTCCTAGGATATGTTGCTGAACAAAGAGACCTTGGAGTGCAGGTTCATAGCTCCTTGAAAGTGGAGTCACAGGTAGTTAGAATAGTGAAGAAGGCATTTGGTATGCTTTCCTTTATAGATCAGAGTACAGGAGTTGGGAGGTCATGTTGGAATATTGTGTGCAATTTTGGTCTCCTTCCTATCGGAAAGATGTTGTGAAACTTGAAAGGGTTCAGAAAAGATTTCCAAGGATGTTGCCAGGGTTGGAGGATTTGAGCTATAGGGAGAGGCTGAACAGGCTGGGGCTGTTTTCCCTGGAGCATTGGATGCTGATGGGTGACCTTATAGAAGCTTACAAAATTATAGATAGGGTAAATAGGCAAAGTCTTTTCCCTGGGGTTGGGGAGTCCAGACCTAGAGGGCATAAGTTTAGGGTGAGAGGGGAAAGATATAAAAGAGACCTAAGGGGCAACTTTTTCACACAGAGGGTGGTACGTGCATGGAATGAGCTACCAGAGGAAGTGGTGGAGGCTGGTACAATTGCAGCATTTAAGAGGCATTTTGGATGGGTATGTGAATAGGAAGGGTTTGGAGGGATATGGGCCAGGTGCCGGCAGGTGCGACTAGATTGGGTTAGGATATCTGATCGGCATGGACCGGTTGGACCAAAGGGTCTGTTTCCATACTGTACATCTCTATGACTCTATGACTAACTCACCTTCATTCTCCTCATAGTCTTGCACTATCTTCCTTTTCAGGAAGTTTCCTTCTTGAAAACTTCAATTAAGGCTGGCTCCACCACATTCCCATTGCAAAAAATTCAATATTTTAACCACTTGCTGCATCAAAAAAATGATTTCTGCATGTTGTACTGCTTGTTTGCCTGTTACCTTAAATCAGTCCTCTTTTGTTCTGAATCACTTTACCAATGGGAACAGATTTTCCCCTTTCAACTCCAGATATTTTCCTTACCAACCTGCTCAGAGATGTTGTTACAACTACTGGAATGGGATGGTACTTGGGCCCAGGTCTCTCTGGTTCAGAAGCAGGAACATAACTATTACATTACAATAGGCTCCATAGCCCTTTCTGCTCTATCCAAAACCTCCTAATGTTGAACACTTATATCAAATCTCCTTTCAACCTTTCACCCTCCAAGGAAATCAGCCTGCAATATTCAATCTTTCAATGGAACTGAGGCTCCTTAATGCTGGAACTGCTCTCATGATTGTTTTCTGCAGTCATTTTAATCCCTTCACAGCTTCTTAAAAGTGAGGCATCCAGAACCAGATTCAATATTCCAGCTGAAGCCAATATAATACTCAATAGAAGTAAACATAACTTCATTGCCTTTACAATCTAGACCCTATTAATATAGCTTTGGAAACTGTGTGCTTTATTAGCTATTCTCTCAAACTCAACCTGCCCTCCACGTTCAATGAATTGTGCAGATATACAGCAAGAACGGTGTCTTTTTTTAAATCTTTTTTATTATCCCATGTTCTTCCTACCTAAGTGAATCTTTTCACATTTCTCTGTGTTAGGTTTAATTTGCCACCTAGGTGAAAGTGAGCACTGCACATGCTGGAGATCAGAGTCAAGATTAGAGTGGCGCTGGAAAAGTACAGCAGGTCAGGCAGCATCCCAGGAGCAGGAACTTCCTGATGAAGGGCGTTTGCCCAAAAAGTTAATTTTCCTGCTCCTGGGATGCTGCCTGACCTGCTGTGCTTTTCCAGCACCACTCTAATCTTAATTTGCCACCTATCTGTCCATTCTGTCAGCGTGCCTATGTCCTTTTGAAATTCTCCTTAATGAACACAACGCTTCCAAGTTTCATATAATCTAGGAATTTTGAACTGGTGCTCTGTATTTCAAGGTCTCAATCTTAAAATATATTATCAGGAAGAGCAAGGGTTCCAACATTCACCCCTGTGCTCCAATGGTGTACAGATGCCACTTGATCCATTGACCTGCATCTGGTTTAGTACTTTACTCCTGAACAATATGAAAACCAAGAAGGATATCAGGGAGAGACATGACATAGTCTAAACAGTTCAGCACCATGTAGATTTATATAGATTCATCAGAGTATTGTTAAGGGAATGGCCCCACAAACATTTGCTCATATATAAGGTGTGAAGTTTAAAGTAATGCCCTCTTAAAACATTCACACTTGGAGAGATAATCCCTCAGTCTGGAAGACCAAATTATTTTTAAACTTGAAGCCAAAAATGGCTACTCATCAATGCACTTGAAGAAGACATCCCAGGACGAAGGACATACTCCTTTCAGTAGGTACTGTTTCCAAAGGTTGCCGTTTATGCTCACCTTAAGCCAAGATGTTTTACCATAAGAAATGGACAGCACCATGTGAAAATCACGCGTTACATCAATATAGTGGACAGCCTTGTTATTGCTGGCACAAGCAAACAAAACCATTGTTGAAATTTGCACATTTTGATGTATGAGGTGTGGAGTCAACCAGACCCCCACTTGCTCCTAGATGTCATAAAATTGCAGATCATGTGGTTTGAACTGAAAAACCCTTCACCCCAATATGCTGTCAAACACGGTGGCTCAGTGGTTAAACTAAAACCATAAACTAAACTGATAACTGCTGCCTCACAATGCTAGTGATCAGGGTTCAATGCCAACTGTCTGTGTGGAGTTTTCGTGTTCTGCATGGGTTGCCTCCCACAACCCAAATGAGCATTTTTAAACACAATGTTATATCCTTTTGTGGTCATGTAAATTGTTTGATTCTTTAGAAGTACATTTTTGGTTTAGAAAAAAAAGAGGATGTTGTGATATGATGTAGCTTTTAAGCAAGTATATTTTAAACTGCTTTCACTCATGATACCTGAGACAGGATGTGATGTTGTAGTGGAAAACCAACATGAATGGGTAAAAATGCAGCAAGTGGAATATCATGTCAGAAAAAATGTGAAAATGTGCATTTTGGCAGGAAGAACAAAACAAATCATGCTGTCAAAATGGTGAGAGTTTTCTGAGCTCTGAGGGTACAGGAGGATTTGGCCATCCTCGCGTGTGAATTGTAAAAGCTTCATATAGAAGTCCAGCAAGTAATTCGTAAAACTACCCATAAACTAAACTGATAACTGATGTTATTACTTAATCACAAGAAGAATTGAATAGCAAACTAGGAAGATTGTACTTCAGGTGTACAGGGTGCAGATGAGAAGATACCTGGAATAAGGTATTGTTGATCTAATTTAGGAATGTCTTAACTGCATTGAAAACAGTTCAGAGAAGGTTGACTCAATTTTTACCTGGAGTTGGATAAGACAGGAAGGGTTCTTTATGAGGAACATCAGCTTTTATTCTGGATAAAAGCAAATTATTGCTGATGCTGGAATCTGAAACCAAAAGAGAAAATGCTGGAAAATCTCATCAGATCTGGCAGTATCTGTAAGGAGAGAAAAGAGCTGACGTTTTGAGTCTAAGTGACCCTTTGTCAAAGCTAAAAAAAAGGGAGAAATAGGGAGGTATTTATACTAGGCTGAGAGAAGGTGAGTCATGGCTCCAGAAGCAAAGGTAGCAATAAAGAGGTGATAATGACTGCATAGAGAGATTATAGGGAGATTAGGAGCTGTGAATGACCAAGGCTGAAGCCGGTGCTTTGTGACAAAATATGTGGGGGATGGGTGAAGCAGAGGCAAAATGGAAAACAGGGGAGAAGGGTAGCAAAGGGGGAAGAGGAGAGGAAAAAGGTGAAGAGAGAGTGGGAGCGAGAGAAAGAGAGACAACCAAGAAATAAGAGGTACAGGACAGTGGAAAAAATATTAAAAAAAGGATAAATAGATTAAAATAAAATTACGGTGCAGAATGAAAACAGAGGGGTCGAGATGGGATAATCATTTGAAGTTGTCGAATTCAATGTTGAGACCAGCAGGCTCAACACAAACTGGACGTACAGCATCTCATTTTCTGACTAGGCACGTTACAGCCTGCCAGTCTCAACATTGAATTCAACAACTTCAGATGATAATCCCATCTCGACCCCTCTGTTTTCATTCTGCTCCGTAATTTAATTTAATTTATTTTATTTTTTATATTTTTTTTCACTGTTCTGTACCTCTTATTTCTTGGTTGTCTCTGTTGTTGTGGTTCTGTTCGCCGAGCTGGAAGTTTTTGTTGCAAACGTTTCGTCCCCTGGCTAGACGACATCATCAGTGCTCTGGAGCCTCCTGCGAAGCGCTTCTTTGATGTTTCTTCCGGTATTTATAGTGGTCTGTCCTTGCCGCTTCCGGGTGTCAGTTTCAGCTGTCCGCTGTAGTGGTTGGTATATTGGGTCCAGGTCGATGTGTTTGTTGATGGAGTTTGTGGATGAATGCCACACCTCTAGGAATTCCCTGGCTGTTCTCTGTCTGGCTTGCCTTATGATAGTAGTGTTTTCCCAGTCGAATTCATGTTGCTTGTTGTCTGACTGTGTGGCTACTAGGGATAGCTAGTCGTGTCGTTTCGTGGCTAGTTGATGTTCATGTATGCAGATTGTTAGCTGTCTTCCTGTTTGTCCTATATAGTGTTTTGTGCAGTCCTTGCATGGTATTTTGTAAACTACATTAGTTTTGCTCATGTTGGGTATCGGGTCCTTTGTTCTAGTAAGTTGTTGTCTGAGCGTGGCTGTTGGTTTGTGTGCCGTTATGAGTCCTGAGGGTCGCAGTAGTCTGGCTGTCAGTTCTGAAACGCTCCTGATGTATAGTAGTGTGGCTAGTCCTTTTGGTTGTGGCATGTCCTCGTTCCGTGGTCTATCTCTTAGGCATCTGTTGATAAAGTTGCGCGGGTATCCTTTTTGGGCGAATACCTTGTATAGGTGTTCCTCTTCCTCTTTTCCCAGTTCTGGTGTACTGCAGTGTGTTGTGGCTCTTTTGAATAGTGTCCTGATGCAGCTTCGTTTGTGTGTTGGGGTGGTTATTTTCATAGTTTAGGACTTGGTCTGTGTGTGTTGTTTTCCTGTGTACCCTTGTGGTGAATTCTCCATTCGGTGTTCTCTGTACTATCACGTCTACGAATGGGAGTTGGCTATCCTTTTCTTCTTCTCTCGTGAATCGGATTCCTGTGAGTGTGGCGTTGATGATCCGGTGTGTTTTTTCTATTTCCATGTTTTTGATGATTACAAACGTGTCATCGACATATCTGACCCAGAGTTTGGGTTGAATTTGTGGTAGGGCTGTTTGTTCTAACCTTTGCATACTGCCTCTGCTATGAGTCCCGAGATTGGTGATCCCATGGGTGTTCCGTTGATTTGTTCGTATATCTAGATTGTTGAATGTAAAGTGTGTAGTGAGGCACAAGTCCAGTAGTTTAAGTATGCCGTCTTTGTTGATAGGTTCCGCCTCCTGTTTTCTGTTCTGTATGTCCAGTAGGTTGGCTATTGTTTCTCTGGCTAGGGTTTTGTCAATTGAAGTGAACAGTACCATCACGTCGAATGAGATCATGGTTTCTTCTTTGTCTATGTGTGTATTCCTGATGACGTCCAAGAATTCCTGTGTTGATTGTATGGAGTGTTTGGATCCGCTGACCAGGTGTTTCAGTTTCTGTTGTAGTTGTTTGAAAGAAACTATGAAAGTAACCACCCCAACACACACAAACGAAGCTGCATCAGGACACTATTCAAAAGAGCCACAACACACTGCAGTACACCAGAACTGTGAAAAGAGGAAAAGGAACACCTATACAAGGTATTCGCCAAAAACGGATACCCGCGCAACTTTATCAACAGATGCCTAAGAGATAGACCACGGAACGAGAACATGCCACAACCAAAAGGACTAGCCACACTACCATACATCAGGAGCGTTTCAGAACTGACAGCCAGACTACTGCGACCCTCAGGACTCATAACGGCACACAAACCAACAGCCACGCTCAGACAACAACTTACTAGAACAAAGGACCCGATATCCAACATGAGCAAAACTAATATATTTTACAAAATACCATGCAAGGACTGCACAAAACACTATATAGGACAAGCAGGAAGACAGCTAACAATCCACATACATGAACATCAACTAGCCACGAAACGACACAACCAGCTATCCCTAGTAGCCACACAGTCAGACAACAAACAACATGAATTCGACTGGGAAAACACTACTATCATAGGGCAAGCCAGACAGAGAACAGCCAGGGAATTCCTAGAGGCATGGCATTCATCCACAAACTCCATCAACAAACACATCGACCTGGACCCAATATACCAACCACTACAGCGGACAGCTGAAACTGACACCCGGAAGCGGCAAGGACAGACCACTATAAATACCGGAAGAAACATCAAAGAAGCGCTTCGCAGGAGGCTCCAGAGCACTGATGATGTCGTCTAGCCAGGGGACGAAACGTTTGCAACAAAAACTTCCAGCTCGGCGAACAGAACCACAACAACGAGCACCCGAGCTACAAATCTTCGCACAAACCTTGGTTGTCTCTCTTTCTCTCGCTCCCACTCTCTCATCACCTTTTTCCTCTCCTCTTCCCCCTTTGCTACCCTTCTCCCCTGTTTTCCATTTTGCCTCTGCTTCACCCATCCCCACATATTTTGTCACATAGCACTGGCTTCAGCCTTGGTCATTCACAGCTCCTAATCTCCCTATAATCTCTCTATGCACTGTCATTATCACCTCTTTATTGCTACCTTTGCTTCTGGAGCCATGACTCACCTTCTCTCAGGAGAAAGTGAGGTCTGCAGATGCTGGAGACCAGAGTTGAAAAATGTGGTGCTAGAAAAACACAGCAGGACAGGCAACATCCGAGGAGCAGGAGAATCGATGTTTCCGGCATAAGCCCTTCTTCTTGAAGAAAGGAAGAAGGGCTTATGCCCGAAACATGGATTCTCCTGCTCCTCGGATGTTACCTGTCCTGCTGTGTTTTTCTAGCACCACATTTTTCAACTCACCTTCTTTCAGACTATTATAAATACCTCCCTTTTTTTTAGCTTTGACAAAGGGTCAGTTAGACTCAAAATGTCGGATCTTTTCTCTCCTTACAAATGCTGCCAGACCTGCTGAGATTTTCCAGCATTTTCCCTTTTGGTATCAGCTTTTATCCACTGAGTTTAGAACAATAAGAGGTGACCAGCAAGTGTGCAACCAGCAAGAATGTGCAATCACTGGGAGTGATTTGGGAATTTTGGCAAGTGGGGGGAAAAGGCATTGCTGTGTCCTTTTTCCAGCTTTCTTTGAAAGGAGCTGCTTTGTGGTTAAGGTATTACTGGCTTGATCTACACTTTGTTGATGAGGGCAAGCAGCAACAAGATAAGGGCTATGTTAAGACCTTTCTTTCCCCTGAGTGTGCTGGTTGTTAAAGGGGACAAGATGACAGTCACTGGTGTGGTATTCCCCTCTTATCAGATGTGGGAGATCAGGGAGCAGTCGAGTGTCCCTGGTGACTATCTCTACTGGAAATCTGTCTGGCTGCTGATCATCTCAGACCACATGGATTGGTTGGAATGGCAATTGGAAGCTCTGAGGAGCATACATGAGGCAGACAGTGTGATAGACAGTAGCTTCAGGGAGGTGGTCACACTGTAAGTTCAGTTAGGTAGATGGATGAACGACCAGGTATTGTACCAGTTTCCTGTGGCTATGCCCCTCTGATACCATTTTGTGTTGGGAAGGGTAACCTCTCAGGGGAAGATAGCAGCAGCAGCCAGATCTTTGGCACCACGACTGACAAACCAGGACATGGCAGAGTCCTTGTTAGCATTTGTGATAGGGGACTCTGTCTGTTCAGGGGCACAGACAGTCATTACTGCAACTGCCATTGACACACCAGGATATCGTGTTGCCTCCCTGGTGTCAGGGAGTCTCAGAGTGTCTCTCAATAGTTGCAGAAAATTCTCAAAGAGGATCAGAACAGCCAGAAGTTTGTACAAGTTGGTACCAGCAACATAGTTAGAAAAAGTAATGACATCCTGCAGAGTGAATATAGGGAGTTAGGCAGGAGGTTAAAAAGCAGAATCTCAAGGTTAGAAATCTCTGGATTACTGCCAGTGTCACATGCTGGTGAGAGTAGAAATAGGACAATGGGGCAAATGAATGTGTGGCTGAGGAGCTGGTGCAGGTAGCAGGGATTCAGGTTTGGGCAGAAGTGGCCTGTACAAGAGGGACAGGTTGCACCTGAACTGGAGGGGGATGACTATCCTGCCAGGAAGACCTGCTAGAGTTATTCGGGAAGGTTTAAAATCGTCTGGCAGGAGAGTGGGATGCTAACGTAGTGAGACAAGAGGGAAGATGCGGAAGTTAAATATATTCATATGAAATTAATTTTCTATGCAGATCACTGTATATTTAAATAAGGAACTCACATTATTGTTTTATTAATCCTTGTCTTTGATGATTATGTTGATGTTGGTTACCACCAGTAGAACACCCACTGTGACACCATGCTCACATCAATTTCTTCTATGGGCATATACATCAGAAAGGGCTACTCCCTATTTCTGCCTGAACTGCTGTGCTCTTCCAGCACCACTAATCCAGACTCCCTATTTCCAACACTGTCTTGTGAAGGTTCCCTTGCAATTTGTATGCTTCTCTCCCCACTACTGCCTGGAACATTGGCATCCCGTCAACTATCCTGGGCACTTTGTGGGGATTGTAGTCCCACAAGGACCAGAGGTTAAGGGAGATGATACTGTGAATTACAGCATAGAAAATGGCAGCTCCTATAGATGATTTGAGCCAATATTTATTCAATGCTTTGCAAACCCATTAAAGTCACTCTTACCTGAACCCAGAAGCAGTGAGATTGAGCAAGTGTTCTGGGCACACAATCCCCCAAAGAAGAGGAGCAGCATATGTCTGTACCCCCCCTAGCTGTTGTGCATTTTACAGACTGTGTGCCGAAGGAGCCTCTTTGAATAACAGGAGGTCTGCCTTTCTAGGCCTGACAACTTATGGACAGCTGGAGCCATCTGTTGTTTGGTCTTTTGACATACCTTATCCCCAGGGTAATCTGGGGTAGACTGGACTCGTTGCAGCAACAAAAATGATGATTTTAGGCCTGTTCATGAGTTTGCATGATATACAATGAGAAGCGATAAGATCAGTGTAGTCATCATCAAGCAGCATCATTTAGGTGCACCCTACTGGCAGATTCAATATCAGCTTGCAGAGTGAACAAATAGCATAGACCAATTTTTTACATGCTTGCTACTAGGGCCATGTTATAGACTGTGGAATTATTGAAATCTGAACGTTCATATTGTCCTTGAAGGTATACTTGTGGTAGACAGTAATAGAGAGCCACCTGACTGATTCCTCAACTAGGATATCAAGTAAAGAGAACTCATTTGAGGTGGCATGGTGGCTCACAGGTTAGCACTGCTGCCCGACAGTGTCGGGGACCTGGGTTTGATTCCAGCCTCGGATGACTGTCTGTGTGGAGTTTGCACGTTTTTCCCGATGTCTGTGTGGGCTTCCTTCAGGTTCTCCGGTTTCCTCCCACAGTCCAATGGTGTGCAGGTTAGGTGAATTGGCCATGCAAAATTGCCCATCGTGTTCAGGGATATGTAGGTGGGGTGCATTCATCAGGGGGAATGGGTCTAGGTGGGTTACTGTTCAGAGGATCGGTGTGGACTTGTTGGGTCGAAGGGCCTATTTCCACACTGTAGGGATTTGGATTCTAATTCTAAAAAAAAATTGACTTCCATTTCAAAGGTGGAGCCCATTAAGATACCAAAGGAAAATCTTACACAAATCATGGCATAATGAGCTATTACTTCCTTCAAATACCCAGATGGAAACTATGACCTTTTAAAGAAAATCATTCTACCTCTTTGCCTTCATTACTGAAGTAGATGGAAGTAACGTTTTTGCTGCCGTGTACTCGTTTGTCTGCAATGAAAAGTTTCAAAGACCGATGCACTTGTTTCAATAAAACTAAGTACACAGGTAGGGTTTGATCCTGGGAAGAACTATTTAGTTCTTGACGTGGGTACAAATCTAGATTTGAAAAAAATTGTTAACATCGGATGAACTAACCAATTTAAAAGAACATAGTGGGTTGATTGATTTAGAATATTGTGGAAATGTCTCCACTGCTATGGTGAATTTTTTCATGGCACTCGAAATATGATCAAAGTTTTCAGTTTGGATTGCTGGATGTGGGTTGACCTAAAATCTTTTCAGTGAGGTGGAAGCTCTTAATGCAATTTTACTTTCATGTAAGAGGGGCCTGCTGTCAGTATCGCAGTGAGGCACATTGGAAAGAGTTGCCTTCAGTCAACAATGCAGTGAGGCAAACCAGGAAGAGTGGCCTACAGTCAATTTTTATTGAAACAATCAAGACTGACATCAATCTAAGTTCATTGCCTGATATTGGAAGGGGAGGAATTGAAGCTAGGAGGACTATCTTTTAATTAGTTGATGCTTATTCTATTATCAAGTTTTAACATTGTATATACATTGGTGGTAAAGGTAATGGGATATATAAAAAGCATCATAAATAAGTGAACAATTGGAGTAAATAGTTAACAAAAACTCATTAAGGACAGCAGCACATGTGGTGCATCAAAGCTGTAACATATGGGATGGATACCTTTGTGATTCAGAGCTTACATATCCACAGTGAGGCTTTGAAGTTTGAGTTGGTTCAGCTCAGAGGTTGAGCTGGAGGCTGAACTACAGACACTGCGATCGTGGAAGGGTGAACTTACCTGGATTCTTTGTACCAGGAGGCAGTCACAACTTATAGGATAGAGTGTACTGAGGCAACATGGCTACAAAGCCAGTCAGTTGGCCTGTGAAGCCTGGAGCGGGGTTCTTGCTTCCTTGTGGAGTGGGCCCTGGTGTGGCGTGGGCTGGGAAGCCTGGCGTGGGTCACACCCTATGGCATGGCATGGGTGAGCGGGACGTTCTCCATGGCTTGGCGTGGATTGAGAAGCCTGGAGTGGGGCACTCTTAGCAACATGTCATTGGCTGGGAAACCCAGAGTGGGTCACCTGTTGGCATGGCATGGGCTGGAAAGCCCAGAGTCAGTCACTTGTGGTGGCATGGTATGGGCGAGATGGTCACTCTTGGTGATATGGTGTGGGCTGGGAAACCCAGAGTGGGTCACTCCTGTGGCATGGTGTGGGCTGGGAAGCCTGCTGTGGGTCACTCCCTGTGGCATGATGTGGACTGCGAAGCCCAGAGTCAGTCACTTGTGGTGGCATGGTATGGGCGAGAGGGTCACTCTTGGTGATATGGTGTGGGCTGAGAGGCCCAGAGTGGATTACTCCTTGCGGCGTGGTGTGGGCTGGGAGGCCCAAAGTGGATCATTCCCTGAGGGAGGCCCAGAGTGGATTACTCCCTGCGGCATGGTGTGGGCTGGGAGGCCCAAAGTGGATCATTCCCTGAGGGAGGCCCAGAGTGCATCACTCCCTGCAGCGTGGTGTGGACTGGGAGGCTCAGAGTGGATTATTCCCTGTGGGAGGCCCAGAGTGGATTACTCCCTGTGGCATGGTGTGGGCTGGGAAGCCCAGAACAGGATTTTGGTGATGGCATGCTGTAGTAGCGGGGAAGGCGAAGTTGGACTCTCTTTAAGTTATCTTTTGCTTATTTTACTCTAAGTTAACGTGAATGGCATTTATGTACGTGTGATAGTACACACTTTTCACTGTATTTTATACTGAATACACACGACAATAAAGGATATTCTAAACTCTCATCTAAATGAGGAATTAATTGAGGGTTTCCAAGACAATTTCTTAGACCGACACGATTTGGAGATGCCGGTGTTGGACTGGGATGTACAAAGTTAAAAATAATACAACACCAGCTTATAGTCCAACAGGTTTAATTGGAAGCAATTGTGCTTCCAATCAAACCTGCTGGAGTATAACCTGGTGTTGTGTGAGTTTTAACTTAGACCAACATGTTATGGTACTGACCAGAAAGCAGTCTGTTCTAGACATGCTATTGACAAACAAGACAGGTTTAATTACTAACCTCATCATAAAAAATACTCCTGGGTTAAAACAACCATAAAATAATTGAATGTTACGAACAGTTTAAGGGAAGGAAGTATGGATTCAAGACTAATATTTTAAATTTAAAGAAGGGCAACTAGAAAAAATGTAACTGGTAGATCAGTTTAATAGATTGGTCAATAGGGATGTGGCAGCAAACAGTTAAATGGATTTTCCAGAAAATGCAGAATAGCGGCATTCCAAAAAAAGAAGAGAAATTCCAAGGGATGATCCTGCAAACTGTGGTGAACTAAAAAAAAATTCAAAAATCATATCAAACTCAAAGAAAAGTTTATGTGCAAATATAGCTGGCAGGTCAGAAAATTGGGCAGACTATGAAAAAAAACAAAAAAAGAGTTACTAAAAGATTAATAAGGAGAGAAAAATGAGAAGGTTAGCCATAAATATAAAAACAGATAGGAAACATATGCAAATACTTCTAAAAAAAACAAAGAGAGAACAATGTGTTGGTCTTATAGAAAGTGAGTCCGGGGAATTAATAAAGGAGGATAAAGATATGGCAGGCAACTTGAAGAGATATTTTGTGTTGGTCTTCACTGAAGAGAATACAAGTAACATCCCAGAAATAGCTATAAATAAGGATTTCAAAGGGATAAAAAAAATCCAGGAAAATTACAATTACTAGGGAATTAGTATGGAGTAAATAGTTAGAACTGCAAGTTGAGAAATGCCTAGGTCCTAATGGATTTTATCTTCGGTTCTTAAAAGAAGTAACTAGTGAAATAGTTGATGCATCAGTTTTAATTTTTCAAAACTCATTCAGGGTAATTTTCTTTACTTTGAAAAATAGCTATTGCTACTATTTTATTCAAAAGGGGAGAGAAGCAGAAAGCAGGAGACTGCAGGGCAGTTAACATTTGTCATAAGGAACATGTGATAAACTCTTATTAAAGGTGTTATAGCAGGAAACTTGCATAAGTTCAAAGTAATCAGGCAGTCAACATAGTTTTGTCAAAAGGAAATCATATTTAACTAATTTAGTTAGTAGTGGGCGGCACAGTGGCACAGTGGGTGGCACGGTGGCACAGTGGTTAGCACTGCTGCCTCACTGCGCCTGTAGACCCGGGTTCAATTCCCGACTCAGGTGACTGACTGTGTGGAGTTTGCACGTTCTCCCCGTGTCTGCGTGGGTTTCCTCCCACAGTCCAAAGATGTGCGGGTCAGGTGAATTGGCCAAGCTAAATTGCCCGTAGTGTTAGGTAAGGGGTAAGTGTGGGGGTATGGGTGGGTTGTGCTTCGGCGGGTCGGTGTGGACTTGTTGGGCCGAAGGGCCTGTTTCCACACTGTAAGTCTAATCTAATTTATTTGAGTGTTTTGAAGAAGTAACTTGTGCTGTAAATAAAGGAGAATCAGTGGATTCATAGTACATTCATTTCACACTAAAAGGTTATTGTAGAAAATGAAAACAAATGATGCAAGGGTAACATATACACATAGGTAGAATATTGGCTCACTAGCAGGAAGCAAATAGTAGAAATTAGTCACTGTTTTTCAGGATGTCAGAAGTGTGCCATGGGGCTTGGCACTGAGGCCTCAAATTTTTACAATTAATATAATTAATTTGGTTGAAGGATTGAAGGTGTGGTAACTAAATCTGCTGGTGACTCTAAAGTAGACAGGGAGGTAGCTATGAGGTTGAAATAATGAGCTGACAAAACACATAGGAATTGGTTTAGCTCAGTTGCTGGATTGTTGGTTTTGCAGAACAGTGTGATACTGACAGCATGGGTTCAATTCCCATCACTGGTTTGAGGTTACCTTAACTGAGGTCTGGTGGCCATCAGATTAACTCATCACCAGTTACATTTCTCTAATGAGAGAGCAGCCCCCATGGTCTGGTAAGCCGATGTGAAACAACACAAAGGATTATGTGAGTGGTTAAAGACCTGGCAAATTGATAGTGTAAGATTGTCCATTTTGGCTAAAGGAATCAAAAAATATATAATTTAAATGGTGAGAGATTGCAGAGCTCTGAGATGTAGAGAATTCTGGGTGTCTTAGGGCAGGAATCACACGATGTTCGTCTGCAGGTCGATAAGTAATCAGGAAAGCTAACAAAACGTTATGTATAATTACAAGGGGAATTGAATACCAGAGTAGGGTGGTTATGCTTCAGTTATACAAGGTATTGCTGAGGCTGCATCTGGAATACAGTTGGTTCTGTTATAAAGCAAGTTTCTTCAAATCGAATTGGTTTTAATGAGTTGAAAAGTTTAGACTATTATTTGTTGAATGAGAACTTTCCTTACTTGTATTGGCTATAATACGATTCCAGTCCCACTAGTTTAAGTGGTGAGGTTATTATGAAATTTTCTTATAATGCAAGATTGCATGAGAATGGAACTATCACATTATATCAGAACTGACTGTATTGTGTACAGCACTGTTCACTGTACCTATAGGACGACGTTGATGTGTTGGAAGCAGTTCAGAGATGGTTTAATGGACTAATATCTACAATGAACAGATTTCTATATATGGAAAGGTTAAGATATATCCTGTGGGATTTATAAGTATCAGAGGTGACGTAATTGAAATATCTAAGATCCTGAGGGGACTTGACTGAATGTATGTAGATGTGGAAAATCTTGTGGGAAAATCTAGAACTAGGGGTCAATTTTTTAAAAATGTCACCCATTTAAGACAAAGATGAGGAAACTTTTTTTCTCTCAGAAAATTGTGAGTTTTTGGAATTCCTTCCTCAAAGGGGAATGGATGCAGAATCTTCAAATATTTTAAAGGCAGAGGCAGATAGATTAACAAAGGGATGAAAGATGATCAGGGCTTTGCAGGAATGTAGAATTGATGTTAAATTCTGATCAACCATGATCTCATTGATTGCGCAATGATACTATCACTTTAAGAAATGTACTTGGTCTTGGTTTCTTTCATGATGGGGCAGAGATGGTGAGTAGTCTGCTCCAAACCAATCAAGTAAACAAATTGTGAGGTCTTGTGTTTTTTTAAAGTTGGAACAATAGAAGCTGTCTTCTTAATATATTTTAAAAGGGTTTGGTCTGGTCCATAACATAATTCTGGATTAGTGGTGCTGGAAAAGCACAGCAGTTCAGGCAGCATCCAAGGAGCAGTAAAATTGACATTTCGGGCAAAAGCCTTCATCAGGCATACTGGCAGAGTGCCTGAAGGGGGGAGAGATAAATGACAGGACAGGCTTGAAGGGCCAACTGGCCTGTTTTTGTTCTTGTTAACATGTTCAGCTTTGTCATTATAGAGATTCTATCAGGGAAGGAAAAGCTAGATAATTGTAATAACGTCGACTTAACACAATTTGGAGGATGAATACGCTCTACTGAGAGCCTGTTTCACATGTTTAAATATTGTTTACATTGGTGATGCTGGAATCGTATAGGTCACAACTGGTTTACTGCATGCCATTTTGGTCACCATATTAAAGGAGGGATGTAGTTGCGCTGGAGAGGGTGTAGATTAGATTTCCCAGGATACTTTCTTTCATGGTGGGTCTGAGCTGTGAGGAAAGATCGGATACACTGATTTTGTTTCTTTCTGACAGCAAAAGTTGAAAGTGGGCCTAATAAAGGTGCATAAGATTAAAATGATCTTAGATAAGTTGGATAGGAAGGCAATCTTTCCACTTATAAAGAGGTCAAAAAGCAGAGGACAAAGATTTATGGTAACAAGCAGAAGACGCAGAGATCAGTGGAAGAGAAATTTTTAATCCAGTGAATGGTGCGAGTCTAACTCTTGTCTGAAAGGGTGCTTGTGTCAGAAAAAAATTTTAACATTTAAGCAGCACTTAAATATTCACTTGCGCTGCTAGAGCTATCAGGATTCTGGAAAGTGGGACTGGTATAATCAGACATTTGTTGATGACATGGACATGATGGGTCAAATGGTGTCCTACTGTGCTGCGTTTAAGTGGCTACTGACTACAGCAACAAGTCCACGAATGATTTGTACTCAATTAATAATTTGATTGTATCCTCATTAAATATTTAAAAGAGGAGACTGTACAAATGCCTGTTTGCTTAGGTTGTGGTTGGAAAGAGGATTTATCATCTCAGTGTTGACATTAATATTTTGAACACAAAAAATATGATTTTTACAGAGATTAAGGATTGGGATAAAATCTATCAAAATCAAAAAGGATAGAAAATAATGATGAAGAATTATTTTGCTCAAAATTATATTTCCAATACAGTAGCCAAACTTAGGGAAAACATCATAATCTCTATAACAGTTATCCCAACAAGATAAAGAATAAAAGTCCCTCAACATGTATTTACATTTAGCTGTGAATTTAATCAGTTATTTTCATGAAAATGTGAGTCTTTCTTAACTTCCATTAAATATTAAAAATGTTTCTATATGGAACACAAAATAACGATGCCTGATATATTGAAATAATTAAGTGGGGTAATGTGAGGCTGTGTTAAACTACATAGTTAATGTCACGGCTGAGTTCTTCTGATTCTTGGAAGGCATCAGTGGGACATTTGAAAACAGCAGCGGTAACTGCACTAAATGCAATCCTGCCTTACCCTTATTAAATTGGGTATGAAATTTGAAAAAAATGGAATCTACAATTTCTTCAGCGGTTGGAAGTTTTATCTATTTTTAGAATTATTTTATGCAGATGTCTTTTTTTCACTATCTCTCTCTCTCTCTGTCTCTCAGAGTGTGCACTAGGCTTGGTCCCCTGACTGTTTTAATTTATAAATCTACTTCTTTACACAAACACCCAATTAGTCTTAAAATGTCTGCTTCTAAAATTGGTTTTCTATAACTCCTGTGGCTGTTTTGAGAGCATTAATCACAGTAAAGAAGTTCATATTGAAGTTAAACATTAAGTATTTTACTCTTGGTAAATTTCCTTTACTATCTCTAATTGATTGCAAGTTTCCATTTACTTACAACAATGAGTTTGTGCTCATAAACAGGTGACCCTGATTTGATACATAGCCTCATGATGTAGAACAAAAGAGCATTTGACTTGCCGTTGACAAGATTTTGGTTTTGTAAAGATGTTGATTGATTGACTGATTGATTGTCACATGTACCGAAGTACAGTGAAAAGTTTTGTTTATAAGCAGTACAGGCAGATCATAGTAAGCAAAGAAGTGCAGATCAAAAAGACTTAGAGGCATACTGTTATGTTGCACAGGGCATGCGCGAGGCAAGATCAGCGTCAGTAAGATCCGCAATACTTGAGGCTAGAGAGTCCATTCATCAATCTAATAACGACTGGGAAGAAATTGATCCTGAATCTGCTTGTGTATGTGTTCAGGCTTCTGTATCCTCTGCCTGATGGAAGAAATTGTAAGAGAGTATTAATGAGGTATGATGGGTCTATGATAATGTTGGCAGCCTTTCCAAAGTATTGAGCCATGTAAATGGGATCCATAGATGCAAGGTTAACTTCTATGCTGGTCTGGGCTGCGCACACCACCTTCTGTAGCTTGTTATGGTCCTCGGCAGAGCAGTTGCCATATTAGGCCGTTATGCACCCGGACAGTGGGCTTTCAGTACTGCATCTGTAGAAGTTGGTGAGGCTCCTTATTGACATGCCAAATTTCCTGAGCTGCCTGAGGATGAAGAGGTGGTGTTGTGCTTTCTTAACCATCACATCTACGTGGCATTTCCAGACTGATTGTCGGGTTATCGTCATTCTGAGGACCTTGATGTTCTCCAACCTTTAAACCTCAGTTCCATCAATGCAGATGGGGACACATTCATCTCCTTTCTTTCTGAAGTTAATGACCAGTTCTATAGTTTTGCTGACAATGAGAGAGAGGTTGTTCTCATTGCACCACATCACCAAACCCTCTATCTTCCTTCTGTATTTCGACTCATCATTGTTAGATATCTGACCCACCATGGTGATGTCATCAGCAGACTTGTAGATGTGTTCATTTGGAATTTGGCAATACCGTCGTGGGTGTACAGGCAGTACAGTAGGGGATTGAGGACATCTCCTTGGAGGGGGGTCCAGTGTTGAATGTTATTTTAGAGGAGTACCATGGCAAATTCATCAACTAATGATGATTGACAGCTAGCTACCAAGCTTTGTTACATTTTCCTGCTCCTCGGATGCTGCTTGACCTGCTGTGCTTTTCTAGCAGCACTCTAATGTAGACTCTGATTTCCAGCATCTGCAGTCCTCACTGTTACCTACATTTTAAAGCAGGCGAGTTGACTCTGTTTGGTCAAAGCATTGCCCTGAGAAATGAGCCAGTAAACGGCTATTACTATTTTGTTGAGTTGAAATGGTGTAGTGCTTGTACGTGTTATCATTGTCTGCCAAGAATAGGGCCTTGTGTATTAATATATGCAACTTCTTGTACATGTCAGCATGTCAAATTGTGATTCCAAGTAAAAATCCTAAATTATCTGTTAGCATAATACTTTGTAAATTCTGAATTATCCAGTAATTGTTAAAAGAACATGCCTTGTTTGGTTTTCTGACAAGCACCATTCTAAAATGCACTGTAGAGATCTGGAACCCAAACATTACAACAGGGACGTGTATACGGGGAAGGGAGAATACAATCAGTATGGTACCTTTACTATAACATCCAAAACACCACCTTTAGTAATAGGTTACAGCTAGTAGCCAGGGTAGGCCTAATCAAGTTCATAGACATCTTTATGAGGAGTGAGATCTTTGTCAATGTCAGTGAAGTATGACACTGACATTGAACTCCTGCTAGAAAAATTACAGCGGTTCCAGTTACAATCACATTTTTGCTACGGTTATTCAGCAAACAAAGCAAATTCAGAAGGGTATCAGGGAAATTAAAGTGACTGATTGGTAGGATGACTGCTGGAACTGGAGCTCATACATACAGATATACCTGTGAGTGCATCACTTAACACTACTCACTATGTTAATCCTGTTTGCTTTGATCTACCTCATTGTTCTCACCGTAAAATGTGTCTATAACATCATGAGAGACAAAAAACTGCAGATGCTGGAATACAAGGTAGACAAGCAGGAGGCTGGGAGAACATAGCAAGCCAGGCAGCATCAAGAGGTAGAGAAGTCATCATTTCAGAAATAACGCCTTCTTCAGGACTTGGGGTGGGTGTAAAGGGATAAAGAGAGTGAATAAAGGGAGTGGTGGGGCAGAGTGGTGAGGTGGGGATAGGTGGAGACAGGTAGAGGGTACAACCTTGTTGGTCATTGGGAGGAATGAATCCAGTACGTGGCTGAGAGGAGGGGGAGGAGCTGAGAAGGTAGTCGGGAATGAGAAGGGAGGTTATTTGAAATTGGAGAACTCAATGTTGAGTCTCCGAGCTGTAGGCTGCCAAGGCAGAAGATGAGGTGTTGTGCCTCCAAGTTGTGGTTTGATACGTTATGGTAATGGAGGAGGTCAAGGATAGTCATGTCAGAAAGGGAGTGGGAAGGGGACTTAAAATGGGTGGTGACTGGGAGGTCCAGTTGGCCGTTGCGGGCCTGGCTGAGATTCTCCGCAAAACGTTACCCAGTTACACCTGCCTCTTTGTTGGCCACGTCAAGCACTGTCAAGTACTACACAGGCATTGTGCCCAAACTCTTCTGCCATTACATCGATGACTGCATCAGTGCAATGTCCTGCACCCAGGCTGAACTGGAGCAGTTCATCGATTCTCCCACAACTTTCACCCTGTCCTCAAATTCACATCATCCATTTCAGACACCTCCTTCCCCTTTCTGGGCTTCACCATTTCCATCTCCAGCGACAGTCTCCAGACAGATGTTTGCTAAGGGCTTATGCTCGAAACGTCGAATTCCCTATTCCTGAGATGCTGCCTAACCTGCTGTGCTTTAACCAGCAACACATTTTCAGATGTTTGCTACAAACTCACAACTACCTGGACCACACCTCCTTCCACTCAGTATCCTGCAAAAACTCAATTTTCCTAATTTGTCCACCTCTGCTGCATCTGCTCGAATGAGGAGATGTTCCACTCCCAAGATGTCCACCTCTTTTGAACAATAAGCTTTTTCTCCTTCTGTCATCTAGACAGCCCTCCATCGCACCACCTCCATTCCCCATTCTGCTGCTCTAAGCTCCCCCTCACAGTTGCAATAAAGACAGAGACCCCTTGTCCTCACCTATTATCCCACCATCTCCGCATTCAAAGCATCATCCGGCAACTCCAGCTAGATCCCACCACCAAGAACATCTTCCCCTCTCCACCTCTCTCTGCCTTCCATAAGGACAGTTCCATTCACTAATCCTTGGTTTGTGCCACTCTCCCCATCGACCTCCCCCCACCCCCGAACCTCCAGGTACCTTCCCTAGCGACCGGAAAAGGTACAAAACCTGGAGGCACACCACCCCCCTCACTTCTATCCAGGGTCCCAAACAATCCTTCTAGGTGAGACAGAGGTTCACCTGCCTCTTCTCCAACCTCGTTTACTGTATCCAATGCTCCCTATGCAGTCTTCTCTCCATCTGGGAGACTAAACGTAAACTAAAAGAACGTTTCGCCAAGTATCTCAGCCAGGCCTGCAGGGGCCGACCTGACTTCCCAGTCACCGCCCATTTTAATTCCCCTTCCCACTCCCTTTCCAACATGACCATCCTCGGTCTCCTCCATTGCCACAGTGAATCAAATTGCAAATTGGAGTAACAGCACCTCATCTTTCGCCTGGACAGCCTACAGCTCGGAGACCCATTCCCTGACTCTCTTCCTAGTCCCTCCCCTCCCCCTCCCCCTTCCTTCCACTCCTCCCAGCCACCAACTGGATTCATTTCTCCCATCAACCAACCAGACTGTACCCTCTACCTGTCGACGCCTATTCCCATCTCACCACCCTGCCACCCCCACCACTCCACCCCCTTTATCAACAGCTCCCCTTACACCGACTCCCAGTTCTGAAGAAGGGTTATACCCAAAAAGTTGACTTCAATGTCCTGAAACTGCCTGGCTGTCTGTAAAATCATGACAGGCATAGATAAGATAGATAGCAGACAGATTTTCCCCATAATAGGGGAATCTAAAACTAGATGTCATAGGTTTAAGTTAAGAGGAGACAGATACAAAACAGTACAGAGAAACTGAAACAGCAACTAACTATATAGTTTATGGTCCTACAGTGGGAGCCAAGAAATCAATGACTGCATTATGAAAGGACTGTGAAAATGTTTCTGTAGGACAATTATAATTAGATGGTGATTAGACCACAGCTATATAAATACACACACACACACACACACACACACACACACACACACACACACACACACACACACACACAAGGTATTCTCAAACATCCTGCCAACGTAGTTAACTCAGCCACATTAGGGAGATTTAAACAATTCTTAGGTAAGCACATGGATGATGATGGGATAGTGTAGGGGAACGAGCTGAGAATAGTTCACAGGCTGGTGCAACATCGAGAGCCGAAGGGCCTGTTTTGCGCTGTATCGTTCTATATTCTATCAGCCCTTTGAGCTGTATATTTCCTGAACGTTACAATATTTGCAGTGTGCTGGCTTACTCAATGCAAAGTACATGAAACAAAAATGAACATCTTGTCACAAAGTTCTTAACTGATGGCACAACATTAGCCACCTTCCAACTATGGGGCACTTCACCTGTGGCTGTCGATGATACAAATATCTCCGCTAGGCACCCCATAATTTCCTCCCTAACCTCCTACAATTTCCTATGATGCACTTCATCAGATTCCGGGATTTATCTATCTTAATGTGTTTTAAGACTTTCAACACCTCCTCGTCTGTAATGTGAGTTCTCTTCAAGATACTACTATTTATTTCCCCAAGTTCCCTTGTGTCTGTGCCTTTCTTGACAGTAATTACTGATGAGGAATGTTCATTTAGGCTCTCACCCATCTCTTGTGGCTCTGCACATGGATGGCCTTGTTGATCTTTAAGAGGTCCTATTCTGTGCCTAGTTACTTTTTTTCCCGCCATGTAATTGTAGAATCTTTCTGGATTCTCCTTTACCTTATCTGCCAAAGCCTCCTGTGTCCCTTTTAGCTCACCTGATTTATCTCCCAAGTATACTCTGACACCCTCTTTACCCCTTCTTGTATAAACAGCACTTACAATGAGTATCAGGTAACTTGCTTTTAAAAAAATGCAGTCAATCCTTTGCTGTTTAAACTAGTCTTTTTCCCGTTTCATAGAATCACTTCAGTAGCAAAGCAGGCCATTCAGCCCATCAAGTTCACATTGACCCTCTGAAGGGTATTCTACCTAGATCCACTCTATCCCTGCATTTCCCATGGCTAATCCACTTTGTCTGCACATCCCTAGATGCTATGGGCAATTTAGCATTGCCAATCCAGCTAACCTGCACATCTTTGGACTGTAAGCGGAAACCAGAACACCCTGAGGAAACCCGCACAGACACTGGAGAATGTGCAAACTCCTCACAGTTACCCAAGGCTGGAATTGAACCTGGATTCCTGTCGCTGTAAGGTAACAGTGCTAACCCCTGAGCCATTGTGCTATCCTGCTCCACAATCAAAAATACAGAAAAAAGTTATGGCCTTTTAGATCAAGCAGTAATTTCTTTCAAAATTCTGCCTACTTTGCCATTGAAGTTTATATAATTTGTGTCTGTCTTCCAAGAAAAAGGTAGTCTGCAACTGATTGCTAGTGCCACAGATTTGCCTTAAAGAATGGAAGATCAATTTTCTACATGCTACTCCCGTGAGCTACTCTGGAGAAAAATTATAGGAGCATTAAAACAATTTTCTGTACTTTCATTTTCTTTTCAATACCTGTGTTCGGTCATTTTATAACTATAGAATACCTGGATGTGAAAGAATTTCCTGACAGTTTGGAATCATCCAATAGTTTAATGAAGAGTCTATTAATTTTCTAACTAGCTATAGGATGCCATGATAACCGTTGTGTTTAGAAGGCAGTGGTGAAATTGTGAGTAGAGCAATTAGCAACAAAAGATCAAGTAATTAACGCTTGAGGAATTAACCAGAATTTGCTGTTAAGTTGCTAATCATCCATTTGCCAATGACTGTTTACTTACACTGGAGGGTATCTGGGTTCACAGTGACAGCCTGGTCACTGACAATCCTTAGGAACAAGCAAGGCTTTCATGCTAATGCTTGTCTGCTCTCATGTCCAGCAGATTCACACAAATCTGCTGTTTCTGCTTTCTGCCTTTGCAAGCCAATGTGTGATAAAGCAGAAAGTGCTGTGGGAAAATTTTTATTACTTCTCAATTTCCTTTATTCGCGCAAAGGTCACACACTTATGATAGATAATCTATTTTTGCAACAAACCTTTCAGAAACACTTCATCTGTCGATGGAGTGGTCAAACAGTAAATTTTAACAAAAACAAATTCCTCATTCTAAATGTAGCAATCGTATTTGTGAGGAAAGATGTCACCAAAAATCAAAACCATCAGTACTTTTCTCATGGGTTTTAATTGAAATGCTTAGTTGTATTATCAGCAGACAAAAGTTCAAGACAGACATTTTGTTACTAAAATATGGATGTGAATTTAGGGTGAGATGACTGTTCCTTTCTTACCTCACTGGTGTTGTGGAAGATACTTCTTAGAAGGTTATGCCTTCGGAGTGGATCTGACATAAGGCACTCAAACGGAAATGATGGGGACAAAGACAATTTCCCAAGCCAGTGACTGGTGCTCTCCTCTGCAAGTATGAAATCATGTCCTAATGTTAAATTTGACTGTCCTGAGGAACTGCATGACCACATTCTCCAGATAACTGGCCTTTTCTTATCTGTGTCCATGAGTGCCCCTGGATCTTTTAACCATGGTTTCGGACAATCCTAGTGTCTGTATCTAAATTGCCTTGGCTGTGTCTAGTGGCAAAGTGGTAGTGGCCATACCTGTGAGCCAGAAGGTGCATGTTCAAAAGCCACCTGATCCAGAGATTTGTCATGGAACATCTGAAAAAGTTGATTAAAAACAAACTCAATAATTCATTCATCCACACCGTTTAGGAATCAGGAGTGTGAAACTTTGACACTTAAAATGGCATAAAAGAATGCAACTATATCATGATCAACTGGGTTAGTCGGCCAAAGATTGCCAGATGGATTTTAATTTAGGTAAATGCAAGATGATGCATTTTGGTAAGACAAACCAGGGCAGGACTTACACAGTTAATGGTAGTGTCCTGCGGAGTGTTTCTAACAGAGACACCTAAGGCTGCAGGTTTTTAGTTCCTTGAAAATGGAGTTGCAGGGTGGTGAAGGCAGTGTTTGGCATGTTTGCGTTCCTTGGTCAGAGCATGGTATACAGGAGTTTGGATATCATGCAACAGTGGCACGGTGGCTCACCGTGCTTGGGACCAGGGTTCAATTTCAGCTTCAGGTGACTGTCTGTGTGGAGTTTGCACATTCTCTCCTTGTCTGTGTGGGTTTACTCCAGGTAGTCCGGTTTCCTCTCACAGTCCAATGATGTGCAAGTTAGGTGAATTGCCCACAGTGTTCAGGGATGTATAGGTAAGGTGCGTTAGTCAGGGGAAATGTATATTGGTACAGGAATGGGTCTGGGTGGGATACTCTTCAGAGGATCGGTGTGGATTGTTGGGCCAAATGGCCTATTCAAACACTATGAAGATTCAATGATGCCGTGAGCTATTGATAAGGCCACATTTGAAGTACTGCATACAATTCTGGGCATCCTGCAATAGGAAGGATATTATCAAAATGGAAAGGGTGCAAAAAAGATTGACAAGGATGTTACCAAGACTGGAGGGTTTGATTCAAAAGGAGAGGCTGGATAGGCTGGGAGCAGTTCCCTGTAACACCGGAGGCTGATGGGTGACCTTATAGAGGTTTATAAAATCATGAACGGCAAAGATAAGGTGAATAGTCAAGGTCTTTTCCCCAGGGCGGAGGAGTCAAAAACTAGAGGGCATCATCTTAAGGTGAGAGGGGAAAGACTTAAAAGGGATCTGGGGGGAATCGTTATCATAGACCATATATGGAACAAAATGCCAGAGGAAATGGTAGAGGAGAGTACAATTAGAATATTTAAAAGACACTTGGAAAAGTATAGGGGTAGGAAAGGATATGGGCCATATGCAGGCAAATGGGACTAGTTCATTTAATAAACCTGGTCAGTGAGGGCAACTGGACCTAAGGGTCCGTTTTCTGTATACATGACTCTATGACTTGATGACTGCCACTTTGGCTGAGGTCACCTAATTTGGCACAAAATTGTACAATATGGTTCAGGTCGATATAAGACAGTCGTAAGCAATCAGGGAAAGTTCTCCAATAAAGGTAATACTTAACCAATAGTCAGCAAACCATCAACTCTCATTTGTTATTCTCACTTCATGATAAAATATATTGCAAAGGATAAAAACATGTCTGATAATTATCTATAATTCTGGCTTTATTAAAGAGGTAGTGACAATGGAACTGATCATTTAAGTACGCCTTCAGCTATCAAATAACAATTTTTCACATGTCGATCAGTATCCTTCGAGAAATAAAATGGCAAATATTTCACAAAGAAAATAGATGGCTCAGGTTGTTCCAGTTTTGAATTTTATACCCTGTCAGATTATTAATTTTATGTTTATTACAAGTATCCATAGGGACCTCTGATATCTGATATTTAAGTAGAGTTGCGGTAAGCCCATCATGAACTGATGATGCCTGAAAATGGTTACAACTCTGTCAATTTCAGAAATTAACAGCACGTGAAATTGCAAGGACAAGGAGGTAAAATAATAAATGAGAGTCTCTGATGCGACCATGTAAATCATACAAACCTTGTCAGCGCAGTCACCTATCTCAATAAAAGCATTTATATTGCATTCTAGTATGCCAGTTTAAGCGCCAAGATGGTAAAACTATTGAAATAGAACATCTCACAATGGTACTGCACTAGCACCATTTTTTATTTAACTCTAATTCGTTTCTTAAAGTAGTCATAATATGAAGAAATCAGCCATCAGCTCTTTACAATCTCTGAAACTAGTTCAATGCTGCATAGCTGTCGTTTATATTCTGTTGCTTTTGAGTCTTGATTGATACCGTTTTCAGTGATTTTCCAGCTCTCAGTGACTTAAATTCTTCATACCTGCTCCTATTTATATTCTTAGCATGTTTCTGTCTTTCTTTCTGTTTTCTCATTTCACTCCATTCAAATCACTGTCCCAAGTAGTCTTGTTATCATAGCACTGTAAACCAGAATAATCACATTTTGTAAATGTCACCCAAATCAAAACAGTGCCAAGAGTTCACTTTTTGTAACTTGTATTTTAACACAATCAGAACCAATGCAAATTAAACTTGAATTAACAGGCAAATGGTAACAAGATCTCCTTCCTATTAGAAAGATGTTGTGAAACTTGAAAGGGTTCAGAGAAGATTTACAAGGATGTTGCCAGAGTTGGAGGATTTGAGCTACAGGCAGAGACTGAACAGCTGGGGCTGTGTTTCCTGGAGTGTTGGAGGCTGAGGGGTGACCTTATAGAGGTTTACAAAATTATGAGGGGCAAGGATAGGATAAATAGACAAAGTCTTTTCCTTGGGGTGGAGGAGTCCAGAACTAGAGGACAAAGGTTCATGATGGGCTTACCACAACTCTACTTAAATATCAGAGGTCCCTATGGATACTTGTTATAAACATAAAATTAATCATCTGACAGGGTATAATATTCAAACCAGAGGGCATAGAACTAGAGGGCACAGGAGAACGATATAATAGAGACTTATGGGGCAACTTTTCCACACAGAGGTTGGCACACGTATGGAATGAGCTGCTATAGGAATTGGTGGAGGCTGGTACAATTGCAACATTTAAAAGGCATTTGGATGGGTATATGAATAGGAAGGGTTTAGAGGAATATGGGCCGGGTGCTGGCAGGTGGGACTAGATTGGATTGGGATATCTGGTCAGCATGGACGAGTTGGACCGAAAGGCTTGTTTCCGTGCTGCACATCTCTATGACTCTATGACTCTAAGATATATTTCACGTTGGTTCTTCTGTTCATTTTTGTTCTGTTTAACTGTATTACACACAAGTGGCCTCTTGTAAATACATCTTCCCTGTTCTCTCCACTGCTGCAGCTCTCTTTTCTGTTTTGTCATCTGATTTTCATATGTTGACTTGATACCTTGGTATTACTCTCAGGTCAAGGGTCTCCAGGTCAGATAGCCCAGTGTTTCTTATTATTCAAATAGAGTATAATTGCAATGTATGCCAATTCTGAAAGTTGTTTTCAAAAACTCTTTGAAGTGGTTTACAGATTACATGAACATTTTTTAAAAATTGGACATTTTCCTTACTTGCTTCTATGTAAATGGTCATCACATTCTTCACTCAAGCTTTGCTTCTCTACAGATCTTTTGAATGACTAACCGTGTAATAAGAAGGCGTTTGGATTCTCAATGCCAGTGACCGCAAAGGATGGCAACTCCATTCTTGTTCAACCAACTCATCTTCCTGCAATACAGGCCATTGTACTTATAAAACAACGGCAAAAAAGGAACTGGTTTTAGTAGCTGAAGTACCTGTATTACAAACAAAATTACATAAGGTGGCCATTGTGGTGCGTTATGCTCAATAAACAACTTATGAGATAGCCACAATTATCAATTTATGCCTGTACCACTCAGTTGTTACTTTCTCCATTTAGTTGTACTGCAGCAATGTATTTGGAGACCAGGTTGAAATGAGCATGGAAAATTATTAGGGGAATGGACAAACATTTATTTCTGTGGCTATCAATGTGACTCCAGGGTAGTATGTGCCTTCCCGGTGCCAGGATTAAGGATTCTCCCCGTGTCTGCGTGGGTTTCCTCCGGGTGCTCTGGTTTCCTCCCACAGTCCAAAGATATGCGGGTCAGGTGAATTGGCCATGCTAAATTGCCCGTAGTGTTAGGTAAGGGGTAAGTGTGGGGGTATGGGTGGGTTGCGCTTCGGCGGGTCGGTGTGGACTTGTTGGGCCGAAAGGCCTGTTTCCACACTGTAAGTAATCTAATGTCACTGAATGGCTACTGGATATTCTTCAGTGGGGGGGTGAATAGCCAGATGTTGTGGTCCATGTTGGTACCAAAACCATTGGAAGGAAGGAGGATGTGATCCTTAAATTAGAATTTAGGGAGCTAAATAGTAAGATAGCAAGCAGGACCTCAAATGTAATCATCTTTGGATTAATCTCGGTGCCACGTGCAAGCGAGTGCAGAAATAGCAGGAGAAGACAGATGAATGAGTGATAGTACAGGATTGAGGAAAGATGATACAGGAAGGAGGGGGTTTAGATTCCTGGCACACTAGGACTGGCTCTGGAGAAAATGGTACCTCTGCAAGCTGAATGGGTTACATCTGAACAGAGCTAGGATTAAGGTCCTTGCGAGGCATTTTGTTTGTGCCATAGGGAGGGCTTTAAACTAACCTGACAGGGGATGGAAACAAAGGGAGAATGGTAGAGGACAGTATCAGGGTTAACTAAATACTTGGGGATACAAATGTTACTAAATTAGAGAACACCAATTTAATGGGTTAAGTCAATGTCGGGGAGAAAAAAAAGGAAATATAAAACAGAGTTAACGTCCCTTTGTGTTAGTGCATAGAGTATAGGAAAATGGTTGGAGAGTTACAGTTGCAGATTGCTGTGTGGAGATATGATGAATTATACCAGAGGCTTTGCACAAGGAAAGGCAACACTGGGTCTTGAATATTACTGGTGTAAGTTGTTCATGAAAACTAGAAAAGGAAGTCAAAGGAATAGAAATGGGACAAATCCACTGCTCGTTGTAAGCCTCTAGGCCACAAACTAGTGCAAAGGATGTAGAGGAACAAATCCTCAGGGAAGTTACAAAGAAGTGCTAGTATTATACAGTAGTTAAAATGGAGCACTTTAATAACCTAAATATAGACTGTGATACTGGTAGTATACTGGTAGTATAAATGGCAGTGGTGGGCAAGTGTTCCCAGGATGTGTTCAGAAGAGTTTTCTACAAAGTCAATCCAACAAGGAAGGATGCAGTTGGCTCTGGTCCTTGGAAATTGCAAAATGAATTATTTGTTAGTGGGGGAGCATTCAGGAGATCGTGATCAGTGTATCATACGGTTCAAGATGGTCATGGAGAATGAAATGTAGCAACCTAGAGAAAGAAAAAAATCAATTGGTGCAGAGTTGTCCTCAGTAGAGTAGGAGCAGAGCTGAGCAGGATTGACTAGGTGACAAGACATTGGCGGGGAAAGCAGTAACTGAAAAACAGGCTACCTGTAAAAAAGAGATGGGTTGGGTTTAATCAAGCTATATTTTTTCAAATGGGAAAGATAAGTCAAACAAATGCAGAGTTCCCTAGATGATAAAATGAGATATAAATTAGCAATAGAAAGAAAAAGGTGTGTTTATGACAGGCATAAGGTAGAAAATGCAATCGAGAACAAAGAAGATTACAAAAAGTCTAGAGGGCAGGTTAAAAAGCAAATGAGATATGTAAAGAGAAATTATGAGAAAATACCAGCAGCTAACATAAAGGGGAATCCTAAAGCCTCTCCAGGCATATAAGTAGTAAAAGAATGGTAAAAATAGGAGTAGGACCAATTATAGATCAATTTGGGACTGACATATAGAGAGGGAGGAGGAGAACTTCTTCAAGGTGGGCATCCCTGAAACAGACTTCACAGTAAGGTTATAATCAACTTGGAGAAAGTGAGGACTGCAGTTGCTGGAGATCAGAGTCAAAACGTGTGCACTGGAAAAGCACAGCCAGACAGGCAGCATCCAAAGAGCAGGAGAGTCGACGTTTGAGCATAAGCCCTTCATCAGGAGTGTCCTCACTTTCTCCCATTTACATATGGAGGCAGGGCCATAGAGGTGTTAAATGAATAGTTTGCAATTGTCCTTATAAAAGAGGAGGATGCTACTCAGGTTATGGTGACAGAGGAAGAAACCCTGTCATTAGCAGTTTCAAAATTGATAAATATGAAAACCGGGATATATTTTTGGTACTTAAATTTGACAAGGCACCAGGACTGGTGAGATGCGTCCAAGGATTTTGAGGGAATTAATAATAGAGATTGCAGGGGCATTGGTCATATTTTTTCAATCTTCTTTGGACTTGGGTTGGTGCCAGAATACTACAAATTGCAAACATATGGCCAAGTTCAAAAAAGTTTGTAAAGATAATCCCTACAATTGTAAGAACAATCAGTTTTTTTTAGATTAAATTCCCTACAGTGTGGAAACAGGTCCTTCAGCCCAACAAGCCCACACTGACCCTCTGAAGAGTAACCCACCCAGATCCATTTCCCTTTGACTAATACACCTAATATTATGGGACAATTTAGCATGGCCAATTCACCTGACCTGTACATCTTTGGACTGTGGGAGGAAACCAGAGCAAACCCACGCAGACATGGGGGGAAATATGCAAACTCCACACAGACAGTCACCCAAGGCTGGAATCAAACCTGGGACCCTGCTGCTGTGAGGTAGCAGTGCTAACCACTGAGCCACCATGCCGCCCTGAAGTTTAACTTCAGTAACACGGAAACTAGAAACAATTATTTGAGATAGAATCAGTAGTCACATGGAAAATTCTGTGTTGGTTTGCAAGATTTAGCATGTATTCCTAAAGGATAAATTTTGTTTAATTATCTTTCTTTGAAGAGGTAAGAGAAAGGCTCAATGAGGGTAATGTTGATGTGTTATTCATATATTTCCAGAAGGCATTTATTAAGATGCCAAAGAACAGATCTGTGAGGAAAATTATGGATCATGCTAAAAAAGGGGACAATAGCAACATGATACAGAATTAACTGAATAATAGGAAACAGAGAATAATGATCAATGGATTTTTTTGATGGGGAATGGTTTGTAATAGTGTTCCAAGGTGTCTGTATTGGGGCCTTTATCTTCCCTGATGTATATTAATGAGTTGAATCTTGGTGTGCAAGGGACAATTTACAAGTTTTCAGATGACACAAAACTTGGAAGAATTACAGACTGTGAGTAGTCCAAAAGAAATTGACAAGTTGATATAGTGGGTGAATCGGTGGCAGGTATGGTTTAATGCTGAGATGTGAGGGAGATGGGGTACACTTTGGAAGAACATTGAAAAGCACTATAAATAAGGGATACAAGTCTAAAAACAGAAGGACCTGGGTGTATATCTGCACACATAATTGAAGATGGTCATGCCATTGAAGGTGGCAAGTCGAAAGAGCAGTTAATAGAGCATGTGGTGTTCAGGGTTTTATAAACAGGGATATAGAGTACAAGGTCAAGGAACTGATGTTGAATTTGTATGAAACACTTGTTTGATCTCAGCTGTACAGTTGTAGGCAATATATTGTATGAAAGACGTTATACATTGGAGAGAGTTCAGAAGCAATTTACAAGATTGTTCCAGTAATGAGAAAGTTTAGTAATGAGGATGGATTGAAGAAGTCGGGACTGTCCTTTAGAGAGAAGAAGACTGACAAGAAATTTGAAAGGGGTTTTTGAAATCATGGATACAGTAGATAGGAAGAAATTCGTAAAAGGAACAAGAACAAGAGGACATGGATTTAAAGTGATGTTTAAAAGCAACAAGAGTGATGTAACAAAATTGGAGAGTAGTTAGGGTCTTGTACCACTGCCTGGAGGTGTGATAAAGGCTGGTTCAAATGAGCTTTTCAACAGGGCACTAGATGATTATTTGGATAAAAATAATGTGTGAGGGTGTGGGAGAAAATAGAAGATTGGTGCACTGTCATGGTGCTGCTTTGAAGATCTGGTTCAGCAAGCACATTGGGCAGAATGGCCTCCTTTTACACTGTAGCAATTCTACGATTTTGTGATCTTGAATACTCAGTAGTAAAATCTCAGGGCACACTGCATGGGTAGTGCATACACACACCTCCTATCCAAGGACATCCAATATCTACCAACCTTTCCGCATCATTATGGCACATCTCTGATCCACGAACAGTTCACTGCACAGTTTCTGGCACGTACAGGCAACAATCATTGGAATGCTCTTGTACAGACACTTGGTGCATCGGGAGAATAGAATTGAAAAGTAATTTATTGTCAGATTGAGGTCATGAATTGTTCCAAGCTGCCTGATTTCCCAATTAGTGCTCACTGACTTTGTGCCTACTTCCATGCTCACAACACCGCTGCCTTATCTTGCCTTGTCCTTTCGCACTTTGCCCCCTGAATTGCACTTTAAAGTCTCACATACATCTGTCTTGCCGAAACAAAGCTAGACAGCTTGTCATACTAGTCAGCAGCCATCAGTCAAAAGGGTGGACGTGTTTCTGAACAGCATCATGCTCCCTCAATCTTGTCCCTGCACCATGTGTCACATTTACAGCTAACACACTGCACGTGCTAGAAACAAATGGCCAGGTCACAAAGTCAAAGGAAAATAGTCCTCACTTAAGTTGAAGGGAACACCATTCAGCCCAGTGCTCCTGATAGAGTAAGTCAAGGGCAGTCTCCAATATCAGACCAAGAACTTAGGTGCAGTCAGCTGGCTGGTTGGGGTGTGCTTGGTCAGGAGTCCATAGCTTTGCACTTCAGGGAGTGGTGCACAGTCAACCCTGTTTTATTCAGTGCAGTCAGTTCAGGGAGTCTTCTGAAGACATTTGAGGTGCTGTATAGAAATCAGTCAGACATCTGGCTACTCATCGTTCAGGGCCGCCCAGTTAAGTCACTCAAGGAGGTGGACCACAGTCAATCCTGGAGGTCTGGCCATGAAATGTTAAGAGGGAGTACATCAGGAACGACATCTCTGTGAGAGGGATGCTTAGGAACTTAATTGTGGAGATTGTGTCAGGAGACTGGGATCAAGAAGGGATTAAAACACAGAAGTGATTCAACTCAATATATATGGGGTGATATTGTACAGAATGGCAGGGAAAAAGATCATGTGGGTGGGGGCATTATTGACTGTAAGCAGCATGCTGGCTTTTATTGGAGGACAACACATTACTAGACCTGGCTTCTTTACATTGCAGGGGAGGAAGGTCAATTAGACAAAAGACGAGTGGGAACTTAGGGAGGTACAAATCTTACGAGATTAATGAAGCGGGGTCCTGGGAATTGGTCATTTAGGTTTGGGAATTCACCAAGGTGAAAAGGCTGAGCCTGAGACTCACTGTTTAAGGAAGGATCCCTGTTGGCCTTCATCGTGGTGTAAGTAATAACACACCTGCGTGCATTACATGCGTTGTGAACCCAAGTCATTAACCAATTGTATGCAGTCCAAATCTTGCCCCAAGGACACCTCACCACATCATGCAAGGTTATGACTGAATACGATTGGTGATACATTAGTAACTTCTGTCGACCTGGAAAGACGTAGCCTTGTTGCCAAACTATGTGTTACATGATTCAACCATTCCATGTACATGGTGGAGGAGCTGCTCACTTCATACTTTGGATCATAGAATATCTGATGATAGAATTTTGAAAAATTGTACTTTTGAATTTACCAAGTTGGACACTAACTAGTTGGGCACCCTGCTCATACATATAGTAACACATAATGTGTTACTCACATCAATGAACGTGATTAATTTTATTGCTGCTTATTGGCAAAGCATTGGCATTCAATACTGTGGTACATTCCACAGTGAAATGTTTTTTTCCTATAGTTAAATAACCAAATAAAAGTGGTGTAAAAGTGTTGTGTGCTGTAAGTAATTATTATTAAATGGACAAGACCATCCTGTATGTCAGCACAATGCATAGCAACTCCCTGTCAAAAGATTCATCCACCATTAAGTAACATCTTTGACTGTCTCCTGAAGAAGGGTTACTGGACTCAAAATGTTAACTTTGCTCGACCTGTTGAATTTCTCCAGAAAGTTTGATTTTTGTTTCAGATCTGCTACAACCACAGTTCTTTGCTCTATTTTTATGTTCAACTCCTTGCCCAGCTATTGTCATTTCATCTTGACTCCATTCGTTGGACCTTTGTGATTGGTTTCTTTGCAAATATTTTATTATTCATAGTTTGTCTAAATGATGATGATGATGATGATGAGGTTTAAGGGTATATTTGTGGACCTTTCCATTCTGGCTTACTATTTTAATGTGTTATTTGCAGTGCATTTGATTTTGGATGCTGATGGATGCACGCCCCAATTCGCATTTCTCAATTCACTAGCAATGGATTTGTATCTTTTATTGAAATACAGTATAAATTTCTGTAATGTGAAATTATAATTATACAACTAAATGTGGTAACACAAAGGGACATATCGGATTAAGTGACTAATAGTTGTTAAATTACGCATAGCCATATGTGCACGTTATTATACCTTCATAGTCATTTAAACTCAACTAATCAAATTTTGTTCACATTTGGAAGCTGATGAGTTAGTCTATATATAATAGAATATTCATAGTGTAAAACTTACTGCAAGTTAGGAAGAATAATGATTATGCTCAGTTACAGGGAACATATTAGTTCAAGAGACCATACCACTGAGCACAGCAAGATGGGACAGGAAATATATTAGATTTCTAAAAGACACGCTGATAATTTTGCTTTAACTAAAACACATTTTCACACTAAACCCGAACCCTGCTGTTGTAGCAATTCTTCACTGTGTAATACTCAATATTCTTGTTGCTCTGGGGCAGTAAAGAATTAACATTCTTAATACTATGAAAAGAAGAGTCAATGCTAACAAATCTTACTAAAAACATGAGAAGGATTATAAAGAAACAAGGCCCAATCCCTGAGAGTTTTTCTCATCTACTGGATTTCGTAAAAGATATAGATGGATGTGGTGTTTCTAAAGTTTCAAAACAAATGTAATTATAGCAGAGAGTTAACTTTGAAGTAAAACAGAAATCAAAAATCACAGTTGCCAATTGCAATCTCTGTTATATGGATTGAGGGTCTTGATTTAATCAAACCTTAAACCAAACCTCATTTGACAGGTCTTTCAGCTTAATGGGCTGAAGGGTCCTATTTAGGACTGGAAGTCTGTGACTAGTGGAATGCCCATGACTGTTTGTTATGTATATCAATGGTTTGGATGAGAATGTACAAGGTATGATTAGTAGATTTGCAGATGACACTAAAATAGGCAGTACCGTGAACAGTGAGGAAAGTTATTACAAATTGCAGCAAGACCTTGATCAGCTGAGGGAGTGGGCTGAGAAATGGCAAATTAAGTTTAATATGGATAAGTGTGAAGTCTTGTATTTTGGAAAGCCAAATCAACGTAGGAGTTTCATGGTAAATGGTAGGGCCTTAAGGAGTGTAGTGGAACATAGGGTTCAGATTCACAGTTTCCTGAAAGAGGAGTCACAGGTGGACAGGACAGTGAAGACAGTTTTTGACAAACTGGCCTTCATCATTCAGGTTACTGAGTATAGACGTTGGAAAGTTATGTTGCAGTTATACAGGACATTGGTGAGGCCACACTTGGAGTATTGTGTTCAGTTGTGGTCACCTTGCTATAAGAAGGATGTTATTAAACTGGAAAGAGTGCGGAAGAAATTCAAAAAGATGTTACCAGGAGTCAATGATCTGAGTTAATGGGAGAAGTTCAACAATCTAGGATTTCTCTTCATGGATGCTACTAGACCCTGCTGGGCTTTTCTTTATATAATTACCTTGCAAATGTGTTTGCAAATATCAATCTATGATTGACTAAAAAGAGTTGATTGAGAAGAGTTTCATATGTACATAGGAACATAAGAATTAGCACAGGGAGTAGGCAATTCAGCCCATCGAGCCTTTCTACCATTTAACATGACCATGGTGGATCTTATCCTGATCTCAACTCCACTTTCTTGCATGCTCCCCATAAGCTTTTATTCCACTTTTCATCAGAAACACATCTCTCTCTTTCTTGAATCTGTTGATTGATTCTTAGACTTAGACTTACAGTGTGGAAACAGGCCCTTCGGCCCAACAAGTCCACACCGACCCGCTGAAGCGCAACCCACCCATACCCCTACATTTACCCCTTACCTAACACTACGGGCAATTTAGCTTGGCCAATTCACCTGACCCGCACATCTTTGGACTGTGGGAGGAAACCGGAGCACCCGGAGGAAACCCACGCAGACACGGGGAGAACATGCAAACTCCACACAGTCAGTCGCCTGAGTCGGGAATTGAACCCGGGTCTACAGGCGCTGTGAGGCAGCAGTGCTAACCACTGTGCCACCGTGCCGCCAAATTCTTCCTCTACTGCACTCTGGGGAAGTGTGTTCTGCACATTCACAACCCTGAGAGAAGTAGTTTCTCCTCATCTCAGTTTTGAAACTATCTCCTTTCGCTGTATATCTCTGACTTCTTATTTGAGACTGTCCCACAAGGGGGAACATCTGTTTCATGTCCACTTTATCAATCCCCTTCAGCATTTTATATACTTCAATCAGGTCCCTGTCATTCTTCTGAATACAGTGAGTGCAAGCCCAAGCTCCTTGTATGACAGCCCCTTCAGCCCTGGAATCAACCTAATGAACCTTCTCTGAAATGCCCCATTCTCCCAGCCTATCAATATCCATCTGTAAACTCTTTACCTCCTCATTGCAGCCTGCACTCCCACATATTTTAGTATCCTCTGTGTTTTTTGCTCTGCGTCACTGATTGTAAATACATTGTAAATAGCTGAGGTCTGAAAAAGGGAACCCTGTAGCACCCACTAATTACAGTTTGCCATCCAGAGAAGGACCCATTTATCGCACTTTCATTGTAGCAGGTGGTTCTTTGTTTCAGTCAGTCAATCCTCTATCCAAGCCAATACCCAATCCCTAATCCCCTGGTATCTAACCTTCTGGATCAGTTTTTTTTTACGCTTCACCTATTCAAATGCCTTCTGGAAGTCTAGACATACCTATCCACTGGATGCCTATTTTTCACTTTGCTGATTACATCCTCAAAGACCTCCAGCAGGTTTGTTAAGCACAATTTGTCCTTTATGAAACTGTGCTGATATTGGTGAATTGAGCTTTGTTTTTTTCCAAGTGTTTAGTTATCTCTTCCTTTATGATTGACCCCAGCAACTTCTCTGTTCCAGACTCAAACTAACTTTCTCACTTTTTGCCTATCTCCCTTTTTAATAAGTGTGTCACATTAGCATGTTTCCAATCCACTGGTATCTTTCCAGAATCCAGGGAATTTTGGAATATCAAACAAATGCATCCACTATCTCTGTTGCCACCTCCTTTAATACCTTAGGGTGTAGGCCATCAGGCCCTGGGGATTTATCTTCCTTTAATTCCATCAGTTTACTTAATACCTTCTCCCTAGTTATAGTAATTTCAACAAATTCCTCTGTAATAACTGCAATTTTTGGAAAGAAATTATCTTGCACTGTGAAAACAGATGCAAAAACTTGGTTCAGTTCCTCTGCCATTTCTGAATTTCCCATTATTACTTCACCAATTTCATCCTCTGGTAATTTGTACTTCTGATTTATCTAAACTTTAACTTCCAAACTGGATTTAAGCATATAAGAAGCTTCCCATCCAAAACTACTCATCCCATGTCTTATCCATTATAGGTCCACCTGACAATCAGGTCAATTGCATTTTGGGATCAATAAAGTACTGACTGTCCATTTGTCTCCTGATAAACAAGTTGTTGAAATTAGCTACGTTTCATGGACAATTTAGAATTAATTAGTAATATTCAAGCAAGCTAGTGGAGGCATTTGAGGCCATCTATACCTGATTATGATAATTTGATGATGAAATCTGTCAGATTGTTAGCATTTATTTATTGAATCTTGTGTTTGCTATTTACTGGCAAAAGCCTGTTTGCGAAATGATCCAATTGCAGGTCAAGTTATATAAGCTTAAATAAGATGTAATTCCCTTCTTGTCATCCTTTGCCCTTTCCCCCCACTTATAGATTTCACAATCATTTTTCTTCAGTTAGCAATCAAGTTATCCCTGGACCAAAACAACAGCAGTAAGTACTTTTCATCATACTCTCAGAATAAAAGCCAGGTACGAGGGACAGAGAAAAATAAGTCAATGACAATTTATCTTGCACTGAAGTTGAACTATTTACCTTGTCATGCACTATGTCCAGTCACGCCAAACACATGTTAAGTGCTCTCTTCCTGTATAGAAGAGATACTGGACAGTGATTTATCCTGGACTGCAGCTAGTTATTGAGCTGTATTGACAGAGACGGGTAGGAGGTTTCTCTATTGGCCTGGGAATAGTGAGTGCATGACTCACAGAGCATAGATCAAGGCAATAAATCTGAACATATCATAAATTATAACGTTTCTCATTTTCTGCAGTGAATCTTGTCTTGCTAACAAGATGATTTGGTATGAACATGAAATATTTACAGCAACAATCCCTGATCAAAGGTTTGGATCATATTATTCTTAACTTGTAGAATGTATAAGAATATCATGTTAATGAAGGCTACCAATCAAAGATGAATCCTATAGAATGCTAGATTAGAGGAACATTCTAGATTTTTGATTCACTTAGCTTAGGGAATAGAGGAAAGCCTCACAGAATTTTTCTTTGGAGAGCAAAATTTATTGAGTAATATCAATGACAAAGCTGGTTCTATATTATGGAAGAGATAAGCTTGATCAGAAGAATAACATTTTCCCAGACCATGTTCTGTATGTGCTTATGATCTTGGCCAATCGCATGGTCAAGATAAACAAGATGTTGAAAGTAATCAGATCTTCCCTGGCCATTAGGCCTTTTGAAGTTGATGATAAAGTGACTTACAAAAATACAACCATAAGACATAAGAGCAGAAGCAGGCCATTCAGCCCATCAAGTGTGTTCTACCACTCACTGAGATCAAGACTGATCTGATAATTCTCAATTGCACTTCCCTACCATTTCCCTATAACACTTGATGCCCTAATCAAATAAAAATTGATCTGTCTGAAAAATGGTTTTGGCTTATTAATGATGATAATAAGGACTTTTTTTTTCCCCCTGAGATGTTCTGTCTTTGACCTGTTGCATTTCTTACTTTCACAATTGTGTTTGGTGGTGAAATTTTGAGGATTCTGACTTGGAAATGATAGTGGAGTCACATGATAGACCCTCTGATTACATGAACAGTAAGTGGCTTGGGGTGTATCTCACTTTCAGGTAAAATTGTTGAGTAATTTTTTTCTCTAATTCAGCAGATTCTGCTGTAACCAGGGTGTAAAACTGATAGAATCAAGTTCTCCACATCAGCCTGGGTAAGCTGGGCACAGTGTGTAGGGTGAGTCAGAGAATACACATGTAAAGGAATCTGCCTTACTGTCTTCCTATAAAAACAGCATAAATAAAGCTGGTTCTGCAATCATAACAGATGATCCTACGCAACAATGAGAATGCAAAAACAGAATTTTGCCTTATTGCTTAAGATATGGGTACTTACGAATTTAGATCAACGGTTTTATAGTAAAATATTTATCATTCTCTGAATTATCTTTTTAAGTATCCTTAATGCAATTGTCACATATCCTCCCACTACAAGCAATACTGCTATTGCATTTGCAAAAAGATTTATTGCCTTTCCAACCAGTTACTACATATTTTATTTTCACAACATTACAGCAGCTGGATCAGAAGTAGTAAGCTGATAAAAATTCAAGTAAGCATAGGGAGGAGTGATTTATAACTTGTAAAAATAAAACAATGCTTTCCTATTGCTAAAAAAGCTTTTTGATAGGAGCATTGTCCAATGTGTATGCAAAATTGTGGAAAATTGTGCAGTCAACACATCTATAAAATGATCGAACAGCTTAGGGCGCATGCAATTGTTACAAAAGTTACTTTATATATGTGATGCCTTTTATATATGCCATAAATTATGTGCAGCTGTCTAGTGTTATACTTCAGTGAAGTATCACCTACAGATACAAATATGAAGAAAAGAGTTGTTTTATTGGATTGGCACCAGCACAATAATCTGTATTTGTGCCAAGAATAGGCAGTCGCAACGTGGTATTTCTGTGGGCAAGACAGTTGCAGGCAGAGGGATGAAAGGTATTGTCATTATCTGAAAGCTCCCAGTATTCATGACACATGTGCTAACTGATTAAAAATGGTATGTGAAGACAAAAGCTGCCAAATCCTAATTAAAAGATTTCTTACACATAATAATTCAGTGTGCATGATGAAATGAAAAATGGTTTTACTGTTCAAAAATACAGTTTGTGACAGATTGCAGTACACAAATGGTACAAATCCACAAACTGAAAGAGAATTCTGTTTACAATATGTGTCCATGTTGTCTTCCATTGTTACTTTGAAACAGTTCCCTCAATGGCTCTGCTAGCCCAGAACATGAGGCACAAAACCCAAGAAAGTTTGATATGAACAGTGGAATCTCCCAATCCCAGAGTTGGTGGGCAGAGGGTAGAAAGTATCATCACTGGGTAGGGTGGTTATGGACCAGAACCATATTACTTTCCCGACCTCAAGGGGAATGAATTTCTGGCTGCGATGTTCCAGCCCCACCACTATACGAGGCCTTAAGTGGTCAATGAATGACTGCTGAAGCACCTACGCTTTCCTGAGCTGGGTTTATTTCAATTGCAGTTGAGACAGGAAATGAACCAACTCACCCATCTGATAACCCCAATGTGGGTGGGCTGGCGGGTAGTGGCAATGTCTAGTGGTGGGCCTCCATTTGTAGAGTTTGTGCATGATTGAGGGCGTGACATAGTACAGCATGATGACTATACAGAGTTCACCTCATATTCACACTCCAGACACCCGTGCACCTCCTTCTGTTGACCCCACCTCAACATGGACCATACATATCATCACCCACACCACAATTCCCACCCAAACAGCACTGTTTTATTTCGCTGGGCCATTTCATTGTGCTAGTAATCCACAGCGTGTTGCAATAGCAGCTACAGTTTCCTTCCAGACACTGGTAAGTGCTAGTGATGAAGGGCTCCGGCCCGAAACGTCGAATTTCCTGTCCCTTGGATGCTGCCTGACCTGCTGTGCTTTAACCAGCAACACATTTTCAGCTAAGTGCTAGTGCTGCCAGGTTCTGACTCGCCAACGGTTCTTCCTGGATGATACTTTCTCAATTAGATTTCGTATCACAGGAAAAAAACAATTAGCTGCCTGGTAGATTTGGTAGGCATTCTGAGGTGAAATAGATTGTAGGTTTGTCTCCATTTACTTTTCCCACTTTTGGACTCAGCCGATTTCAGCCCCTGAAAAGATAAAAGCACTAGAACTGGCCTCAGCATCTCTAGTTGTGGAAGAAAGAAACTGACAATAGTTTGGGGAATGAAATGTCAATTTAGATTAGATTACTTACAGTGTGGAAACAGGCCCTATGGCCCAACAAGTCCACACCGACCCGCCCTCCCGAAGCGCAACCCACCCAGACCCATTATCCTACATTTACCCCTGCCCTGAACACTACGGGCAATTTAGCATGGCCAATTCATCTAACCTGCACGTTTTTTGACTGTGGGAGGAAACCCAGGCAGACACGGGGAGAATGTGCAAACTTCACACAGTCAGTCGCCTGAGGCGGAAATTGAACCTGGGACTCTGGCACTGTGAGGTAACAGTGCTAACCACTGTACCACTGTGCCGCCCATTATGTGTTATATTCCACAATAGAAATTCATAGGGTTTGAACTAGTTCAGTTATTCAACAATGAGGTAGTGTGAAGGAAAGTGATTCATAATATATGAGATTAATACAGGAGTATATGGTTGAAAGTTACTTTTTAGTAACACATACAACAGGATATATTTCTTTAACAGGGACATAAAAAATAGTAGTTGATGGATTCTTGCCCATATACTAGCAGGTAAATGCACAATATTCATTCTGAAAAATAAAGTTGCAATCAGGTAAGTCCCATGACTTATTACCTGAAACTTGACTAAGGAAATTGAACCAGCCTGTTATGAACCAGGCCAGACCCTCTCAGAAAGTAGCCTAGACCTTAACATTTTCTTATTGTAAAGGGAGATGTGAAGTGGATGTTCCAGGTTTGATGCAGCTGGTCAAACCACTCAGCTTTAAGCAAAACATAATTATTTCAACACTACAGTTAAAACATGAACAAAAAGAAAGAGGAATTTAGAATAACACAACTATTGGAAAACTTAACTGACCAACTGTTACTAATTAACTGTTCCAATATAGTAACATCTCGTAAACACAAACCTTGGCAAAAAGGTAAATTCAAACACAGGTTCCTACAGGATGGAGGGAACAACATCCAGAGAGAGATTTCAGAGAAATAGGAGGAATCCTTTACTGAAGCTTGCAACTCTGCTGGGCTCCAACATCATGTGGTTGCTACAGCTAAAAAAAAACAGAAAGCCTGAACTGGGAGAATTGGTCATTCCCCTTCCATTGTTAAATTATTTTTAAAAACCCAAAGGCCTCTTAAACCTAGCTCTTCGGCACCTCTGCCTTTACAACCTCCCTTCAAAAAAAACCCAGGAGAAAATAATCTTTTCAAAGTGACAGCATCATCACCCAACTCTGGTTTTCAAGAGTACAGTCAAAATTACATTACTTAGTAATTTATCAGGCACCTTCATTGTAGTAGGTGGTCCTTTCAACAAATATTGAATAAAGATTACTGATCAAAGTGAAACATTCTAAGCAATCATTAATTAAACAACCCAAGAAATTCATTATAATTACTATTTGGAAACTTGCTTAAATTCATTTCAGGCTTATTTTTAATTTAATAAGTTTCACACACTTGGCGATTAAAATAACCTAACTTTAATATTTGATGGATATTTTATGTTTGTTACATTTAAAATCTGAAGTTTAGATTTGAGCTATAGGGAGAGGTTGAATAAGAGGGGCTATTTTCCCTGGAGCGTTGATGGCTGAGGGATGATCTTAAGAGGTTTACAAAATCATGAGGGCACGGATAGGATAAGTAGACAAAGTCTTTTCCCTGGGGTGGGGGAGTCCAGAGCTAGAGGGCATAGGTTTAGGGTGAGAGGGGAAAGATAAAAAGGACCTCAGGACAATCTTTTTCACGCAGAGGGTGGTACATGTATGGAATGAGCTGCAAGAGGAAGTGGTGAAGGCTGGTACAGCTGCAACATTTAAAAGGCATCTGGATGGGTATATGAAAAGAAAAGATTTGGAGAGATACTGGCCAAGTACTGGCAAATGGGACTAGATTAGGTTGGGATATCTGGTCGGCATGGACAGGTTGGACCGAAGAGTCTGTTTCCATGTTGTACATCTCTATGACTCTATAAATAACAGCTATCATTTATTTCCAGGATTTATTTAGTTTTACCATTTCTGTTTACCTTATACATACTGAAATGTATGCATTTTCATGCGAACAAATTTGGGTGTTGAGAAGTTGAAAGTAGTGGGTAGGTAAGGTATTTGAAACAGCATAAGGGATACTTTCCTTTATTGGTCAAGTAATTGAATAAAAGAGCAGGGAGGTTATGCTAAAATATAGAAACAGTTGTTAGACCACAGCTGGAGAATGATATACAGTTCGGGTCACTGTGTTACAGGTGGGGTTACTTTCTGTCTCTAGTGAGAGTATGAGGACTGAAAAGCTTTAGTGAGAAAGATTGAAAAGGTTGACCTTTGTCCTTTGGGGTCGAGGAGGCTGAGACGACATTTAATTGAGGTAAAATTATGTGGATAACATGACGTATTTTCCTTAGCAGAAAAGTCAACAATCATTGACAGCATGAACAGAAGGAAGTAAGCAGTTTTGAGGAGCAATATTTTCCCCGTACAATGGTGGAGAGTAGGAACTCATAAGGTTCAAGTAGCAGAAGCAGTGACCCTGATGAGTGAGATCAAATGTATAATTCTCCAAAATAGTGAGAACTTCTCCAAAGTAATATAAGTTGCCTCTCAGATCAAGAAAGGGGGAGACATTGGCCTGATGTTATTATATCTAGACTTAATCCACGGAACCAGGTAATGTTCTGGAGTCTGGGTTCATATCCCACCATGGTAAATGGTGGAATTTGAATTCAATAAAAGTTTGGAATTAAGGAGCTAATGATGACCATGAAACCAGTGTTGATTGTCAAAAACAAAACATACAATTAACTTTAGGGGAGGAAAGTGCTGTTCTCACCGGATCTGTAACTCCAGACCCACAGCAATATCATTGATTCTTAACTGCCCTCTGGGCAATTAAGGATGGGCAATAAATCCTAGCCTAGTTAGCAATGCTCATATCCCATGATCAAACAAAAAAAACTCATGTGAGTAAAAGCCACTTTGTGGGCGGCACGGTGGCACAGCGGTTAGCACTGCTGCCTCACAGTGCCAGAGACCCGGGTTCAGTTCCTGCCTCAGACGACTGACTGTGTGGAGTTTGCACGTTCTCCCCGTGTCTGCGTGGGTTTCCTTCGGGTGCTCCGGTTTCCTCCCACAGTCCAAAGATGTGCGGGTCAGGTGAATTGGCCATACTAAATTGCCCGTAGTGTTAGGTAAGGGGTAAATGTAGGGGTATGGTTGGGTTGCGCTTCGGCGGGTCGGTGTGGACTTGTTGGGCCGAAGGGCCTGTTTCCACACTCTAAGTAATCTAATCTAATCACTTAGACTAGATGAATGGTTGAGGACACAGGATCTGTATGTGATGGAGTTTAGAAGGATGAATGGCATCTCATTAAAACTGAGTGTTAAAGCTGAATAGAGTGGATGTGGAGAAGATGTTTCCACTAGTAGGACAGACTAGGGCCCGAGGGCACAGCCTCAGAGTAAAGGTCTGACCTTTTAGGACCAAGACGAGGAGGAATTTCTTCAGCCAGAGGGTGGTGGATTTGTGGAACCTATTGCCACAGAAGGCTTGACAGGCCAAGTAATTGAGTGTCTTTAAGACAGAGTAGATAGGTTCTTGATTAGTAAGGGGATCAAGTGTTACGGGGAGAAGGCAGGAGAATGGGGCTGAGAAACATTTCAGCTATTATTCGAATGGCTAAGCAGATTTGTTGAGCCAAATCACCTAATTCTGCCCCTGTTTCTTATGGTCTTATGATTTAAACTCTTTGTTAGATCTTAAAATACGGAGGTATGGCATTGAGGGTGCATTAGAGGTTTGGATTAGGAATTGACTGGCTGAAAGAAGACACAGTTGATGGTAAAGGTTCATCTTGGAGTGCAGTTACTAGCGGTGTTCCGCAAGGATCTGTTTTGGGACCATTGCTGTTTGTCATTTTTATAAATGACCTGGAGGAGGGGCTAGAAGGTTGGGTGAGCAAGTTTGCGGATAATACGAAAGTCGGTGGAGTTGTTGACAGTGAGGAAGGATGTGGCAGGTTACAGTGGGATATAGATAAGCTGCAGAGCTGGGCAGAAAGGTGGCAAATGGAGTTCAATGTAGATAAGTGTGAAGTGATTCACTTTGGTAAGAGTAACAAGAAGATGGAGTACTGGGCTAACAGTCAGATACTTAGTAGTGTGGATGAGCAGAGGAATCTTGGTGTCCATGTACACAGATCTCTGAAAGTTACCACCTAGGTAAATAGTGCTGTGAAGAAGGCATATGGCATACTGGCTTTTATTGGTAGAGGAATTGAGTTCCAGAGTCCTGAGGTCATGTTGCAGTTGTATAATACTCTGGTGCAGCTGCATCTGGAGTATTGTGTGCAGTTTTGGTCGCCATACTATAGGAAGGATGTGGAGGCACTGGAATGGGTGCAGAGGAGGTTTACCAGGATGTTGCCTGGTATGGTAGGAAGATCGTATGAGGAAAGGCTGAGGCACTTGGGACTGTTTTCATTGGAGAAAAGAAGGTTTAGGGGTGACTTGATAGAGGTGTACAAGATGATTGGGGGTTTAGATAGGGTTGACAATGAGAGTCAGCTATTACGAGGGGGCGTAGCTTTAAATTAAGGGGTGGTAAGTATAGGACAGATGTTAAGAGTAGATACTTTACTCAGTGAGTCATGAGTTCATGGAAGGCCCTGCCAGTAGCAGTGGTGGACACTCCCTCTAACTGGGCATTTAAACGGGCATTGGATAGGCATATGGAGGATAGTGGGCTAGTGTAGGTTAGGTGGGCTTGGATCGGCGCAACATCGAGGGCCAAAGGGCCTGTACTGCGTTGTATTTTTCTATGTTCTATTACTTCTATAGTATTCCTTTGTCAGCTGTCTTAATAGTCACCAAGCTCTCACTTCATATTCAATAGTGAGTGCCAGAAGGTCCAGGAAATCTGTACACCCACAAAGTTGAAATAGCTTGTAATAAGCTTCTAAAGTAGCAACCCACAACTCCTGAGGGCATTTTCATGCAAATAGTAAGTATTGAATGCACTCTCTGAGTGTAGAGGTCAGTGAATTGACTTCCTGACATGCTGCTAATTCCATGATCTAAACCACTGTCTCCCCTTAACCCATTTCCAAACCCTTGCACCCTCTGAAGTTATGATTTTCTCAACAGAACCACAGAAACAACTTTTGGACTATTGCGTTTAACTGGGCATGTGTGGACTCCAGAAGGTGGTTCAGTTTTAGTAGAGCAGTGAAGGTGGAGGCTAATAATGTAGCTGTCATTCCTGTCACAAAGGTCAAACCAGTAATTTGAATGCTCAGAGATATGGAGAAAGAAAGCGAATGTGGGATTAAATTGATGGTGTAGCCACAGCAATCAGAATGACTGACTGGATGTGCTCAATGACTTTTCCTGTCCCTTTTTTCCTGTGCCTAATCACTGTTACAAAACACTGTGACTGTGAATGCCAACTGAGAACTGGATTTGCTTACTCATTTATGTGAATCCTTTGACAAAGAGTCAGTTAGACATGAAACGTCAGCTCTTTTCTCTCCTTACAAATGCTGCCAGACCTGCTGAGATTTTCTAGCATTTTCTCTATTGGTTATATGAATCCTCACTTGGCCAAAAAGTTTGCTGCAATTCATCAACAATGCTTGCACTCGATGAATGATTCTGTGTGTAAAATCAAGGAGAGCAAACTGTCCTCACTGAATGATTGTGGGCAAAATCATGGAAAAAAGAAAAAAAATACAGTAAATCAACACAGAAAACTTTAGGGAAAGCTTTCCTCATTGCACCTTCAAAAACACAAGCACATTTCAGATAGAATGATGATGTTGTTGTTATCAAAGAGACGTGGTTGAGAGAGGGATAGGATTGAAAGCTTAACATTCTAGGAAATCAATGTTTTAGATGAGACAGAGGTGAAAGCAAATGAGGTGGGGGAGTTGCATTTCTAGTTAGGGAGTATATCATGCATGTATAGAAGGAGGATACCTTGGAGAGATCTTTTAGCAAGGCATTATGGGTAGAGCTCAGGATTAGGAAGAGTGCAATCACAATTCTGGGATTGTACTACAGACCACTTAGCAACCAATGGGAGATAGAGGAAGAGGTATGTAGTGTGATTCTGGAAAGATGTGAAAATAGCAGGGTTGTTGTGCTGGGTGATTTAAACTTCTCCCATATTGACTCAGACTCCCTTCGTGCCAGGGGTTTGGATGGGAAGCAATTTGTTAGGTGCATCCAGGAATTTTTTTTGAAGCAGTATGTGGACAGTCCAATGATAGAGGGGACTACATTGGATATAATATTGGGAAATAAGCCCAGCCAGATGATCAAAGTTTCAGTGGGTGAGCATTTTAATAATAGCGACCATAATTCTGTAAATTTTTGGATAAGGATGAGAGTGGACCTCAGATGAAAATGTTAAACTGGGGATAGGCCAGCTATAACTGAACTAGGTTAGAATTGGAGAAGATGGATTGGGAGCAGCTCTTTAAAAATAAATCCACATCTGATATATGGGAGTCTTTAAAAGTTGATTGGAGTGAAGGACAGGCATATTCCGACGAAAATGAAGGACAGGAATGGCAGCATTCCGGAACCTTGGATAACAGAGGAAATTATTAGCTTAGACAAATAAAAAGGAAGGATACCTGAAGTTTGTGCAACTATAAACAGACAAAGTTCTTGAAGATTATAGAGAAAGTATGAAAGAGCTCAAATGGGTAATTAGGAAGGCTAAAAGGGGCTATCAGATGTTCTTGGTCAGCAGAGTTAAGGAGAATCTCAAGGCATGTTACACATATATTAGGATCAAGAGTGTAGCTAGGGAAAGAATAGTCCCTAAAGGAGGGAGGTTATATGTGGAGCAAGAGTAAATGGGTGAGATTCTTTATATTGGTATCCACCAAAGAGAGGGATGTGATGAATGTGGTTAAGAAGGCATTCAGCACGCTTGCCTTCATTGCTCAGACCTGTGAGCATAAGAGTTGGGACAACATGTTGAGATTGTACAGGACATTGGTGAGGCCTCTTCTGCAATACTGTGTGTAGTTCTGGTCATCTTGTTTATGAAAGGATATTATTAATCTGGAGAAATTTCAGGAAAGGTTTAACAGGATGTTGGAGGAAATGGAGGGTTTGAGTTGTAAAAATAGGCTGGATAGGCTGGGGCTTTTTTTCAATGGAGCATAAGTAATTAAGGGGCAACCTTATAGAGGTTTATAAAATCAGAGGGGCATAGATAAGGTGAATAACAAAGGTCTTTTCCCTACAGTGAGGAATTCAAAACCAGCATATTTCTAAATAGCTGGAGCCTTAACAGATACGTCTGCACCCTCTTTAGCCACAGGCAAGGTTCCAGAGGACTGGCAAATGGCCAATGTTGTTCCTTTGTTTAAGAAGGGAAACAGAGATAATCCAGGTAATTATACGATGGTAAACCTGACATCAGTGGTGGGGAAGCTGTTGGAGATGATAATGAAAGACAGAATTTATTCACATTTGGAAGTAAATGGACTTGTTGGTGATAGACAGCATGGGTTTGTCATGGGAAGGTCATATCTCACTAATTTGATTGAGCCTTTTGAGGAGGTGAAAAATGTGGCGCTAGAAAAACACAGCAGGCCAGGCAGCATCCAAGGAGCAGGAGAATCGACGTTTTGGGCATAAGCCCTTCTTCAGGAATGAGGCTGGTGTGCCAAGCGGGCTGAGATAAAAGGTAGGGGGGAGGGAATTTGGGGGAGGGGCACTGGGACTATGATAGGTGGAAGGAGGTGAGGGTGAGGGTGATAGGCCGGAGAGGGGGTGGGGGCGGAGAGATTGGGAAGAAGATTGCAGGTCAAGAGGGTGGTGCTGAATCTGGGGGTTGGGACTGAGATAAGGTGGGAGGGAGGGGAAATGAGGAAGCTAGAGAAATCTACATTCATCTCATGTGGTTGGAGGGTTCCTAGGTGAAGATGAGGCGCTCTTCCTCCAGGCATCGTGTGGTCAGGGTCAGGCGATGGAGGAGGCCAAAGACCTGCATGTCCTTGGCGGAGTGGGAGGGGGAGTTAAAGTGTTCAGCCACGGAGCGGTTGGGTTGGTTGGTGCGGGTGTCCCAGAGGTGTTCCTTGAAACGTTCCACAAGTAGGTGGCCTGTCTCCCCAATGTAGAGGAGACCACATTGGGTGCAGCAGATACAGTAAATGATGCGTGTGGAGGTGCAGGTGAATTTGCGATGGATATGGAAGGATCCATCGGGGCCTTGGAAGGAGTTGAGGGGGGAGGTATGGACACAGGTTTTGCATTTCTTGCGGTTGCAGGGGAAGGTGCCGGGAGTGGAGGTTGGGTTGGTGGGGGGTGTGGACCTGACGAGGGAGTCACGGAGAGAGTGATAGGGGTGGGGAGGGAAATATATCCCTGGTGGTGGGGTCTGTTTTGAGAGCATTTTTTCCATCCCCTTCACCTCCGCGCCTACTTCTTCAACCAGGATTCTCACCCATCCTCTGATGACCCCTTCTCCCACCTCCAACACATCCCATCCACCTGGACACCCCATGCTGGCCTCTTACCTACCCTCGATCTCTTCATAGCCAACTGCTGCTGCGACATTGACCGCCTCAACCTGTCCACCCCTCTCACCCACTCCAACCTCTCACCCTCACAACATGCAGCCCTCCACTCTCTCTGTTCCAACCCCAACCTCACTATCAAACCGGCAGACCAGAGAGGCACAGTGGTAGTTTGGAGCACCGATCTTTACACCGCTGAAGCTAGACGCCAACTCGCGGACACATCCTCCTACTGCCCCCTTGACCATGACCCCACCTCCCACCACCAAACCATCATCTCCCAGACCATCCATAACCTCATCACCTCAGGAGATTTCCCATCCACCGCCTCCAACCTCATATCCCACAACCCCACACCACCCCTTTCTACCTCCTGCCCAAAATCCACAAACCCCACTGCCCCGGCCGACCCATTGTCTCAGCCTGCTCCTGCCCCTCCGAACTCATCTCTGCATACATCAACACTGTCCTGTCCCCTTAGTCCAAGGACTCACCACCTGCGTTCAGGATACCACCCACGCCCTCCACCTCCTCCATGATTTTCACTTCCCCGGCCCCCCACGCCTTATCTTCATGATGGACATCCAGTCCCCATACACATCCATCCTCCATCATGAAGGCCTCCAACCCCTCTGCTTCTTCTTCTCCCGCCAACCCAACCAGTACCCTTCCACTACACCCTCCTTCGACTGACTGAACTGGTCCTCACTCCTAACAACTTCTCCTTCCAATCCTCCCACTTCCTCCAAACCAAAGGAGTAGCCATGGGCACCCACATGGGCCACAGCCATGCCAGCCTCTTTGTCGGATATGTGGAACAGTCCATCTTCCGCAGCTACATTGGCACCATCCCCCACCTTTTCCACCACTACATCGATGATTGCATTGGCACTACCTCGTGCTCCCACAAAGAGGCTGAAGAGTTTATCCAATTTACTAACACCTTCCACCCCGACCTCAAATTTACCTGGACCATCTCAGACTCCTCCCTCCCCTTCCTAGACCTCTCCATTTCTATCTCGGGCGACCGACTCAACACAGACATTTACTATAAACCGACCAACTCCCACAGCTACCTAGACTACATCTCCTCACACCCTGCCCCTTGTGAAAATGCCATTCTATATTCTCAATTCCTTCACGTCCGCCGCATCTGCTCCCAGGTGGACCAATTCCAATACCGAACTACCCAATGGCCTCCTTCTTCAAGGACCGCAATTTCCCCTCTGACGTAGTCGATGATGCTCTCCACTGCATCTCCTCCACTTCCTGCACCTTCGCCCTTGAACCCTGCCCCTCCAAACGCCACGAGGACAGAAACCCACTGGTCCTCACCTTCCACCCTACCCACCTCCGGATACATTGTATCATCCTCTGTCATTTCCGCCACCTCCACACAGACCCAACCGCCAGGGATATAATTCCCTCCCCACCCCTATCAGCATTCCAGAGAGACCACTCCCTCTGCGATTCCCTCGTCAGGTCCATACCCCCTACCAACCCAACCTCCACTCCCGGCACCTCCCTTGCAACCGCAAGAAGTGCAAAACTTGTGCCCACACCTCCCCCCTCAACTCCCTCCAAGGCCCCAATGGATCCTTCCATATCCATCACAAATTCACCTGCACCTCCACACACATCATTTGCTGTATCCGCTGCACCTGATGTGGTCTCCTCTTCATTGGGGAGACAGATTGCCTACTTGTGGAACTTTTCAGGGAACACCTCTGGGACACCTGCACCAACCAACCCAACCGCCCCGTGGCTGAACACTTTAACTCCCCCTCCCACTCTGCCAAGGATATGCAGGTCCTTGTCCTCCTCCATCGCTTGACCCTGACCACACGATGCCTGGAGGAAGAGCGCCTCATCTTCCGCCTAGGAACCCTCCAACCACACGGGATGAATGTAGATTTCTCTAGCATCTTCATTTCCCCTCCCCCCACCTTCTCAGTCCCAGCCCCCGGATTCAGCACCACCCTTTTGACGTGCAATCTTTTTCCCAACCACTCCCTCTCCGGCCTATCACCCTCACCCTCACCTCCTTCCATCTATCATAGTCCCAGTGCCCCTCCCCCAAATTCCCTCCCCACTACCTTTTATCTCAGCCAGCTTGGCACACCAGCCTCATTCCTGAAGAAGAGCTTATGCCCGAAACATCGATTCTCCTGCTCCTCGGATGCTGCCTGGCCTGCTGTGTTTTTCCAGCACCACATTTTTCAACTCTGGTCTCCAGCATCTGCAGTCCTCACTTCCTCCTTTTGAGGAGGTGACAAGTATGATTGATGAAGGAAAGTGTTGTCCACATGGATTTTAATAAGATATTTGATAAGCTACCTCACGGCAGGCTGGTACAAACATAGAGTGTCATGGGATCCAGGGTGAGCTGGCTAGGTGGATACTGGACTATTTTAGTCATACAAGACAGAGAGTACTGGAGAAATGCTGCTTTTCAGAATGGAGATCAGTAACTAATTTTGTTCTGCAGGGATTGGTGCTGGGACCTTTGTTACTTGTAATATATATATATATAAATATATATATAGATGATATGGAGGAAAATGTAGGTGGTCTGATTAGTAAGTTTGTGACTGACAACAAAATTGAGGGAGTTAAAGACAGTGAAAAGAATTATCAAAGAATACAGTGGGATATAGTTTGAAGATTTGGGCAAAGAATTGGTAGATGAAGAATAATCCAGACAAACGTGAAGTGTTGCATTTTGGAAGATCAAAATCAGCTGTGAATTATATAATAATTAGTAGACTTAATAGTCACATAGGTTTGTTCAATATATTTGGATAAGTTATATGACCTTTGATCTTTTACCTATTAATTCTGTGTCCCATCCATTGTCTCTCACTAGCTGCCTGAAGAAGGAGCGGTAGCTCCGAAAACTTGTGGTTTCAAATAAAGCTGTTGGATTATAACCCAGTGTTGTGTGATTTTTGACCTTGTCCACCCCAGTCCAATACCAGCATCTCCACTTCACAGAACCCTGAGGAGCAATCTAGGTGTACAAGGTCCATAGATCCCTGAAAGTGGGAACACATGGTGGATAAGGTGGTCAAGAAGGCATACAGCATGTTTGCCTTCATTGGCCAGGGCACCAAATACACATTTGGCAAGTTCTGTTGCAACAATATAAACTTTAGTTAAGCCACATTTGGAATATTGTGACAGAACTGATTGCCACTCTACCAGAAGGACATGGATGTTTTGGAGAGGGTGCAGAGAAGAATTACCAGAATGTTGCCTGGTCTATAGGGTCTTAGTTATGAGGAGAAGTTGGGTAAACTCAGATTGTTTTCATTGGAGGCTGAGGAGTGACCTGTAAAAGATCTACAAAACTATGCAAGGCAGAGCCAGGGTGGCTTGTTAGAGGCTTTTCCCAAAGGTAGAAAAGTCAACTACACGAGGCACAGGTTCAAGGTGAGAGGTGGAAAGTTTAGGAGAGAATTGTAGGGAAAGGTTTTCACACAGAAGGTGGTGGGTGCGTTGGATGCACTGCTAGTGCAAATGGTTGAAGCAGGCATGTTAGCCACACTAAAGACATATCTTGATAGACCAGGATAGACCATGAATGGGGGGGGTGAAGAGAGTGATAGAAATCACGTAAGTGTAATAAGTAGTGGGTAAAATAAGAATTATGACTCTGCGCAGATGTGATGGGCTGAATAGCCTGTTCCTTGTATTGTATTATTGTACTATTGTTCTTATAAAAGGAGTGGCTTAATATGGGGCTTGTCAGCAACACCCACGTTCCATGAAAAAAGAATTAAAAATTGATTCATGATTTTGTTAAATAAAACACAAACTAAATTGTCTTCCTTTGTAACAGATCTTAACTTGCCAAGAAATTTAAAATAAAGTGATGTTTTCTTGGAATAGATTTTCTGCCTTACAAAAGGTAAAAAAGAAATTGAGAGAGCACAAAACTTTGAAATTTCATTTTTAAATGGCAAACACCCCCATTCTCTCAAGTTTGTGAGCCTAATACCAATTACAAATGGTTTTGAGTGAAAATGACACACTGTCTTGTCTAATTTTGTATTTTTTAACAACGTCTTTTTTTATCTCAAACATGATGTGCAATTATCGTTAAGAAGTGAAATAGTCAGAATATTCATGGCATTACAAGGCAAGATTAGCCAAAGAATTGTTTTCAACTGTCACATACAAAAACCAGTAGTCTATATTAATTGATGGTTGAAATATTTTGTGTGGGTGTGTTCTCTTCCATTATTTTCTGTTGTACTTGTTGCTGAAAAGCAATTCTTAGTTATTCAAAGTAAGTACAGTTAATTGTAATAATTTAGGAAAAGTTGTCAGGCACAGTGTCTCTCTGGTATGTAATGACAAAGATGCAGAAAACATGTCTATGACCCCTGGCTGATGCTGACATTTAACTAGTTTTTCAGGATACAATGAATTTGCCATCTTGGAGGAATAAATAATTCTTTCGGTGTTTTGAGTTCAGAACCTTTATGAAAATTGAAGTGTGCAAAACCAAATCAGTTCATTAGTATCAGTCGGTGCTCATCAACATTTCAAACTATGTGCCAAGTATTCACTGGAGAATTGCCACTTTTACATGACCATACTCATCACTGCATAATTACTAGGAACCTATAGGTTAACTATCACATTCAGTGTCATCAAAGAACTGTATAGGATAGAGGGAAGCCATTCAAAGAAAGACTTGAATTTATTTGACATCTTTCACAATAACAGGACATCACAACCCATGAAGTGCAATCACTATTGCAAAGTAGAAAATGCATCTGCTACTTTGCATGCATTGACCTCCATAAAATCTCTCAAAGAGAAATATGATAATGACACGTAACATGTTTGTCATGCCATTGAAGGGGTGAATGTTGGCCAGGACACTGGAGATAATTTCAATTCTTCTACAAATAGTGCAATGGAATCTTTATGATTACCTGAGAGGACAAACAGTACCTTGATTTAATATGATTTCTATTTGTTCATGGGATATGGCATCACTCACTTAACTAGTATTTATTAAGAGTTAACTATATTGCTGTGGGTCTGAAGTCCCATGTATGCCAAACCAAGTAAGATCAGCAAATTTCCTTCTTTCAAGGGCATTAGTGAACCAGATCTGTTTTTATAGCAATTAACAATGGTTACCTGGTCATCATTAGGCTGGCTTTCTATTTAAGATGTTTGGATTGGATTTAAATTTTAGCATCTTCTATGGTGGGATTTGTATCAGATCTTTAGAACATTGGCCTGAGAATCTGGATTGCAAGTCCAGTGACATTACCTCCACATCAACACTTCCCAACAACTTTTCCAACCCTCCAGCACTGCCTCCTTGCTGTAGACTCTGCCTGGATTCTTACATTCTGATAAAAATGACTTGAATCTTCAATTCTTTCACTCAGATATGAGACTGCCACCTTTGGGTCACAGCTGGAACTGCATCCACCACATTGAAATTTGTTCTCACTCTTTGAAATCGGCACCGATTATCCAGTTCCCTTTTGAAAGTTAATAATAAACTTTCATCCATCACTATTGCAGGCACACAATCCAGTTCATAACAATTCACAATGTTAAAAGACCACATCTTCCTTCTGGTGTTTTTGTCAATTGAATTAATGTGCACCAAGACAATTCTCAAATGGAAAAAAAAGTTTTCAGAATTCATCAAGTCATTAGAAAATTATATTTAACATTCATTCATGAAATGGACAACCAAATGTTCAGTCAAAAAGTAATGTTTAAAAAGGTTTTTAAGGAAGAAATGCAAAAGTTCAGCCTCACGTCTCTAGAGATGGAGGCAACTTGCCAAAGAAGGAACAGAGAGAAAAAGCATTGAAACATGACTGAAAAATTTCAATGGAAGGGAATAAAAACTCTGCAAAGAAAGGCAAGCATGGATTTGAAGCCAAGGACATAGGTTTAATTCAAAAGAATACACCATTGGAATTTGAGGAAAACAAGTCATGTGTTGGGTGAGCAGAGTGCGTGTATTTTGGCAAGGATGGAAGCTGGATTGTTAGATTGACTTATGGTTCCATTTGAACGAGTCGAAGCTTTGGGAGGATGGAGTATGAGACACGAGTAAGAAGGATATGGGAGAAATTGACAGTTAAATTAGATTGAGGAAGTGAATTCTATGCTAAAAGAAGAAGGCTTGAAGCTACATTGCAAGTTTGCCTCAGGCCATTTTTTAATTGGTCCAATGAACTGTGGATGCCCAGGGCACTTTACCAACTACCTTGATGGTAAATTAGATGTAAATCTAATGGTTGTCATCAGGTAGTCTATCTAGAAAGACAGGTGAGAAAAAAAGCAGGCATCTGAATGGGGATCTAGCAGGAGTTTGCAATGTGTTTTGAGACTAATGTAATGATAAATGCTTACTGTGAATATTTATACTTCAGCCTGTGACAATAGCCTTGGATAATGTAGCTCTACCTCAGAATCCAGCTGTTGTTTGAATGCTTCAAAGGAGAATTGTTATGGACTGGGCCAGACCACCACAAAATATTTCAAGAAGGTAACCCAAACCCTAACTGTTCTAATTGTTTTATGCAGGTGTAAAGTGGGTATTCCAAGAGTGATGCAGCTGGCCCAAACATTCAGATTTAAATAAAACAATATTTATTTATACATAAACAAAAGAGAACAGAATATAGAATAACATGACTTACCTGAAAACCAAATCGACTCAACTTAATGTTGCTGTTTGAAATATTTGTAATATTCCTATAAACGTCCCTTAGCAAAAAAAAAGGTAAAATCAAACCCAGGTTCTTACAGGAGAGATGTCAGAGAGAGAGAGAGAGAGGATCAGCGTGGAGCTGTTGCTTTGACCAGCAGCCTCAAACACTGACTGCTAGCTAAAACAAAATCAGACTCTGAATTGAGAGAACTGGCCACTCCCCTTTCATTGTACTGGTGTTGTAAAAGAAATACCGAAAAGCATTCTCAAGTAGATAAACCTAGACATATTGGAACCTCTGATTTTATGACTCCTCTGAAAGAAAACCAAGGAAACATAACCTTGTTAAAGGAGCAGCATCATCACAGAACAAAGTTAACTAAAGTTCAGATTTCATTGGATGATTCTTTTTCTACGATTTTGCTTTACCCACAACCCATGAAGTGCAATCACTATTGCAAAGTAGAAAATGCATCTGCTAATTTGCATGCACTGACCTCCATAAAATCTCTCAAAGAGAAATATGATAATGACACATAACATGTTTGTCATGCCATTGAAGGGGTGAATGTTGGCCAGGACACTGGAGATAATTTCAATTCTTCTACAAATAGTGCAATGGAATCTTTATGATTACCTGAGAGGACAAACAGTATCTTGACTTAATATGATTTTTATTTGTTCATGGGATATGGCATCACTCACTTAACTAGTATTTATTAAGAGTTAACTATATTGCTGTGGGTCTGAAGTCCCATGTATGCCAAACCAAGTAAGATGAATTCTGAAAACTTTTCTTTTCCATTTGAGAATTGTCTTGGTGCACATTAATTCAATTGACAAAAACACCAGAAGGAAGATGTGGTCTTTTAACATTGTGAATTGTTATGAACTGGATTGTGTGCCTGCAATAGTGATGGATGAAAGTTTATTATTAACTTTCAAAAGGGAACTGGATAATCGGTGTCGATTTCAAAGAGTGAGAACAAATTTCAATGTGGTGGATGCAGTTCTAGCTGTGACCCAAAGGTGACATCCCTTCCTGCTCTCTCGACTAACAGCTGTCCACCTGCTAATGTAACTTACTTAATAGGTCTTGGTCAGCCTCCCCCACCCCCACCTCATCTGTCCCTTTGTCTCCAGTATGGTTCCAGGCCTGGAGTCTGCTACAGTCCAGATAGTGATTACTAGTCCCAATGGCACTGCAGGTACTGAACAGCTGCTGGGCTTCTCATTGGCTTTCAGATCTTGTGGAGAAGGAGTTGCTTTTCAATTTGCAGTCAGTTGTAGGATACATAATTTCCAAATTAACTCTAACCTCTCCCTGTCCTTTCCAGAAAGTTGACAATACTGGAGTAGAGTTACTAACTGCAAAACTATCAACTGTTGGGATTGGCGAGTGTCCTTTTCCTTTTCCACCGCCATAAACTGATCTGCAAAGCCACTAATTCAATGGTCTAGGTCAAAATAATTTTCTTCTCAACAATTATCATCATATTTGCAACTCTTCCCTTTTTTATGGACTGGGCTAGACAACTCAAACCATTTTTAAGCAGGCAGCCCTAGACCTAACTTTGCAGTTTGTTTTGGTAAGTGTGCAGTGAAAATTACCCAGAGTAAGATAGTTAGGTTGACTACTAGATTTTAAAACAGATAAAAAAAATGTATTCACAAAATTACACAATGAAACACAAAGAACAAAATGAAGAATTCCTGCAGAACTTAGCTTATCCAACTAGACTTAATTATGCTGTTCTGAATATGCACAATAGTTCCAATCAGCAAACTCCTTTAAAGCCCGGTGTAAATGGAACATATGCTTACAGGTTGAAGTTAAAGGACAGAAAAGAGAGAGTTTCCACACAGCTCCCTGTTGACTTCCCAGTTCAAGACTGAATTAATATTGCTCAGCTCAGCTAAAGAGCTGACCACTCCACATTCACTATAAAGGTCACTTCTAAAACATGACCACTTTGGCCTGAGGTCTCATCTGTTTACATATAAACAAAAGGCCTTGCAAAATCCTTTTCATCTCTGTACCAGATCAGATTGATTGGAGCCCAGCCCAGTTTATTGCTGCTCTGAAACAAATCAAGGACAGAGTCTACCTGAGCCAAGGAACAGCATTTAGGAAAAAAGGGACTAGCTTTGTGATACCTTTAGTCATCCTGATTGATGCCATTCACTCACGCGATACTCGGCTTCCCCACAAACTAGCAGGAAGAATTCCAAGACAACAAATGAGTAGAAACAATGACCAATTTTCTCTTTCCTTATCCAGGGCTACTGAGGCCAGTTCTGAAGAAGTCATATTGGACACAAATGCTGACTCAACTTCTCTCTCCACACCTGTTAAGTTTCTCTAATCTTCATCTGTTCTTAACTACTTACTATTCTTGCACCAGCCATCTTAGATCAGTCAAATCAACAAAATGAAGCAACAATCTTTAAATTACTGAGCCTTTTTGTCTGTAAGTGCTTAACAGGGTTCTGGAGGCAAATTTTTAAGTTCAGAAATTTTAAAATTGTGCCACTTTTTATTCTATTTGGCAAATATTAGAAATAAATGTCAAACAAGGATGTTGACTGGAAGATTAGGTTGAGTAGCATTTTTTTTAATGAACTGTAATTCCTCTGTTGTTTACAAACTTGCTTTAAACCCAACTCAAATTTGCAGTTACAGGGGTATAAATAAATTTAAGTGAAATTTGCTTGATCACAAGCCTTGGTACATTGTCAAATAATTTATATTGGATGATTTTTGGAATGATTTATTTTGTATCATGCTGGTATAAAGGTATAAAGTCTTCACATTACTTGCTGTTAGCTTTTTTCTTATCTCTGACCTGAACTGTGAACAGAGCTCATAAGAAGATTAAGCTTATCAATGTAGAACTCTACTTGTAGATTGTGTTCATGTTCAATCTCATGCTTTTGAACTGAAGGTGAAAAGCCTTTCAAATAAGTACTTAAGAGGCAACCTCTCATAGTATCTATAAATCTGGATTACAGGGATGTTGGTTAAAATTATTGACTTAGTGATTATCAATTTCCTCAGCATCATTAGTGTATTTAAAGCCAAGTAAAAATGAAAACTAGCAGTTTCATAGTATAGGGCAGCAATAAATAAAATAAGCCACTTCTAATGTTCATGTGTTAACCAACAGAAAAATCACCAAGAAATGATGTCTCTCTCATCACTGGGTCAACATATCATGACCTCTAACCATTACTCAAACTTCAAGGAAATCCTGTCATTAAAAATGTCTTCAAATAAAACATTATTTCTGCGAATCCATGAAGCAATCATCACAAGATTTAAACACAATATTTTGCTGTCTTCTTTTAGGAAAAAGGTGCGTTTCATTAATGCAGATTGGGTTAGATTAATAGATATCCTTAAATGAAAGTTTTATCTTCAAAATAATATTTCAACTGGAAGTGGTGACTACATGTTTCATTTAAATAGGAATCTCTTGGTTCATAAAATTGAACCACTTTGCTCCTTATAGTAATTAACATTCTGTACATTCAAGGTGAAAGAGACAAATCCAAATTAAACAAAGGCTCCTTTTATTGTAATGTAAAGCGTTGTCAAAAAAAATTCAACTTTTAATTTTAGCTCTTTTTTCAGTCAGTTTCACTTGAGCTTTTGAGACAGAACACAGGTTAAGTGAGGCACTGCCTGAGTGAGTGTGCTTTTTGGAATTTGGAACTGTGTGGAAATTGAACTGGCTTTTTTTTTCTCTCCTTTTTTGGAGGTTAAAGTTCAGTAGTCTAGTTAAATATTTATAACTGACTGAGTATCAGTATTAGTCAAAAAGGATAACTAGTGAAAGTGTACGATCTATTAAGAACCACAGTGGTAATTTGTGCATGGAACCAGAATTCATAGGTAGAGTTCTAAATGAATACTTTGTGTCAGTATTCACGAGTGAGAGAGACAATGTGGGCAAAAATATCAAGGAGGAGGGCTATAATGTACTTAAAGTAGTTAGTTTAGACACAGAGGAGGTTCCGTGTGGACTGGCAGGCTTAAAGATAGATAAATCTGCAAATCTGGATGAAATATTGTGCAAGCTGTTGAGTGAGACAAGGGAGGAAATAGCATAGCATTAGCAATAATTTTCAATTCCACTTTGGCCACAGGAGCAGTGCCAGTGGACTAGAAGATAGCCAATTTGGTACCATCATTCAAGAAGGGAGTAAGAGGTAAATCAGGATACTACAGGCCAGTCAGTCAGGTTAACCTCAGCGGAGGGGGAACTATTGGAAGTAATTCTGAGGGACAGACTTAATCTGCATTAATTAATCAGAATCAGCAAGGCTTTTGACAAGGTCATACATGGGAGATGAATAGTGAAGGCAAGAGACCACGGGATCCAAGGAAACTAGGCAAATTGGTGACAGAATTGGCTGAGTGGCAGGAAGCAGGAGGTGATCTTCAAGGGGTGTTTTTGTGACAAGAAACTTGTATTCAGTGGGGTCTGAAAAGATTAATATTGGGATCTTTGCTGTTTGTGGTATATAAATGACTTAGACTTGAATGTAGGTCAGTTGATTATTAAGTCTGGGAATGATACAAAAGTTGGTTGTGAATAAATGAATGATTGATTTGAATGAATTATTTTATTGCCAGATGTATTCTACATTAAGAATCCAACAAAATACAGTGAAAAGCTTTCATTTGTGGCCATGATTCAGTACCATTTTGAATAGTTTAAGAATAAGAAAAAAAAAACAAAGATGTAGCTTAAAGAGAATCCATCCGTCCAGTGCCAGATCATCATCACCCACAACGCCTGCATTACCAACCCTCGTCCATTGCTTTGCCATCGTGTACACTGGACCTAACCAACATTGAAGTCACCGATCCTCCTGCGCCATTTTTCGCTGTTGGGCTGATACTCCTCAACTACCGCCTGCACAGCACCAACCAACATCAGAGTCGCATCTCTCGCCCACCTCATCGATGTTGCTGCGATGGCCTTCTGCTTCTGCTTCACCATGACCAGTGCCGGACCTAACCAATGACAAAGTCACCAATCCTCAGGTACCATCTTTCACTGCTGAGATTACCGCGCCAACATCACTTCCACCAAGGTGGCAATGGCCCATTCAAATGTTCACCCCCAGAAAAGTAAGGGCTCACTTGAGAGCCTCGTGCTAGGTCCATTCGAGGTCCACAAGCTGGGTCCACTGAAGTTCCAAGCAGTGGACCCATTCAAGGTCTGTGTGCTGGGTCGACTCAAGGTCTGTCAACTCAAGATCCACGCTGGACTCTTGCAGTTGTTGATACCGACCAAGCTCAGGGTCAAGAGGCTAATAAAGATATTGAGAGAATAAAAAAAACAACAGAGCAGATGAGCTCTAGCTGGGGAGCCCTACTCCGATGCCATCTTTCTAATCTAACTAAATAGTAAGGAGGATAGCATTAGATTACAGGAGGATATAAGTTTGAGGTGATGCACTTGGACAGGACAAACAGGGGAAGTGAATACTTGATAAACAGTAGGAGCCTGGGAGGTACTGGACGTTAGAGGGAGCTTGATATGCATGTTCACTGGCCAATTAAGGTAGCAGGACAGTAGTTAAAGTTCTGGATGTAGGTTTGCTCACTGAGCTGGAAGGTTCATTTTCAGACAATTCGTCACCATACTAGGTAACATCTGCGGGGTCTCCGAATGAAGCACGAGTGGTATAGCCTGCTTTCTACTTATGTGTTTGGGTTTCCTTGTGTTGGTGATATCATTTCCTGTGGTGATGTCATTTCCTGTTTGTTTGGAATGGTAAATGGGATCCAAGTCATAGATTCATAGAGTCATAGAGATGTACAGCATGGAAACAGACTCTTCAGTCCAACTTATCCATGCCAACCAGACATCCCAACCCAATCTAGTTCCACCTGCCAGCACCCAGCCCATATCCCTCCAAACCCTTCCTATTCATATACCCATTCAAATGCCTCTTAAATATTGCAATTGTACCAGCCTCCACCACATCATCTGGCAGCTCATTCCATACACATACCACCCTCTATGTGAAAAAGTTGCCTGTAGGTCTCTTTCATATCTTTCCCCTCTCACCCTAAATCTATGCCCTCTAATTCTGGACTCCCTGACACCAGGGAAAAGACTTTGTCTATTTATCTTATCCGTGTCCCTCATAATTTTGTAAACCTCTATAAGGTCACCCCTCAGCCTCTGACGCTCCAGATAAAACAGCCCCAACCTGTTCAGCCTCTCCCCATAGCTCAAATCCTCCAACCCTGGCAACATCCTTGAAAATCTTTTCTGAACCCTTTCAAGTTTCACAACATTTTTCCAATAGGACGGAGAGCAGAAATGCCACACAATATTCCAATAGTGGCCTAACCAATGTCCTGTACAGCCACACATGATCTCCCAACTCCTGTACTCAATACTCTGACCAATAAAGGAAAGCATATCAAATGCCTTCTTCACTATCCTATCTACCTGCAACTTCACTTTCAAGGAGGTATGAATCTGCACTCCAAGGTCTCTTTGTTCAGCAACACTCCCTAGGATCTTACCATTAAGTGTATAAGTCCCGCTAAGATATTTTTTCCCAAAATGCACCACCTTGCATTTATCTGAATTAAACTCCATCTGCCACTTCTCAGCCCATTGGCCCATCTGGTCCAGATCCTGTTGTAATCTGAGGTAACCCTCTTCACTGTCCACTACATCTCCAATTTTGGTGTCATCTGCAAACTTACTAACTGCCGCCTACTTTGTGGGCGGCACAGTGGCACAGTGGTTAGCACTGCTGCCTCACAGCACCAGAGACCCAGGTTCAATTCCCGCCTCAGGCAACTAAATGTATGGAATTTGCAAATTCTCCCCGTGTCTGCATGGGTTTCTTCCAAGTGCTCCAGTTTCCTCCCACAGTCCAAAAATGTGCAGGTTAGGTGAATCGGCCATGCTAAATTGCCCGTAGTGTTAGGTGCAGGGGTAAATGTAGGGGAATGGGTTGGGGTGGGTGCGCTTCGGCGGGTCGGTTTGGACTTGTTGAGCCGAAGGGCCTGTTTCCAAACTGCAAGTAATCTAATCAAAACTGTACCTCTTATGCTCGTATCCAAATCATTTATGTAAATGACAAAAAGTAGAGAACCCAGCACCGATCCTTGTGGCACTTCACTGGTCACAGGCTTCCAGTCTGAAAAACAACGCTCCTCCACCACCACCCTCTGTCTTCTACCTTTGAGCCAGTTCTGTATCCAAATGGCTAGTTCTCTTTGTGTTTCATGAGATCTAACTTTGCTAATCAGTCTTCCATGGGGAACCTTGTCAAACGCCTTACTGAATTCCATATAGATCACATCTGCTGCTCTGCCCTCATCAATCTTCTTTGTTACTTCTTCAAAAAACTCAATCAAGTTTGTGAGACATGATTTCCCACACACAAAGCCATGTTGACTATCCCTAATCAGTCCTTGCCTTTCCAAATGCATGTACATCTTGTCCCTCAGGATTCCCTCCAACAACTTGCCCACAACTGAGGTCAGGCTCACCGGTCTATAGTTCCCTGGTTTGTCTTTAACGCACTTTTAAACAGTGGCACAATGTTTACCAACCTCCAGTCTTCCAGCACTTTACCTGTGACTATCGATGATAAAATATCTCAGCAAGAGGCCCAGCAATCACTTCTCTAGCTTCCCACAGAGTTCTAGGGTACATCTGATCAGGTCCTGGGGATTTATCTACCTTTAACTGTTTTAAGACATCCAGCACTTCCTCCTCTGTAATCTGGACATTTTGTAAGATGTCACCATCTATTTCCCTACAGTCTATATCTTCCATATTCTTTTCCACAGTAAATACTGATACAAAATATTCATTTAGTATCTCCCCCATTTTCTGTGGCTCCACACAAAGGCCGCCTTGCTGATCTTTGAGGAGCCCTATTCTCTTCCTAATTACCCTTTTGTCCTTAATATATTTTTTAAAACCCTTTGGATTCTCCTTAATTCTATTTGCCAAAGTTATCTCATGTCCCCTTTTTGCCCTCCTGATTTCTCTCTTAAGTATACTCCTACTTCCTTTATACTCTTCTAAGGATTCACTCGATCTATCCTGTCTATACCTGACATATGCTTCCTTCTTTTTCTTAACCAAACCCTCAATTTCTTTAGTCATCTAGCATTCCCTATACCTACCAGCCTTCCCTTTCACCCTGACTGGAATATACATTCTCTGGATTCTTGCTATCTCATTTCTGAAGGCTTCCCATTTTCCATCCATCCCTTTACCTGCGAACATCTGCCTCTGATCAGCTTTCGAAAGTTTTGACAGAGTTCCGGTTGGAATGCCATACTTCTAGGAATTCTCTTGCGTGTCTCTGTTTGGCTTGTCCTAGGATGGATGTGTTGCCCCAGTCAAAGTGGTGTCCTTCCTTACCTGTATTTAAGGATATTAGTGAGAGTGTTTTTGTGGTTAGTTGATGTTCATGTATCCTAGTGGTTCGTTTTCTGCCTGTTTGTCTAATGTAGTGTTTGTGACAATTCTTGCAAGGTATTTTGTAGATGACATTAGTTTTGCTTGCTGTCTGTGTAGTGTCTTTCAAGTTCATTAGCTGCTGTTTTAGTGTGTTGGTGATTTTGTGGGCTATCATGATGCCAAGGGATCTGAGTAGTCCAGCAGTCATTTCCGAGATGTCTTTGATGTAGGGGAGTGTGGCTCAGGTTTTTGAACATGTTTTGACTGCTTGTTTGGGCTTGTCACTGAGAAATTGGTGGGCTGTGTTCATTAGCTGCTGTTTTAGTGTGTCATCACGAAACGAAACAAATACAGGAAAGCTTCAAGACCATCAATAATACCCTTACTGGCATAAAATTCACTAAAGAGAAGGAAAACAACAACAAACTGCCATTCCTAGATGTCACAATAGAGCGAACGGCCAATGGGGAAATTCAAACTAGCATTGATAGGAAAATGACACAAACAGACCAAGGGACAGATGACTTGAAGAGACATGAAGATTTCTTTCTACCCAGAGGAGTGAGAATCTGGAACTACCTTCCTGTAAGGGTGTTAGAGGCAAAAACCCTCATAACATTTAAGAAGTGTTTTGAAATGCACTTATGATGCCAAGGCATACATGGCTATACACCAAGTGCTGGCAAATAGTATCAGAATAGTTATGTGATTGTTTTTATCCATCAGACTCAATGAGCTGAAGGACCATTTTTCAATGCTGTAGACCTCTATGATGTTAAAATTTAGACATGTTAGACTTTTACAGTCCAATAGAATTGCTGAGACCATAATTTAGCTGTTTGATATTAAAAAGGACGCATCATTGTAAGCTGCAGTGTGTTAATGCGGTCAGCAGATGGCAGATGCTTTCTGGATGCATTCCAATCAACATCATGAAAACAGATTTATTTATATTGTTGCTTGTAATCAAAGAGCACTTTTGACTTGAAAGAATCAATTGAAATGCTCTAAATGTCAATAAGTGGGAATATTCATTTAAAGGGAACAAGTATCAATTTACTTCTTATATATTTCAATGGCATTGCAATAGCAGTAAGGGTTTACAACCTTTCTTGACTGAATACTTCAGACAATAATGTATGATTGGATTCACGTAAATTAACCAGAAACCATATGCAGGATGTCACTAGCATGTAACTGGTAAAGTAATGTAACCTTAATTGAACACAAATTTCAAGTTCAACTATTTTACGTCAGATTAAGTGAATCCATTGGCTTCTGATTCTCACTCAGTTAAACTTGGAAGTGGACTCAGGGAAAATTTTAAAAAGCTATAGAAAGAGCTGGAAGATGCTAGCAGCATGCAATAAATCACTGTAAGTGAAGGCCAACACAAACATTGCAAATAACATCATCTTTTTATGCACCTGAGCTATTAATAGACAATAACTAGGACTAACATAACTGTGTGATACCTCCAATCACCTGCTCTGTACTTCTTATTAAATGTAGCTTAGTGATTTAAGTTGAAACAGCAACAAAGTACATGAATGTCAAAGGTCATTTTGGTATATATTTTATGGTTCTGATTGTCATTGTCCTGAAATGTTGTGGTGGAATTTATGGGTCAATTGGTTAGTGTTGTGTTATAGATTTCTGACCAGGCAGGTAATGTACTTTTATGGCAGTTATACGACATCACAGCATATACTGTTCTGGCATAAGAATACCCACCTTGGTTCCAGTCAGTCTCTGAATACGATGGAGTAGATGTCATATGTTCAATTATATTTACGTCATGAACTGTAACATCAGTAAGCACAGCATACAGACTCTGTATAAGTCCGTCATAGAATAACAACGTAAATACTTAACATTATTATTAAATTTTAAGATGTCTGACTCAACAAGGACCCAATATTTGTAGTATATGTGAGCAAAGAGGACAATGTTCAGACCAGAACATACTGGCTGTGTGGTAAGACTTAAGAAACCATGTCATGATGCCATATATTGGTGGAATTGTGTGGGTACTAAAAGCTAATGGTCACAGTAAAGCAATGCCAGCTGAAGTGGTGATTACAGCAGTGTCAATTTAATAGTCACTGTTCATTATTTACCTAAATCCAGAGCTGAAGTTACAACTACAAGCAAGTCTAAATTTCAATACATCTGCACTGACCAATAAAAACCATAAACAAAGAAACATTTCTGGCATACACACTTCTTCAAAAGGGGTGGTCACACCTGACCCAATTTAAAATCAGGATTTTAAATGGTGTTGAATCCATCAACTTTGCCCTGGAGCAAAATAAGGCCGAAACAAAACTGTGTTTTACGTGAGTAAGGCTTACCTGCATCTAGATGTCAGTCAACTACACACCATTACTCTTGAAATGGTGTGAAAATTAATGGAGAGGTACAAATTATATCACAACTTTTTTAAAAATGAAAACACCATCTATCATTACAAGCATAAAAATGTAAAGTTTTATGTAAAAATTACTCTACAAGTACATACTACTTTTCAATACCTATTTTCACACTGACAGTAAAAAAAACACATAGAGTTGAGAAAAAATGAAAAGCAAATACTTGAGAATGGTGATCAATCTGAGATGGATACAGTTGAAAAAAGAAATGAGTCAAACATTCAGGGCAGGCAGGGACAAAGCAGAGAACAAGGTAGGACTGATAAATTAAACTGCATTTATTTCAATGCAAGGGACCTAACAGGGAAAGCAGATGAACTCAGGGCAAGGTTAGGAACGTGGGACTGGGATATCAGATCAATGACAGAAATATGGCTCAGGGAAGGACAGGACTGGCAGCTTAATGTTCCAGGATACAAATGCTACAGGGAGGACAGAATGGGAGGCAGGAGAGGAGGGGGAGTGGCTTTTTTAATAAGGGATAGCATTATTGCTGAACTGAGGAACCTCGATTATCTGAACAAAATGGGTGGGCACTATTTTGTTTGGATAATTGATTATTCGGTTAATTGGCTCAATGCCTCTCCTCTGTGGCTCGGAGTTTTCTGTTAAGTCCACTCCCGTTCAGGAGACTGGGCTGCAGTACACCATGCTCGAGTCCCTGCTTCTCCACCCGCTCCCAAACCCATCCTACATGGCCCCACAACCTCTCCCTCACCTGCCCCCCAAACCCAGTCCAACACCACCCCACGCCCTCTCCTCTGCCTGCCCCCAAACCCTGTCCAACACTGCTCCCCTCCCACCCCCACCCCCACCCCAGCTCCCCAACCCATCCGACACCACCCCCACCTGCTCCCCAACACCGTCCAACACTGCCCCACACCCGCCCCCCCAAACCCAATCCAACACTGACCCTCCACCCGGTCCCACCCCACCCCTGCACCCCAACCCCATCAAACACCACCCCAACTCCGTCCAACACCGCTCCCGCCCATCCCCAACCCTGTCCAACACCGCCTACTTTCCCCAACTCCCAACCCCATGCAACACCGCCACCACCCTACCCCCCATCCTCGCCTCGTGCACCTTCTAGCACCCCCGGTGTGCTCCCTGTCTGCCCCCACCCCCTCTCGGGGGCAGCCGAACTGGACACCAACAGAAAGACTGCAGCTGCTGCCTTTGGGGTGAATGAGTCTCCAATGTGTACACACCCACGCACATACAACATTTTACAACAACGTTTTGACAGGTTCCACCTTTGCCCTGTACAGGACAATGTTGGAGAGATTATCTGGGGAAGGGTCCACCCCTGTGTCGAACTCCAGGGAACGTGTGTGGGGGGAGAGCAAGAGGGCAAGAGGTCAATCATTTGCAGACGGTGCTTGGGCTCACACCAATGACCAAGACTATTTCGACAGCATTTCAGTAAGCTGAGTTCACTTTTAATCACTATAAACAAATGAAGCGATCGTGTTGGAAACATGTCTTCGATGTAATGTTTCTATCGGGACTCGAGATCTCCTTCAAATGATCTGACATTTGGATAATTGATATTCAGATAATCGAGGTTCCTCTGTTCTTTTGGGAGGATATTCCTGGGAATACATCCAGGGAAGTTATTTGTGTGAAAATGGTAAATAAGAAAGGGATGATCACCTTACTGGAATTGTAATATAGACCCCCTAATAGTCAGAGGGAAATTGAGAAACAAATTTGAAGATCTCAGTTATCTGTAAGAATAATAAGGTGGTTATGGTAGGGGATTTTAACTTTTCAAACATAGACTGGGACTGCCATAGTGTTAAGGGTTTAGATGGAAAGGAATTTGTTAATTGTGTACAAGAAAATTATCTGATTCAGTATGTGGATGTACCTATTAGAGAAGGTGCAAAACTTGACCTACTCTTGGGAAATAAGGCAGGTCAGGTGACTGAAATGTCAGAGGGGGAGCACTTTGGGGCCAGAGACCGTATTTCTATTAGCTTTAAAATCGAGATGGAAAAGGATAGACCAGATCTAAAAGTTAAAGTTCTAAATATGAGGAAGGCTAATTGTTATAGTATTAGGCAAGAACTTTCAAACGCAGATTGGGGCAGATGTTTACAGGTAAAGGGACAGCTGGAAAATGGGAAGCCTTCAGAAACAAGATAACGCGAGTCCAGAGAAAGTATATTCCTGTTAGGGTGAAAGGAAAGGCTGGTAGATGTAGGGAATGCTGGATGATCAAAGAAATTGAGGGTTTGGTTAAGAAAAGGATGGAAGCATATGTCAGGTATTGACAGGATAGATTGACTGAATATTTAAAATAGTATAAAGACAGTAGACATACACTTAAGAGGAAAATTAGGTGAGCAGAAAGGGGACATGAGATAGCTTTGGCAAATAGAGTTAGGGAGAATCCAAAGGGTTTTTACAAATACACTAAGGACAAAAGGGTAACTAATGAGAAAATAGAGCCCCTCAAAGACACCGCCCTCCTAACCTGCAATCTTCTTCCTGACCTCTCCGCCCCCACCCCACTCCGGCCTATCACCCTCACCTTGACCTCCTTCCACCTATCACATCTCCATCGCCCCTCCCCCAAGTCCCTCCTCCCTACCTTTTATCTTAGCCTGCCTGGCACCCTCTCCTCATTCCTGATGAAGGGCTCTGGCCCGAAACATCGAATTTCCTGTTCCTTGGATGCTGCCTGACCTGCTGTGCTTTAACCAGCAACACATTTTCAGCCCCTCAAAGATTAGCAAGGCTTTGTATGGAGCTGCAGGAGATGGGGGAGATACTAAATGAGTATTTTGCATCAATATTTACTGTGTAAAAGGGCATGCAAAATTGAAAATGTAGGGAAATAGATGGTGGCATCTTGAAAATGTCCATATTACAGAGGAGGAAATGTTGGATGCCTTGAAATGCATGAAAGTGGATAAATCCCCAGGATTGATCAGGTATACTCTAGACCTCTGTGAGAAGCTGGGGAAGTGATTGCTGGGCCTCCTGCTGAGATATTTGCTGAGATATTTGTTTCATCGATAGTCACAGGTCAGGTGCTGGAAGACTGGATGTTAGCTAATGTGGTACCACTATTTAAGAAAGGCGTTAAGTAAAATCCAGGGAATTATAGACTGGTGAGCCTGACGTCAGCGGTGGGCAAGTTGTTGGAGGGAATACTGAGGGACTGGATGTACATGTATTTGGAAAGGCAAGGACTGATTAGGGATAGTCAGCATGGCTTTGTGAATGGGAAATCATGTAACAAAGAGGATTATTGAGGGAAGAGTGGTAAACGTGATCTATATGGATTTCAGTAAGGCGTTCCTCATGGGAGACTGGTTAGCAAGGTTTGATCTCATGGAATACAGGGAGAACCAGTCATTTGGATACAGAACTGGCTCAAAGGTAGAAGACAGAGGGTGGTGGTGGAGAATTGTTTTTCAGATTGAAGGCCTGTTACTAATAGTGTGCCAAAAGGATCAGTGCTGGGTCCATTACTTTTTGGCATTTATATAAATGGCTTGGATATGAGCATAAGAGGTACAGTTAGTAAGTTTGCAGATGACACCAAAATTGGAGGTGTAGTAGACAGCGAAGAAGGTTACCTCAGATTACAACAGGATCTTAATCAGACAGGCCAATGGGCTGAGAAATGGCAGATGGAGTTTAACTGAGATAAATGCAAGGTACTGCATTTTGGGAAAGCAAATCTGAGCAGGAATTATACAATTAATGGTCTAGGGAGTGTTGCTGAACAAAGAGACCTTGGAGTGCAGGTTCATAACTCCTTGAAAGTGGAGTCGCAGGTAGATAGGATAGTGAAGAAGGCATATGCGCCCCTCCCCCTAGTCCCTCCTCCCTACCTTTTATCTCAGCCAGCTTGGCTCTCTCTCTCTTATTCCTGATGAAGGGCTTATGCTCGAAACGTCGAATTCTCTATTCCTGAGATGCTGCCTAACCTGCTGTGCTTTGACCAGCAACACATTTGCAGCTGTGATCTCCAGCATCTGCAGACCTCATTTTTTACTCATTTGGTATGCTTTCCTTGATTGTTCAGAGTATTGAGTACAGGGGTGGGAAGGTCATGTTGTAGCTATACAGGACACTGTTTAGACCACTTTTAGAATACTGTGTGTAGTTCTGGTCTCCTTCCTATCAGAATCATGTTGTGAAACTTGAAAGGGCTTACAAGGATGTTGCTGGGGTTGGAGGATTTGAGCTGTGGGGAGAGGTTGAATAGGCTGGGACTGTTTTCCCTGGAGTGTTGGAAGCTGAGGGGTGACCTTATACAGGTTTATAAAAGCATGAGGGGCATGGACAGGATAAATAGACAAAGTATTTTCTCTGGTTAGGATGAGAGGGGAAAAATATAAAAGAGTCACAAAGGGCAATGTTTTCATACAGAGGGTGGTATGTGTATGGAATGAGCTACCAGAGGAAGTGGCAGACGCTAGTACAATTGCAACATTTAAAAGGCATCTAGATGGGTATATAAATAGGAAGGGTTTGGAGGGACATGGGCCAGGTGCTGGCAGATGGGGCTAGTTTGGGTTGGTATATCTGGTTGGCATGAACGAGTTGGACCAAAGGATCTGTTTCTATGCTGTGCATCTCTGTGATTCTATGCCTGGAAATCCACTGTCAGAATTTTGTCATTTAAAGAAAGAATCAATCACTCCCCCTTAGATCAACAAGTAGCTGCCAAAGAAAGACAGGCAGTAAAACCTGATTCTGAGGAAGGGTCACTGGACCCAGAACATTAATTCTGATTCCTCTCCACAGATGCTGTCAGATCTGCTGAGCCTTTACAGCAATTTCTGTTTTTGTTTCTGATTTGCAGCATCTGCAGTTTTATGATTTTTCACTAAAACCCCTCATTACTTTATTAAAGAGTAAGAAAAAAAAGAATTTCTAATGCTGATTGTAAAGATTGACCAGACATTGTCAAGATCTTAAAAGATTTTCCAAGTTTGGGTCAACTTCAGGATAGCTTTAGGAAGGAGTAAGTGAGGACTGCAGATGTGGAGATCAGGAATGTGATGAAGGGCTTATGCCTGAAACATTGACTCTCCTGCTCCTTGGATGCTGCCTGACTGGCTGTGCTTTTCCAGCGCCACACTTTTTGACTCATATACCAGCTTGAGTCCATTTCATATCAACAACAGCCAGGTGAAACAATTGACCAATACAAAGGCAGGTTTTGATGTAAAGGTGTGGTACATATTTTAATCAAAGCTAACATAGCTGAAAGGCTAATAGAACTCATAACTGGTTCTACATTTTATGATACCCTTCAGAATACAAAATTCTCGACCAGCCCATGGATCATTGATGTACAAAGGAGTGTTCAAAGCAATTATAGCTGGTCAGTAGCATCTTCAGATGTTTGACTGTCCAACAACTAATGCATCCTGTTAGAATCCTCATCTCCAGCATCTGCAGACCTCATTTTTTACTCGAAGATTTTAACCTACTGCGAATCCTCTTACAAGGATGCCTTCCTTGAAGAAGCTCTCTTCCTCCCTCTACAAGGATTTCAGTGAGTCCCTCTCTCACTGCACCCCCCAGGTCATCTCGTCTGACCTCCTTCCACCTATCCCACCTCCATCGCCCCTCCCCCTAGTCCCTCCTCCCTACCTTTTATCTTAGCCTGCTTGGCTCTCTCTCTTATTCCTGATGAAGGGCTTATGCTCGAAACGTCGAATTCTCTATTCCTGAGATGCTGCCTGACCTGCTGTGCTTTGACCAGCAACATATTTGCAGCTGTGATCTCCAGCATCTGCAGACCTCATTTTTTACTCGAAGATTTTAACCTACTGCGAATCCTCTTACAAGGATGCCTTCCTTGAAGAAGCTCTCTTCCTCCCTCTACAAGGATTTCAGTAAGTCCCTCTCTCACTGCACCCCCCAGGTCATCTCCTCTGACTTCCTTCCACCTATCCCACCTCCATCGCCCCTCCCCCTAGTCCCTCCTCCCTATCTTTTATCTTAGCCTGCTTGGCTCTCTCTCTTATTCCTGATGAAGGGCTTATGCTCGAAACGTCGAATTCTCTATTCCTGAGATGCTGCCTGACCTGCTGTGCTTTGACCAGCAACACATTTGCAGCTGTTAGAATCCTCACTGACTTTTCATGATTTTTATTTTTATTCTTTTATCAATTTTGAATTATGAGCTGGAAATGACTGTTGGATTTTGGGACAGTTTGAGGTAAAAGGAAAAGAACAGAGCAAATGAGCTTTGTTTGTTTTGCAGCCAGGGTTGGTAGTTGAGCCTTGATTAATGAAAAGTTCTAACAGACACAGTCCCACCAGGAAGAGCATTGGGTTCAAACAAATAGCAGATGTTGGCTATTAACGAGATCAGCACCTGGAAATTGGTGCAGTGAAATCTGGCAGAGATCCAATGCTCAAGCATATGGCACTTGTTGAACGGTAATTGAGGACTTTAACAGTCGATCAGGGCAGAACCTGAGTTAAAATTAGTTTTTTTGAACCATGTTTTCTGTGAGATGGTTCTGGGTTGTTGCTGAGACAGCATGCAGATTTGAAAGCTCCTTGCCTAATCTGATACACCAACTTCTAGAATCCCAAAAGAAGAAAGTTGAGTTAGATGCATTGTTGCCTGTGCTTAGGTGAACTAAGAAAGAGACTCTTAGCAATGATTCAAACAAAAATAGAAAAGGAGTCCATGTTTATGCCTATGAAGCATTAGACATTTAAGCAATCTGGACAGTATTGCTATTTCCTTTTGGTTAACCCAAAACTGTGTGTGTTTGTTTGTCGAGCTTTTCTGTGAATGGGTGTTGAAAACAAATGTTTTGCGTATCAAGCACTGTCAGTAGTCGGCTTGCCATGTGTTTTTTTTTTAATTTTCTCTCTGCTAATGCTATCATGTACTTTGTAAATAGTTAAATCTTTTGTCTGAGTTACAAAATCAGTATCTGGAATTTAATTATTTGCAAAGTCTGGGATTGATTATTCAAAATTCTGTTTAGAAATCATTGGAGTGATTATTGGTGGTCTTCAAAGGTTTGATTTTACTTTGTTACAAATAAAGTGATAGCAAGGCAGACTTAGCTCAACTGTCAGTCCCCATCTCATAACAACACATCAAAATGTTCAGCAAAACAAGGAAATCTTGTACAACATGTGACTTGTCTTACCACAAACACAATGGCCAGCATTTTGTGACATATGCAAATTAGAGAATTTTTTTTTAGATTAGATTACTTACAGTGTGGAAACAGGCCCTTCGGCCCAACAAGTCCACACCGACCCGCCGAGGCGCAACCCACCCATACCCCTACATTTACCCCTTACCTAACACTACGGGCAATTTAGCATGGCCAATTCACCTGACCCGCACATCTTTGGACTGTGGGAGGAAACCGGAGCACCCGGAGGAAACCCACGCAGACACGGGGAGAACGTGCAAACTCCACACAGTCAGTCGCCTGAGTCGGGAAATGAACCCGGGTCTCTGGCGCTGTGAGGCAGCAGTGCTAACCACTGTGCCACCGTGCCGCCCACTAAATTCTGCTGAACCATGCAAGAAGACCAATTGCCCAAGGAAACCCAAACCACAATGTTCTGAAGCAGCATGTAAAAAAGAGTCAAACGAAGAATAACTCCATACGGTTTCCAAGGTATCATAGGTGACATGCAAACATGTCAGTGACGTCCATTGGGTATCAGCAATGTCACAGAATACATATTTCCGTCAGGCAATAGATGTAGTTATTTTGGCACATTGTCTAGACAACATCAGCAAAAGCTAATGAATTTGTCTTTATCCAAGTAGTGGCATATGCCAAGAGAAATAGACAGTATGCACTAAATGCCAAAATTGACACTGGTGCAAGTGCAAATGTCATCTCATTTCACATCTGGCATGAGAAGTCTTTTAAAAAGTGGCACAGTATGGCACGGTCCAAGAGAACCTAAGGATGTCATTAGGCCCATTTTATCTGAACTAATTCTATTACTCATTAACAATCTCCGACCTTTTCCTCACATCCTTGCACAACATTTCTATTCAATAATCATTACATTCTCTCTTGAATGCTTCAATTCCAGCCAGGGATTCCACCTTTGATTAGTGGCATATCAGTATACATGGATCGACATATGATTGTGATACATGTGGTTCGAAATCCATCAACAGCAGCAGCAAATGTTGTAGACTGCAACAGTGAATCTATACATCACCTCAACAATCGAGACAATTTCATTCCACATGAGTGCTCTTCAGTACTGTCATGCAGTGTTCCCAATGTTATTTTCCATGTCTAAGGCCACCATTACATTCTGGTGACTGACTACTTCACTAAGTTCCCTTCTATGGTGACAAATAAAAGATACCATGAGTCATCAATAATTGACATATTAAATATCATGTTTCGTATGTTCTGTGTACCTCAACAAATTATGTCTGATAATAGTCCCCTCTTCTCAGATGCACCATTCCAAAATATGGTGAAAATATATTAACTCTTCTCCTCACTACCCCCAGTCTAATAGTCTCAATAAATGTTCAAGCCCTAAAATCTATGGGAGCCAAATTAGAATGATTTGTCATAATTTTTGGATAGCTATACTAAATCATTCTGCTACTCCTCAGGATAAGACTTTATCTTTCCAAGCAACTCCAATGTTTGGTAGACAATTCAAAGAAGTTCTTCCATTCACACTTTCACCGGTTAAACACATGCATTTTTGGAAAGGAGGGATAAAATGCTGAAAGAACATAATCAACGCGCAAAGAGACAGTTATCTCAGAATGAACAAAGCACTGAAATTTGAGATTTTTGGGTGACTACATTGATTTGATGCAATGTTACATCATTGTGTTCAGCTGAGGTCATATGACATTGCAATGAGTAACAGTCAAATCCTGCAGTAAAATAGGTGACATGTCAAAATACACATACTCAGACATGGTTAAATCACGATGATGGTAAGGATAATGAAGATATAGAAATATAGAAAAGAAGAGAAGGGTCGGCCATTCAGCCCATTAAGCTCACTTCACCATTCAACATGACCATAGGTCATCCTCAATTTTAATAGTGTACTCCTGATCTCTCCCTGTATCCCTTGACACCTTTATCCTTCAAAATTATTTCCTTCTTGGATAATTTCAGCGAGTTGGCCTCCACAGCTTTCTGTGGCAGAGAATTCCACAGGTTCATCACTCTCTGATAGAAGACATTTATCCTCACATCAGTAGTTAGATACCCCGCCGAATTATCATGATCTTATTTTATTCTTTTCACCATGGTTGGTTTGGAGCTGTGAACTGGGAACTGAAAGGTGACCTTTGGACTATCAGTAGCATCTTGTGTTAAGAAAAAGAGATGAAGAAAACTATTGTTTGCTTTGAGTCCAGGCCTGAAAATTAATTGCAGTTTGTTTCTCATTAAAAAAAGTGTTCTATGCATGTTTTGATTCCAGAGAGGCTTTTTGATTAACCAGATAGTAGATGTCTGACTGTTGACATGAAGAGTTGAAAGGTCTGTGGCTAACCTGCCATTTGCAATACATTGAAATTTCAGTGAATAGAATTTAAATTAGAAGTATTATCACCTCTTCCTCAGAGTGAACTGACAAAGGTGTCATTGAATGATGTCCCAAGAAAACCAAGAAGCTAACCTATGTACCTGTGAAACTACGCATTGTGGAAACTGTTTAAGGAATCTGGCCAGTTTTGTTATTTAGAGTCCTACAGCATAGACACAAGCCCTTTGGACTAAACTGGTTCATGCTGACCAAAGTATCTGTCCATGCTAACCCCATTTCTCTACACTGGACCCATAAACTTCTAGTCCTTTCCTATCCACTTCTTTTTCCAAATGTCTTTCAAATGTTGTTAATGTAGCCATCTCAACCACTTCTGCTGGCAGCTCATTCCATGTACGTACTATTCTCTGTGTAAAAAAAGTTGGCCCTCAAGTTCCCTTTTATTCTTTCCCCTTTAACCATAAACTGATGCCTTCTAGTCTTCGATTCCAATTCTAGGAAAAAGGCAGAGTGCATTCACCTATCCATGCCTCTTATGATCTGTATACACCTCAAAAAGATCCTCCCTCAGTCTCCTGTGCTTTAAAGAAAAAAGTCCTAGCTTATCCAACTTCTTCCTATAACGCAGACCATTGAGTTCAGGCAACATCCTTTTAAATTTCTTTTGCACTTTTTCCAGTTTAATAGCACCCTTCCTCTAACAAGGTGACCAAAACTGAATACAATGCTTCAAGCATGGCCTCACCAACATCCTGTACAACTGCAACATAACTTCCCAACTTCTATACTCAGTGCCCTTGCTGATGAAGGCCATTGTGCTAAAAGCCTTCTTTGCTGCCCTGTCTACCTGTGACTCCACTTTCTAAGAACCATGCACCTGAACTCCAAAGTCCTTCTGTTCCACCACACTCCTTAAGGGCCTACCATTCAGCATGAAACTCCTACCTTGATATGACTTTCCAAAATTCAAGACCTCACTCTTATCTATATTAAACTCCATTTGCCATTTCTGGGCTTACTTCCCCAGCTGATCAAAGTCCTGCTGCAATTTCTGATAACCTTCCTCGCTGTCCACAATACTGACTATTCCAGTGACCTCAGCAAATTTACTAATCATGCCTCGTACATTTTTATACAAATCATTGATATAGATAATAAACAGTAATGGGCCCAGCACTGATCCCCGAGGCACTCCATTAGTCATAAACCTCCAGTCTGACAAGAATTCTTCCACTACCATTCTACCAACAAGCTAATTTTGTATCTAGTTTGCCAGCTTGCCCTGGATTCAATACAATCCAATCTTCCAGAGTAGCCTACCATGTGGTACCTTATCAAAAGCCTAACTGAAATCTATGTTGACCACATCTACCACCCTGCCCTTGTCAACCTTCTTGGTCACTTTACCAAAGAACTCTAACAAATTTGTGAGGCATGATCTCCCACTCACAAAGCCATGCTGACTACTCCTAATCAAACCCTGTCTTTCCAATGTATGTATAAGTTATCCCTCAGAATCTTCTCAAGTACCTTACCCACAACAGATGTTAAGTTTACTGGTCTATAGTTCCCAAGTTTTTCTTTGCAGCCCTTCTTGAATGATGGCACAACATTCATTCTTTTTCCTTTCAAAGATTTATTGCTGAGTTTGTTGTTCTGTCTATCTAATGTGTGTATGGGACTGAAACCAAAGGTAATGGGTTTAAATCATAGACATTAATTAGATTACTTTATTGCTCAACCTTTCTCTGCTAAAGCTACTGCACTGTAAACAAATTGTTAAGTATTTTGTTTAAACTATAAACCTGGAATCTAGTATTGATTATTTACAAAGACTAGGATTGGTTATTCAAAACGTCTGGTTAAAAACCATTTGAGGAGAAAGTGAGGACTGCAGATGCTGGAGATCAGAGCTGAAAATGTGTTGCTGGAAGAGCGCAGCAGGTCAGGCAGCATCCAAAGAGCAGGAGAATCGACGTTTCGGGCATGAGCCTCTTCTTTCCTGAAGAAGGGCTCATGCCAGAAACGTCGACTCTCCTGCTCTTTGGATGCTGCCTGACCTGCTGCGCTTTTCCAGCAACACATTTTCAGCTAGAAACCATTTGGTCAATTTTTAGGGTTTGGAAGTTTTAGTTTTAGTTTTACTGTTTTGCAAATACAGACATAGTGAGGTTGATTTGATTTACCTGTCTGACTACGTCCAAAATGGTCTACAGCATATCCTGAGACTGTAACCCCTTGCCATGGATCTGTCAGTCAGGAGTATCATCATCCTGTTGGAACTTTCTATGTTTTAATGAGACTCCCTCTTGTTCTTCTAAACTCTGGTGAATATAGGCTCAGCTGATCCAATCTCTCCTCTTGCAACTATCTTATCATCCCAGAAATCAGTCTGATTAACCCATTGTATACCCATGAAGACAAGAATATCTTTTTGTCAGTAAAGTGACCAGAACTGCACACAATACTCCAGGTATGGTCTCACCAAGGCCACAAGCTCCAGTAAGACTCTTTGCTCCTGTACTTAAGTTTTTTTTAAATGAAGACCAAAATGCCATTTGCCTTCCTAATGATTTGCTGCACCTGAATGCTTGCTTTCAAAGAAGTGTACAAGAGAAACATTTCCCAATCTGTCATCACTAAATTCATGTTGTGCCATTTTGTTTGCCTGACCAAAGTGGCTAACTTCATATTTACACACTTTATATTACATCTGCCATGTAATTGTACATTCACACAACTTGTCAAAAATACCTTGAAGCCATTACCTTCATTTCGACACTAACAATCTGACCTGGTAATGTGCTGTCAGAAAACTTGGAAATATTACATTTGAGTCCCTCATCCAAATCATTGATATATTTGGTGAATTAGCTACAGCCCAAATATCAATTCCTGTGGAATGACCCTTAACACTGCCTTCCACTCTGGAAGAGAACCATTTATTCACAATGTCTATTTTCTGTCTGTGAAGTGATTCCTCAGAGTGAACTGACAAAGGTGTCATTGAATGATGTCCCAAGAAAACCAAGACGCTAACCTATGTACCTGTGAAACAACGCATTGTGGAAACTATTTAAGGAATCTGGCCAGTTTTGCTATTTAGATTCTTAGAGCCTCCAGCATGGACACAAGCTCTTTGGACTAAACTGGTTCATACTGATTCTTAATCCGTACTGACATATAACCACCAATCCCATGTGTTTTGATTTTGCAGATCTAACTCCTCCCATGCCAGACATCAACCACACATGTATGACAAATGATGCACATCTATCCAGGATGAGTAGCACACAGCAGAGTGAAGCTACCCAGCCTATTTGTACTGACTATAATTACTATTTGTGGTAACTAGACTTGATCTGGTCATGTTACACATCTATCAAAGTTTTATCGAAACACGTAGAGATAAATGTCTACATTGTTAGGCTAACTTGCTCTCATTCCTGATTTCTGTCTCCTTCCCTCTTACACAGGGGTATCGTATTAACAGTTTTACAATCTACTGGAACAATTCTTTTCACTTTAGCACCCACCTGGTTGTTATCTTTGGGATATTTATCGTAACCTCCACTGTGAAGACTGATTCAAAATATTGATTAAAAATCCCCCATTTCAACATTCCTCATTCTTAATTTCCTTATTGCATCATTCAAGGCTTCCTGACTTTGTTTTTTATCTACTCTTCTTTTTAGATTAGATTATTAGATTCCCTACAGCGTGGAAACAGGCACTTCAGCCCAACCAGTCCACACCGACCCTCCAAAGAGTAGCCCACCCAGACCCATTTCCCTCTGACTAATGCACCTAACACTATGGGCAATTTAACATGGCCACTTCACCTGACCTGCACATCTTTGGACTGTGGGAGGAAACCGGAGCACCCGGAGGATACCCACACAGATATGAGGAGAATGTCCAAACTCCAAATGACAGTCACCCGAGGCTGGAATCAAACTTGGGACCCTGGTACTGTGAGGCAGCAGTGCTAACCACTGTGCCACCGTGCCACCAACACAGCCTTTAGGTTTTGCTGTAGCAGCATGCTGAACTGTTCTTAATAATAGTTAAAAACAAGGACAGCAGATGCTGGAAACCAGAATCTAGATTAGAGTGGTGCTGAAAAAGCACAGCAGGTCAGGCAGCATCCGAGGAACAGGAAAATTGATGTTTCGGGCAAAAGCCCTTCATCAGGAATAGTGTATTGGCTTTTGCCCGAAACGTCGATTTTCCTGCTCCTCAGATGCTGCCTGACCTGCTGTGCTTTTCCAGCACCACTCTTTTCTTGATAATACATGATGTGGGAGGCTGGGGTGGACAAGGTCAGAAGTCACACAACACCAGGTTATAATCCAGCAGGTTTATTTGAAATCACAACCTTTCAGAGGGCTGTTTCTTCGTCAGGTGAAGTGAGGAAGGAGCTGTGCTCTGAAAACTGATGATTTCAAATAACCCTGTTGAACTATAAACTGGTGTTGTGTGACTTCTGACGTTGTTAACGTATGGAATGAAGTACGCTGACTGAAGGCTGGTGTGTATGATTTTGGGGATCACAGGAGGAAACTAAGGTGAATTAATCTCTCCACCTTTATGGTGGAAAATAGATACAATGCTTGCACTTTATCTTTTATATTTCCAGGCTCTACTCTGTCCAGCTGTACTACTGGTTGTAGTAAAACTAGAAAACGTTTATCCGATCCGCTAATTGAGAGATTGCTTACTTCTGCCTGTGACATGTTGCTGCCACTGTCCAGCTTGTTTGTAATCCTACGTTACAGCTTTCTAAAAAAAATTATCAGGCTGTTGGTATTGTTGGCCAGACCAGCATTTATTATCCAAGCCTAATTGCCTGTGAAAAGGGGGTGGTGAGCTTCCTTCTTAAAGCATTGCAGTCCAGGTACACCCAAAATACCTTTAGGAAGTGAGATCCAGGATATTAATACAGTGACAATGAAGGAACAGCAATATATTTTCAAGTCATAATGATAGGGAACTTAAGATGAACTTTTAGAAAGTTGTAATCTCATGCACCTGCTCCTTTTGTCCTTCCAGGCGCTAGAGGTGGGAGTTTAGAAAGGGCTGTTAAAGGAGCCTTGCTGAGCTTTTGCAGTGCAGCTTGTATATAAAAGGGCTTATGTGATTCAATAGTTAATGGATTGAATCCCTTCAGTCATGCCACATCCAGTCATGATTAGTGGTAGACAATTTGACAAACAAAAAGAGATTGATCCACAAATATGCACATCCATGCACAAGACTGAAGCATTTACATCCATTTCATCCAGAAGTGCTTTGAAAATGATCCATTCCACCCTCCAACCGATCATCATCGCAGATGTCAATATTCAGTGAAATTGATATCCACTACATGATATCAAGAAACTGCTGAAGACATTTTATGTTACAAAGGCTAAGAGCCCTGAAAACGTCCACAATAGTACTGAAATCATGTGTTGCATAGTTAGCCATACAACTAGACAGGTTGTTTTTGTACAATTACAACACTGACATTCACCCAGCAATGTGGAACTTTGGTCAAGTTTGTCCATGTTATGGAAAAACACTCATAATTGATTTAACATGGTTTGTGAAGGGGGAACCATGTTTAACCAGTTTATTAGACTTATTAGAAGAAATAACATGGACTATAGATAAAAGGGAGTCTATGGAATATTGTAATTGGGGTTCCAGAAGGCATTTCATAAGGTGCCACTTCACAGGTTGTGTGATCTAATGCATGAGTCATAACAGTATGCAAGTACAATATTTAATCAAGAAGGCTGATAGCATACTATCATTTATTAAGAAAGAAATTAAACATAAAAGTTTACAGTCACAATCATAATATCAAAGTTACATGATATTATAAAGATGTGCAGGTTAAATGGATTGGCCATGCTTAATTGCTGTCAAGATGAGAGTGGTGCTAGAAAAGCACAGTAGGTCAGGCAGCATTGGAGGAGCAGGAAAATTGATGTTTCGGGCAAAAGCCCTTCATCAGGAATGAGCTAAATTGCCCCATAGTGTCCAGGATTGTGCAGGCTAGACAGATTAGTTCCAGTAAATGCAGAGTTATGGGGAATAATGTTGTGTGGTGTTGCTGGGATGCTATTCGGTGAGTCAGTGCAGACTAAATGAGCTGAATGGCCTCTATCTGCACTGTAGGGATGCTATGACTCTATGATATCTGTTTTACTATAGAAATATCACTTTTGTTATACAAGGCATTGGTGAAACCACATTTTGTTTAGTATGTGCAGACTTGATCTCCTTATTTAAGGAAGAAAACAAATGCTCTGGATTTGGTTCAGAGGAGGTTTATTTGATTAATAACTGGAATGAGTGGATTGTTTCATGAGGATAGTTTGGGCAGATTGTCCTTGTTCCACTGGAGTTTAAAAGAGATGAGAAGCGATTTGATTGAAGCGTATAAAATCCTGAATGGTCTCAACAGGTGGACATGGTAAAGAAGTGACCCCAGAACTGCTTTAAATTTAATTGTCACTCTTTCATGGCAAGGATGAGGAAAAATGGGGTTTCTCCCAGAGGTGTGTAGGACTTCGAAACCTTCTGCACTTGAAGGGGTTGGAAGTGGGATTGTTGAGTTTTGTTTAAGAAGTGGTGGATAGATTCTTGTTAACAAAAGGAATGAAAGGTTAAATGGGAATGTGGAAATAAAAATACACACAGATCAGCTGTGATCTTATTGAATGGTTAACTTCTGCTCCTATTTTATATGTTTCTATTTTTCCTTGTCAAGAATGGTAAGTTCCATTGGAATAATTTTGCATTAGCAATCACTGCACTTTGAAATTATTAACTAGGAGTAATTTTAGCCTAGTATAATGTTGTACAGTGGTGTAATTAGAATCAACAGCTTATTTTGTATTTTCTCCATTGTTACATTCATTGACTTTACAACCATTCCTGATGAAGGGCTTATGCTCGAAACGTCGAATTCTCTATTCCTGAGATGCTGCCTAACCTGCTGTGCTTTGACCAGCAACACATTTGCAGCTGTGATCTCCAGCATCTGCAGACCTCATTTTTTACTCTTTACAACAAGTGGAGCTTATGTTAGTAGATGTAGAGAATTTGGTAAATATTCTTTCGTTTCATGTCAGGCCTTGTACTATCAAATAACAAGATTTGGACTGGAATGTGATTAAAGTTGGAGTGCACTGGGTTATGTTTAGCAGAGTAATACCACCTTGTATGTATTATAATTAGAGTTGTACAATATGCATTGACTGCTTTGCTTTCATCAGCATTCAATTCTGCAAATCAAAGAAAATCCATAGTATTTCAGAGACGTGTTCAATGTAGATCATTGAAAGAAAGAGATGATGTTTACACAGCAGCCTTCATGTCCTCAGGACACCCTGAAATGCTTCATCAGTTGTCACTGTTGTAAAGCAGGAAGAGATAGTACCCTATTTGTGCAGAGTGAGATCCCACAAAAATCAATCAGATGAGTATCCAGGTAATTTAGTTGACCGATAAATATTCAGTAAAAGTATTAAACAATCCCCTCCTTACTACTTTTTGGTGAGTGCTATGTAATTATTTACATTCAGCTAAACAGTGAAATGGGTCCAACACAGGCCTCCATGACTGGCAGGTGAATTTTACATCCCAGCCATTTTAAAATCACATTGGATTCCTAGGTAAACCATTAGAATTTATTAATAAGACTCCCTTCTAACTTTGGCAGGCATCTGCCATTAGTAAAGAACAAGAATAAGATTGAAGCTGCAAATAGAGGCACTTGCTTTTAATCCCTTTGCTGTTTAAGTATCAGGCATGGATCAGGCTGTAGCATGCTTTCTTCTGAGTTAAAGGGCTATGAATTCCAATCTTACATCAAAGTCTTGAACAAAATACTGTATTACTGAATGAGTGCTACACTGCTCAAGATGTTGTCTTGAAGATAGGGCCCTACACTGAGAATCAAACTACATTAAGGAGGATGTGACAGATCAATTTTGAAGAAGAGAAGGTAAGATATTCCTGATGTATTGACTAATAATTATCAAGCACTCAACATTGCGAAAACCAAGATAAACTGATTAAGAACACATTGTTATTTGTGGTTCTTACTGTACACAAATTGGCTGTATCCTATATTGTATTATCACAGTAATTCCCTCAGAAGTACCTAACTAACTACAAAATGCTTTAGAATATCCTGAGATTGCAGAAGACACAACAAAAATAAAAGAATTTACTTGCATTTTTGCAAAAAAACGAGTTAAACTCCCCAACTGAGATCTAAACCTATAATGTTCTGTGTTGGATAGGAGACAATTAGATAGCAAACTATATTGAGTATATTCAGGCATTTCCCTTTCAACCTCTGAAAACTGAAATGAATATGTTTCAGGAAAAGGACTGCCCCAATTGTAATATATTTCTTTCAATCTTGAAGGCATAAGAAAAGACAGTGAAAGTCACTTCTAGTACAACAGCTACAATTGCTCCCTTGATAATTGCATTTGTGATTAATTGCAGTCTTTCCCATGCTGGGAATATGTGATAGTAATTAACGGGAGTAAACTGAATCCTTACTTCACATAGTTTGAAGTCTGCTGGGATTGACAAGGACACAAAAATGTCACTACTTTGTAGTGATATATCAATATCTAAGTAGGGGTAAATGTTCTTGTGCTTATCACATATGAAAATACCAGCTGTCCTCCATCCAATGATTTCTCATACCTCAGAAGAAGTGGACATTTGTGCATCTATGGACTGCCTAAATTCAAAATATTTAAAGAGTTAAAAACATTCAGATTAAAGATTTGTCATGAGAGAAATGCAAATAGTTGACTAGTGAATTAAGACAAATACCTCTTCAATGTTCAATGGAATTATTGAAGGAATTGAATCAGGACATGTGAACTTAGTTGTCTGCTTTCCCAAGTGTTGAACCAGACTACGCAGATCAAAAACATTGATCACAACATGCTTCACAACAAATTAATCTTACACAACCATGTTTGGAAATGTTTGGAACAGGATTTAGTAATCAGACAAAAGGATCTCCATTGGAGATGGGAAAGGTTAAAAATGCTTATTGAAGATGAACGGTAAAATAGTTTGGGGAGGGGGAATGGATTGTGGGAGAAATGGAAAATAACTCGCATCACCCAATCTTGTTCAGACGGCATTCCAAAGCTCTTCACATGCAATAAATTCCTTTGGAACAAGAGTCGCTCCTGCTGTGCAGACGAGCACAGCTGCCATTTTGTAAAACATTGAGGTCCCAAAAACATAAGATGGATCTTTTTAACAGTGAATCTGTTTTCTATGATGTTGATTGAGGGAGGTGATGAGCTCACCTCCTGACTATCCAAACCCTTCAATTCACCTACAAGTGAGAAATACTCTCCACTTGTTTGGATGAGTTCACGTCGAACATTATTCAAGCAACCTGATATCATCCAGGAAAAAGCATTGTAAACAAAAACAATACTGGAAATCACAGCAAATCAAGCAGCATCCATGGAGAGAGAGCAAGCTAATGTTTCAAGTTTAGATGACTCTTCATCAGAGCTGACCTGGAAAGATTCCCATTCCTTCCCTTTCTTTTAGCGTTATTTGTTACATTCTCTGTCACCATGTACTCTCTCTCTTCTCCCCACTGCAATGGGACAGTCTGGTGTTTTCAGTTTGGTAGTTATTGTTCTGCCATTCTCACATTCCAATCACTTAATCTGCACTATCAACACCCTTTCTTGCCCAGCACTCCACACCCCAACCCCGATTCTCACTATTGCATAAATGCTACCCTCTCCACAGTTCACATCAGCTCTGATGAAGAACCATCTAGATTATTCTCCCTCCATGGAGGCTGTCGGACCTGCTGTGATTTCCAACATCATAAAAACTCCCTTCCTTGATTTACATTGATTACTGCCCTTGTGGTCTTTTGTAGTGAGCTGAAGCAGTAAAGCTATAAATATAAACACAGCACCATTAATATTATGAAATCTTGCACCAAAGTGTGATCTTACCTCCTGTGTTAAGCCCTGGAGTAGATCTTAAAACTACAGCCTCTAATTTAGAAATGTGATGATCTCACTGGTCTGCGTTGAATGTTGAAGGGCACATGCATAATTAAAATGACAGTCATTAGAGATGGAGCTAAGAAAATGGAAAATCTATCACATCTTCATTCTAATTATAGCAAGAGATTTTTTTTGAGGGGAAGAAATTGTTTAGATGGGATGACACTTACTGCAATACTGTCTGCATCTAGATCCCCTGAAAACACATACCGAAACCATTATTTACCAACTTCTCTTTACTGTCATTCAACTCCCATTCATACCCCTCATCATACTCTGTCAGACCTTTCGAGGAATTCTGCCTCATTCTTATTTCACTGGAGATGGTAACTGGGTTTTGCACCACATTTCTGAAGAAGTTATAGCAGAGGAGCAGCTCCATGGAAATTCTGGACCAATATCTGCATGTTAGCCTAATTTGTTTTGAAGTTCATAGTTTGTGCATATGTCCGTAATGCTTCTTACTACTGTAGTCCTGCTTAATGACAGTGTGTAAAGCATGTGCCTATGCCTTTAACTTCTGTTGTTTGTGAATTCACTTTCTCACGGAAGCTAAGTACTAAGATATGTTACAGGGAGCACCTCATTTCCTATTTTGTGGGAAGCTGGACCATGTGTCTTTTCAGCTACTTGTTCTAGTGTTGAGTTGGAGGGCACATGTACTGTAATCGTCATCCATGTTTCCTTCCTGGTGTACTATTAGTAATGGTTCTCTTGTTTCTACAATATCATTAATCTGAAGGAAGGTATACATAATAGTCTCAATGAATTAAGTGACAGACTGCATCTAGGTTGTTTACAAATGGTTTCCTGAAGAAGGGCTTATGCCCAAAACGTCGAATCTCCTGACTGACCTGCTGCGCTTTTCCAGCAACACATTTTCAGCGCTGTTTACAAATGGTTATCAAGCCTGTCAGTAGCGGAAAGATGGCCCTCTACAATCTGCTGCCTGAAGTCGCTGGAGCAACTCTGAGTAGGGAGCATAGACTGATATGAAGCCTTCTGAGGTAGAATTGACTGCTGAACAATTTCTTGGAACTCCTTTTGCTCCATGGTAGATTGCTGTACAAACTCGTCCTTATAAACTCCCACACTGCCACCTAAGGTATGACTTACAGAACTCAGATTGACATGGATTCAAGTACCTGCAGTACTATTTCTATCAACATAGGCTATGAAAAATAGCTTAGAGGGGATGCATTCTGATTTACTGTACCTTCCTGCACACATGCCACTACTCTCTGCTCCTATTGATTTGTGCTCTGTGTGTCATGAAGTGTACATGAGTTAGTGAGGACTCTTTACTTTCTGATGGTGAGGGACAATGTAGTAATAACACATGATTGATTGCACTCTCCAGGAGATGTTAGGTCATTTTCAACATTATATTGTCTGCTGTAGAAATGGTGGATGCTAATAAATTCAAATATGTCTGTCATTCAGCATTAAGGTGGTCACAATGGAAAACATAATTCAGATGATATATGACGATTTGTTGATGCACTCCATAACTCAGAGTAACAGAAGAAAATGAATGTGGAGGTACATATAGACAAGGACCCATTCCAGGATTAATCTGATAAAACTCAAACAAAAACTGCTGCTTGTCTAATGTAGTAAGTGTGTGGACAGTGTGGCCAACTCCCTTTAGCTTAAATGCCTTTTTACTTTGACAGGAAATTAAAGAGCCTGATTACCTCACTCTATAATCCCAAGATTCTATCATCCTTTAAGAAGCTAGCCTCCCCTCTCCTGCTTCTAAACGCTGGTCTGAATAATTTCCATATCAATTTTGTCAAATCTCAACTCTGTGCCCTGTAGTCAGTATGAGAAAAGCATGAAGAGCTTCAAACTCTTGGTTTAAAAGCTTGCTATAGCTTATCCACTCCCAGTTAGATCAAATGACATTTAGAGTACTTGACATTTTCCTGTGCTTCACACATCAGGTGGGCCTAGAAATTGTTGTGGGGTCAGTCCAGCTAAAGTCTTCCCCATTATCTTGTGCTGGGAATCACACTTCCAGGAAAGCTTTAGATTCGTGTCAGAGAATAGCACTGGGGATTTGATTTCTTAAAAGAAAGGAACCTTAATAAAAATAGAAAGATGAGAAATTAACTCAAACTTTCTTTACAGTTGGTCATTCATATTTTAATATAAACATATTATTTGATGCAATTTACTAAAACTGAAACGCAATTGGCTCAGACATATTGAAGTACTTAAAAGCCAGGCTCAAAGGGAAGTGGCTTATTAGAATTCAAAACACATATTGAATTTTCACTTCAATCTTTTAGTTCAACATCACAAATTCCCTATGTCTTGGAAAATATAACGGAAATATCTGTTGAATTGTAATCCCTCTTATGTTGTAGAAAGAATAATTGCCATTTTAATCAATATGCATCAGCTCTCTTTTCAGCTGAGGCAAGTGTTGCAAAAACTGTCAGTTTCAAACAAGTAGTGTCTGCAGCGTGGAGATACAAACAAATCAGAGAGATGGAGCTTGTAAGCCAATGTCTCAGAGGAATTAATGCCCTGTCATAACACTCAATGCACGTTACAGGGTCTCTTGGTAAGCTGGAATCCTATTGTTACATTGAGACCACCAAGTTCTGTCAGATAATTACTAATTTGAACATGCACATGAGATTCCCGAGTAGAAACTATTTCAGAGATTACTGTCATTGGAGAAAGATGGGATGCTTTTTTTTTACTTTAATAATAACAAAAGGAAATGGCAAAAATAGTTTACCTTGATATCTTGAAAAGCTGTTTGATTGCTTTGTCCTCACTCGTATATTTTGTATTTCAAATACTCTTTAAGCTAGTGTCTGAAATATATTGTCTTTGCTTCCACCATAAGTGAAACCAAAGACATATTAATTATTGCATCTGTATAGTTAGGTGTAATTAAATCAGCAAAATATTGTTCGCTGCTTCCAACTCAATACTATGGGAATAGATTTAAAAATGTCAAACTGTAAGAAAATGATAGTCAAACTAGGTAAAGTAGTTTGGTAAAACACTAAGACAGAAATGAAGAGGCAAAAGTTGAGGCAAACAGCTTCAATGGTTTCAAAATGAATTAGATAAGCATAGGACAGAAATTAAAGCACTGTAAGGTGGGATTGTGCTAGATAGAAAGAAAGGAAATGTAGGTGAAACATAGGTATCAGAATAGGAATCTGTATCTATCACAAGGCAATATATACTGATTGCTTACATTTTTGAGAAAGTTAGTAGCTCAAATTGATGATATGGATGTGAGTTAGCTCGCTGAGCTGGAGGTTAAGGGGGTTGAGGGGCAGGTTGGTGAGGTGAGGATAAGTGAAGACAGGTAAAGGGTATGACCCAGTCACTGCTCATTTTAATTCCCCTTCCCACTCCCTTTCTGACATGACCATCTTGGCCTCCTCCATTGCTACAATGAATCAAACTGCAAATTGGAGAAACAACACCTCATCCTCCGCCCTGGGCAGCCTACAGCCTGGAGGACTCAATATTGAGCTCTCCAATTTCAAATAACCTCCCTTCCCTTCCCCTGACTACCTTTCCAGCCCCTCACTCCCTTCTATTCCTCTCAGACACCAACCGGATTCATTCCTCCCATCGAACAATCAGGTTGTACTGTCTATTTGACTTCACCTATCCCTCCGTCACCACCCTGCCCGTTTCCCCCAACATTATCTGCAGCTCCCCTTACACCCACCCCAGCCCTGAAGAAAGGTTACACCCGAAACATTGACTTCTCCAACTCCTGATGCTGCCTGGCTTGCTGCGTTCTCCCTGCCTCCTGCTTGTCTCATGACGTTTATTGCTATCTTCCTCACTATTTCATTACATTTCTGAGCTTTGTACCATTTGCAAATTTCAAACCTGTTGCATATACCCTTACTTCCAATTCATCAGTATATATCAAAAGCAATCATGGTCCTGATGCTGAACTTTGTGTGTCATTGATGCATTCTCTTTGAAATCTTTTGAAGTCTAGCAGAAGTCTTTTGGATAGATAAAATGTATTGAAAGAATACTTTTCACTAACAAAGGTATCTGAGTATTTGAGATGTTTCTTGTACCACAACTAAGTTTTTATTGACATCGAGGTGTTGATTTAGAGCCACAGAGTTATAGATGTACATTTGAAAAAGGTACATTTAATAAATAGGAGAATGAAGCTGGATAAATAGAAGAAGATAATGTCCCTACAGACTTTACCCACCTTGGTCACATGTGTGAAGTTATTTGATTCTGTTTTGCATTGTGTGTCAAATTTTGGGATGGTAGCTACATAAATGCATCATATTTTCCAATGTTGTTTCAAAATTGGTTCAACTGTATTGAGCTTAGGTAGTGATCCAATGATGACACCCTGTCTCCCCCATCTAATTATTACCAAAGGCAACATTTCTCAAGATTTAATACATTTTGCAAAAATATCTCTTCAAAGGTACATTTCACTTCATGGCAAATTATTACATAACAAGCGTCTCAATAGGTGTTTCTATAACAAATATTATTCTGTACTTAGATTGCAGCTAATGCACATTCCATGTAAAATAACTATATTTCTAACATGGTTAGTTCTGAACACATTTGCTTTTGGTATTCATGTACGCAGCATGTATTTTATTTACTTTCTGACATTGCCTGCCAAGAGTTGGAATAAAGTATCTAAGCGCAGTCTATAACTAGACATAACCTGTACTTAAGTTTACCAATGCTCCCTTCTAGTGCAAATACTTTAAAATGAATTGTTAGGAGCATGAGTTTTCTTGGTGATAGCTGCTTTAATTCTGCCCTTTCCATCAAGCATAAATATTGTTATGGATCATTTGAGTGTTAGGTCAATTGTCAAAAAAGAATTAGAATGTTTGCATGATGTTTACTTTCACCCAAAAATGTCAATGTGATAATGTATCAATGGTTTGAGAGTTAAGTGAATATATATATTAGAAATGCTTTGTGATGACAGCACAGCGTGAAATGTTAAAGCTCTCTGCTTATTACCCTATTTATAAACAGTCAGAGAATGGTGTAAATGGCATTTATTCCTACGTTTATGTAACTTTGCAACTGATACAGCAGCAGGTATGCAAGTGAATTCATTATGCCCTGTCCTATTCTACTGCAGGCAGCCATAATGGAGGTATATCATTTGCGCCTCCCCAGCAGAGAAGGCAGTATAAGAAAATGCTCAGAACTTCAACATATTACACTCTCTTCCCATTTACTGGCAAAAATGTATGTATTAAGATGTGAAATGGTACAAGTACAGAATTTCCTAGAATATATAAATAAACCAAAATCAACATACTGAAATTTAATAGGTTAGATTGTATGTTTCTTTTCAACTGTAATCACAACCAAAATACACATATAAATAACACACCAGAGTAATGTACATGGAAACAAGCATTTTTCTTCAATGTCATCAAGTATTTAACAGAAGTGTCATCATTTAACAAGAAGTATTCAAATGCACAATGTATATCTTCTTTCTACCTATGTATTTTCAGTTAACTTCCCCCCCCCCCACCCCACCCCCCACCACCAAACACCTTGGACTCGCCAGCTTCTCTTTTCCTTTATCTATCTCCTTCAATTTCAAATTGCTTGACTAATCTCTCTCAACATCTCTGACTGCATCAATTTTGAAACTTTTATTTGGCTGCAAACTTCACCATTCGAATTCCTTCCTTAGTTAATTTATTGCTACCAAAAATCCTGACCCACTTTGTTCAAATAGTGGATTTTGTAGTATTAGAAAATGTTCTGTTACTTTTTGACTGTCACTTTATTTGGGTTGTTGGATTAATTTAAAGTTTGTATTTTTATCATGTTCTCTCTTTGTCAGATTTCCTCTTTGAGAAAATGAACGACATGATACTAATGGAGTATTCCTTCAATCTTAATTCAATGTATGAATGCATCTAGTCTCTTTAAAACAACTTCAATTGCATAGTGCTTATCACCACAATGGTATTTCACAATAAGTTTGAACCAGATTGGAACTCTTCAATTTTCACGCCTGTTCACAACTCAACTTCAGTTTGCTTTGTTTTCTTTTATTTTATTATGATCTCAGAGTTAAGCAAACTAAACCTTGTCCTAGGAGTATGTATGAGTTAATTTCTCATCTTTCTGTTTTTTTAAAGATTTTTTTTCTCTCTCTGGAGAGAAGAAGGAAGAGAGGAGGCCTGATTGAAATATACAAAATAATGAGTGGAATAGATACCATCAATAGCCAGGGACTTTTCCCCAGGGCAGGATTGACTGGTACAAGGACAAATAGTTTGAAGATACTAGGAGGAAGGTATAAAGGAGATGTCAGAGTTAGATTCTTTATGCCAGGAGTTGTGAATGCATGGAATGAGTTGCCAGCTGTGGTGGTGGAAGCAGAGTCACTGGGGACATTTAAGTGACTGCTAGACATGCACATGGATAGCAGTGAGTTGAGAGGTGCGTAGGTTAAGTTACTATATTTTACAATAGGATTAGAACTTGGCACTACATCATGGGCCTAAGGGCCTGTTCTGAGCCGTACCTTTCTATGTTCTATGTTCTAACTCACAGTGGCATTCTATTACACAGATTTAAATCTTTCCTACACCAACTGTTAAACTGAACAATCTGAAGGAAACTGAGGGGTTATTCAGGAAAGGGACAAAAAAAAATGTCCAGCCTGCTTTGAAGAGAAAGATTGAAATTACTGCCTGCCAGAAAATACTTCTGCAAAGGTCTGTTAACAACCTTTGCAGCATTATTCAGTGGTAAGTGAGGCGGTAATATTATAGTGTTCTTACAGTGACTCTGCTCTTAATTATAAATATTTCAAACTCTTCTGATGTAAACTACTTGCTATAACTTATGACTGAAACAAAGTACTCTTTCCCTTCCAATTTAAAGAATTTGACATCGAGTCATTTCCACTGCTTCCTCGTATTTATTTGTAAATTGAAGGGAACCCTGACTTGATCATTTCTCATTCTCAGACACGCTTCATAACTGCTCACCAACACATTAAATTCTCTACCTAGGTTTGAATATAAAGAAAGTTTCTTGTTACTACTTTCATACAGACTATCTCTTTGCATTCATGTTGAAATTTCTCTAACAATCTTCCTCTAAATCTAGTTGGAGTAATGACCCTTAAACCTCATAAGAGACTCATAAAGGTATACTCAGGTTATTTTTACATTTGCAGTACTCTTGCAATTTTGCATTGTTATACTGCAAGGCTATACTGAGCATCATATCCTTGTGAGTTTTTTTTTACTAATTTCTCTGATAGACATTGTCATGTGATTCATATATAGAAAGTAATTTTCAGGTAAAGCTGTGGCTAAAAATAAATTGGCCTCAACAGGAAATGTTAAGAGAATACCAATAATTGTATGATCCACTGATTTCTTGTATTTAATCTTGTACTGATAAGCCATCAAAATCAGTGTCAATCTCTGAACACCTCCTGCTCTTTGGTAGGCAAGATTAGATCACTTTGTGCACTACTGTGAATAATTCTCCCCTGTGTAACTGTATCATCTCCAAAGAATTCCTTCCATCAGTGATACTTTCTTCCCTTTTACTACTCCGAACAGCAAGTAATAGGATGCAGTATTGCAATCCACTTTAATACAAACTCACCCAAAAAACTGTTAGTAGAGTCAGTTTTACACTGGTTTTACAATAATGGACATTTGTACTCTCTGATATTACAGACTCAACTGCAGCTGTTTCAATGATAGAAATAAGTTATGAATCACAGATTTTCCTGTGTACTGTGGATGATGAACTTTCATCATGGGCCCTGATATCCTCATTTTCTACGTGGTATTTGGCCTTTCTCCCTGACCTACAACAGATCTCTAGATATTCCTGCTCAATGACATTAACCTCTATTTCCACATCTACCATATGCACCTCCAAAAATTTATAGGCTCCTAAACTAGCTTTAGATCTTCAAAAGAAGCATTTTAGAAAAGGATCCCATCTCATCCATGTCATCCTCCTTCTTTTGGTGCTAACATTGTGGATCAACTCCACTACAGAGAGAAAAAAAATAACAAAATTCTCAGCACCACATGCACTGCAGAAACACGAATGAAATTCATCCTGTCCATCTCTGCACATTTCCACAGATGGTTTTTATCGCTATTTCTTCAGCGAATGATTTGGTTTTCTTTCCCACGGTTTATCAAATGTCATTTTCTCTTTCAAACCTCAATTTACCCTGATTTTCTCTTGGGAACCTTCAGCCCATCTCCTTTAGTACTGAGAGCTCAGGCACATGCTAGCCAAGACAAAGCTTAAGAATTCACCAATATGCTCAAGGTAGTGCAACAATCAAACCTGTTAAGTGCACACAAGCTCAGAAAACCAACAGCACTTTTTTTTCCCCCAGGACTCTACCTTCTATTATCAGCTAGCAATTTTCTCACCACCTGTCTTGGAATTGTCATGTTTCTGATATTGTGCACACAAGGGTTTAAATTTAAATTGTCACTGCCTGAATTTAGGCTGGAGCTGTGAGTGCAGTTTAATTAAGGTGAGTCACTTAGCAAACCAAATCGTGTTAAACCTCCCACAAACTTAATCCATGTTCTGACCAGGGTTCCCTCAGGTAGAATGTGGGTTTTAAAAAAAAAGTTCAGATTGGCCCATGTCTTCAAACTATAGCTAATGATATTATGAAGTGATCTTCAAAACATTGCAAGCCACGGCTGAATTGAAGGTCTGCGAGTAATGAGGTTCACTGTTACAAATAGGGTAGGTTATTCTTCGGAGGGTCGGTGTGGACTTGTTGGGCCAAATGGCCTGTTTCCACATTGTAGATAAACTAACCTAATCTAGGATAACCTTTTAGAACTGAAATGAGGAAGAATTTCTTCAGTCAGAGGGTGATGAATCTGTGGAACACATTGCTACAGACAACTGTGGAGGCCAAGTCATTGACTGTATTTAAGACAGAGATAAATAGGTTTGAAATAGTAAGTGAGTCAAGGGTTACAAGGAGAAGGTAGGAGAATTGGATTGAGAAACATATTAGCTATGATCGAAGGTGGAGCAGACTCAATGGGTCACATGGCTTAATTTGCTCCTGCATCTTATGATCTTATGGCCTTTAAAGTTATTATCCTTGAGCTGGTCAACCAAGAAGACATCTTCATGAGCCGCATCAGGTTAAAGGTGATAGCCAGTTCCTACCATCATTGGGGCCAATTAGCACCACCTGAATGTGGGATCTCTGACCACCTCAGCTCTCTGGGCAATTCCTAACCAGCAGGTGCAGCAACAGAGCCATTAGTGAGGCAAAGATGGCACCCATGAAGTAGGGTAAGCATGAGACATCAGTCTCCATGGCTGCCAGGATATGCCTGCTACTTGAAGTTAGATCCCTTATGAAATATGTTTAACTGGATTCTACTGTTGCTGGTGAGTTAATGTCAAATCCTCTAGTCTATCTTTGGGAAATGAACTGGATAGCTGGAAAATTGGCAATATCCATGAAAGACACTGAAGCTGTTCAGGGAACATTGAAGGCTCAGGCATTGACAGAGAAAAATGGGTTATCAAGGCCAAACCAAAGAGAGACACCCAATGTGTGTTCACTTGATGCTACAGAGGAATGCAAACCTTACCCTTGGTTGGATATTCTACTTGCTGAGAGTTGGAAGCTGGATAGATTCAGGAAAGACTGGAAACAAAAAGTAGAACAAATCCAATCTGGCCAATAACTGCCCAATCTGTCTACTCTCGATCATCAGTAAAGTGATGAAAGGTGTCAGAAATAGTGTTATCAAGCAGCACCTGCTCAGCAATAACTTGCTCAGTGATGCCTAGTTTGGATTCCTCCAGGGCCACTCAGCTCCTCTCCACATTACAGCCTTCTTCCAACATGGAGAAAAGAGTTGAATTCTAGAGTTGAGATAACAGTGACAGTCTTTGACATGAAAGCCACATTTAACTGAGACCCGTTGTAAAACTGTAATTAATGCTATCAGGGCAAAATCTCTGCTGGTTGGAGTTTAGATTAGATTCTCCACAGTGTGGAAACAGGCCCTTCAGCCCAACAAGTCTACACCACTCGTCCAAAGAGAAACCCACTCCTCTACCCTATATTTACCCCTAACTAACACTGTTGTCAATTCACCTGACCTGCACATCTTTGGACTGTGGGAGGAAACCCATACAGAGATGGGGAAAATGTGCAAACTCCACACAGACAGTCAGGAATCGAACCCAGGACCCTGGTGCTGTGAGGTAGCAGTGCTAACCACTGAGCCACTGTGCCCTTATATATGGTACTTAGGAAGACTGTTGTGATTGTTGAAGGTCAGTCACCTCAGCTCCAGGACATCTCTGCAGGAGTTCCTCATGGTACAGTCTTAGGCCCAACCATCTTCCGTTGTTTTATTAATGATCTTCCCTCTATCATAAGGTCAGAAGTGGGGATGTTTACAAATGATTGCACAATATTCAAATCCACTTTAGGATGCTCTGAGATTATTAAAAACAGGACAGAAGTATTCTCTTTCTTTTTTTTAATTGTTTTGTAGAAGAGGATACATAAATTCAGTTGTGTGACCTTTCTGAGTCCAGAACATAATCGAGTATCTGAGTTAGGGAAATGCACATTAGAAATGGAAATTATCAGAAATTCTCAGCAAGTGTGGCAGCAACTGTGCATAGCTCAATGATCTCTCATGAATATTGGAAAATATTAGCGGTATAACAGGTGATAAGGAAATGCAGAGGAAAAGATAGACAGAAAGAGAGGGATGAAGGTAAAATTCTGTAAAAGACAAGGGATAGATAAGACTGCAGCTTTCCAGTATTAGATTCCCTATAGTGCGGAAACAGGCCATTCGGCCCAGCAAGTCCACACCAACCCTCTGAAATGCAACCTCGCACTATGGACAATTTAGCATGACCAATTCACCTGACCCGCACACCTTTGGGTTGTGGGAGGAAACCAGAGCACACCCATGCAGACACAGGAAGAACATGCAAACTCCACACAGACAGTCGCCTGAGGCTGGAATCAATCTTGGGACCCTGATGCTATGAGGCAGCAATGCTAACCATTGAGCCACCGTACCTGTTAATTTTTGATGAGACAATGTAAACCCTAATTGTATTCTAGAGGGATAGCTGTGTCATGGGCATCAAACCTTTGAGTAAATGTGGATAATTTAGAATCACTGAATCCCCATAGTGCCAATAGGGACCATTCAGCCCATTGGGTTTACACCAACCCTCCGAACAACATGCCACCCAGACCCAGCCCCGTAATCCAACAATTCCCATGGCTAATCCATCAGGCCTGCCACATCCCTGAACACTATGGGCAATTTAGTGTGGCCTAACCTACCTACACATCTTCAGACTATGGCAGGAACCTGGAGCAGACACAGGGAGAATGTGCAAACTCCACACAGGCAGTCATCCAGGGCTGGAATTGGACCCAGAGAGAGGGACATATATTCAAAGAAGTCTGCAGATGATCTTTTTGGTTCTGAAAGGTTTTGTGTGGACATTAGTAGCCTGACACAGCTACAGCAGAGGTTTTATGAGTGCAAGGGACCCAAAGGGGAGAGCCTTGTCTTTCAATACAAGGAACTGGTGAAGCTCATCTGCATCATGCTCCTGGATCCCTCCTTCAAATCTAACAGAGACAGGCAGTTGAAGGTGTACTGCATGACTCTATGACTGCCCAACCAAAGTGATGAGGGATGGGAATGTTCAGATAAAGTTGAGGAGCCTTAGTAGTGACAACCTTAATTATCTTGTGTTGATGTGCGGAATCATGTCAATTGGATATTGGGAAAGTTTGAACTCCTGAGAACAGGATAAAGACCAGCAT